>NC_090283.1:7087500-8287500 GCF_037392515.1 Haliotis asinina | reverse complement strand
CGGGTATAAGCACGCCGTTATATGTGTTACACACCAGGCCTGCAGCCTTAACAAAAACAGGTGAAGTAAACCCAGATTGTTTTCATACAAGTTATTAATGCCACTAATGGTTTTACCAGGGGTTAAGACGGCGTTTACCATAAACATAAGTGTACATATTTTTTATCCTGTCACGATTAACCTTTGAGAAGATAAAGCTGTTGTACTTCACCGTTATTTCATGACTGAAAGCACTTGAATATTTTGTATCACTTTTGAATATTATTGGGAGGAGTTGCAGATATTCTTCTATGTATTTGTTGTGAGGACTGATCAAGATGAGATGCAAGTTCTGTGACTGTCACGTCCCATGAAGAGTTAAGTTACTTGAGAAAAACAACGTAATTAGTCTCGCGTGATAAAGTACATGTGGGGATACGGGGATTCCCCACATGCCCGGTTTCCTTAGATCTCTTAACTGGGATCAGCTCGCTTGGCAGCTAGGAGGTGTAACTATACCAACCCACAGACAACACGAGAACCCGAGTGAATAAACAAGGAGTTTATTACGCCACACAGTCACAGGATCATCTTTACATAATTAGTCACAATAGCATAATTATTAGAACATATTGACACGGTAATCAGTTGCCAAAATATATTATCATTATACGCCGATATACAAAGTTCATAATCATCACACCTCGATATACACGACACATGCTACATAAATCGAGATACATTTTCGAACACATAACATCACCCCAATTTCCGTTTATACATTTTATAATATATCCAAAACAACATTACGCAGTACATAATGAAATACACAGTGTCGAACACACTCTATACATTGTACCACTATCATTTAACACGGGAAAGTATTCACTCATAATACAATAATTGAAACAATATACAACACGCTCCACGACAGCCACGAAACCCCTATTATCAAATAGACAAAACATGAACAGCAATACAGGGAGCGAGTTGGGTTTTACACCGCTTTTAACAATATTTCAGCAATAGCTTGGGACACCAGAAATGGGCTTAACACATTGTGCCCACGTGGGAAATGGAACCCGGGCCTTCAGCGTGACGGGCAACGCTCTAACCACTAGGGTACCTAGGGTACCGCTCTTGAACAAAGCAATAGAGAGCAATACAGTCTAAAATATATTAACGACCCACGTTCCACATAAACATAACGACCTTGCCAAGGATCTTAACATGTGGCCATGATAGCAAACAATGTATTGCAGAAAACACTGAATAGCAATGGTAACGATTTGCCAAGGTAGAAGAAAGTAAAGGGTCTTACCTGAGTGAATAAACAAGGGGTTTATTACGCCACAGTCACAGGATGATTTGTGACTGTGGTCGTCCCTGTTTTATACCCTTACCCAGTTGTCATAGCTAATCGGGTTTACTTATAATATTGCTGATAAGTTGTTGTATCTAAATCCTATTGCCTAATTCGACCACCGATGACGTGCCTACTGCGAAGTTAAGTTACTCTATCTGTCAGAATTACATTTTCATAACGTATCTGACGACAGCGGGGTTGATAAGTGAAAGACATGATGCATCTGCTGACACTTACAAGATATTGGTCTTGGACCTTCGTTATCAGTGTGACCCTTGGCAGATTGAAGATGTGGAACGTGTAGCACTTCGAAAACAATATTTCAATAAAATATTCTGTCAAAAAATCTTTATATATTAAAATATTGTGCATTTCCACCATGTTAATAGATCGTTTTTCAGATCGAAAACTGATATGTGTAAGAAAACAATACCCAACACATGAAGAGGAATGACAAATTATCTTTCCCTCTTTATATTAACTGCGTAATTTGAAATTTGGCGATAACTTGTCATTCCACGTCGCGAAATAATTGTAATATTCAATTAATTATTAATAATTATTTGATAACTCGGGAAAGATAATCTGCCATTCCCTGGGTCGGATACAGCTTTTTGAGAAGGGTGTGGATGCGGGTGCACATTTCATTTTCAGACGAGTTTCAGTGGATAGCCGCTATGGTCTAAATCCACACGTTCCACGTGATTTAAAAACTACCGTCCCCTTGACTCTAGAACAATGAACTGCGGATGACTGTGTTGCTATGTACGGGTGCTAAAGTAACCCTGGCATTAAGCCAGCAGTGTGAAGCAATTTAACACAAGCAACTTCGGAAGGATTTTGACCAAAACACCGCGACGTCATCAGCAGTGTGACGTCACTGTACATTTGGCACCGCGCCAGCTGGTGAACCTCGGCTCAGTCTGAGGTCACAGAGTGCAGCGAGATGTAAACAAACATTTTGTTGTTGTCTGTTTCACGATTAATGAGGAAATTATGACACATAATTAAAACAGAATTACATCACGAGATGCAGGGTTCATATACCAACGACATATCATCAGCATTTACAGTCAACAATGTCCTTACCTGATTCTGTAAAGTTCCATAAACAACAAAATGTCTGAAAATATTCTCAACAAATTTTATTTCTCCTCAAACACAACAAATATTCTCACCTAAATACAGAATTATAAACGACGCGACGACGTGAACGGCACAAACCACGACAGCGTCAGTAACGACATGTCCTCCATCAGTGTCTACATCAACACTACCGTCACTTCACTGTGTACCACGTGACACCAGGAGATCCGACAGTTGACGATGTCCCCAGCGTCTCGCCACGTCGGCGGCGGTCTGCCCGTCGTTGTTCCTGGCGTTGACGTCCACCGCGTCCAGAGACAGCACAAACTCCACCGTCGTCCTGTCTCCTCCCTCAGAGGCCCAGTGAAGGATGTTGTTACCGACATCGTCCACCAGTGACACATCAGCGCCTCGACTCACAAGCAGCTCCACCACATCTCTGTGTCCCCGCCATGCTGCCGCCATCACCGGCGTCCTCCCGACTCCATCTCTGCTGTTGACGTCAGCCCGACCTGTGTCCAGGATCCGCTTCACCTCCTCCAGTTTCCCCGTCCAGCAGGCGGCAAGGAGGTCGGCGTCTGCCCGGGCGTCTCTACGTGCGGTAGTCGGTGTCGCTGTAACACAAAGTAAACTCTGTACACAGGTCGGACATCTTTATCTTACAGCTGCGTTGTTCACATCTTACACTGATGATACAAAACTCTTGATACATAATCTATACATGTATCATGGCTGACAGCAACATGGGGGGTGTACAGGGGATGACAAGAACTATTTGATGTTTTTCACACATTAGTCATCTACGTGATTAGAATGTTAACTGACAGTCCTGTGTGTTGTCTGTCCACTAACTACACACGTGACATTATCTCCACCCACCTCGTGTGTCAGGTCTTGAGGGGGACCCAGACTTCCCTGTGTCCCTGCTCGTGGCTGTGGAGACAAACATCAGGGTTTGAATGAACATAATTATATTATATTATATTATATTATATTATATTATATTATATTATATCATAATATATTATATTATGTTGTTGATATCTAAATTATAAGTATGATGGAAGATATCACATTATAAATAATTAAGATATGAGATATGTATCAACAAACTCATTGCACAGACTAGAAATTATGAAGGCGTAGTTTCTAAAAGCTATACAGTTTTCCGGTAAATGACACCGGGATTGTATTTAGAAAGTACACAGATTTCTAACAGATGCGGCAACGTGATACCATGTATACACAGTGCGACTAGCGACTATCACATCTGGTCCACCATACCCTCCCACCTACCAGGTACATCAGACATCTGTGTAGGTCCAGGTCTCAGTGCTTCCGTCTCGCTCCTGGCTGCAACACAGAATATGTCATGTAGATACATATCTAGAAAACTTAAACACAGATTATGTCATGTAGGAGACTTCAACACAGGTTCCGTATCTGCCCAGGAAACAACTACAACAATGTGGAAACCCAAACATATGTTGACTTACAGTGGTATTATTATGTATGGTGGTATGATTGTTTAAACTTATATATGATGTTGTACGCTACCTTGGCTGTTCGCCTTCTTCCCTGTGACTGAACCTGAAAAAAACAAAACATTCAATCAACTGTGATGTGATTATTCGTGTGGTATATAGTAGCTTCTGTCACGTCAATCTCCCCTGACAATTGCTGTTACAGCCAGTAAGTTTTGAGTGGGGTCGTGAACTCGGAGGTTTAGTGCTCATGAACTTATCGAAAATATTCTTGTATTGTGTTACATATAGAGGGTAAATGAACTTGGTTACGATGAATTTTCCAAAACTTCATTTACCGTTTGTTAGGAACAGTGTCATTATTTACAAATGGGGCCACGAGGATCAGACTGACTCTACTATGTGTATAAGCATCAGTTGATATATATCTCTGGCAGATAAACAGAGTTATCGTGCAAAACATATTACAGGATTCAGCGTTTCCTACACTGAATTGTCTGTGTGAACTACGACATCTCCCCACTGAAGCTGTTAAGACTGAAAACATCACTGGCTCGACAATCAAACCAGCTAATACATCCGCCTGTAGAAAAGTGAAGTAAAGGCATTCTCACACGGCTGCTACTGTTGTAGGCCAATGTAGATTCTAAAACATGCTCGTGTGAAAAATGCCATGTAAATGTAGTCTTCTATGCATATTTTTTCTATAGTTCATGAAGAGAGTATGTAATATATTTTAATGTTTATGAACAGAGCAAACTGAAGTAAGTTAATGATGCCGGCTGTTCACTGGTGCCAGCAGATTCTCCTCCATGCAAAACATGTGACAGCATTTTCGACACACGAACCTACCATGCACCTGACAAAATGAACTTTGAATCTGTTCACATTTTAACAAAGCAAGATACATGCTGCCTAATCCCAACAGAAGTCATTGTCGGCCCTGGTCTGTTCACAATCTTATGATGTGATGGCAATTACAAAATACAGTGATAACACACTTACCCCGCTACCGTCCTCACACAACATACACATCTCACCGCCAGCCTGGAAATGCCCTGACTGGCGTCACTGGTCGCGCTAAGGAGGGAGTTATGACGTCATTGTGACGTGTCATGTGAGGAGCAGCACCGAGTTTGGCGCTCGACTGCGTGTGTTACTTGTATGATCAACCATGTAACCTGTCACGATAAGAAACAGCCACCCCCGGCCCTTCCCCATCCAGTCACGCATGGGGGGCTGGGGATCTGAGAGATTTACAAAAGTTTTGCACGATGCTTGTGATATAAATAGACAGCGAGATCAAAGGCACCGCTGGACTTTAATAATATTATACTACTGACATTTCCCCCCGAATCACATGGGGAAAACAAAGGTTATGTTCCGGTCTATGTCTTAATTATCTGGTTGGATAGATTCCACAAAACTGATCGTTGTCCAAACAGTATGTCTTGTTTAACAACAAATGCATTTGCAAAAGTATAAAAGCATAAACAATCGTATGTCCTCTTACAATCGATAAAATCTAAATACCGAAGCACACGAATGTACAAAATTACAAGTGTATTTTTGATACTCTCGATGGTGCTCCCGATATCAATCACAGGTTTGTCTGTTCAGTACAGCTTTATTTACACGATGTGAAAAAAATATCACGAGTGACGATCCCGCTTAGAACTGGTAGTGAGTAACCCATGTTTGTGGTAAGAGTCGACTAACGGGATCGGGTGGTCAGGCTGGCTGACTTAGTTGAAAATACATGTCATGTATCCTAACTGCGTAGATCGATGATCATACTGTTGATCACTACATCGTTTGGTCCAGACTTCATTATTTATAGACCGCCTCCACATGGTAGCTGGGTGCGGAGTTAAACCACAACCAAACCAAACCTAATGATTTTGCCACAATGAATCTCTCCCGAAATGAACAGCCCGTCGGAATCGTGTTTTAGTAATTTTCTTTCCAGCAGTTTGGTTAACACACAACATTCTGAAGCGTTCATGAATGGCATCTAAATGCAAATGTGTTTTCGACACCTTGGTTCTCTAAATTTTATTTCTTGTGTATGTATGTAAACTGAAAGACAAATGTTGTTTCTGGCCGACAGCAGTGAAAAGCTAAGGAATTTAGACCCTGTCTACTCGACTTCCCTGAAGTTTCATAAAGACCAAATCAGAGCAGTGCCATATTTGATGGGGATAGCCCAAATGGTTAACACCCTGGATGCCACAGGGAGATATATGTCCTTCCTCTTCACCCCTCTAAATATACCAAGCACATATATAGATTCTATACTTCACAGTTTGGAATTCTGAGGAAAATTCTTGATAACATCCACTATTATCTCCGACCAAGCTAAAGTGCTTAAAACTGCTTTTCAAAAAAGGCTCCATCGTAATTGTCGCCATTTTTCACTCAATGCAAAATCGCGATTCAGAGCGTTATTTGCCGTATGTTTTGACATGTGAAAGTCGGACAGATACCGTGAGTATTGAATTAAAAAATAGCATATTATTGATCACTGATATCAAGTTTTCATGTAACCTGTAATGATAATTCTGAACGTCGCCGATGAACCAAGAATCGGTTGGGGTGTTTTCGAAGATACACTTACACGAACGCAGAAGTGCGCTTTCCGATATATTGGATAGTGCTTACAAAATCACGTTTCGAGAAGGCCGGTATTGAGATGCCTATAACATTGGTTATATTTCTTGGTCAGCTGCGACAAAGGCATCACTGATTTCCCCGCACATCTTAGAATCAAATCACAAATAGTCCTTGTCACCGATACCAACTGTCTAGACAAAAAGAAACAAAAGATACTGGGTATGAAAACTAACGCTTTGCTCGAAAGACTGAGCTTGTGTGAAATGTAAACAAAGAAAAAATCCAATTTTACACTGCGTAGCTTTTTCGGAAATTTTCCAACATCCAACATTGCTTACAATGGCTCAATACGCTTAGAATATTCAGAAGAAGATTATCGTAGCAAGAAATATCAAATTAAAAACAGATACAATACAATGATAATTCAAAAGAAACTGTCACACTTTTAGTGCAGCGTGACGTCATGACTGACGCAAAATCACGCAGCACAACAACGGTACTTACCGGCATTTCTGGCTCCTTTAGACATTTACAATGTAAACGATAAAATCATATAACAATACAAAGATAGTCAGAATAATTCTGACTACTTACATCTCACATTTATGGATAAAAGATCCCTGAATCAAGGAAGGAGTCCTCGCAAAATCCTTGTGAGCGAAACCGCCATTTCAAAAGAAATCGGTCATAGGTAGTG
The DNA here is from genome assembly GCF_037392515.1 of Haliotis asinina. NCBI lineage: Eukaryota > Metazoa > Mollusca > Gastropoda > Lepetellida > Haliotidae > Haliotis > Haliotis asinina. The sequence continues at coordinate 8,280,275 of NC_090283.1, read as the reverse complement.
ATGTCATACGTCAACATTGTTGCTCATATTAGGCAGTTTCTTTCAGGTGAAGGTCGGTTGAAGAAGAGTAAACACAATGGCCATATCATTGCGATTGCACTTTCAGTATTGTCATGTATATTTTGCGTGTCGTTCAGATATTTTTCACAAAACTAATTTCAGTATCTACACATATCCTTGTTCAACATTATATCATATGTGGATACAGGGTATGCGTTTTTATTCTTTGAAAGCTTTTAATTGTTTGAATAATATTTACATGGGATATTGCCTCAGTGAGTGTACTATGCCACATATTACGCCTCTACACAAATGTTAGATAATCACATGTAGCCATTACTGCAACATGTGCTTTAGTACAATATACAATACGTCGGGACAAATACTGCAGTTTCATATGAACAGACTTATAAACCGCGATTTAATTCGACATTATAAGTAAAACTGATAATATTAATGAAACTGATTTTTACATTTTATTAAATGTATAGGCACACATATTAAAGGAATTGCCTTGTTCATTGCATTGGTTTGTGCCGATTTTATAGAGAAAAGTTAACAATTATGAAAATTGATTGAACAAGTGCGAGTTTGTCAAGAACGTTGTATGATTCATTATCAATGTTTTAGAGAATATTCAGTTCAGATTCGATTACAACATATTTTGATGGCAGAACATAAAACTCAAACAAAATTTATACGAAAATAGTTTAAAAATTTAAAATATACAAACCAGGTCATGTCTTAATTTGGACAAACCTTACGTCCATATTCTTATAGTTCCATACTAAATAGCGATCTCTTTGTACCTTTCATTGCATACTTATGAAGTGAAATAATTACATAATCATAAGAGGTAAAAGTTTACATCATACATGAATGTTCAATGAATATGCAGATGTCTTGAAATTTTCATTTACACTAAATTGATGCCAGGCAGGTGCGCGTATTGCTCACAATATGATACATAGTAAAACATAGTCTAATTGTTGATATATTCAGGACACTGTTTCAGTAGTAAAACCATTCATTTTATGATTTGTCTAGAAAGTGTTGAATTTTGACATAGAAGCTGAGACCTTTTAAACATTGAGTGGAAATTAGGTGAGATATTTTATCATCAGCAAACCAGTGTCGTCTTTTTCCGACGTCACAAAATGCACAAAATATGCCATGTCGTCAACTATAATGTCGCATTATTTTCCGTTATTTCATTACATTTGAAAATGTCTGTGTTATGCCGTTAATAATGATGCAAAATTCATCAATATACATCTACACAAAGAAGAGAATATGGGAATCTAAGAACTAAATTATGTATCGGATTGGGCCATCCGAATCGCTATTACCTGCTTTCTGATGTAGTACATTGGCATCTTTTCTTATAAATTGTAAAACTCCCAGATGGTATCCGCTCACACTAGGGAACGTTTTACTGGAATAGTTTGGTTCAGTGAAAACAAAACATAACGAAAATATACTGTCCGTATCCACAGCAAATAGCGGAGTTATGCCCCCATATCTTTATACGTGCATGACCTCTCTGTCGACGTTTGACGTCATAGAAGCAAATCGATTTTTGACATTTATTGATTTTGTGCGTATGACGTTGTGCATTAGCACATAAATCCATTTCATATCACTCATGTCGCTCAGATATCAAGCTGTATTTTCTTCGCTCACACTTTCCGTAAAGATGACAAATTAAAAAAATCGTAGCAGAATGCTTTGATTGGTGCAGGAAAAAAAAATGGAGAAATTTACTGCACACAAAAATTTTGGACAACATTTAGCAGTGTATGTTTCTCAAACCCCTGAGGTGGTCACAGTTGTATTTATACCAACGGATCGGGAATTAAATATTCTACATTTCTGTGTAATCTTATAGCCGTTCGCCGATCCAGGAATACGCGAGCATAATTTTCGCACAACGTTCACTTTTCAAACCTTGCGAAAATGTGTGCCTGAAAAAAACAACTCGGCATCCAGGGTGTTAACGCGTTAGCTCGTAACGCCGAAGACCCGGATTCTATTCAAACATGGGAACATGCCCATTTCTGGTGTCCATTGCCGTGACTCTGCTGGAATATTGTTAAAAGTGGTGTGAAACAAATCTCACTTAGGCACTATATTTTGGCAGACCCAAGTAACTAATCAGAAGGAGATACATCAGTTTCGTATTGATGTCAAACAAATACACCTCATCGCAAATGTTCACTGAGTATATACCTTGGCATGAATATCGACGTAGGATCACGCACATAACAATGACATAAATTACCTGACATGTAGCCACTAGCCAAAAGCCCTTATTTATCTCTATTGCCACATTGGTAGGCCTCGATATAACATAAATTTTGAAGTTTCACAACTGCATACCTCACTCAGAGAACATAGATAGCTTTACAAATGGATAGCCCACTTAGACAATACAGACAGCTTTACACATTCATATCCCACTCAAACGACATATCTGTACACCTTCATATCTTATGCAGACGATACAGATAGTTTCAATATTGCATACTTTACTGAGACAACACAGAGAGCTTCACAACTGCATTCCTTATTCAGACAACTCAGATATTTTCACGACTGTATACCCCACTCAGACAACACAGATAGCTTCACAACTGCATACCCCATTCAGACGACACAGAGAGCTTCACAACTGCATACCTTACTGAGAAAACACAGAGAGCTTCACAACTGCAAACCTTACTGAGACAACACAGACAGCGTCATAACTGCATACCTCATTTAGACAACACAGATAGCTTCACAACTGCATACCTCACTGAAACAACACAGATAGCTTTACACATGCATATCCCACTCAGGCGACACAGAGAGCTCTACACCTTCATATCTTATTCAGACGACACAGATACCTTCATAACTGCATTCCTTATTCAGACAACACAGATAGCTTCACATCTGAATAGCTCACTGAGACAACACAGAAAGCTTCACAATTGCATACCTCACTCAGAGAACGTAGACAGCTTTACGAATGGATAGCCCACTTACACAATACAGCTTTACACCTTCATATCTTATGCCAACGACACAGATAGTTTCATAACTGCATACTTTACTGAGACAAAACAGAGGGCTTCACAACTGTATACCTCACTGAGACAACACAGATAGCGTCACAACTATATACCCCACTCAGACGACACAGATAGTTTCACAACTGCATACCCACTAGGACGACACAGATAGCTTCACAACTGCATTCCTTATTCAGACAACTCAGATATTTTCACAACTGTATACCCCACTCAGACAACACAGATAGCTTCACAACTGCATACCCCATTAAGACGACACAGAGAGCTTCACAACTGCATACCTTACTGAGAAAACACAGAGAGCTTCACAACTGCAAACCTTACTGAGACAACACAGACAGCGTCATAACTGCATACCTCATTTAGACAACACAGATAGCTTCACAACTGTATACCTCACTGAGACAACACGGATAGCGTCACAACTGTTTACCCCACTCAGACGACACAGATAGCTTCACAACTGCATACCCACTAGGACGACACAGATAGGTTCACAACTGCATACCTTACTCAGACGACACAGACGGCTTCACAACTACATGCCCCACTCAGACAAAACAGACAGCTTCACAACTGAATACCTTATCGAGACAGCACAGAGAGCTTCACAACTGCATACCTTACTGAGACAACTCCATAAATCATTGAGACAACTCAGATAGCCTCATAACTGCATACCCCACTGAGACAACAGAGATAGCTTCACAACTGCATACCTCACTGAGACAACTCAGATAGTTTCACAACTCCATACCCCACGGAAACATCACAGATAGCTTCACAACTGCATACCTTACTGAGACAACACAGATAGCGTCATAACTGCATACCCTACTCAGACAATACAGATAGCTTCACAACTGCATTTGTTACTCAGACAACTCAGATATCCTCACAACTGCATACCCTACTCAGACGACACACATAGCTTAACAACTGCATACCTCACTGAGACAACACGGATAGCGTCACAACTGCATACCCCACTCAGAAAACACAGATGGCTTCACAACTGCATACAACACTGAGACAACACAGATAGCTTCACAACTGCATACCCCAGTCAGACAACAGAGATAGCTTCACAACTACATGCCTCAATGAGACAACACAGATAGCTTCACAACTGCATACCCACTAAGACGACAGAGATAGCTTCACAACTGTATACCCCACTCAGACAACACAGATAGCTTTACACATGGATACTCCACTCAGACGACACAGATAGCTTTACAGGTTCATACCTTATTCAGACAACACAGGTAGTTTCACAACTGCATACCCCATTCAGAGGACATAGCTTCACAACTGCATACCTCACTGAGACAACACAGATAGCTTTACACATGCATATCCCACTCAGACGACACAGATAGCTTTACACCTTCATATCTTATTCAGAGGACACAGATGGCTTCACAACTGCATATCCCACTCAGACAACACAGATAGCTTCACAACAGCATACCCCACTCAGAGAACATAGATAGCTTCACAAATACATAGCCCACTCAGACAACACAGACAGCTTTACACCTCCATACCTCACGCAATAGACACAGACAATTTCACACTTGTACATTCAATTAAGACGACACAAATAGCTTCACAACTGCTTAACTCAATTCAGACAATGCAGTCTTTAAAACATTGGAAGTCTTTCAGGTTTTGCTAGGAAATGTACAAATGACTGCAAGCTCTTAAACTTTCAATACAGGTTCCTAAACAGAATAGTTCACACAAAAACGGAACTATTGAAAATAAAGTTACTTGATGACGACACATGTACATTTTGTAAAACTGCCTCAGAAGATATATCACATGTCTTCTTCGATTGTGAAATTCTTCAGAACGTTTGGCTTAAAGTTGAAGAATTCCTAAATAACAACCCCCAAAACAATATGAAACTATCTAAATTAATTATTATGCTTGGCCTGCCCTCAAACAATTAAATAGTAAATCACATTGAAAAAAGATTCATATATACTTCCAGCCTTAAACAGCAGGATACGTCCTTTACTAAATCCCTTAAGTTACTGAAAGACTTATACTATAAGGAAAGGTTTACTACATTCGATACTATGATTTTCTTTAATTTAGTACATATACAGTTTGACCTAGTCAAACTAATATGCCTTCTGCAGTAATGATACACGTCATTGTTCTGCCTCTAATACAACCTGATTTGGAATAATAAAGATACCCCCTTCCAAAAAAAACAAAACAAAACAACAAAAAAAAGAGAAAAAACAAACAAAAAAACAAAACAACACCCCCCCAACCCCCCCCCCCCCCAAAAAAAAAAGAAAATAAGAAAAGAAAACAACAACAACAAAACAAAACAAGCAAACAAAACAAACAACGACAACTGCAAACCCCACTCAAACGACAAAGACGGCTTCACTACTGCATTCCCCACTCAGTCGACATAGACAGCTTCACAACTTCACATCATCACCTTAAACGCTTTCATTCTTTATAATGGACAGCTACAAATTAAACTACACACACCCATGCTTTTGTGTGTTTATTTACATAAAGGCTCTCGACAATCTCATGTTTCCAGCAAAGCGTTTTCTTATAACCATTTTGCGAGCCTGCTTTGAAGAGTTTACGTGCGCTTTCCGACATTTTAGATACACAGAAAATGACTATGAAATAAATTTGTATCGGTCGTATTCATTATAACTTCCACCACGGTTAGGACAGCAAGGTTACATGCAAGTTCGGACAATTGGTAGACACAGCGTACACTACATCAAGATAAGGCTCTCCATGAATTCTGTTTGTTGTAAATCTATATTTGGACTTATAAAGGCTGAAAAAAATGGAATTTTACATGCCTACTCAAGAAAACGATCCCAATTGCTATTCTTATACCGCATTCAGAAATATGTGCAAATATGTCTTAAACTGATGGTAATAATGACGTCATCATCATCAACGAATCGTCATCACCAGCAGCAACATTATCAACATCATCTATATTACTGCTATATTACTGACAGGTAAATATTTCTATAGCAGATATATTATTGTGCAGTTTTACTGTTTGGATTAAACAGTGATAGAATTGTCCTTCTCGTTTGAATAAGCTCTGGTATTCACTATATGAAACATGAAATCTTCCAGGTGGCAAGGTATTCGGCTTGTCACGGAATAAGACGAGGTGGTCCATTCATTTTCTAGCTATGAATGCTTTACATATGGCCATGATAGGCTTGCTTTGTATCCTTTAACGTACATATCAATGCTAGGCTATTCTAGGTTTTATGTCTTGTTTGAAATGTTGCTGCGTATATTCCTTGCATAACCTGGTATGGGAGGTGAGTTAAACGTAATGATGTTGAAAAAGGATAGTTGCCTTGCTCTTATACTGTGAAATATCTGCTCAAGAGGGTCACGTGGCCGCTGTAGCTGGAATCAGGGGAAGTAACTCCCACCTTTTTCTACATGTCTGATACTCATAATTGATGAAATTGATTATGGTGCTGATCTTGAATAAAAGATTCATTCAATATTTTGTCTTGTTTTTAAATGTATATTTGTGTTGTTTTATGACTGTGGTGGTGTGTGGTCCTGTGCAGAAAGCCTAGGTCACAAATCAGATGAAATAAAACAACATTGAACGCGGGTGGATCAGAGTGTTGGGCAGTTTGATTCCAGAGAGATTCAAAGACTTCAATCCAGCCTAACAAACGAAGCACATGTGATACTTGTGGTGTCATCTTTGGCAAGTGAGTGTGCTCATAATTTCCTCCGTTCCCCCAGTGGAAAATGGGTACCCGGAGGAATAGGACATGTCACCAATAACCTTGCACCTCACTGGCAACCTGGGTGATCAGCGTGTTAGCGCTTTGAACATTCAACTAAAGAATGGGGTTAACGTATTATAAACACTGACCTCCTAACTGATTGGCATTCATAAACGATTAAGAGAGGAACAAGGGTGGTGGGCTCAGTTATCAAACATTATTTGTCTGGTCAAGACCCCGGATATATTTTATCAATATTATCCTATCAGCTACACCAAATCAATATGGAAAGACTGATACAGCAAACGTATTGGTGACACTGACCTTGTCTCGAGTGTTTAGTTCTGAGGTCCAAATTTTCTTTAGGAGAGATTTATACTCAGTCCAAAGTTTGGCTTGAATCTAGGTATTCTGGAGCTTGTGTCGAACTTGCATTCCAAGATATGTGTAGGGGTGATTTTCCACAGGATATTTAATAGCTCCTCCCCCATGTAACTTGACAAGTCCATCATTAGTTACCTTGTCACGTTTCAGATGAAGAGTATTACACTTGTCAAGTCCAAATGTCATGCCAATATAAATGGGAAAGGACTCGACAAGGACCTGAGCCTTTAAATTGCTCTTTCCTTTGGCAAGGAGCTCGATGTCATCCATGAAAAGGAACGTTCAGGAGATTGTGACTCCCAAACACTGCAACCTTCTGCATTACCCATAGTGCCAGAAGGGCTGTGCTCCTGGTGAAGAACCTGGGCGCTCTCCTGATCTCCAGGAGATACCAAACCAAGGGCCCCGAGAACAATGGGGAGTCTGACAACAGAATAATTAGGATGCAAGCAACACATTTCAAAGGCGAGGCTAGCATATTTAGAATGCTTTTCCTGATTTTTACCATTGTTAACTGGAATTCTTCTCAGACCAAAGGTCTATTCCAGAGAAGTTTCAAAGCGTCATTTCCATCATTAGTTACCCTGCCACGTCTCAAATGAAGGGTATTACATTCATTGGGTCCAAATGTTATGCCAACATCACTAGAAAAGGACTCGACAAGGAAAACCTGTTCTTTCAAATGAGTATCTCATTTGGCAGAAAGATCGATGCCATGTAAAGGGCATATGTAAGCGGTGTTGGGAATCTGTGCTGAGGAGGTCCGGGATGGTAAACCTCCTCGTTATTGAACAGAAAGCTCACGGGATTTAGCGACCGACAAAAGGGCAAAGAACAAAAGGGAATCCCCTGCAATATTCCCCTTCTGAGTGGAATAGATTCCCTCCTAATCTGAGTCGACCAGCAACCCATTAAAGACCTGAGTAAATCAAGCAGTCGCTCAGGGAGGTCAGTACACTGAAGAGACTTCAGAATCCATTCATGAGGGACATGTGCTTTCTTGTCGTCAGTACAGCACAGGGAGAAGTTGTGGTGGTGTGTTTCAGTTTTTTTTAAATTTTTTGTTCAGGAAGTTGATCCATGCACCTCCATCATCCATTTCTCGCTCCCTTCCGCTCTCTATAAATTATATCTTTAGAAGAACAATAGGATGACACGAGGTTTCTCAAACACCCTGTGAATATTTTGTACCGAGTACATGGAGGAACACCACTTGTGAGCACAAGAGAATTGAAACAGTGAAGTAATGGTGTTTGGACACAGTTTCCAGTTCCGTTTTCGAACTGGGGATTACTATTTTTGTAATAGGCGTGTGTTACTTTGGTTATTCTTCTATTTACCTATCGAGGACATGTTCAGAATGTCTAAAAATGTAAACAGAGATAAGCCAAAATGTGTATATGTTTCCATTACATACATAATCTGAAGTAATGGTCTGGTTAAAAGTAACATCATTACCGTATATGCATTATTCCCAAGAGGAGAACATGGGGAAATAAGAAAGAAGGAATCGTACGTATTGTGTTTGGAGTGTTTATATTTTACAGTGTATACGCCATATTGTATCAACATTAGCTTGTATATAGAGATCCAGATATTTTGGTCTCTATGCCACTTGAAACAGACTAAGTGTGACAAGACATTTTAGGATTGGTATATGGTATATTGGTATATAACGCATGGAACTACTGTAACACTTGACGAGAGATTCAAATTCACACACCTGTCTTTGTTTATGTGCGTTTATTTACATACCAACTCTTCTGTTTCCAGGTAATCGTTGTTTCTTTACGTGGGCTTTCCGACATTTTCAGGCATTCAAAATATGGGACGGTTATCGTCCACATGCACCAGGTTGTTGTGTTGTGGTGTTTGAATCAAACATAGTGTTGGTGTGTTTCAGCACTCTTTGGTTTCGCTGTTTTTGGCTATGTTATATTTCACTGCATGTTCCAACATATCATTCAAGGCCCATTGAGCACTCAAAAGTTTCATTTACCTTAGGGTATAAATGACCTCACCACGTATAAGTCTGTGCGTGACTGAGAATTCCCATAGAGTGTTCCCATACCTTTTGTTTGAAGTGTATGGAAAGCTGCAAGTTTTAAAACAATTTGTTTCTACTGAACTAATTAAATTTTAGCATAAACACCGTGCTTGCAGTTGCAGTTCACATGGGACATTTTAGTTTGACGCTTTGGGGGTACCTCACGTTTGTTTGTCTCCACAATTCTTCTACTACTTCTCGTCCTCTAGACCTCTTTTAGTCGAGATGAAACATACTTTTAAATGTCTATATGTAAAAGTAATCCCTTTTGCGATTCCTATAAGGTATACAGGAATATTCGTCTTCAAATATACACCAAACTGCTGGTAACAACTACGTTATGATCGTCAACAAATTATCATTAGTATCATCATCAAAATCATTGTTTGAAACAGGTTAATACACATAAACAAAGAGCTTGACCAATGCTTCATATTGATGAATGGGAACAGAAATAGGGTTGTCGTCCTTGTCTGAAGTAAAGTATTGTCGGAAATCGCAAAACATCCTCATTTATCTCTACAACTTTTGCACAGTGGAAGCCCTCTAAACCGGCACGCGTTGGCACAAGCAAAATATTTCGGTATTATGGCAAGCGTGCCGGTTTAGTGAATATTTAGTATCCTATTTGCAGTAGTGTAAATGTCAGGGATACATTGTAACAGCCTAAGAACAGTTTTTTTACTATTTCCGAAAGTACTTTCTGATGTAAGGTATTAGACTTGTCCTGGAGTTGGTCAGGAATGGACGTGGTCATTACTTATTCTTTCTGCAGATGCATTGCATATGGTCACGATAGGATTTATTTACCTTGTATCCTTTATTTTAAGTGCTAGGAAATGCTAGGTTGTAGGTCGTCTTATTTGAGGTGCTGCTGTGTATATTTCTTGGATGATGACGATACAGACGATACAGTCATTGTGAAAATACAGGAAGAAAATACACTATTATACACAAACGTTTAACAGAGTAACTAGGAGATTACATGAGGCCAGATTAAGTTTATTATCAGATATCAACTGTAGGATCGCGTTCAAATAATCAAACTGAATTTTGATGGGAGGAACAAGAGTTAATAAGACTGACTGTTCGACGTGTGGTTTGCGTTGGATTAATATTGTTCCATGACAGTGTTAGTACACAATCTAATCGGAAGTTGATATGATGCAACTGCCATAACACAAAGAGTATAACGTCATTTCGGCAAGGTTTGGATTTGGCCAATTTATACCTAATGTCTAATGGCCAAATACCTAAGAAAACCTTATTGAGCATATCACTTAGTCGCACTATATGTAAAAGACTGTGACGATTACGGGTTAAAAGCTCCCTACATGCTTACCTTTATCTGATCAGGGCCAATCAAGAATAAGCAGCCCCTACCCTTTGTCCATCTGTCTTCATAACCATTATCTATTGTCCCAACAACTATTAACACTGTACATCATAATCGTTGATTGTATAAATTCAAATTACTTCCACGTATATGCTCTCCTTGTCCATAATATTTTGTATCACTTGGTTGGTAACGCAGTAAGCATCTACACTGAATTTACCTCTGATACCCCGAAACTCCTCATCACCAACGTCTGTCATTGTATCTGCTGCAGTAACTGAAACAGTAAGATCTGCAGCTATAGGAATTACATACTTACTAGAATCATTTAAGTAAGAAGATAACATTAACTAGACACAAATCCTGATATTCTAATGATTGAAGTGAAAATTGTCTTCTGCGTTTCAACTGTTCAAGATGTATAGTTGTTTATGTATTTCATGAGATGAACAAATTGGAATGTCTTTTCCACAGTAATGGGACACCAAGACCTAGCTACAAGACGGACTTGTCTTTTAGACAGGATTTGTCTTGTAATGCGTTGCGGGTATGTACAGATCTTCAGTTTGTACTCACAGATTCCACTGCTTTCTGAGGGCTGAGGAGAACCTGGCCTTGTCTTCCACATTGACAGTCGAAAGTCTGAAGCAATCCGGGTAACATCGGAGAATCAATACACAATAATCAAGAAGTATTTATCTGCTTACCTCTCTAGCTATACTGTATTTCACAGCATACGTGTTTTAGGTTAGCTCCCATTAACTCACACATTCAGAACATGTCTCTCTATGGATTTAGTTACTTGTACTAGTTTGAACCATTACAAGTGGTTAGAGTTTCCAAACTATCATTTAATCTTTCGAAACACGCTCTACAACATGTACCTGTCAGTTGTGCTCGGTCCATCACCTTCATCTCTTGTAATTGTTGCTTCAAGTTTGCCACTGATTCTGACAGGTCTTGCACCACTTTGTCGTGTTCCTACAAAACACGGACAGGCTACATTAATTACATATTTTGCGTATCTTAACGTAATATTTAGTTAATACATATCCGATATACGTATATCAGGATATTACTACTACGAACAGGTGTGGTTAACTCACTAACAATACATCAGTGAACATGGAATACTTGTTAACACGTGGAAAAGACGATGTAATCAATTAGGTTGGGTGTTTGCGTCAGAAAGGTTCACAGATATCTATTGTTTGCTGAAATGATGCCATAAACTAGAATGGTGACAGGCGTGTTGATACCTGTTTTTCCACGTATCTTTCGTCTAGGTCACCATGTCCAGCCAATGAATGTGAATCTGAAACAAAGTTCTAAGTCAGCAGTTTGTTTTGAATTTATACACGTTTAACAATTCGTCAACAGCTCATTGATCATTACAGTAGACCTAAAGTCTGATCGATTCTGTTTGTAACGTCACCTGTACAGATGACGAAAGTGGTTTGCGAAAGAAAAAGGAAAGGCGGGTGCATTGTGTCCACAAGATAAACGTGTTTAGCAATAGCAGTGGTAGTATGAGGTTTGAAATTGGAATGGCTACGCGCAGTATGACAAGAGCTTCTCAGAGCCGTTTTCCAAGACTTAAACATGTTCAGGGTCACAACCTTGGCCAATTAAAAGGTGGTATGAGCCCTTCGTCAGGCGAAAAGCAAGCGTAGCCTCCAAAAGGTGGCGTTATCCACAACAAAGAAGGTGACATCCATAAATCTGGCTTTTCTCATAATTTCCACTTCTGAATGCTCTTCAAAGATTTAACCCTTTGTCCTACTTGAGTTCATATTGTAGACATGCATATTGCAGAAATGCATAAGTGCAGGAACACGTCGCAGTTTCATGTCTGACGGAATAGGGTATTACGTATCATAAAAGTGACGTTATGTCAGGACTTAATAGGCCTGTTGTTCTAGAATAAATTCCCTGATTAACATCTGCCACAAAGGACAGGACATTTGAGTGTGTGTTTATGACGGTGGTATGCAGTTGGTGAATTCACGACATCTCATGAAATTGTTGATAGATAATTGGTTAATAGATAAAGTTGAGTTAGGCTTTAGGTTACATCGGCATTATTCCAGCAAAATCAAATTTGCATTTATTTCCCTTTTTTCCATGGTCGAAACAAGTTTTGTTGCAAAAACATATATTTTCACACAGGAAAACAGGTCCTTCTTGCAATCTAATGGGAATTCCTTCCAGTCACAAAAGTCCACACAATCAAGCAAACTGCTTGATGGTGAACACTTCATTGTAAGAGGACAAGTAGGAGGTCCATCCCCATCCGTTTTGAACAGATAGTCATGACTGACAACCCATGTAGGTATAACAAATTGTCTGCTTCAGTTCATGACGTTTATGTCTTCTTACCTGGGTGTCCCACTTTTTTTGCATTAGGTCCCGAGTATAACTCTTCATAGTGGGTTTGGAGTCACTGTATGGAATTAGCAGTGGACATATGGGCTTGTCAATGAACTTGTCAATGCGAACTAATGATTTGTTGTTACGGGAGAGTATTTTCTGTAAATTGTATTATTCATTAAGTGATAATTATTATTGGGTCACAATGTTTAAAGTTTTGAGTGATAGTTCAGTGCTATTAGTATTTTAGTGGCAGGCGTCTAAGGTAGTGTTCTAAAGCTGCATCCCTTGACTAGTTGTTTTTGACTGGCCGTTTGCGATGGTTCCATGCTTCGCTGAAATGCACAAGAATCAGTGACTGTATATATAAGGCTGGTTGTTGAGTTGACCACAGACACAGACTCACACACACTTTTTATTGTAGTTGTCATCATTCGGCCTGTCTACACCTGTCTGCCTCATCGTAGGATTGTCAACATCAAGCAACAACACTTACCCTTTGCCATGTTACATCCAGTATAACTGTTTCTTACTCTCAAACCAAGACATTGATGAGTTGATATTAATGTTTTAAATTGTTTAACAGGTGGTGTATTAGTATAGGTGCCTGTATGGCATCAAAATCTGTTAGAGGCCAGTATCGGTTCGAGATCTATTTTCAGAATAGCACCATTATAGGATCAAAATCTATTGTTAGAACAGCATCATTATAGGGTCAAAATCTGTTTTTAGAATAGGTCTTTATTGGGTCAAAATCTATTTTTAGAATAGCATCATTATAGAGTCAAAAGATATTTTTAGAATAGACCCCTGGCAACAGGTTATGTTTACAATATGACTTTTAGACTTCTCCCTAATCACTATTTAGACATGACTCAGATGACTCGAATGTGGCCTCCTCAAACAGTTCTCCATTCCGACTTCAGTCACCATGGAGAACGTACAGTTCGTATGCTCTTGACTATACTGGTTCTGGTTGCTGTTACCTCGAAGGTGAAAACCGTTCACCACGATATCCTTAAGCTATACAATGTGTAGAAGAGGTGGTCGGCAAGCTGATGCAGTTTGGTGTGCTTACCATCTTCGTGAAAGCGGACATTATTGGGAAACAACAAAACTCCTTTGATAGGGTCAGAGCTTTATTAGATATCCTTCCTAGAGGGGCCCTCAAGCATACTCCCACTTCTGCAAAGTGCTGCAGGAATGTAAAGAGATACATGCGATGACATTGCTGGGTCTTGAAACTTCTACTGACAAGCAGATGACAGAACTACAAGATCCTCATAGTGATATTGACTTAGGCAATGACGTATTTGTGACAGCCAAGATGTGGAATGTCGAACTAGAAATTCATGTAAGGAAAAAGTCCTACCCTGCTCGTCGTGGCATCGTGCTTACCTTGACACATTGGCTGGAGCTCCCAGGAGCTATTTGATTCATTGAGGAGGCACTCGATCAAAGAAGGACCCATGATTATGCTCATGTGGGAGCCAATATGTATGCCACTTTGGTGCTGTGGCAGTGGGAGAAACATGAAGAACTGGGAAGAGTGGTACCTACAGCTAACAATGGACGAAACTGAGAGACTGTTGTGATCTGATGTCAGACTTTGTGCCAGAACTGAAAGAGATGGTTCCTTGTATGCTTCAGGACGATCATCAAAACCAGATGGGTTACCTCCAGTGTTCCTTTTGCAACTCTAGTGACTACAGTCACTGGATGTAAAGAGATTCTTGATTTAGACACTGTACTGTGCGGACGTGCTACCACTGCGCTGATATATCATGGACATTGCCCACTTGACAAAACACTCGATTTGTGAATGGACTTCATTCCAGAAAAAAAACTGGATTTGTTTAAGGACTGGCCAGTGCAGATGAAACAGAGTCCTAGTCACATGTAATACTATCTATTTGTGAACGTTGGAAAACAAAATGAATATGAGAGTGTATGTGTATTAGTTGTCTGTGTATAAAGACAGGCTTACTCAAAAAGGCACCTCATTGAGATCCCAACCAAGGCGTTGATAAGAGCTTGTTTTGTAGAATTGTGGCTAGGTATGTGTTGAAACATTACGAATGTTTAAGGTTCATGTTAATGTTTCAGGATGTTGAGGAGATTTGACAAGACATATTAGAAATGAACAGAGAACATATTCTTGCTGTCAATGGTATTATCAATAGATTATTAAGGGGAAGATTACCTGTGGCTCGGTATGAAAGCCGTTATTTCCTGAGGAAAAATGATATAACTATCTAGCAATGTTAGGAAGATTACTTACACCCCCTGTTTCCACATACGACAGACAGTATTTGGAAAAGACTTTTCTCCCGTTACATGCATGTCGTAGCATTTGTTTTGAAACCACAGTTTGTCAATGCACTTATTGACTTCATCCTGAACAATCCACAATACAAACTATTCGTGCCAGATGCTTATAAATTGACCCAGTTGTACATGCTCAGGGCTGAAGGGAAAATAAATCCTGATCATTCTATAATCCGTTGGGAAGAAAAGGCTGTCATGATGTCCGTGGATCTGTATGATCCAGAGTGGAAGAAAGATAAACCAAAAGAAACCACAGAGCATCCTACGATTAATTTTGTTACCCTGACTCAACAAGTGGTGGAACAGGCCAAGACTCTGGTTCAGATGCTGAAGAAAGGGGAATCTAAAGGTGATAAAATGCTATTCCAGAGTACTATGAAGAAATGGAAGACAACTTTTTAGATAAAGGCAGCTAGTAGACAGGCTCCCAGCCATTTAGACTTTTTTCGAGAGAGGTTGCCATGGGTAGTCATCTCAGGAATCGACACAGATGGGCACCATCACCATTACCACCACCACCACCACCACCATAGTACTTTCAAAATGTGCTGGAAAAAGACCCAATAATGTCCTCTAATTTGACTCTATTTGATATGTACCAACTTTTTCAGAATATATAATAAATCACACATTTCGTGAAAACAATTAAACCCAAGTTGTTCATGTTGGAGTTGAATATGGAATTATGAAGAGATTGGATAACTCCATATTTCCAGATTTTAGAGTGATGTTTCGTGGTTAATCTAAACTAAGGTAGACACAGGTCGTAGTTTCACCATCTAGTAGAGAGTTAATTGTGAAAGACCTTGTTTTTCAAACGAAGCAAACATTCTAAGGTCAGATAATTTCCCAACTACCAACACAGTATTCAGAAGTGCTCCAGCTATTAGATGTTTTGTTTCTACTCTGAATATGCATTCACATATTTTAAAGTTGGGGGGCTGGCCATGCAGAGTTTCGAACACATGAAACATGGAATGTGAGAGTATATCTGATGACATGCGACATTCAAGGACAGATAATAACAGAAACGTTATGAAAAAGTTTCATTTCAAAACAGAATGGTTATCCAAAGTTCGATCTTCTGTTCTCATTTTTTAAAATTTATTAATGCAATGCTATGTTTTGGTATGTAAAGAAAGAATTAATTGCCATAAATACAAATCTCTATAATCTCTATTTGTGCACGTCTTTTGACCCATACATCTTCAAAGAATACTTATTGTGATATCAATGTAAATAGGTTCCATTAACAATACGCCGAACCTGTTTGTGCCAGCTTCACGGAATAAAAACGGTTCAAATGATCAACTTTCTTTCTCAGGTAATTTTGTAATCTTTTCTGAAAATGAGGCATATGAGTTTGATCATGGTAATTAGTAGCACGTACATGTGTCCCTTACCTATGAAGTTCCGCAGCTGGACCTCCATCTGTATGTCTGTAACAGCAGAATCTATTCCTTGGAGGCACTCCAGGAACATCTGTCTGACTTCCTCATGTTCTCTGATCATCTCCAGGGCATCTGCTTCCGTCTCATGATAAACTGTAAATTTGACTGAGCCTTCCTGAACCTTACTCAAATGAGATTTATATCTACTTCTTATATGTTCTAGTAGACTTGTAAACCTATGATTGGACGATGGGTTGTTGGTTGCTGCCACAGCGACAGTGTTTTTAGGTTTACAGAACCATTTTGTTTCCGATGTATAATTTCGGTTATTGCTTCTCTTCGTCTCGTACAGACATTTCCCCCCTGAAACAGAGGAAACTGTTGTGTTATTATAAGGGTCGACTTGTTATTGTGATGTTTTTTTCATAGTCTGACACTTAAACTAATACCTCTGTCATCCCTTCAATTCTATTTGGTACACTTCACATGCATCGTATTCACGTTGTTGTGTTTGTCCTAAATATATGAGGGGATATATAAAAGTAGTGAGCCTATCTAAATTCTCCACGTCCAACGTTTGTAACGTTTCCATGATGATTAGCAAAGCCATGTCCAAAGTTTCACATATGTGGGTAATGTGGTTCACGAGATATGAGTCATCACAACACATTGGGGTATAATGTTTGTAAAATAATTGCAGGAAATGAAAACGATATGTTATTTGATACGTCTTGCATAATGGTATGTCCTCACATAATATCATATAAAATATGTTCAGAATTGTATTGGATGCGTTCCCATCATAATCAACAGTCAATGATTTGGATTGACTGAGTTAGATTTAGACAGAAACTGTTTTTCAAGGACACCCCCATTTTGATCTTTCAAAAACATTGTGTCCAAATAATAAAGCTGGCACTTTTTACAATGTATTGGGGGTTGACAGTTGTCTAAACGTTTTTTCTTTAGTTTGAACCCTTGGCATCATGTATGAATAGTGTGAGTGAGTGAGTGAGTGAGTTAATATTTACCGTCACATCGGCAATATTTCAGCCATATCGTGACGGGGACAAAACACTGAAATGGAATGGAGTGTTATAAAAACCTGTCGACAAAGGACAGTAAAACAACTACAGTATCACAATTTGAATTAAAACTAGCATGAAGAGTTAAAACTAATATCAATATTCAGACAATACAATATGAAAACAGGCCATAGACCGCCAACAACAGAAGGTAGATCATAATACTAGGGACCATGGGGATTTACAGTACCTTTGCTACCTGCATGGACCCTAGTTGGATTTACACAATCCCTTCAGCCGCTGGTGAGTGTACAATATGCTAGCCAAATTTAAAACAACAGGAATACTACGATTAAAACCTGGTAGACTTCAATTTACTATGAATGTTTTTGGACTTACGCCCCCTCTCAGGAGGACAATAATGTTACAAAAATTCAACCCCCTTTGAGGGTACATCCATTAACAATTCTAGTTACGAATCTGCCAATTATTAAACTACCAATTATTAAAATACATCTTTTTACAGAGGTATAATGCTCAAAATTCAACAAAAAAAATCAATATATGTTAAAAACCAATAATTAAATGAGCACTAACGCTGGTAAAAAGATCCTTCATTGTTTTAACTGTAAAATACATATCCCTTGTGATGAAGGATTCAACACAGTCAAGCAGGATACGCTTGACCGTAACACTCTCATCACAAGGGATACCAAACGGAGGATCCGCACCTTTTAACAGGTGCACATGAGTATATCTAGTATGGCCAATACGACATCGTCGTAAAATAACCTCTTCAAATCTGGACTGAGAACCCAAGTGGGTATAACTAATGTAAGGTTTTATATCATGTAACTTATTAATATTCACTTTGGTGTCCGACTCCTTTTGCATCAGATCACAGATATAAGATCTAATGGTGGCTTTGTAATCACTATAAGGAATAAGAAGTGCTGTCACAGATTTGTTGAGTGCTGCTTTAGCAGCAAGGTCAGCCAATGTGTTACTAGAGATTACAAGAGATTCCTACATGGCTTGGTAACCAACAATATCATGTCAATGTCATAAGCAGCTGGTAATCTAGAAGATATTGTTCTGGATCCAATGACAATAGCACAAGCAACTGCGCCACCGTCCTTGGACCCATCTGTAAATAAGGATTTATAATTACTACATTTATGTTCAATTTATATTATTGATTATATTCTTGTTTATAGTGTAATTCATTCGTTTCTAATTTTTTAACAACTTCTCAGTAAGTAGTTAATGTTAGGTCAACTTGTGGCCTAACCAACTGCCTAGGAGGAGAAGAAACAAGACGGGGGGGAGCTATATTTTTCAGCTCAATGCCAGCCGAAGAAAGCAAGGGTTTAATTCTATGCCCTAGAGATGGAACCAGAGAAGACTTCTTGTCATACAAATCCCCATAAAGTGGATTGAACACACAGTTATATGCAGGGTTAGATTCATTAGAGTATAATTTAGTAATGTATTGTAAGGATAATTGTATAAAACGTTGTGTAAGAGATGGTTCATCGGCCTCAACGTAAAGACTGTCAATAGGTGAAGTTCGGAAAGACCCAAGACAAAGTCTTAGGCCTTGGTGGTGAACAGAATCTAATAGTTTAAGGTTGCTTTTGCAGGCTCCACCATATACGATGGAGCCATAATCGAGTTTTGAACGGATCAGTGATCGATATAAGTGTAAGGGGTAGCTTGATCCCCTCATCACTTTGAGTGGGAAACAACTTTCAACAGATCGAGAGCTTTCAGGCTGAGGGACTTAATGTGCGGCAAAAAAGTTAAATGGGAGTCGAAAACTAGGCCCAAAAATTTGGCCTCCTTTACAACTTTTATGGGAGTGCTATTTATATATAGTTCAGGGTCTTTATGTGGTTTATATTTCCTACAAAAGTGTAGACAGTTAGTTTTCGACTTTGAGAACTTAAAACCGTTTTCAAGACACCATTTGCCGTTCGATGGTATGCATATTTGTACCACGACAGGAAATATTAAAATCACCCACAAAAAGTGATCGATCAATTGAATCGTTTAAAAGCTTGGATAAACTATTGATCTTCATGCTAAATAAGGTCACCGACAAAATACTGCCCTGGGGAACACCCTGATCCTGTTTATAATAATCAGACAGTGTTGAACCCACGCGGACTTGAAATTGCCTGTCTTTTAAAAATTGTGATACAAAAAGAGGCAAACGGCCTGTCAAACCAAAACCATGTAGATCCTTCAAAATGCCATGCTTCCAGGTCGTATCATAAGCCTTTTCAAGATCAAAGAAAATTGATACAGCATGTTGTTTATTGACTATAGCATTTTTAACAAAGGATTCTAAACGTACCAAATGATCAATGGTACTATGAGTTTTTCTGAAACCACATTGAATATTTGTGATAAGGTTGTTAGTTTCAAGGTACCAAACTAATCTATTATTCACCATACGCTCCATGGTTTTGCAGACACAGCTAGTGAACGATATTGGCCTGTAATTCAACGGATCTGTATGATCCTTACCAGGTTTTGGTATTGGAACTACAATGGCATTTCGCCTTGAAGAAGGAAATTTGCCAGACGTCAATATTTGGTCATATATATCCAAAAGTGCCATCAAACATGATTCAGGTAAGTGTGTCAGTAGCTGGTAATGTATATTATCATCACCTGTTGCAGTGGCATGAGCTTGCTCAAGAGCCGTATGGAGCTCATGTAAAGAAAATACTTCATTGTAATCTTCACCGTTATTTGATTCGAAATTAAGTTTCGTCTTTTCCTGTTGTTTCTGATATCTCGCCAATGATGAATTTTCGGCAAGAGTTTCGCCAATTTTATTTGCAATTTCAGATGTGTCAGTAATTAAATTATCCCCATCTTTAAGATGGTGAACAGCAGCTTTTGAACCTTTACCTTTAATTCTTTGAACCATGTTCCATACTTTAGACATTGGCGCACGTGAATTAATTTTGGAGACATAGTTCCTCCAGGATTTCCGTTTGTTTTGTTTGAAGGTACGACGTGCTTTCGCGTTGAGTATTTTAAATTCATTTAAGTTGTGGACAGTTGGGTGATGGCGGAAATATTTTTCTGCTTTCTTCCTCGCTTTCCTGGCTTGTCTACAATCTGTATTAAACCATAGTTTCCGTACATGTGGATTTGTAAAGGACTTGGGTATACACTCATCAGCAATTGCATTTAAAACGTCAGAAAAACACTGAATGGGATCAGCTATATCACTAAAAACTTCGGGTCGTATTTTAGATGTGCATAAAGCTAGAAATAAAGACCAGTCTGCTTTGGAAAAGTTCCATCTCGAATATGATGGAGAATCAGACGGATTAATTTCTGATAAGATAGTTGGAAAATGGTCACTTCCACAGAGGTCATTGTGGACCGACCATTCAAATTCATTAAGTAGCCTAGAATCCGAAAGAGACAAATCTAGAGAAGAGTAGGTGCCAGTTGCAGGGTGCAGGTAAGTGCTGGAATCATCATTGTAAATACGCAAATCATTATTGGAGATAAAATAGTCCAGTATTTGACCTTTTGAGTTAGTCTTTGAACCACCCATTATGGCCATTGAGATCACCCATTATAATACAAGGTTGAGGAAGTTGGTCATAGAGAGCTTGCAGACCTGACAGTTGGAGTGTTGAAGAAGGCGGAATATACAAAGAGCATAGTGTAAAGGTAACATGAAGAGTAAGTCGAACTGCAACGACTTGGAGGTTAGTTGCGAGTGGTACAGGACTATGTATAACATCCTGTTTAACAAGGATTAAAGATCCCCCAGTGGCTCTGTCCCCCGGAGGTGAAAAATAATGATATGCATTAAAATACCGTAAATCAAAAGTATCTGTCTGCTTCAAATAGGTTTCCTGCAGACAGAAAGCCCATGGTGCAAAATCGTGGACTAAAAGCTGTAACTCATTAAAATTGGACCGTAAGCCTCTACAATTCCACTGTACTAGTTTTTTAGAATGAACTATCTTTTAGGAGGGTTGATTGGGGATCTGCCCCGCACTTTCTTTGAGGGCGATAAACTATGTGCCCTTTGATGGATGCTATCAGAAACATACATATCCTCTAGTGATCCAAATTTGTTAGATACTTTAATCTTATCTGACCTCTTATTGGACTTTCCAGGTTGGTTCTCATTTCTGTGAGGTTGAGAACAAGTTTGTGGGAGAGAAGATTGTTCCTGCAAGAGGTTCTGCTGTGAAAGTGATTTTGCTGTCTGAGTGAACTGATCAGGAGAAAATCGTGTAGGAGTGTCAGAGTTTACCCATGTCAAGTCTGTTTGGCATTAGTGCGAGGAGGTAGTTTTAATTGTGGCTGAAGGACATTCCTTATGGGTTGTTTCGGTTGATGTGCTTGCGATAGGGACATAGGTTTCACTGTGTTCTCTAGACTGAACAAGCTTTTCTGCTTCAGCAAAGCTGACATTCCTGGTACATTTAACCCGATTTATTTCCATCTGTTTTTTCGAAACAGGACAGTCTTTAGAAAAGGATGAGTGACTTCCGTGGCAGTTGGGTCATTTTTATAACTATTGTCACAATCTTCTGTTACATGTGTATTCTCAGCACAGTGAGCACAAGTAACAGACAATGTACAATTATTCACTCCATGTCCGTACTTTTGACATTTAAGGCACCACAGAGGACTAGGGATGTACACATCAACGTTCACATTACAGTAACCTGCCTTGATTGATTTAGGAGGGTTTGGCGCTGAAAACGAGAAGAGATAAGTGTTTGTGGGAACTGTTTCATTATTTTTGCGGGTTGTAAATCTCCTGACAAATAACACTCCTTGGTCTTTCATCTCAGAAGCGATATCAATCTCTGTCATATCAGCAAAGAGGCGATATCTGTCTCTTACAATCCCTTTGCTAGTATTCAAAGTTCTGTGAGCAGAGATCTTAACGGAAACACCAACAAACATATCTATTGATAGCAGGTTCATTGCTTGCTGTTTCCTGTTGCATTCGATTAACAGGGATCCTGAACGCAACCTCTGAACATTCTTGACTTCTCCTGCTGCGCCATAAACTCCTTTTGAAATCGCGAAAGGATTTAGTTTCAAGGAAGTCTTATCCAAAGTCTCAATAATCAGGAAACGTGGCCAGTAATCAACTAATGTGGAGGGTCGTTGTTCGTCATCAGTGTCATGGGGACGTTTTGTTTTCTTAGAGGGTGTTTCGTAGACCATGGTACGTGTATAGTCGTTCATCATCCTAGCTCCCCACCCACCACGGAGTATCACAAGGACAACGCTAAACACAAGCGGATCTCCGACTTGCAGCACCAAGGATACCCGGATGATATACTCCAGCAGAAAAAATAAAAAAAGATCAATAATTCCACCAGATTGGCCCATGAGCCACTGCCTTCTGGACATAGGACTCTAGGCAAGTTACAAAATTGGATATTCACAATCGAAATAAAACTATATCATCATGAAGCCAGAACAAATTTCATAAATAATGTCTCAAATTTGTGCAGCCAAATTTGCACGTACAGGGCTTAGCATGACCAGCCGATTGGTTGAACCGGGCCCATTCAACCATCCGTCTAGGTGAAGTAAGGGTCGAAGGGGTGTGTTGAGCAAAGGAAACACGGTTCCTGGCCCCCAGTGCCCTCAACCCCCAGACTCCCGTCCTCCACCGACACAGGGCCGCAACCCACGGCAAACGAGTTGGTGGACCAAATATCCCCCGGGTCCACAACGGGGGTGTCGGCGAGCTCTTCGCATTAACCAGCACCCACCACGAGGAAATGGCTCGCCACGGGTGCCTTTAGACATTTGGCTTTAAGGGACTTAATATGCGTCAAATGTGAGTCGAAAATAAGACCATAAAACTTGGCCTCCTTCACCACTTTGATTGGGGTACCACTGAGAAATAGTTCTGGATCTTTACGGGGTTTGTATTTACGACAGATGTGTATACAACTGGTTTTTGATTGAAACAATTTGAAGCCGTTTTCAAAACAACATTTATCTGTTTTGTTTAAACACAGCTGCAGTTGCCGTTCAATAGTATGCATATTTTTACCACGGCAAGAAATATTAAAATCATCCTCAAATAACGATCCATCTATTACATCGTTTAAAACTTTAGATAAACTGTTGATCTTGATGCTAAAAAGAGTGACAGACAAAATACTGTCTTGTGAAACACCCTGATCCTCATTGTAATGATCAGACAGGGTAGAACCCACATGGACTTGAAATTGTCTGTTATTTAAAAATTTGACTATGAATTGAGGCAAACGACCTCGCAAACCGAAATCATTTAAATGTCTTAAAATGCCATATTTCCAGGTTGTGTCAAGATCAGAAAAGATAGACACACCATGTTGGTTATTAATCAGCGCATTTTTCACAAATGATTAAAGCTAGTTAGTGAAATAGGTCGATAATTGGACGGATCGGTATGATCACGTCCAGGTTCATGTATGAATAGTGAAAATTTTAGAATCAGTTACGTCCTTATGATTACGACATCTGGAAGGGTGTGTGTGGTGTGTCCTAAACAAACTCTTTCAGTAAATATGAAAGGGGAGGTCACTTTGACAAGCGACTGTAGTTTCAGATTGCTTTTTCATGCACTTAAGTTTCTAAGGTTGATTCTAGCGGACTTCTATCTATCTCAAACACAGAAAATCTTTCTTGCATATTTTGCTTACTGAAGTTTGTGATGCGTTTATTGCAGATTTTGCATTCTTGGGGGTTACCAAGATAAAAAGTCAGACAAAATGGGGATGAAACATAACAAAGCAATTCGATTGAGGTTGACAGATATTTATGTAGAAACGTGACATATAAAAACAGTTGCATTCATATCAATGTCCGGGTGAGGCTCAATACTTTTTGATATCCCCTCGTATGTTGCGAAATGTTGAATTGAAATAAACACTTGTATTGAATTTTTGCTGCTATCATTATACAAGCTGCATGTTGTCATAAAGGAGTGCTACATAGCTTCTGCTGAGATCTATCAGTGGTGTGCAAGCTGCTATATATAGACCTGCTGTAGGGCAGTAATACCTTCTGAAAGAACACAGATTAAGCTGGTCTAGAATAGAAATCCCTTGAAGTATAAGGAAGGAAGAGCTTTATTCGGTATTTATGGCCACATGACCAAGAGTACAATTAAATGAGCATAATATAGCACATGGACAGGTGAACAAGTTTATACGGGTAGACATAGTTTCAGGTAAATTGCAATATTTTTTTGTAGTTTTACGTTCTTTGTTGCAAGTAACTGAGTAAACTTTGATCTGGTTGGGGATATAATATAAAAATCAGGAATGTACATAGCACGTTGTTGTGAGTAAAATGGACATACGAGCAAGAAATGATACTCATCTTCTATTAAATAACAGTTACATTTATCACATTTAATGGAATCAGAGTTTATTCTATTGTAGCGACGGTGTTGAATTTTAAGTTTATGACTCATGCATCTGAATTTAAATAAAACACGATCGAAAAAGATCTGTTTCGTAACAAAACTCTGATATATATTTTTCAGGTTCAAGTACAGATTTATATGATGAGTAATGATTTAAGAATGACGAAGTGATTTTTGCATACCAATTCTGGAAATGTATATCTTTACATCTCTGTTTAAAAACATTTATAAAACTTGTTACCTCGCCACAATCTTGCGATAACCGCACAAAAGAAAATCCAGAATGAAATAGAATTAAACGTACATGGGATACCCAATAGTGACCACCACAGTCATCATATCTCTTTAGCAATTCATAGCATGCCTTTGGGATGCGATAACTTTCCATATTCAGGAGTCTACACCAGTATTTTATACAACGGGTGAAATGCTGAACACAAAGATGACTTCTACCCGTTTCACCGAGTACAATATTTGACGATACATTTTTGCTAACACGAAGGAATCTTTTGAAATAATAGCTGTGCATTTTTCCAATGTTTGCACGATACGTAAAACCCCATATTTCTGCACCATAAAGTAAAATTGGTGCAATTTTGCTATCGAATATAGTGGATGTCACAGACAAAGATATACTTTGATATGTCTTGAATAGAGAAAAAATAGGAAATGAAGCCTTCCTAGCCTGTAAAGCTAATGTTTCACATGCTTTAGACCAGTACAATTTCGATGTAAAGACAATGCCAAGATATTTATAATGAAGTAAGACATTCATGCTTGTGCCGTCATAAAACCATTTTTCGTTATTACGAAGGTAACCACCATTCCTGAAAACAGTAATGCTGGATTTATCCAAGTTAACCTCTAGACCCCATTTGATACAGAATGAATTCAACGTATCCAGTTTTCTTTGTAGACCTATTACTGTGTCATCGATAAGAGTGACGTCGTCTGCAAATAACAGTAAAAGTATATCATTCATTCCATTTTTCACGGATATTCCTCGTAGGCCACATGTATTCATTTCATCAACTAATTCATTAATAAAGAAAAAGAATAGAACAGGACTTAGAATGCATCCTTGCCGTAGTCCCGATGATGTCGAAAATACGTCTGAGCGCACACTACCTATTTTCACACAAGCAGATACCTTATCATACCTATTTTCGTAGTATTTCGTATTATTTTCCCATGTATATCTTTGGAGATAAGAGCATATAGAAGCTTGTTTCTGTCTACATAATCAAAAGCCTTCCGAAAGTCTATGAAAGCTGCGTAAAACCGATGTTTCGGTTTTCTTAAATACTTTTGGCATAATGCTTGCAGAACACACATATTTTCAACTGTTGAGTAATCAGGTCTAAATCCAGCTTGACATTCATGTAATATTTCGTTCAGATCTACCCAGATACAGATTCTGGTTTCGACGATAGAAGTGAATATTTTTCCCATTACATTTAACAGAGAGATTCCACGATAGTTATTTGGTTCCTGAGTACTTCCATTTTCATAGAGTGGAATGATCAAGCCAATATTCCAGCTATCAGGGAAAATGCCGCAATCTAGAACAGCATTAAACAGTATTTCTAGGTAGGGAAGTAAACATTGAACATGTTTAAAGAATTCGGGTGATGTACCATCAATACCCGGGGATTTACCAGATTTTAACGCTTTGATCGCGTTATCTATTTCTGTTCCTGTAATTGGTTCAGATAGAAAGTCAGTATTGTTACATTCCACCCAGATTGTATCACCTATTGCAGCACGGCTCCCTTGGGAGCTGCATTCGCCGCCTTACACGCGCATCCTGCACGTCATTGGATAGCGGGACCCTTGCGCGTCACGTAGAATTTTTCCGTTTCTTTTTTGGCAAATTTATAGCCCAGCAATTAAGGTTTCCGTGATTTTAGGCCTTCTGAATTTCTTCCACAGGAGTCTCGGTGGAAGACTTTTCTTCCACCCAGCCTCCGGTGGAAGTCGCTCGCGCCATTGTATTTTGGAAGCCTTTTACTTTGTGATATCTATGCATGTTATACATGGTTGGAAACCCGATCCAACGCTCTCTCCAAAAAAGCAAACGTGATTCTAATGGTGCCCCTGGTAACCAGTCCAGATTGAATCTCCGACATGATGGTTTGTGTAATTTTGTTGAACTTCAATTCTTCTATATCACAGTAGTCATCATGCCACCATAGTCCGGTCATGATCTAATGGCAACCACTCTTACGATTCACCTTAGAAAATGCATTTCTATACTGCGTTTGAAAGCCAGTTAAAGCGTGTGTCAGACAGTGTATAAAACGCACACGTTGCGCATTTAGTGGTGGAGCTACATGGGTATTAATGTGCGAAATGCAACAAATACCGCTGGTGATATAGATTGGCGGAATTTACATGAATCTGTTCACCGGCTATACCGGCGTCGTTAATATTTACAACTACAAAGCATTTGCAAGGGGATTCATGTGGGATTCTGGAAATGTGCAACATGCTGGTGTGCAACATTAGACATTCGCTCTACACAGGAATCAATATACGTGACAGAGCTAAAGTTGCAACGAACTGGAATAAAGCCATAGAAGCAACGCCTGTGGTCTTAATATATAAACTTTTACGGTGGTGGAAAGCCCTTGAAAGTGCGGTTCTGCCAAGGTGTAATGTGCATTCGAGTCGCGTCTGAGAGTCAAGCAATGCGCGCCATTATGTAAATGCATTTGCGCCAATGGCGGGTAAAGTAGTCGGGGATTCGGCGCTCGTCTCCCGTCAGTGTTACGACAGCTATAATTTCACGATCCACCATCCAAAATTTAATGTTTAACATGCATCTGAAAGCCCTTGAAAGTGCGGCTCTGCCAAATTATAACGGGCGTTCGAGGAACATGAGATAATCAGGCAATGCGCGTCATTACGTAACTGTTCCTGTGCGACTGGTAGGTAAAAACGGAGATCTGGCGCATACCTTCCGCCAGCTATGATTTCATTATCCTTCATCCAAAATGAAAGATTTAAAATGCATCGGAAAGCCCTTGAAAGTGCGGTTGTGCCAAGGTGTGACGTATATTCGTGTCACCTCAGACAGTCAAGCCATGCGCGTCATTATGCAACTGCTGATGGCGGGTAAAGTCGGGGGTCTGGCGCACGTCTCCCGTCAGTGTTACGGCACCTATAATTTCACGATCAATCATCCAACATTTAATGTTTCAAACGCACCTGAAAGCCCTTGAAAGTGCGTCTATGCCAGGTTATAATATGCATTCAAGGAACGTCTTTTAATCAAGGAATGCGCGGCATTATGTAACTGTACTTGTGCGTGTGGCTGGTAGAATTGGGGATCTGGCGCGCATCTTTCCTCAGCTGTTACTTCAGCATCAGAAACCAATGGTGTAAAAGGGGTCGGTAATACCTTGACAATGTGGATGTGCCAAGGTATACTGTGCATTCGAATAAACGTTCCCTTATGTAACGACGCGCATCAAACAGACAAGATGGCGCCATGCTCTGACAACTGTAACTTATCACAAAGGCCGCCTCTGTCTGGCCACTTAGTTAGTGAGTTGCGTTCGCAACTCCTTATCATCATTATTTTCATAACTTCTTTCAGATCTGTCCGCATGGACTGATTGTATATACTACGAATACACGTTCTTCTCTACCTTCCTGTAAACTTAATTACTACGTGATTAGCTGCATATCACTCGTCTGTGTTCACATCTTCGTACCCTGGAGATGCTATTTATCAGCAATTGTAATTTCGTCACCTGCCTTGCTCTCTTATGGTTATAATCACTCAGCTTGGGTCACTTCCTTTTGACATGCCGCTACTTTGTGATTTTAAACCTCGTCGCCCCACTGACTTCAACTTTGCGTATAAAATTCCTTTGGCATGTGCAATTCACACCTTTTGGCGTGCTCTTGCCCCTCCAAATGGACATCACGCATGGAATGGAGATGGACAATTTCCAGTTTCCTCCTCCCCCGTAGAAACATCCGGCTTGGCCACGTGAACTTCATCTAAACCATCCCATTGGTTGTCTGACCGCGACATGGTAATATAAGGGAATGCATTTCACTGCAATTTCATCATCACAGACCAAGTGTCTTAGTGGATCACTACCAGTCAGCGCTGGCAATCACCATTGGCAAGTGAACTTTACTTTTATTTCTTCTCGTTTGTTCTTAATTTCTGCATTTTTCAGTCATTTACGTTGCTCACTTTATCAAACTGATACTCAACATTACTAGGTTTATTCCCTAAATAGACATATCGTATAAGCAGTTTATTTCTTAATTTGTCCAAGACTGTGACATCCAGACCAATCATTCCCAGAAAGTAAGTGTCCCAGCACTATCATCAAGTATGCCTTCCACAAACATTTCGGTCGTTTGTCAAAAGTGTAAAACATATTACAAAGGCATCGCGCATTTAAAGCAATGTTATCCTGGTAGTTCTACTCCTGGTCTACACGCCATACACGCCCAAAATCGCCGCCGCAGCGAGTCCTATACTGCTACACAGCTGGTGTCAATGTCGGCTCTATTGGCATTATGTGGCACATACAGTGTCAACAAAAATCAAATCCCTGATTACATCAGGGTACTTAAACACTTTGGCCACACAATTCAAGGAGAGGACGCATCTGCAGCCTCTCCTTCAACTAGAAATCCAATGCCGAGTACCAGTGCTGGTTTAACTGGGTCTACCAGAAGTGGTACTCGGTATAATTACAAACAAAACACAGTCAGAGCTAATCTTACAAACACTGGCTTATACGATAGGTTCCCTGAAAGTGAGCCGACACTTTCAGGGTTTTATCAATATTTAACCAATATTCTTTAAAAAGCAGGGCGTAATGCTGGTGACACGTGTCGCCGCGTTTCTAAGTTTTTCTATTATATCCAAAAACATGTTTTCCCAAATAGTAATATGGCTTGTATCAACTTTGATATATTTGAGCATGTAGATGAAATTCATTATTTTAACACGGTCCTTTCACAAAATGGGGTATCTGCAGGTGGCATTAAAAATTACATGTCAGCTGTCAAATCCTTTCTCAGCTACTGCCAAACGTACGTTCAAATGTCCCCAAGGGTTTTCGATAATTTGCGTTGGTTTACAAGTGCTACGCATTGTTCATATACAGGTGTCTCTAGCCAGTATAAACGCAAAGAGGTCCGTAAATCTGTTACAGAATTCAGAGATGAAACCAAACAACCGCCGCCCATTTCCGTTGTTCAAAAGGGGTACGCCGATCCTGCAACCAGACAAGAGGTGAGGGACATCCTGGACCGGGCCAAGGCAGATCAATTACTTCCATCTGAGGACGATCAGCGCCTGGTGATGCGGTACTTGTCTTGTGGGATAATTCAACTTGGACATGCCTAAAGACCTTCAGTGGCGTCGTGTATGAAGTTGGCAGATTTCAATAAGGCACGGTGTGTTGCCGGGAGGTACCAACTTTCTTTCATGGACCACAAGACGTCCATGAGCTTCCTGGTCACCCTAAGCTTGTCCAAAGAGGATTACGACATGTTCAGGGATTACCGTCAATATGTACGTGGTGACATGCCTGAAGATGCTCTACCGGACAAATCGCCTTTCTTCAGGAGAGTGGACGGCACTGAAGTGGGGAATATGTGTCTCGAGTTGGCGAGCTATCAGAGGACAAGAGGTTTCCTTAAACCCAACTTCGAAAACGAACGGAGGACATTTACGGCCACGGATGTTCGGAAAGCTTTGGAGACTGAAGTGGCAAGGCAGCATCCCGATGATGCTGCAAAACGTAAGATGGCCAGTGACTATCTTGCACATGGCCAAAAGACTGTCAGTAGGTACTACGCTAAGAAGACTCCCTTACAGGCTGCTAGTGAGTGTGCTTTTGTGCAAGATGTTATCCAACAAGCAGCGGGTACATCAAACGCTGAGGAATCTGCATCGGCGTCAGTTCCAACAGATTCCTCCAGCCAGCTCCAGCCCCAGCCCCAACACCTTGAAGGTAGGGGGAAGGGAAAAGGGAAAAGCAAAGGAAAAGGCAAGCTCATAAAGCCCAAAAGGTGAGAAACAAGTAGATGAAAGTGAAAGTAGACCGGAAAGTTGATAAAGCCAAAAGCGTAGGATAGAAGTAGTAGGTTATAGCCTGTAATTCCATAACCTTATGTCAGTTTCGACCCATTAGGTTTATACAGCAGTAGTAAAGGGGTTCGCTGTTCGAACTTGCTGTTGTGGGAATGGTGCAGGAAAAGCCACATGACACTAGACCAGAGAGTAGATCGAACCAAAACCGTAGGATAGAAGTAGTAGGTTATAGCCTGTAATTCCATAACCTAATGTCAGTTTCGACCCATTAGGTTTATACAGCAGTAGTAAAGGGGTTCGCTGTTCGAATTTGCTGTTGTGGGAATGGTGCAGGAGAAGAAAAATGGCACTCTTAAATGAGCAACCTCCACGTGGTGAGTGCTGGTTAACACAAATAGCTCATAATGTATTTGGTTCAGTTATACAATTCTTTATGTATCTAATGTGTTATGTCTTTTTCAGATATATTTTTCTATATCCGTTCTGCGCTACATAAGTCATTTCAAATGCAATGCAATGTTTCGTTCATGTGGTTTCGCAAAAGTCTATGTCATGATATATTTGGTTCAAACATACAATTCTTCATATATCTAACATAGTATATCTTTTTCAGCTATATTTTCTTTCTAGCAAAGATGCTAGGCATGTCCGTAGGTAATGCCGCTTGTCCGTTCCGTCGCAGCGGCGCCGGTAGCGGAAGTAGACTTTCGTTCTAATTTCGTTATCCCTCATTGGATTTCTAATATCTATGATTCATTTGAAAGGTCTTTTCATGGGGTTTCTGGCGATGCATAACATGCACGTCTGCAATGCTGTGCACAGCTGCAACCGTCTGCATATAGTGCCGCTTTTCTATCAGGCTTGACTTCCGCCGCCGACTCATGTCGACCCCGCCAATAACCCCTTATAATATCTCTCTCCTTTCGAAGATCCCTAACATCTACAGTGCATGTGAAAGCCCATGCAAATGGGCTTCAAGACGATGTACGACATGCCCATGTGCACTGACATGGCAAGCTACATACGTCTGCGTGTCATGCCGCGTGTCCCGTGCGTCGCCAACACCATCAGTGCGTTATTTCTTGGTTAATCATGTGTACATGTCTGATGCGACTTTCAGTATCTTATATTCATTAGAAGGAGCATTTCAATTCGCTTCTGGTGGTGTATGGCATGTGCATGTACGACGTTGAGCAAAGATGCTAGGCATGTCCGTAGGTGATGCCGCTTGTCCGTTCCGGTAGCGGAAGTAGACTTTCGTTCTAATTTCGTTATCCCTCATTGGATTTCTAATATCTATGATTCAGTTGAAAGGTTTTTTCATGGGGTTTCTGGCGATGCATAACATGCACGTCTGCAATGTTGTGTATAGCTGTCCGTATGTAATGCCGCATGTTAGTTCCGTCGCAACGGCGCCGTTAGCGGAAGTAGACTTTCGTCCTAATTTCGTTATCCCTCATTGGATTTCCTATATCTATGATTCATTTGAAAGGTCTTTCCATGGGGTTTCTAGCGATGTATAACATGCACGTCTGCAATGTTGTGTATAGCTGTCCGCATGTAATGCCGCATGCTCTTTCCGTTTCAACGGATCGGTAATCGGAAGTTAATTTCGTTGATAATTTTTGTATCGTTTTCTCGTTCCTAAATGTCCATAATGCGTATGAATGCCCTTTCAAATCTGCTTCTAACGACGTATCACATGTACATATACAATGGTTTTTGGAGAGGCTACACACGTCCGTATATACCGCCGCTTTTCGCGTCTACGGCCTTTCAATGGCGCATTTGCTCTCGTGTTGCCTTATTGCGTCTTTTTTGCTTCTAATTGCAGCACTCTAGTCTGTAGCATACATTTTTTGGTATCATTAGAAAGCTCTTCTGGTGACGGCAACAATGGTGTAAACAGATTTCATCTATTCTGAAAATTGTAAAGTATATTGCACAATTTGTTCGAAAAAATAGTCGTTTTTTACTGTACTTTTTTAAAAAATACTATGTAACTTCTTTTCTAAAAGTCAGATTGGATGGTATTGCCAGAAAGCCCATTTAATGACGGAGGTACATGCAAAATTTCGTTGCTCTTTCTTTTCAAATAAAGTAAATCTAAACTTTTTAAAATGTGTACTATCGTCAGGTGAAAGTTTAACTATCCAACGTATTTACGTACTTTTCTACACAAGGGGAACCCGAGCCAACTTGGCCACTGCTCGTAAAATGCCTACGTTCCCCGGGCACGAACGTAGACGGGACGGGAACGGAACGGCGATGCGGAAATTGCGACGCTGCCCTCTACGTCTGCCCACGGAGGTTGGAAAGTATCAAAGTTGTGCATAGGGGGATAATTCCGACCTCCACCATGATCAAGCACTTGGTTGACGTGGTGGTTAGCGTGAGTAACGGCGCGCGACGTTGTTCATACTATTCATCATTCGTTCTGCCGAAGACGCTCGATCTATAAGCGGCCATGGTGTAGCAAAACCGAAAACCCGTTCGAGTCTTGACAGGGGGCTCAATGGCGAGTTTGCGAGAAGCAGAACGATATGCTGGTGTTGCATAGCAGGCGAGGGGACGATCCCGAGAGGAGAGGCGATGATGGTGACAGGGTAGCTGGCGCAGCGAACCGGTTCGAGTCTCGATTAGCCCGCGAGCAAGTGCATACGCCGGTGATTTCACCTAGAAGCAGGCGATGTCTCAGCCACGAAGCAGGCAAAACACTGGTGTTGCACAGAGGTTGAGGGGACGATCCCGAGAGGAGAGTCGATGATGGTGAAACGGTAGCTGGCGCAGGCAAGCCCGTTCAAGTCTTGATTTGCCCGTGAGCAAGTGTAGACTCTGCTGACTTTTGCCTAGAGATGGGTGATAGTGTCGGAAGCAGAGCGACATGCTGGTGTTGCATAGCAGGCGAGGGGACGATCCCGAGAGGAGAGTCGATTATGGTGACAGGGTAGCTGGCGCGGGCACACCCGTTCGAGTCTTGACAGGAGACTCTAGGTCGATTTGGTGGTAATTGTTCATGATTTGCCGTGTCAAATCTTTGCGATTCCCTAAGGTGTGGCATATGGGAAATGAGCAGTCTATTGCTGTAGTGTCTACAGCTACGTCAGACATCTACTTGATGGGTAGATGCGACGGCATGACATGCCAGACGGACATTGACGTTTTGTTATGCATGTTGATGTAAAGCGTAGTGTGTGTTGTTCACGTGTAGCAGCTCAACTGCCAACAGTACTTGAAGAACCACGACCTCCTTCCTACGTCGACTCAAGTGTGCCTTCACAGCAATCAGACTTTGGAATGAAAGTTGTATCCTTCCAGGTTTCATGATTTGTATGATACATTTGTGTTAACATATTTGAGGTATCTGTCCATTATGTACGACAATTGTATGGGTATTCAATAATTCGTGAGCTATGGTTATCATGGTGCATGCTAAATTAAAAGAACAACCTAACGCTGTTCCCTTGTAATCCAAACCATTAACCTCCAATCAAAGTAACATAAAATTAAAACGGAAAGTCCACGTCCTTCTCTCTACACTAAATCACTAACCCATTCCGAATGAACCTAAATGACATAAGCTTAAAGCTAAAATCATCAATACCGACAATGTTAAAACTAAACCGCTAACCCAAACCTAAATGACATAAATTTAAAGCTAAAACCATGAATACCGCGGTGCGTATAACTGAATAATAAACACTGACAATGACAGAACGTAACACTAGAGATAAATGCCAAACTAAAAGGACAAAAGTAACACCGCCTAAACCACTTAACCCCAAACCAAAAACATTAAATTAACGTGAAAAAATTACCAAGAGAGAGAGAAGGTGACTACGAAACTCAAACATTACCAACTCAAAACAAAAACACCTAACACCACTAATAAAAACTAAAAGCGCGAAATAAACAAAGTAGGTGGAAAAGGGTAGATGATGTAACCCTTGACCCAAGTGAAATGGTATACTTGCATCAAGGTCTACAAAGTCGGTCGGCCGAGGCATTGATAATATGTTACCGGGTGAAGGTGCCATATTTTCAATGCCTACAAACTGGCCCGGAAAAATTGTCTTTAATTCCAGCTGGTGTGATGCTTAATACCGGGTTTCCATGTTTGCCGATAGTTTGATGTTGTATGGAAGTTGTTTGATGTTGTATGGAAATGTAGCCTTGGCATTGTCTTTAATTCCAGCTGGTGTGATGCTTAATACCGGGTTTCCATGTTTGCCGATAGTTTGATGTTGCATGGAAATGTAGCCTTGGTATTGTCTTTAGTTCCAGCTGGTGTGATCCGTACTCCCGATAGTTTGATGTTGTATGGAAGTTGTTTGATGTTGTATGGAAATGTAGCCTTGGCATTGTCTTTAATTCCAGCTGGTGTGATGCTTAATACCGGGTTTCCATGTTTGCCGATAGTTTGATGTTGCATGGAAATGTAGCCTTGGTATTGTCTTTAGTTCCAGCTGGTGTGATCCGTACTCCCGATAGTTTGATGTTGCATGGAAGTTGTTTGATGTTGTATGGAAATGTAGCCTTGGCATTGTCTTTAATTCCAGCTGGAGAGAAAGCGAAGACACTGCCTTTGTGATTCTTAGTGTTACTACAGGTCACCCTCACACAAGACAAACACAATCACATCACATCACTACATTGTCTGGAATTGTGCCGTGACTGGTGTCATGTTTGCAGAAGCACTTGTCGGGGTGGGACACACAAGCTTGGCTCTGATGCTTTGATGGTAATGCCTAATCCGTGAGTTTCTGAGTGAGACATGGAAGCCAACCAAAGTGGCGGCAATTACGACTGAAAACACCAATCATTGACTCGTTGTTTTATCCCATAACTGAACGAGATGAGTGAGTCGTGTCAGGCTTAAGCTAACAACAGGTCTTAATCCATGAACGATTGATCCCGTGAGTTCAATGCAGAGCTCAGTACAAACACGTATCAATGACCCAGGCTATATATACTTAGCAGTCAGATACGAGCATCACGGCACTTGTGCTGATATTATTTGACACAACTCATTGTCAGAAATCGTTCTTGAAGACTAACTTCATTCAAGTCATGGCCTGCGCATTTTTTGAAGCTCCTGTTTCAAAGCCACTGCACTTTGCCATCCTGGGGCATAGTTTCGTGCGGCGACTTGTTCAAGTCTGTCCCCCTCCACATGGCATCCTCACTACCGTGCGTGGGATCGGAGGGGCGACCGTCTCTCGGATGAAAGCTGAGGTGGATGCCCTTGATGCAGCTTTTCAGGGCATTGTGTTCTTTCAAGTGGGAGAGAACGACGTGTCGGCCTCTACTGATCCTCGGGACCTGGTCGAAGACCTGCTGGATCTTCTGGACTACCTTCGGTGGAAACGGCCAGGCCCCAGGGCGGTGATAGGGAGTCTGTTTCCGAGGGTAAAACCAAGGAACATGACGGTCTCTGCCTACAAGCGGAAGGTGGAGGAGGCGAACCGGCGCTTGAAGAAGATGTTGCGACGCCGTCTGGATGCCACCCTTTGGGAACACAGCCAGCACATGAGGATGGGACCTGCGCTGCTAGCCAAGGATGGCGTACACCTGACACCAAAAGCTAATGGGCAGTTCTGGCTTTCAATTCGTAAGTGTATGTGTAGGTATGTTTAATCACTCACTCACTCACTCACTCACTCACTCACTCACTCACTCACTCACTCACTCACTCACTCACTCACTCACTCACTCACTCACTCACTCACTCACTCACTCACTCACTCACTCACTCACTCACTCACTCACTCACTCACTCGCGTGATATCAAATAATCTGTTTTGCATCCCGCCGCACGCACAGGCTTTGGCTTTGGGTGGCTTTAAGGGTGGGAAAACATAACGGCAGCCACACGTGTCGCACATGACGCGAAAGTCAAGACACAGTGTTCCGACCCATGTCGAAGACAAAACCCTGGGGTCGATGTACGAAACATGACAAGTACCTACAGCGTGAAAAAACTGCCATAAATCGGGATAAATCGGGCTTAAAAGCGCCCCGGCGTCGTACCCGGTAAAGATTTTTCACTTCTGATGTTACCACCAGATAGCCCTGGGGACCAGCTTCACGTCGATGTGAAACCTGTCAATAGGATGTGAATATTCAACGTTCGAGTGACGTTTAAAAGATGCTCTCCGAGTAAGGCTTTTGTCTTGGTAAAATTACAGGTCTATAACAGATGGGAAAATGGGCGTGGACGCCCAACCAGGCACCCCATGTCGACCCCGTGATAACCCCAGGTGCTTCATGCACGTGGCCGAATTTGCATGTATGATATGTGTGCAGTATGTCTCTTTCTCCCGGGATGGGACAATTAGTGAACGCAGGATGCATAGATCAAACCCTGGTGATATCAAATCTGAGCTGTTTTGGCCCCCGTTACGCGCACGGGGCTTAGCTTTGGGTGGCTTTAAGGGTGGGAAAACATGACTGCACCCGCATGTGTCGCACATGACGTGAAAGCCAAGACACAGGGCTTCCGATCCAGACTCAAATCAAAACCCTGGGGTCGATGTACGAAGCATGACAAGTACCCGCAGCGTGAAAAGCTGCCAAAAATCGAGTTACATCGGACTTAAAAGCGTCCCGACGTCGAACCTGTCGACGACAGGTCATTTCTGATGACACCGCCAGATAGCCCTGGAAACCAGCTTTACGTCGATGTGCAACATAGGAATGGGCCGTGCATGGTCAGGGCCCAGGCGGCCGTTAAGTGACGGCACCCTACGTCTCTTGCCCCCTGATATAGGCCGCACAGTAATCATGCTGTGTCTAATATTCTTCAACATTCTCATTGAACTCAACATTTGTTTCGTGACATGCCTGGTTTAACAGACTCTTGAAATATGTCACACACTTGTCTGTTGTAATTGTGTTACTTTCATTACAAGTGTTCAGTAGAGATTTTATTTTATGCCAGAACTTCTTACAGTCACCACTTACAGCTGCACTCTGAATCTCATCAGCAATACCACTGTACAAATTCTACTTTTATTTCTGCATAGGAGGCGAAATTGTCTCTTTGCTTCAATGTGTCTGTTTAAATTTTCTTTTGATCTGTATTTTCGGAACATATTAAGCCAGTAAAACTTCGCATTCTTCATCGAACCATTTTGGTTGCATATTCTTTGCTTTCGGGATCTGATCACGACATTTAAAGTGACTACCTACACAGTGTAGAAACTCAACAAGTTTCTCGGTGGCACCATTGATATCAGAATGGACTAGATCAAGGAACTCATCGAATATAGAACGTGCTGGATTAGACGCTACAGACTCACTGAAGGTGTCTAAACCACCATTATTCCACCTGAACTTTACGAGTTTTACACACTCTACATAACGATCACTGACCACTTGCGGATTTTCGCTACAGTACTCGACCCATACCTGTATAATGCACGATGTAGGAAGGTGGAATCTGACGAGTGGACAAACATATCCTGAATTAAGTAGAAAAAATTGATGAACGCCAATATAAAATCAACAGGGGTTGAGCCATTGTGTGTAATACATGTAATAGACCCAGCTTCGTCGCCTTTTTTCCTACCGTTAACTACATGTATACCCCATACCTTGCATACTTCTAGAAGAGCCAGGCCATACATATTTACTGTAGTGTCTTGTGTTGCTCTAGTCTCCCTGAAGTTGTCGGCACGATACAAATATGATAATGGTAAGAAGTTCAAATCACTATTATCTTCCAACAAATAATCATCGTTTGTGCCCACCCTCGAATTGAAATCGCCTAGAAGTATTATATGAATATCATCACCATAATCTGCTCTAATAGCAGCTAATTTCTTATCAAGCTCATCAATGCCATTAGAATCTGGGTCAACATAAAGTGGAGGTCCTTTTGGAAGTACATAAAGGAATCCTACAATGCAATTACTCTTAAAGTGGAAAAAGACGCTATTTTCCCAGCTGGGATATATCCTTTGGAGAACCTTCGCAAACACCTTTCGAACATAAACAGCCACACCTCCAGAGTAACGACCATACTTCCGTAACCGTTTTGCAGGTGCTACATGACATAAATTCTGTGAATAGACTATAAAGCGTAGTGGAATCGCTTTGCATCGTTTCTAAAAGACCAAATATATCAAACTGTGCACAAAAGTCCATAAATGAATTATCTTGTATGTGCGACTGCAGACCATGGATGTTCCATGCACATATGTTCAAGTTGATTAAGGAATCAGTTCCCGAGGCTTGGGGTGTAGATCTTGTGTCCAGCTCAGTATGTAGGTCACGGCCGAGTCCCTACTCTGACACAGACGCCCCCTGGGTGTCCCTACCGCCGCTCCCCCGGGACCCAGGAGGCGTCCCTCCATGGGCACCGTTAGAACTGCGCGGCGTTGAATCCCGTCGGGCGTTGGTAAATCGTGTCCTGATCTTTCTGATTTTCTCATTATCATCTTCATCAATCGTCATCATACGAGAGAAAAGATTTCTTATCGTGGTTACGTGCCTCAACCATGAAAGGAATTAAAGCTGCTCTTGTCTTTCTAACTCTCTTTAAGTTTCTGCCTGACAAGATCATTTACGCTTACCTTATCCTCGTAGGATAGGAACTTTACGATGATAGGTTTACGGTTTCCTCTGCTTTTAAGCCAGTGAGCTCTCTCGATGTCGATATTGTCGGCGTTGTCCATACCGAGGTTGTCGTGTAGGAAATTTCTCACAAGACGTTCAGTCTCTGCCCACTTCTCCCCAAAGGTGCCCCCTATTCCGTGAATAATAAGGTTGTTTCGTCTACTGTGGGTTTCACATTTATCCACTGCATCTTCGAGCATGGACATTTTCTCTTTTAATTCTGCGTTTTCCGCCCTTATTTTCGTGAATTCGTCTGTAATTTCCTTTCTCATCGTGTCTAACTTATGGTTCAGTTTACTTATGTCAGACCTGATGAGATGAAGGACACTATTGCTTTCTTCATCACAGATGTCAGATTCACCATGGTCAGGGTTGCTCTCACCACAGAACTCTAGTGTAGACTGTCTTGTCTTAGCCCGGACACCCCCGCTCGCTCCTCCACGCCCCCTTGGGCCAGGGCTCGACTCCACATCGGAACATATTTCCTAAAGGCGGCGGACGAAAGGAACTGATGTTGTGTTTAAAACGTCCTTCATACAGTCTCGACATTGAAAGTGTTCATTGTCCATACACACAGATCGTATACATCTTTCATAAAAGCGGAAGAGCATGCTACCAACAGTCTGTGATGTGCATATATTCCTTCCAGTAGATTTGCCCAGTGTCGCTACTGTGTTCACCTATTGTATTTTGTTGATTTGAGACCTACAGAAGTTCATGAGGATACATTTGATAATTGTATAACATTTCATTGATGTTTGTTGATTTTGGCACTTCGTAAAGAGCACCCTCCACGTTTTGCGTGCTGTGTAACGCTAATATAAACCTAAAGTGTGCTTCTCACTATATATTAGGTCATCTCTTGTTTTCCCAGAATAACCTCATTTGAGGTTTTTGTTTTGGGGGAAGGTTTTAATTTTCTTTAGAAAGACCTCTTCCCAGGTTTTACTTTTCGTTAGTAAGGCCGCTTCCTAGGTTTTACTTTTCCTTACTTGATATGAACATCAACATTCAAATGATAAGTGAGCTTTTGAAATCAATTGAAAAACATACAAGCAGGATTTCCCAAGCGGGATTGGAACCACAAATATCAGACCAGTAGTCACACGCTCTACCGCACGACCGCCGGGCCGAAGAAGCTGATTAGGTTAAATTATCTACTTACAGTTACTTTCATTAAACTGATTTTATGATTCGGTTATTGGCATGTAGCTTCATTAAATGATCATCTACATTGTAATTACCCATCACTGACGGTATATATGTTAGAGAAACACTTTTCCTCTGTTTTGGTAGACAATATAAAACCATCGGGGTCAGGAACGTCCTCGAGGCTCAGCCCCTCATGATTTCCTTTCCCCTCCGGTTTTACATTGTCTACCAAAATCTCGGAGGCGTGCTTTCTCCTATACATATAGGTTTTCCCCGTGTGGATCCGGGACACAATAGGCCTTCAGCACTCCATAGCAGGCCACAAAATTCTTGCGCAGTCGATTTCATTTTCACCAAATTGTGCTTTTTAGTTTAGTCTCATGGTCAGAAAGGTCACTGGTATTTTCGTACTTTTCATTTCATCCTTACAGAAACAATTTTATGTGAGATGTATGCTAATCTTAGATCGGTGTTAGCAACATAATAAGTATTCCTTCTACACACGTTTAACAGGAAGATTTTGATAAACTGTGTCGTCGTCTAATATGAGCCATTTCCTCTCATGAAAAAGCATACATATATATTCAAGAAATATTAAATACCAATATGCTGTGTCCCCTTGAATTCTTGTCTGCTTTAACGTGAGTGAGTGAGTTAATATTTAACGTCACATCGGCAATGTCTCAGCCATATCGTGACGAGAACATTTAATACTGAAATGAAATACATGTATCGTATAAAAACCTGTCAGCGAAGGACAGTAAAACAACTAGAATATCACAAATGAGATTAAAACTAGTGTGGAAAGTTTAAAAATAATATCACTATTTAGACAATACAGTATAAAATCAGGCTATAGATTGCTAACAACTGAAGGTAGATCACCATACTAGGGACCATGGGGACTTACAGTGCCTTTGCTACCTGCATGGAGCCTAGTCGGATTTACATCATCCCCTCAGATGTTAGCAATTTTGACATATCTAGCCAAAACTTAAAAATACAGATATACTACGACTAAGAACAGTGGAAAGTTTAAATTTAATGTGAATGTTTTTGGACTTACGTACCCTCTCAGAAGGACAATAATTTTACAATACTTCAACCCCCTTTGAGAGTACAGCCACCAACAATTCAAGTTACCAATCCAAACTTCCAATAATTAAAATACATCTTTTTACACAACATAATTTCGAAATTCAACCAAAAA
This sequence comes from Haliotis asinina, assembly GCF_037392515.1. Taxonomy (NCBI): domain Eukaryota; kingdom Metazoa; phylum Mollusca; class Gastropoda; order Lepetellida; family Haliotidae; genus Haliotis; species Haliotis asinina. The sequence continues at coordinate 8,238,070 of NC_090283.1, read as the reverse complement.
ATCACTTTCTTTTAAAAAATCAATAATTAAATGAGACCTAACGCTGGTAAAAAGATACTTAATTGTTTTAACTGTAAAATACGTATCCCTTGTGATGGAGAATTCAACACAGTCAAGCAGGATATGCTTGACTGTAACTCTCTCATCACAAGGGATACAAAATGGAGGATCCTCACCTTTTAAAAGGTATGAATGATTATATCTAGTATGGCCAATACGACATCGTCTTAAAGTAACCTCTTCAAATCTGGACTGACAACCCAAGTAGGTGTAACCAATATACGGTTTTATTTCATGTAATTTATTTGTACCTACTTAGGTGTCCCACTTCTTCTGCATCAGATCACGGATATAAGATCTAATTGTGGCTTTGTAATCACTGTAAGGAATAAGAAGTGGTGTCACAGATTTGTTGAGTGCTGCTTTGGCAGCAAGATCAGCCATTGTGTTACCAGAAATGCCTACGTGGCTTGGTAACCAACAGAAGACGATGTCGCACTGGCCAGTAGCAAGACTATTATACAATTCAATAATATCAATTAAAAGTGGATGTTTACATGATAATTTTTTAATAGCTTGAAGGCAAGAAAGAGAATCAGAATAGATTATATATTGTTTACGTTTAGGGTGTCTTTGAATATATTTAAGAGCTGTTGATATGGCGTTAGCTTCAGCTGTAAAAATAGAACTATTATCTGGTAATCTAGAAGATATTGTTCTGGATCCAATGACAGTGGCACAAGCTACTGCGCCACCGTCCTTGGACCCATCTGTAAATAAGGATTTATAATTGCTATATTTATGTTTCAATTGATTATATTCTTGTTTATACTGTAATCCATTCGTTTCTGATTTTTTAAGTGATGTTTATGTTAGGTCAACTTGTGGCCTAACCAACTGCCAAGGAGGAGAAGAAAGAAGACGGGAAGGAGCTATATGGTCCAGCTCAATGCTAGAAGCAGCAAGAAATGGATGAATTCTGAGCCCAAGAGGCGGAACAAGGGAAGACTTTTTGTTATACAAATCCTCATAGAGAGGATTAAAAACACAATTAAATGCAGGATTAGACTCATTAGAAGCTAATTTTGTAATGTATTGTAAAGATAGTTTGATACGACGTAAGTTGAGAGAAGGCTCATCAGCTTCGACGTATACACTGTCGATAGGAGAACCAAGACAAAGTCTTAGGCCTTGGTGGTGTAAAGATAGTTTGATACGACGTAAGTTGAGAGAAGGCTCATCAGCTTCGACGTATACACTGTCCATAAAAGAACCAAGACAAAGTCTTAGGCCTTGGTGGTGCACAGGATCAAGTAGTTTTAGGTTGCTTTGACAAGCGCCACCATATACGATGGAGCCGTAATCAAGTTTAGATCGGATCAGTGATCTATATAAGTGAAGAAGGGTAGATTGAAACAACCTTTAATAAATCGAGTGCCTTTAGACATTTGGCTTTACGGGATTTAATATGCTGCAAAAAGGTCAAATGTGAGTCGAAAATAAATCCCAAGAACTTGGCCTCCTTCACCACTTTGATCGGGGTACCACTGAGAAATAGTTCTGGTTCTTTATGGGGTTTGTATTTACGACAGAAGTGGATACAATTGGTTTTTGATTTAGAAAATTTAAAGCCATTTTCAAGACACCATTTATCAATTTTGTTTAAACACAGCTGCAGTTGCCGTTCAATAGTATGCATATTCTTATCGCAGCAAGAAATATTAAAATCATTCACAAATAAATATCCATCGATTAAATCGTTTAAAACTTTAGATAAACTGTTGATCTTGATGCTAAAAAGAGTGACAGACAAAATACTGTCTTGTGGAACACCCTGATCCTGATTATAATGATCAGACAGGGTAGAACCCACGCGGACTTGAAATTGCCTGTTATTTAAAAATTTAGCAATGAATTCTGGCAAACGACCTCGCAAACCGAAATCATGTAAATCTCTCAGTATGCCATACTTCCAGGTTGTGTCATATGCCTTCTCAAGATCAAAAAAGATAGACACAGCATGTTGTTTATTAATCAGTGCGTTTTTCACAAATGATTCTAAATGCAGTAAGTGATCGACAGTACTTTTTACGGAAACCACATTGTATATCTGTGATAAGATTATTAGTTTCCAAGTACCAAACAAGTCGATTATTTATCATACGTTCCATGCTAGTTAATGGAATCGGACGATAATTGGATGGATCCGTATGATCACGTCCAGGTGTAGGTATTGGTACTACTATGGCGTCACGCCATGAGGGAGGAAAGTTACCCGATGTCCAAATATCATCAAAAATATTTAGAAGAGTTTCTAGGCAGGATTCTGGTAAGTGCTTCAGGAGCTGATAATGTACGTTATCAGCTCCTGTAGCAGTATCATGAGCTTGATCAAGAACAGTATGGAGCTCATGAATAGAAAAAGTTTCATTATAATCTTCCTCATTATCTGAGTTGAAATTACTAGTTTTCTTTTCTTGTTGTTTTTGATACTGCTGGAATTTAGGTAAGTAATTAGAAGAGGAAGAGTGTCTAGCGAGGGTTTCGCCCAGTTTATTTGCGATATCTGATTTATCAGTAAGTAACTGATCTCCATGTTTAAGATGATGGACAGTAGATTTAGTACCTTTGCCTTTAATTTTTTGGACCATGTTCCATACCTTGGACATTGGTGTCCGAGAATTTATTTTGGATACATAATTTTGCCAAGATTGGCGTTTGTTCTGTTTAAAAGTACGCCGTGCTTTAGCATTTAAAATTTTAAATTTATTTAAATTATGCACCATAGGATGGCGACGGAAATAATGTTCTGCTTTTTTCCTTGCCTTCCTAGCTTGTTTGCACTCATCGTTGAACCATGGTTTTCTTATGTGTGGAACTGCAGAGGACTTTGGTATACACTCATCAGCTATGGAATTCAGTTCATCAGAAAAGCATTTAATAGCATCTGGAACGTCAATAAAAAGTTCAGCTTTAAGTTTTTCAGCACACAGTGTTTCATATAATGCCCAGTTAGCTTTTTTAAAATTTCGTCTTGATGATGGAGGAACATCAGATGGAGTTACAGCTTTTAATACAGCAGGAAAATGGTCACTTCCACAGAGGTCATCGTGGACTGACCATTCAAGTTCATTTAGTAGTTCTGAATTTGTCAATGACAAGTCAAGAGCAGAAAAGGTCCCAGGGTGTAAATATGTGTTGGAACCATCATTATAAATACATAAATCATTGTCAGAACAAAAGTCCTCCAACAATTTACCTTTAGCGTTTGTAGTTACACTACCCCAAAGTGGATTGTGCCCATATAAATGTCCCATTATAATACAGGGCTTCGGGAGTTGGTCATAAAGAGTTTGAAGATCGGTTTTGGCAAACACCGAAGACGGTGAAATATAAAGAGAGCACAGTGTAAACGCTACATGTAAAGTAATTCTTACAACAACAGCCTGAATATTAGTGATAAGTGGAACGGGGCTTTGAATAACGTTTTGTCTGACTAGAATGGATGATCCGCCAGTGGCTCTATCACCCGGAGGTGAAAAAGAATGATATGCATTAAAATGTATCTGTTTCTTTTAAATATGTCTCTTGGAGACATATCGCTGAAGGTGTGAAATCTTGGACTAATAGCTGTAATTCATGTAAATTAGTCCTCAATCCTCTGCAGTTCCACTGTACAATATTATTGGAATAAACTATCTTCTGGGGGGATTTATTGGGGATCTACCCCGCACTCTTTTGGAGGGCGACAAGCTATGTGCCCTAGAATAGACATTTACTTTTCACAGTTTGTTGACTATCAGCTGTGGTTTGAGACTTTGAGTGTGACTGAGATGATGATTTGTGATCAGAAGAAGACTTTGAGGTACTAGGAAGTGATTCCTCAGTCTGAGATGATATGGCAAGGTATAAAAGCTGTGGTGAATCGCAATTTACCCAAGTCAAGGTAGCCTGAACAGTTAGTGCATTTTTTTAAATCACTGTCACAATCTTCTGTTGTGTGTGTTTTCTCTCCACAGTGAGCACACATCCTATGTCAAGTTCGGACATATCAGCAAACAATCGATCACGATCTCTGATGATACCTTTACTAGTGTTCAAGGTCTTGTGAGCAGAGACAGTGACCTGAATGCCCACGAAAGATTTCATGTTCAACAAATTAGTTGCTTGTTGCTTTTTCCCGCATTCGACTAGTAGGGCACCCGAACGCAAGCGTCTAATGTTTTTCACCTCCCCAGCAATACCTTGAATACCCTTCGATACAGCAAAGGGGTTCAACTTTAACGGTGTCTTGTCAGGAGGCTCAATAACAACGAAACGTGGCCAATATTCAGTCGATGCAGACGGTCTATGGTCAGTATCAACAGGGTCAATATCAAGTGGACGTTTTGTTTTCTTGGTTGGGGTTTCATACGCCATAGTTAGTGTAATATGGTTCATCATCCGAGCTCCCCACCCACCACTGAGTATCACAAGGACAATGCTAAAGGCCTCCAGCTTGCAGCACCAAGGATACCCGGATGATATACTCCAGTATAATCAAAATCGAAACTGTTTAAGACAATCAAGCCAAGTGTAAAGTTACAACAATTCTAAATGATCTATGTGCATTAATAAATGTAATAATACTACATGCACAGGGCTTGGCATGACCAGCCAATTGGTTGAACCGGGCCCATTCGACCACCCGTCTAGGCGAAGTCAGGGCCAAAGTGGTGTATTGAGCAACAGGAACAAGGGTTGCAAGCTCCTATTGCCCTCAACCACCAGGATCCCCTCCTCCAACGACACAGGGCCGCAACCCACGGCAAACGGGTTGGTGGACCAAATATCCCGGGGTCCACTACAGGGGTGTCGGCGAGCTCTTGGCGTTACCAAGCACCCACCACGAGGAGGTGGCTCGCCACGGGTGCCCTGCTTTAACCCTTGTCCGATGGATGCTCAGTTGTTACATAAAGTCAGTGGGTGGTCCATGTAGACCCTAACGGCAAAAGGTCCACAAATTGACAGTTCAAGGTGTACCTGGCCCCAAAACATAGATCCTGGGAATCACTGAGGCTAAAGCGAGACCGGCATTTAGTGCTGAGAGGATTCCTCCCAGCCAGTATATATAGGCAACGATGGCAGCTATATCAACCATATTCAGAAAATATAGCTCATTCATCAGTGGTTTAGGGAAACCACTCCTCCTTTTGTTTCATTGTAGAAAACTATCATTTCTAGCTTGTGCATGGGTGAGAGCAAATGACAACTTTGGATTTCTTGGGCACATACGACACCAGCCTGAAAGCTGAAAACAGATGACTCCACTTCTTGTGAATGTTGCAGAAGAAATTCGGTACAGATGCTCTTTTTGAACATATGGTTCCAAAAAGAGTAAGTTGCTCCTCCTGGATTCAGGACCAAATTTAGCGTAGTATAATAGTCCATAGTGATATCACTTCTAGAACGGGATAAGGTTGTGCCAGATCCATGACAACTGCAATACATATTTGTTTGGCTTTGATAGAAAATATTGCTTAATGCTGCATCTTCCCTTATGGAGAGCAATTGTTAATCTGCAGTCAAGAGAATAAAAGTGTTGATATCGAGTATCGATAGTCCCAAACACTTTTGGAATCAGAGCCAGTTTATCACATTCATGTTTGCGGCCTTGTCATCAAATCTTAAGTACTTCATTATGTGCTGAAACCACTATCTGGGTTTCGAAGCTATATCAATGTACACCGTTCAGTGCCCACATGACCTAAACTATAGTACGGGTGGATGGATGATGTAAATATCGAGTCCATGGACATCTACTCTGATGCGTCAGAACAACCATTTCTCGATCAATCTCCACATGTTTATCATGAGAAACATCGGAAGAATCTTGAATAGAAAGGGGCACTACCGAGTCGAGAGGGATGATTTGTAATTCCTCTTGGGCAAATCCCCTACCCAGCAGGTTTTGCAAGGAATAAATTCGGTTCGCCGTATTTGATATCCACTCGGTTGACCATATGGGCTCTGCGGCACAACACGGGACTGGTACAGATACCTTACGATGACCCATTCCGGTAATTTTTGTCTACCGCAAAGCGATGGTGTACCCGATGTGTGGGATTTCATGCTAATGGCTTCAATGAGTTATTTATCGGGAAGTCGAGTGACTTCGCTGTTGATCGCTGCCACCACATGTGGGAAGTACGCCACCCATTCCGTTGATCGTTTTTCAGGGTTGACCATTTTCGGGTGTATTGATGTCCAAAGAAACACTCAGCTAAAGTCCTTTTGAATCGTCCCACAATGACTTGGCTTCGGTGAGCTCTGGCCACACCTTGACATCGTGCTTCACCAACAGCTGTGACAGGGCTCCCGTGAACTCTCGTCTGGGATTTACTTGGAATTCGGTCAGCCAGGTCAAGCACTGCATTTGTAGATTCATTCAGTGTGGGCGACTTGACTCGAATCTTTGCAAGTGAGCGGTTCGATTTTTGTATTGACTGGAGACCTCCACGATGGTCAGGGAGTACTTGTACATTTTGTTTCTCACCCTGTAGTTTGAGAGAAACAGGAGGTTGGCTTGATTTGTAAGATTGGGTACGGCAATATCGAACTTTCTTCTCGGGATGTATCAGAGAGGCAGCAGACACACTTACCATGTGACTTGTGTTTAGATGTTGTGTTTGTTGCTTCATGGGCGTTTTTGAACGTGGATTCATCAAAGAGAGCCTGTTTAAAGAGTGTGTGTTTGTTGTGGTCTTTCACCACGTATTTTGTCACCCCATTCACCTTCCGGATTTCACCATCGTCGGCTTTCTGGTGTCATACCAGTATCTGTGTTTCGCCACATCCTTATACACATCTTCAGTCCGTAGATTCAACAACAAGGAATCGGTGTCGGTGTTTGACAACTCGCAGCGATTGCTGTACTGTGTTTGTAGTAGAAATCATGCATCAAATGTTTGGACAAGTCGGGACATGTTTTGACATGGCTCAGGTGGAGTGCCACCAAGTCGTTGTCAAAGATCTTGCTAAGGTTGAAGGCCAGACTGGCGATCAGATTTTTTAATTTTTCTTCCTGGTGCAAACGCATGAGTTTGAAGTTGACCCTTTTTCACAAGTTTTCCATGGTTTTGCCGAAGACCAAATTGTTCATGAGTTTGGAAAGCTTTTTCTCGAAATTGCTGGTGGCCTTTCTTCATAGCTTGGTGTTCAGTCAAATGTAAGGTTCCATCAAGGGACGTTGATTAAATTGGAGCACCAGGTGTATTTGGGTAAACTTCATGCCCAGCGACAAATACGTATGCAGGTTGTGATAGTGCACCATGTACTTGGTTTTGTGCATCAAGTTCGGGACGAATTTTTCCATGCGGGCCAGCTTCGGGCTTCACAACAGCTTTTGCTGATAGTCCGACATCCTGTCTCGGTGCTCCGTCAACCATTCAAGAGCCAGCGGATAACAGTCGTCTGATGCATGCAAGGCTTCGGGATACTGCAAATCCCCTTGAAAAAGGTAGCCTATATCAAAGTTGTCAGGGATAGCCATGATGTTTTTCGCTTTAAAATAGTCACTGTCCATCCATGGGAACATGCCTGTAGTTAGAGACTGGCTCATGGCCCAGCCATACAGCTTGTTGACATTGAGATAAAGGAGATGTTTGGCGGGTTTGTTCGAATCATAGCCTTTCACGTATTTGTTGTTTGCTTTCGCATTTGGAGACCATGGAGATCATGCATGCCTTTCTCGACAAATAAATTCCATTTCGACACCAGGTTTCTTCAGCAGCGCATCCCATGAGAGACCAGGGATGGTGTAGTGCCACATGGGGTCCAGTTGGTACTGTTTCAAACGTGTTGTTCAGAAGGTTTTGAACATGTCGGCCAGTAGGAGCAAGTCTGTTTTCTTGTACAGGCCGTGATAATCACCTAAGGTTTGGCAGCCCGTTTTTCCAACACGTTCTGCGCGTGGTCATAATCGTCCTTGGAAAGGGTGGTGTTGATTAAACTGCTGTAAAAGCAATCGATTGGGGGTCTCATAGAACCTATCGTCCATGTACTCGTATGGGTACACACCCTTTTGGAGCAGCTGAGACCAAGTCGTCGTGTTGGTGTATTGCTCAGTGATGATAAAGGTGTCCTTGGCCTTGTCGAGCAATGACAGGAGAAACTAAGAGCTGCCAATCAATCACAGACCGTCAAGTGGGAGCGATGTATTGTTCCATGTTGACGGGAATGAACAGGGTATTGATTGCGCACTCTCAGATTGTGAAAGACCATGGCGATGGGAATTTTTTAAGGGTCGATCCTGTTTCAAGTTACACATATTGTGATCGGCTCCTCGGTATTGGCCAGTGACGTTACAATGATCTTGAATGATATCCCCGTTTAAGGGGTGGTAACAGACGTGGCAATACTTAGCATACTTGTGAGCGAGTTGAGCGTCATGACCACGGGAGCAGGATCTGAAAACCCTTCACTGATGGTTCTCTTGGTCCCAGAAACGTTTGAGCAAATGTCACAGCCTCGATAGATGACGGGGGTATTTGCTTATCCGAAGCATCGAATGACCAGAATGGCTTGTGTGAAACAATGTAGGTATTTTTCATAGTGCAGCATTTGGTCGAGCAAAAAACTGTTCACCATATCAGGACCATTCCAAACATTTCATTGATAGGAAGGGTACGCTGCGATTGACATTGGATCCAGCGATGGATGTGATGAACAGACGCATGAGAAAGCCACTCGCTCTGTCGTCTCTGGACGGAAAACATGGCATTCAATTCCTTCGTGATGCATGAAACGTGCAAGTTTAGGGTGGTGGAAAATCAAAACGTCCACCCAAGGTCATCCAATTCTAGATCTGGACCAGACTCGATAACATCACCAATGGAGATGAGCTTAGTGGCGTGCCCCAACGTATCAAAGAAACGTCGGGCGGCCTCGAAGAAATATTACTGGGACAAACCCTTGCCCAGTATGAGCATACCCTAAGAAGTATACAAAGAGAACTCGTGAACAGCATGGGTAAACTGAATGAGATTGATGAGCATATCGCTCGCGAGAAAACCAAATTCAAACAGGTGGAAGACAACGGTGACATGAAACGTCGATCGAAGAAATATTAAAAAACTTGGAAGAAGAGAGACGACTTCAGTTGGAAGCAGCTTCCTCGAACCGAGAAGTGCTTTGATCCTAGATCTGTCAATGCGTCAAACCATCAACAGACTTCTAAAGGAGGACACAATGTTGGCTGATAGGATTAAAACAGTGTCCCAAGAACGAGGCATCATCATCGCCACCATGCTGACGACTTGGGGGTTCATCGTATCATTGTTCTGAAATTTTTGGGACGCGAGATGATTGTGGGGTAGAATAAGTCTTCAGCAACCCATGCATGCCATAAAAGGCGACTATACTTGTAGTGAGATGGCTGGACTGACTCTTGAGACTCGATTATTTACAGACCGTTGTATGTAAAACACTAAACATTGTGACCCAATAATAATTATTACTGAATTAATAACAAACATAGACAGAAAATACACACTCGTAACAACAGATATTGTTTAAACAGTTGTTCTGGAACATAAGAAATTTGAATATTATTATGATTACTGAGCTTGGAGTTGTTTACACTGTATGTGTGTCATGGGTATGTATCATGGATTTTATAATGTTCATAAATTATAGAAGCGGGGCAAACTAGCTCAAGTTTATTTGGTGGCACTTTCATTTGAAACTTAGAACAAAATATGTTATGCATTTTCTGGATCGATAACAGATGTCGCTCTGTGCGATATTAGATACGGGTTATAGTGAAAACGGACCCCAGCGAAAACGGTCAAAATAAAATTCGAGAAAACGGCCACCGCTCACGAGAAAATGGCCACGAGTGCTAGAAAAAACGGCCTTTGGATTTAGAGAAAACGGCCATTCTATAAAATAGAAAACTGCATGTATTTGAGTTTAGTTTATTAATCTCTAAATAAATATCATAATAACGATGATAACATGACCCTGGCAAAGTTTCAAATTGTACATCTACAAGTTGTATTTATGCAGGGAAAGGCCGTGCGAGTGACAAAATGCGCCAACCTAGCAATCGCCGACCTCATGGACACGCGAGGCTTCAACGAGCCCAGGGTCGAGGGCAAAATATACGGTTTAGAAGTATAGGCCTCCGAGGCTCCGCCCCACGGGATTTGCCACCTCCGGTTTTACATTGTCTACCAAAACCGAGGAGAAGTGTTTTCTCTAACATACATACCGTCAGTGATGGATAATTACAATGTAAATGATGATTTAATGACGCTACATAACAATAACTGAAGCGCGCGTAAAATCAGTTTAATGTCAGTAACTATTAGTAGATAATTTAACCCCACCACCTTCGTCGGCCGGGTGGCCGTGCGATAGTGTGTCTGCCTACGAATCAGAGATGTGTGGTTTTAATCTTATTTGGGAGAACAAACACACAGTACAATCTCGCCCGCAACGATAACAACAAATTAGCGTTAGAAATACGAAGACTTGATCGCCATCAAAATCAGCGTTGTCGTACTGTTGTACAACCAGGAACAGACCCCACCAGAAACCTCTAGGAGGTCGTTGGTATGACTGAATTAAGTCCATTCATTTATCCCACACTGCCACTTCAGCTTAAAGTTCATTGTAAACCAAACGTTACTGTGTTCTGTAATCTGATTGGTTGAAAAACATGATTAAATGGTATTAGATTCCCGGAAACTGAAAGACTATTCACCGCGTATTGACACGTAAAGAATTGTTTTGTTGTGTCATCAACAGTGGTGACGTCATTCAAATCATATTGCGACGTAAAGTTCGAATGACGTCACAAATGAGCAACTCCAGATGCTACCATGAGAACCAGCTGAAACGGCCAGCTGATGACATATTCGATGTAAACGAGTGCAGACAGTAAAACCCCTTTGGTTTACTTTTTTGTTTACAATGTCGATAAAAATCATGTGTTTGCCAATTTCCGGCCAACACCCGGAAATTGGCCAACATGTGATGTTTATCTCCTAATTCATCAACGATTGAATTATTTCCTACACTATATATATCCTGCTCGAGGGGATTGTATCTGACCATGGCTGACGTGGCTCAAACACTCGAAACCGAGCGACAGATCAGTGACATACCACGCCAACTGGAGGGTGAACGCGACGTTCGACTCGGCTTGCACCAAGCCGTCAATACTATCGACGGGATGGATAGAATGACAGATTGGTGGTTGACAGAATGGAACTCTTGGGTGCTGGCATCAGCTTGTTAACGACCATCGTGAACTCTCCCGTCGTCCTCGGGTTAGAAGCGCGACTGGCTGAAATCGCTCTTAAGTTTGTTTCCTGTCGGCTGCAATGGAAGGCCTGAAAACACGACCAGATCCGAATGCTGACCGAAGCCAAGCTGAACACGTTCGATGATCACTTGTCGTCAGCGCTCGCGGACAGTAAAATATCAGAGGAGGAGTTCCATCTGATTTTATCCAGACTCATTTAGTACCTCCGTATGAAGGCAAAGATTGGAACCAAGATTCAGAAAACCGTTTTCGACTATGAACAGTAAGGAGGTCTAAAGGGAATTAAGGTGATATGATATCAAGGTGATATCCAAACACTCCTGATTAAGAAACAATGCATGGACATGAATTCATATTCTGGATTCATCTACACAAAGTTACTGTTTTGCTGGGTTTACATGTGACTGTGATGTCATTCAAACAGTCTCGGGAAGAACATCATTGACTCTCTGAGTTTTCTGGGTTGTATATTTTGAACAGGTGTGTGGTAAACGGTTAAATTATTGTGTGTATTACCTGCGTCCTCATGCTCTTGCAGACTATTCAGTTCTCTCGTGTATCGTGCAGTCACCTTGATGTCTCTGACACTTCTGTCCACTTCCTTCATGAAACCTAAAACATTGTTCTTTACTTCAGCTAATCTAGTGATCGTTTTGAGCCCACTCTCCTCCGTGTTATGTCCAAAAACTAGTATGACATCATGTGACGTGCTACGTACATGAATCAACTTTAGAATGTCACTGGAGTCACAAGTATGGCGTAAATAAAGTAACCTTTGAAAGACTCCACGCCTCAGTTGTACATCACTTTCCTCGGGGATAACTTTGCACCTCCATTCTGTATAGCACTTCCATTCTGTTTTTTCACTGAAGTCAGCTGTTAAGGCATCGTCTTTGTCTATTGAGACTGTAAATGTGAAACAATGTAATATAAAGGATAATCGAATGTTGTGAAAAATCTCAAACACATTTATAACTCACAATAGGCATGTTCTTCAGTGTTGAAATAGTAATCTAAATTCTATGGTATTATCTACTGGTGTTTTCTTGTAGTTTATTTGCTTCCGAAAAATACGCCTCGGCAACTAATTATCACAGGTTTGATCTAGACACACATGATTGGTTGAATCGTTCTAAGTTTGAAGCTGTGAACCATTATGGTACATATACCACGACATGACAGCGTTTCCTCTGGATAAACACAAAGATCTGTTATTATAACTGTGTAATAAAGATATTAATTTGACTGGTGTTGAGCTTTGAGATGATAAATCCTACGCTGCTCGCTCAGTATAACCATAATACATGTACGGATACCTGTATTTACAGTCTTTTAGCGTACATAATTAACAATAACCATTCTCTGGGTAAACCTGGAACCACCTGCCTTTTTACGTGTCTGTCTTTTGTATCGCCTTTTGAGCATGATATGCAAAGTTGTTTGCAAACATCGAGTATCATCGCTGACTAATAGTAATTCGCATCACATGTTTATGAAACAGTCGAAATGGAAAAGGCAAATAGTTACGAACGTGGATTCGATCTTACCTTTAGGCTCAGTGTGATATGATGGTTCAGATGTTGGTGCCTTTTCCTGTTTGCTTGCCATTGTTCTTCTGTCCCTAAATGTAATGGAAGACAAAATTACATAACGCAGCCATTTCATTCGAGGAATGCGAACTTGAGACCGTTCATGTATACTTCGACATAGTATACAATCAAATGTTATGGATATAATGCTTCGAAAATGACCTTGTCTAAACGGAGGCAAACAACCTGGATTCGTTTGTTTCATTTAGAAATGACGCATTGTGATTACACTGTGAACATAAACTGGATTTGATAATGACACCATGTTTGCTTTATACTACGGGACTGAGCATTGTGATTTCCAATTTAACGTCAATGCGGCAATATTTCAGCCATGTCGTAACGAGACCCAAACATTACATATATTAAAGTGCATACATTCCTTTTTAAAACACCCCATACAAAAGCTAAATTATCAAATATTCGATACAATCAGCTCAAGCAGAATTACAATAATACGCTTAGAATTAACCGATACAAACATGAGGCACAAAATCCCAGGAAAGACAAGTTAGGCCACTAAAGTATGGACTGAGAAGTAAAATACATGTTTCTGATTTGAAATGTGAAAAACCATGTACTAGCATACAGATGTTTCTTACCTCAGGTACCTCAACAGGTAATACAACTGACAACACCGACCTCAGTTACGTCATTTGTAGCTACTTGTGTGCTACTTACCACACCTGCTACCCAGTCTAACCAACGGTTGGCTTTTCTATGTCCAATCAGGCAACGCGGTACATTTACATTCAGCCCATTACATTATGAATATTGCACCTTTCACGTATTGTCAGATATATGCGTCGTAACACGTCCACATATCAGACAGACGTGGTTTCGGTCGGTGGATTCGCTTAACTAGAAGTCAAGTTTGGTCGGTTCATTTGTGGTGTGCATTTCGAAAAAGTTACCGAGAAATCGGTGCATAAAAGAACTTGGTGTGAAGCAAAAAAAAACAAACAAAAACAAAAAACAACACACACAAAAAAACACACAAAGCAATATTTATAATTAATAATTGTAATCTAAATTGCACTAACATTACAAAATAATGTAAACTGGTGTTAAAAATATACAAATCAGCACAACGGTAGCGGAAATTCAATGGGATTATTATACAGCAACTATCTGAAAAGAAAATGAACAAACTCGTATCTCAAACTCAAGGTATACCGCAATGTTTAAATCGGACCGAGACGATGAAATTATCTAATGTAAAAACATTTTTAGTAGAATTCAGCAGATCACCATTCAGTATCTCAGTTCGCCTACAAGCACCCAGCTATGCTACATATAAATAACTAATGCCTCACAACTTCCGCACATAGACTTTTGAAGCGTGTGGTCTCTATGAATAAATGTGTGTACCCTTGAACAAAGAGGACAAATGAAGAAGGGACAGTGTATATCAGTACAGAGCGTTTGTTTCGGTACACATACATGTGACCAACAAGGACGCATGCCGATGAAGGCGTTTAAACTGATCGGGTAGCCTGGGTCGACCTTGTGACTGATTCATGTCTGCGTTTCCCATTTGCATAGATACGTGCTCATGTCGTCGATCTCGGGACTGACCGTCCACACTCGATTACTTAATGACCACAGCAACAGTTGGGACATTGATGAGTATGGCGTTGAACAGCGAAGGCCCCTATCCATACGAGTTCAACAATGCTCCAATTAGTTCATCATAGTTCCATATTTCATGAGCCAGTTTGCTGATGCACAAAACAGGGTGGGGTTTGATTTGAACATCACCATTGATGCACTTTTCATATAATGATATTACATAAATGAAGAAAAAAAAACATTCGATAACCATAAGAAATCTCACAAAGGCGCAGTTCATTGAAAAATTCTCAAATGTGTCCATGAAGAACAAAACAATAGTGATGATATTAGGTGCTACTTGAAACAGATGTTCGTAACCTGCCCCATCACAATCCAGTTCAAAGGCAAGACATGCAGTACACAATAAGCAGAACCCGACTTTAGTCTTGCCATTGCTTTAAAGGAAAACTATAACTGGGCCCATCTCGTCTTCGTTTACTTCATTGTAGATATGTTCCGACACGCGGTGCCTCTTGGATGGATTGCCCTGTCCATTTGGATCACCCAGTGAAGGGATGTCTGCCATCTGCTGAGACTCTCTGAAATAAATAGTAGCGAAACCTTGTGATATCAGCCATACCATGTGCAGTACAGAAATATTTTTCCCACAAATATGAAAGACATTTTTTTACCCAGTGACTGAATTGTTTTCATTGGTTTCGAGGAAACCTTTTCCTTGTTGCAAATAGCAACAATAGAGATAAAAGCACCGTTGTTTCCCCTACAAGTTATGTTTCATGTGCATTTCAGATTGTTGTGGTTTCGGTTTTGCGTCACCTCATTCTTTCAGCCGCATGTTCAGGAAATTTGTACGAATCTCAGCAATATTCCGTCCGATACGTTCATTTTGCGTTTACATTTCCATGTGAATATATTAGGTGACAATTGCTAAAGAGAGCTGTAGATATCTAGCTCTTTTACACATTAGAAAAGCATATGTTTTACTGTTGACGTAACCACATCCGTGCATAGATACAAACCTGTTTTCCGAGGCCCTCTTGCAGTAAAAAATGCACCCTGATCCAATGATTCCGACGACAAAAAGCACAAATGCGGTTGATATCCCGATTGTGGTACCTTCACTATTACGTGTGTCTGAAACAAAAGAAGAGGAACAGAACAAACACTTGTCACTTGTATTTACTGAAACTATGAACATGATTTTCAGATTTGTACATTGATCAAGAGATCACAAATCAAATTCATACAATCAGTGGATATGAGTTTTATAGTGTGAAAGTTGAGAAGCTTCCATTTGGGGCGATATTGTGTGATTGTACAACTACAGATTTAGACATTGATCATTCTATGCATAACGACGTATGAATTTTCTATAAACCAGGAAATATATTTACGGCTCTGTCGTCTTTATTTAAACATGTAGCCACCGAAGCTCCGCCCTTCTTCCTTCCGTTCCATTTTCCCTTGTCATTTCTACTTTCCTTTTCTTTGTTTTTATCCCTCTGTTTTCAAACTCATCCACTTTAGTACTTATCCTCTTCTTGCTTTAATTTGTCATTTATGTATAAAAAGAACATGGTCACAAGTTTCAATGCGAAGAAGGGCGGGCCTTTCTAGATTTTATAAGGCAATGTTGGAGGCACTGGAGTAGATTAGGAAATTTACTGAGAAGGACGTGAGATGATTTGGGGGTGAATTTGTTTACAAGAAACTGTTTTTGTTAGTGACTGGTACTCGTAAATACGATACTCTCATATCCAGTACATGGCTTGCCGTACAAATATCTCTTTCGCGGTATAACCGTGTTTGTTAGTCAACAGGTGCAAGAGGTGCGATCTCCCCCTTCTCTCCCCCCCCCCCACACACACATACAGACACACAGACTTCATTTTTTAATTTTTTCAATTTTAACCCTTTAAAGAAATTCACGTATCTCATCAATCAGCAATGGCAGCATCTCAAAACAATTCTAGGGAAACACTGGGCTAAAAGTGGATTTGTGATAGCTATTTCTGGCTTCTAATTTTTATTTTTACTACTCATTTGGAATTGGCAAAATACAAAGGCACTAATTTTTATTGGCTGAAAGTGTATATTGCCTATAAAAGTTTCACATCGGGGACAAAATCAGCCCAATTAAGGAGTTGGATGTGTTTGCACCTCCAACCAACAAGCCTCTCCAAAGTTTAGCTACGTGTGTCATCTTTGGGCAATGTAGGAGTCATGTGTATTCAAATGTGGGGGCAAAGACTTCTCAAATACATGTTTGAGTAAAAGACGATCGATACATTGCTTGCAAACACGTCAAATTCGTCCAGACGTTGTTCATACGTGTTCGGTTGATGAGATGTGTCAATGTGTTGTATATTTCAGTGATAACACAAAACTGAAAGTTGTACTGATACTGTTTTTACCTCAGTTAAACATTTTATTTACTAATGAATCAGTATTTACTTTTGACGGAATTCAGTGTGATATGTATGAAATACGCGTGTTCCTGCCGTTATGGTTATGCAGGAAGTTCGCTTTGAAGATGGTTTGTCGTCAAGGGTGGTCAAAAATAACATAGTGTGGGATTCAGACGTTTAGACTGTGGACGAGGCACTAGGCAGTACTAACGTTACACCATACTGGAGGTGTCATTTGCGCGCCGCCATAAACGTCACTGAATATTCGATATAGGTCAGCAAGAAAATATACTACCGACAGAAAATAAGGGAACCAAGAAATTGAATGTAGATGACTTTGACTGTGACAGGGTCCGTTATCGTGGCGTATCTCCCAAACGCAACATGCAATGACAATGGAATTTCGCATAATGCATGCCCAGCACGTGCTACACGTGCATACAGAAGTTAACTCCTGTAAATGTGCTGGAGAAGTCGCAATCACTAATGCAATAGAGATTGACACTTACTGACAGAAATGCCTCCGAGGCAGTATCTCGGTGAAGCAACAAAATGGAGAATTGTGGGGATGATAGATGGGGGGACATCATTATGTGAAGTTGCCCGGCAGATGGGTAAATCAAAAAGTGTAATTTCACGCCTGTGGGATAAGTACCGTCAAACGGGTGGGGTTGCAACGAGACCTGGGCGTGGTAGACCAAAATCAACGACACCACGACAGGATCGTCTCATTACGTTAATTGCTCTACGCGATAAGTTTAAATCGGCCCCTGCCATCAATAGAGAATTCCGCACACTCACGTGAAGACGCATTTCAACCTCAACCGTTAAAAACCGACTCTATCAAGCTCGTCTGAAAGCAAGACGGCCTTTTAAGGGTGTCACCCTCTCAGCTCACCATACGCGCCAAAGATTGGCATGGGCTAGGCAGCATCAGGGACGGGCTATGCGCCACTGGCGTTACACCATGTTCTCTGATGAGTCAAGGTTTTGCCTACGATTCACAGATGGCAGAAAACGTTGTTGGCGTCGAAGCGGGGAGCGATATGCCAGAGCAGCAATTCTTGACCACGATCGATATGGAGGTGGTAATGTCATGGTTTGGTGTGGGATTACACATGACAGACATGTCATTATTAACGGAGCCATGACTGGTCAGCGATACGTTGACCAAATATTGCGTCCTGTTGTGGCTCCATTGGCTAGAGTTATCGGCCGAAATTTTGTATTCCAAGATGATAATGCCAGACCACATCGGGTCCGATTTGTCTCCGCTCATCTCCGACAAGAAGGTATCCAGACATTGGACTGGCCCTCTAAGTCCCCAGACCTGTCCCCAGTTGAACATCTCTGGGACGTTCTTGGTCGAAGGGTGTAGCTCTCCAAGAGGAATGGCGGGCAATACCACGGGCAACCATCCGGAAATTGATTAACAGCATGCCATCAAGGTGCCGTGAATGTGTTGCCCAACATGGTGGACACCAGATATTGAACTTGACGCCTAAAATTAATTTAGTGGATATTTAAGCAGTTTCAAATTCGCTATTATTTCATTAATTCCCTTATTTCTTGTCGGTAGTATATATGATAAGAAAGGATGACTTCCAATTTAAAGGAAATATTTTGCTATGAAAAAAATGGAAAGCAGGTTTTGAATAACAACATATGAAACAATGGCTTTACACTTGAGTGCGGTAACAAATCTTCACCACATGTGTTAAGTGAGTGAGTGAGTGAGTTGAGTTTTACGCCGCACTCAGCAATATTACAGCTATATGGCGGCGGTCTGTAAATAATCGAGTCTGGACCAGACAATCCAGTGATCAACAACATGAGCATCGATCTGCGCAATTGGGAACCGATGACATGCGTCAACCAAGTCAGCGAGCCTGACCACCCGATCCCGTTAGTCGCCTCTTACGACAAGCTGAGTCGCCTTTTATGGCAAGCATGGGTTGCTGAAGGCCTATTCTACCCCGGGACCTTCACGGGTTACATGTGTTAAGAGATGTACTACAAAAGTACATAGGTAAACACTCACCTTTAGCACATACTCCGTGGCAGACACCTGTAGGACAGTCAGTACATGACTCCTTACAGAACAGTCCATGATAACCCTGGATGCATCCAAGGTCACACGAACCGTTCTTCAAATGACATGTCTGGTTGAAACAGTTTTCAGAACAAGGCTTACATTCATCTCCATAGAAACCTGATAAGCATCCTTTTAACACATGCGCCAGTTTCATTGCAACCCATACAACGTGAGCTACATTCAGTTTTGTGTGTACATGATGGACCAAACCAACCATGTACACAACCACTGATACACACTCCTGAGTCTCTTTCACATTCAGACGAGCAAGAGTTGGAACTGTTACTTCTCGAAGTGTTAGCAATGGGATAAACTAAACAGTTTTCACTGCATCCTGAAGAGCATTTGTGTCCGTACAATCCCGGTGCACATGTCTGAACACAATCAGTTCTTGAACAGTTTTCACATGAAAACTGACAGTCATGGCCAGAGTACGGATTATGACACTCATCACATCTGCCTGTTATCCTGTTACATTGTCGACATCTGGGCGAACAGTTCTTGCAGTTGGATCCATAGTACTGGTCTTGACATCCAGAAACACAAGATGATGTCAGATGGCAGAATGTTCCATCACATCCTTGAGGACATTTTGTACAGTCTCCCTTTGGACTGGTACAGGCCTCGTCGCACCGTGTACCACGGAAACCAGGTACACAGCCATCAGAGCACTTATGAATGCCATTTGGTGTTTGGGTGCATGTTCTGTTTTTGCAGGTTGTGCTGCATTGTGAATTGCATTTGAGGCCGTAATACCCAGGGAGGCAATCCGTGATGCAGTGTTGTGTTCCTCTTGAACAGTTGGCACAATGTTGTCCCTCCATGCACTTGTCTGCTGTAAAACATAACACGAAAAGCGGCATTATAACTGGGTCCTTTAATTAAGATTGTGTTTGTTGATATAATAATGAATAAAATGAAGTAAACGAAGAAAGAAGAAACAGCCAGAGGGGTCGCTATGATAAGATGGATTGTTCTGGCTGTTGTAAAAGATCCGGGTTATCAGTAACCCACGCTTGCCGTATGAGGCGACTAACAAGATCGGGTGATCAGGCTCGCTGACATGGTTGACACATCCAGGAAGTGTCCGGAAGCTGAAGATAATATTTACGTCAGAGAGTGATAAAGTAATGGTTAAAACGGCATCAATTCGGAGCTATTCGCAGCAACACAGAAATAATCACAGACCAGTGAGTTTATCCATGATGTAATATCATATACGGCTAACATTAGTCTGTCTCATAGTCTCTGAAGACATTATGTTTTCTCTACTGCCTGTTTTTCACTGCAATGCTTAAATGAAACAAGTCTTGATTTCCTTTTAAGTTTAAATGGGTATATATTATGCAATCAAAATTATAATTCAGAGACAAAACGTTAGACTAGGCTAGCATATCCGTTCATGCAAAATTCTAACAGACCAATTTTTTTTTTAGCAATCGGCTAAAAAGAGCGTGTCTAATGACTTACTCTACGCCATTTTCACTACTCTGTGCCATAAAATATTAAAGGGCACATGCAATCAAAAATCAAACATAATTAAAACACAATTATCACTTATTCGTGACATATAATATACATCACTGCTTGTAAGAAAAACAAATAAACAAAATTATAAGCGTACATACTTCCCTCGAAACGAAGCCTTCGGGAGGCCGAACCCAGTCATAGCGGGTGGGGGTGCACTCAAGTGTAATTATGGCTTCGGAATGGCTGGTTCATTTGCTGATACGCAGAGAGCTCATTGTGTGTACAGAAAGATGATCTATTTGATGGACATTTTAGAAGTATGGCGAGTCACAAGAACGTAAGATTCTTCATGGATAACAACTTCATTTATTGTACTTGATGCGTCGTTTCAGTTGGATTAATATACTGTTGTCAAACAAAATCATATACACCAGAAGAAGTTGTTATCCATAAAGAATGCATTGAGGGATGTTGGGTTTTGTGAATACGTTTTTATGGTAAAAGTGTTGTGGTTTGCACAGGCAAGAAACTGCATGATGGCAAAGGTACAAAGGTGAATGTGAGCCAGATATATCGTCAATAATGAACCAAACGAGCCGTAGGTGACTGAACTTCAACAGTGAAGCTACTTTGACGTCACCTAACAACGGGCTTGAAAATGGCCTGTCGTCAAGCATTCTGCGGGCATTATCAAGTTACAGTGGTACAGTGATTTCTGATAACGTGCGGGCGTTTTAGTGATAATTCTATCCATTTTAGCTAAAATGTCAATTGACATCACAGCGGGTGACGTCACACTCCATTTTGACGCCATAAGTATTGTTTCATGATCTAACAGTGATGAGTGAACAGCCTGTTGCGAGTAAATTGTTTGATCTTACAACTGAATTTATGATACTGTTCTTTTTTAATGCAAATTATATCCATTTTGTGAGGGATAGGTGAGCTATTTGACTTAGGCTTCTGCAAATGGCAATGTCTCGATAAACAGCGTTACTCCAGTAGTGCAGAGATACATTCAAAGGTTTTGGTGAGTCGGTTTTCAAATTGAGACCGTATATACTGAAATTTACAGCATTGACCAGTCAGAAGCAATGTTAAATACTAAGGTGAAATATAATATACTGTCAATACCTAGTACAAAGAAACCTATCGTGTGGGTGACACGAGAGTGTGTCTACACATCCAGCAGTCCGACAGTCAACGTATGCAATGACCTCGTATAAGAAATCACACACTGTTCAAATGCATTCCTTGTCAAAGAGTGCGTGAGTGAGTTTAGTTTTACGCCGCACTCAGCAATACTAAAGCTGTATGGCGGCGGTCTGTAACTAATCGAGTCTGGACCAGACAGTCCAGTTATCAACCACATGAGCATAGATCTGCGCAACTGGGAACCGATGACATGTGTCAACCAAGTCAGGAAGCTTGACCACCCGATCCCGTTAGTCTCCTCTTACGACAGGCATATTCGCCTTTTATGGCAAGCATGGGTTGCTGAAGGCGTATTCTGCCCCGTGTACTTTGTCAAAGAGATAAGGCAACATATATACATCATTATAACTACCACAGTGAAGTTCAGCCATAGTGCGGACAATATAGAGGACTGATGGCACATATCATTCTTACATGATAGAGAAAATAGTACCAAACACAAACCACTACTAGTTAAATGGTATTCCGTATACTGACATTTACTTGGTTTACTATGAGCATATTAATATCGATTGTGTTCAATGATTAATATCAGGGTTTAATTTACTATGTATGCACCAACAGAAAAGTAGTATAACTATCCTTTAATTCCCACCAAACTATACCTTTTTATCATGCAATGAAAGTGCAGTACAATTAGTGAGTAGGATGGCGTATGGCATGCATCTTTGAAATAAGATCAATACCTGAGAAGCTAATGAAATTAACACACTACAAACAGTGACATCGAAAGAGAATAATTCAGTGCCCTTTAGCTCATAACCGACAAGTCCTGTAGCACAGAACTGTACATAATGCACAAAGACTTGAAACATATGAACTATTTCACTTGAAATGTATAAATATATCGCTGTCTGCCTGATCTCTAAATCCTGAAATATGATAAAGATGACCGGTTACTCGTTTACCACTATTTCTTGAATAAAATAATAACTATTAGTTATCCATTTATGTGCACAATATACAACCACTTAATTCATCCCTAGTGCCTTCCTGTTCTTTTACTTGATGAAACACTCTACAAACGTAGCCTACTGAACACGCACGATACATGCAAATCGAATCCTTAGACAGATTAGAAATAAAAGTAGAAATTGAAAATCACTTGTTAAAAACGCGAGAAAGCGAAATCGCGAGATGTGTCAAATGTCGTGATTTCAATATCTCGTGTTCTCGTGTTCTTGTGTTTTTGTGCCAACAGCCCATACAGTTCTAGGTAACGATTTCTAAAATAACGAGAACGTTAAAACACAAGATATCGAGATCACGACATTTGACAAATCTCGCGATCTCCCATTCTCGCGTTTTCAAAAATGGAAGAGAAACCTTTACCGGAACGCGTCAGCATCAGGTGCTTGTATCAACCGGGCGAATGCGAGGGAGACAGCAGAAAACACTCAACCAATCCGTTATGGTCCATGAAAACGTACGCCATCGACCTAGTTGTGATTGATACTACCTTCTCACAACAAAACGAAAAAGTGCACACACACGGACATAAAACAATGCCGAGAACCAAGCTGTCACGCGAAGCCTATGCCAAGATCCAGTCGGGCCGTTTGTCCCTTAGGGAGGCGAAGAGCAAATAACACATATCACAAGCCAGATACACGAGACTCCGAGGTAGTGCAGCCCTCAGTCACAAACGAAGACAATCTCCAACGAAGCTAAAGTCTTCAAGATCCTGCTGGAGAAATGTTCCCACTTCTTTCTCTCAGGCACAGAGACACACATCCTAGAACGATTGGGCCACAACTTCTACGAGTGATACGATGTCCCTAGCCTGTTTCTGGAACTGTATTTTCATTTCATTCGTGAAGCCATAGAAAACAGCAAAATAGTGGATTTCGTCAACATCTACCCACCCAACCAATTTCAACCCACAGCGGACAAACTCTGAATCATTCTCGCTGACGACTGCTGTCCCGAACATAAGGACGCAAGACACAACCACTCGTCGGACTGCCCACCTCCTTCACAATATTCACGGCCATCTTCGAATCGGACAACTTGACTTGAAGTGTGGCGCTATCGACCACCGCTTCAACAGCAAGAAATGTGTTTTATGGAAAAACAAAGACATGCACTACACACCCCTCAAACACCTCCCGCTGGAGCATCTGGAAGAAATCGACTTCCCCGACTTCCTCCTGAACATAGATTTCTATAACGACGACAGCCTCCCATTGCCCGTTCGACATGTGCTCCCCGTGGAAACACTGGCAAATGCACGAAAGCAGTTATTCACTCCTTCCAGTTGGGTCTTATTTTCAAAGTCTGGCTGAAAAACATAGTTTTCAATTTATGGCAACCAAAAAACATCTCTCCTCAACCGACCCTATGTTTTCTTACATGTAACTCTT
Organism: Haliotis asinina; assembly: GCF_037392515.1. Lineage (NCBI taxonomy): Eukaryota > Metazoa > Mollusca > Gastropoda > Lepetellida > Haliotidae > Haliotis > Haliotis asinina. The sequence goes on along the minus strand of NC_090283.1, from coordinate 8,214,044 downwards.
ATGTACAACGCAGTAGTGGTATGGAGAATCTCCTTGACAAAGAATACCTTTGAACAGTGTGTGGTACTTGGTTAGGTTATTGCATGCGTTGACTGTCCAGCTCTCGTGTACAATATTTATGGTATATTACATCATTGTGACACATATTATAACTCTTCATGCATCATTCATTTTGTGATCACTGTAAACATGTGATCATCATGATCTCTAGTGGATGATCTACCTTCTGTTGTTGGCGATATATAGAACGTGTTTTATATCTGTATTGTCCCAATAGTGTATTAGTTTTGACTTACCACACTAGTTTTATTTCACGTTGTGATATTCTAGTTGTTTTACTGTCCTTCGTAGACAGCGTTTTATAATATACGTATAATCCTTTTCATTGTTAACTGTTCTCGTCACGATATGGCTGCAATATTCCTGAGGCGACGATAAACTCCTAAATCATGGCGTCACGGTCTAAGGGCAGTTTGAGAACCAAATAGATTGTGGTGTGTTTTCATGAAGCTAAGGTCAAAACTACTTCCTACTCGTAGTTACATATGATTTTGAATCATGATCAAAAAGATTTTGCATGACACCACTTGTAACAAAACAATTTATAACCATTTTTACAACAACCGAATTTGACAGAATCGTCTATGAAAACCAGTTGTATCTCGGGAAACTTAGATGACAATATCAAATGGCAGTAAACTGTGAAAACATAAAAGTTTCAACTTTCAAAACAATTGTCTCGATTGCAGGTTTAGAAAACCTACAAAAGAAGATAATCTAATCCCGTAAAAGTAGATTAATACCAGAACAATCCACATAGATAAGCCTCACATTACGTAACGGAGGCGCACCCATCTGGTTGGTTGAAAATTCGACCGCGGGAGAGAATTGTACACTGTTCTTAAAAAATATTCATTTAAGGTAATTAAATGTCGAAATGAGTATAAATGTCAATAAATGATTTATGCATTTGTACCTTTGTTGAGTATAAATTATGTGATCTTTAAGAGCTCTGTATGGCGAACCCGTAGGGAGGGGGATATTTGTATCTCTGTGGAGTATAGAATATGTGATCTTTAAGAGTTCTCTCTGGCGAACCTGTAGGGAGGGGGATATTTGTATCTCTGTGGAGTATAAAATATGTGATCTTTAAGAGCTCTATATGGCGAACCCGTAGGGAGGGGGATATTTGTATCTTTGTGGAGTATAAAATATGTGATCCTTAAGAGCTCTATATGGCGAACCCGTAGGGAGGGGGATATTTGTATCTCTGTGGAGTATAAAATATGTGATCTTTAAGAGCTCTATACGGCGAACCCGTAGGGAGGGGGATATTTGTATCTTTGTGGAGTATAAAATATGTGATCCTTAAGAGCTCTATATGGCGAACCCGTAGGGAGGGGGATATTTGTATCTCTGTGGAGTATAAAATATGTGATCTTTAAGAGCTCTATACGGCGAACCCGTAGGGAGGGGGATATTTGTATCTCTGTGGAGTATAAAATATGTGATCTTTAAGAGCTCTATATGGCGAACCCGTAGGGAGGGGGATATTTGTATCTCTGTGGAGTATAAAATATGTGATCTTTAAGAGCTCTATATGGCGAACCCGTAGGGAGGGGGATATTTGTATCTCTGTGGAGTATAAAATATGTGATCTTTAAGAGCTCTATATGGCGAATCCGTAGGGAGGGGGATATTTGTATCTCTGTGGAGTATAAATATGTGATCTTTAAGAGCTCTATATGGCGAACCCGTAGGGAGGGGGATATTTGTATCTCTGTGGAGTATAAAATATGTGATCTTTAAGAGCTCTATATGGCGAACCCGTAGGGAGGGGGATATATGTATCTCTGTGGAGTATAAAATATGTGATCTTTAAGAGCTCTATATGGCGAACCCGTAGGGAGGGGGATATATGTATCTCTGTGGAGTATAAAATATGTGATCTTTAAGAGCTCTATATGGCGAACCCGTAGGGAGGGGGATATTTGTATCTCTGTGGAGTATAAAATATGTGATCTTTAAGAGCTCTATATGGCGAATCCGTAGGGAGGGGGATATTTGTATCTCTGTGGAGTATAAATATGTGATCTTTAAGAGCTCTATATGGCGAACCCGTAGGGAGGGGGATATTTGTATCTCTGTGGAGTATAAAATATGTGATCTTTAAGAGCTCTATATGGCGAACCCGTAGGGAGGGGGATATTTGTATCTCTGTGGAGTATAAAATATGTGATCTTTAAGAGCTCTATATGGCGAACCCGTAGGGAGGGGGATATATGTATCTCTGTGGAGTATAAAATATGTGATCTTTAAGAGCTCTATATGGCGAACCCGTAGGGAGGGGGATATTTGTATCTCTGTGGAGTATAAAATATGTGATCTTTAAGAGCTCTATATGGCGAATCCATGCAAGGATATAAGTCCATGATAGTATGATAACACGACACGGATCTTCTCCTACATGTTTCAATATTGTATCTTCAGGGAGATATTAAATATTGACCTCTCCCTTAAGATACAGTATTGAAACATGTAGGAGAAGATCGGTGTCGTGTTATCATTTCGGAAACTACTTGTTATATATGTGCTACTGTACACTCGGTATTCTCATCACTTTATTTACATACGTTCGTACGTACGTACACACACACACACACACACACACACACACACACACATACATACATACATACATACATACATACATACATACATACATACATACATACATGCCTATTTAGAAATGCATGATTAATTATCTACCGTGAAGCAGAAGTAGTTTCTGAATTCTTGGTAATCTTAACTGAAATAGGCACACAGGGATAGATACTCCTTAGAGTGCAGTTGTTGTCGGATCAGCAGCCTGATTAATGAACACTCACTCACTAACTTTTGAATTAAGATTGTTTCAATCTGTACAGGGCTCCGATTCTTACCAGTCAATTCAGAACATGAATATTTATGCCTTTTCGCTATCGGCCTTGTAAATATTACCATCATTTTGTTAGTATTCTGAATCTAACGTTTATCACTGTGTTTACGACTTCTCCATTCTTCATTATTTGGAAAAGTTGAAGTCATGGCAATCGTAACTGCAAAAAAGCACTAGGGCAATAGGAAATGACACTGATACAACACAGAGCGTAATTCGTCGGAAAGGTGTCTCATTTATGCTATCAAACAGTGAGTGAATGAGTGAGTAAGTTAAAATTTTACGCCACGTGCTATCAAGGAAATGACTTATCTTTAACTGAAACAAAATGACAACTGAATTGAAACTCTTACCTTGTGTTGACACAAGCGTAGCTGCGATACCTAGTATGGCGAAAATGCTCATCGCTCTTCTGAAACGAACATGAAACAGGCAATAAGTCTGACATCATTACACGTTTCCAAATGTAATCAATGTTACAATTGCATAAGCATGACATGAACTGGTGTTCTTCTACTACAAAACTTACATATGTTCGGAGATATGCAGTTGTCGGATCAGCAGCCTGATTAATGAACACGTGTGTCTGATTTCCCTTGCAACATTGTGATCTCACGCTAAATGAAGGTCACAGGTCATTTATTCAGTTTCAATACGATCTCAACTTCCTTTAGGCAAGGTCGAAGCATACACCATACTGGGTCATGTGGTATCCATATGCACAGGTTGTGTAGTGATGATATTGGTGTCACAGACATACTTCCTACAGACGTATTTATACTCAAATGATACACTGTATCAGAATCACAAGATGATCCAATATATCACGTTGTTAATAATCTAATATTTTGAAAATGTTTCTTGTTTAAGGTAGGTACAGACACGGATTAGTTCCATTAGTGCATGTGCGTATGTGTGTGTGTGTGTGTGTGTATGTGTGTATGTGTGTATAAGCATTTTTAGTTATTAATACAGTGTTTAGGGAAGTAGAAGAGCTTGTAGATTGCAATTGCACCAGGCAATGTTAATGTCGGCATCTTATGCACATTCAATATCAATGCTTTCTTGGATATGGAACGTCTACTGTTCATGTGAACAGGCTTTATAATTATGAGAACCTGTATTTTGATGACAGGGAAAGATGTGACACCCAATGGTGATGTGACCAAAACATTATTTATGCTTTAGCGGGGTTGATATGGTGGGTGTTGTATCCATTAATGTGGTTCAGATGGTGCCGTATACTTTGTTAATGTGGGCTCTTGTCTGTAGTCTTCTGTCTGGACTGTTATATCTTGTGTAGCATCCGGCACCTACGTTTGTATTCTCATGGCTTCTGCTCTGTATGGACACGTATCACGACTGTAGACTGGTTGGCAACCCTCTACCTACAGAACATAAAGGGAAAACACATATGTTTATGGATAGAAAAAAATCACCAGTTATGACATTGGGAGGACAAAGGTCTCAATGGTCAGTGCTTTAAGTATATTTCTTGTAAAAGCACATTACTGGTGACCTCCAAACTGGTGACCTCCATATTGACCATTCATATCTGACTCTATGTCCGTCATGAATCCCTCCTACTGACCGGAAGTAAAAATGTTAAAGATGCAAATGATATTGAATAGTGACGAAGGCACCTCCTAATTCGTTTGTTTGTTTTCTTATCTCGTTATTTTGATTCTAACGCTGTGCCTTATTGTCTGTTGGACATAGTCTTGTGTTTCCAGGTTGTGACTCCAGATAAAGTTTAAACTGTTTGAAGCTGAATAACATGCAGTGTCAATAGCTGACGAAGCAAAGTACACGAATGTTTTCAAAGCACAGGTCATGGACTGAATGTTAGAACTGTACCCGTTCTACAGCATGTTTAGGTGACGGAAGGGTCGATGCTGTGTGTTGGGTTAAAGGAACATTACTTGTGGCTCCTCTGCCAGTCTTCTACGCGCACAGATGCGGAATCCACGACAAACGGATCTCCCAATCTATTCGACTAACTTCAGGACGACGGGACGATCCAATAGCAATCATATTTATAAAGATGTTTTTCAGGATGCCTGCCTGCCTACGTATGCAATAATGCTGGTATCGTACCCCACGTGCCAATATTTGGATAAGCAAAATGTGTAATGTCAGGTGATAACGTACGTAATATGGCTACGGAACCTCAGTGCCTGGTTCAAGGTGTGTATCATATCATGTGATTGTGTTGACTGGTCATATGCTCTCATGTCTCCATCTGGGTACATATCATGAGTAAATATGCAATTTTCATATGACTGACTGTGTACTCTCAATGTTAAGAATGAATCTGTCCACAATTGCTCTAACATGCTGCATATGATCAAAACGTGTAAGGATGCTGTTATTGTAGTTTTGTGTGTTGTTTGACGCCGCATTCAGCAATATTCTAGCTAAATGACGACGGTCTGTTTATAACTAAAGAAGTCAGCGAGCCTGACCACCCGATCCCTTTACCTCTTACAAAAGATATGGGATCAATTCTAAACCCCATATTAACAGTTTGGGTCGAATGGGATCGATTTGTGTAATTGTGACTTTATTATGAACATGTACCTGTTCCAGAAGTACTACAGCTGCGCAGGTGCAGTTTGCCTAATACTGTGTTCATGAATGCTAGGCAATCAATGTGTGCGGGCTGACTCAGTTGCGAACAAGCTCCAATACAGATGGCTGGTCTCCGAGAAGTAAACGTGACTTCATCGTGCTGCTGTGGACCGTGAACCAATAGAACATCAGCGCCTAATCCTGTTATATTGTACACTCATTACGTCAATAAACCGGTTTTACCCACAATCATCACACTTTGTTCTATTTAGGTATGTTTTGCCATTAAGAAACAGACGCGAATGGTATTTTGTTTGACATAATAATGTAAAACCCTTTCTTAAAACACAGAAGAAGAAAGATGAAAGAAGATTTAATTTTTTTGTTTATGTGTTACTTGTTATAAATAAAATATCCACAGATAATTTAAAACACTCGGTAAAATTTAACATCCGGCCGTATGGCCTATGAGACACAAGACACTACATAACACTTAAGACAGAGAGCAGTGAATAACATAACTTTATGTATCGACAGCTCTATAAGCAGCAGTCAAGTGTGATATATTTTGTTACAGGACTACAAAGTGCGCTTACATCTATTAAACATTTTTGTAAGCAATGCAGCTAAGGGTTTGATTAGTTTAACACTACCAAGTATAATTACGGCCTGGTCAGTAGGTGACCAGGAAAAAAAGGATGAATATTCAATACATTTTCCCATAAGTCACATCGTAAATCCGAATATAGCGGACAGTTAATCAAAATAAGTGAACTTCGTCCTCAATCGTCTCGCTATCACAATATTTACAAATGCTAGGGGTGTGTTGGGGTGTGTAAATCTACCTACCTCTATTTCCAACGGTAAGGTAGCTCAAAACAACTTACTTATAATACTGCTTTGAGATCTAGGCAGAATTCCATTGACATACGGTTCGGCTGTTAATAATTTCTTCAACGTTCTATAAGTATGACGTTTATTCCCGTTAGGGAACTTCCCTCGGAGGTTCTAAAATTCTGGCAATCCAATGTGAGGCATAATAAATTTCAGTTTCAAACATGTCATACAAGTCCGCCACGGGGAGGTTTAAGGTGTTAAGAATATTAACAACAATTTTATTCCGGGATTTTGAAAAAGTATTAGACCATCTGCATATGGCATTCGGTATTCCCGACTGTTCAGTGCTGCAGAGCTTCTTTGTTTTGGTCAAGCGAATGGAGTCGTCCGACCCATCTCTCCAGGCTGCTAAATTTGGAATCTTACCGCCGACGCCAAGGAAGAAGCTACAGGCCTTACTTTTGTATTGCATCTATACAGATGGATTGAATTGTACCCCGTACAGCTGACCCATAGGATATATAAGATAGAGTGGGCAAGATTTAATGTATTAAAGACGTTATACGCCAATCCACCACAGGATTTGAATTTACATGTGATAATTCAAATCGACTTGCAGATTTACCAGTTTCTTTTGCAGCAAAGTTAAGATCAATATTTTCCTGCAACCAAACGTCAAGATGTATATACGTACTGGTATAGTCAATCGTGATATCGCCAATTTTGAATACAACTTTCGATGTACTGAAGCAACGGAGTCGGTAATGAACATCTTTAGTTTTCTTCCTATTAATAGATAAACGCCAAAGTTTACAGCAATTATCAACGCAATCTAAGATCCCCTGCAAGGATAACTCGTGTACAATATCGTTAGCGTACGGTAGTGTACTCGGCTCTATCAATGTTTACACCACAATTGAGATCGTTGACGTCCTCAGCCAAATCATGAATGTAAATAGAGAACAGAGTCAGAGACATTACGCAACCCTGTCTAATGCATTAAATATATATAGGTGAAACGGTTGTCTATGTGTACAAGAGCGTTGGAATTATTGTACATAGACTGACATACGCAAAGTAATTATTCATTGATTCCAAGTTTTAACAGTTTATATTACAGACAATTTCCATCGTCCTTATCAAACGAGTTCACTGCATCGATGAGGCACACAAAAGTAGATTTTATAGTTACCCTTCTGTTGTTGATAACTGAATATTGGGTATTAATATGTTCTTGGGTGCTACGCTTCGATCGGAGGCCACTCTGTTCCTCAACCAATACATGATGTAATTCAAGTCAAGTATTAAGAATATTTGAATCGATATTACATGTGACTGAAAGCAGTGAAGTACCGCGGTAACCGAATGCGTCACATGGGTCTGCTTCAGGCTTTTCGATCGGATTTGTAGAGCTTGTGCCCCAAATATCCGGACAGTTATTGTTTTCAAAACAAAATGTAAACAGTTTTAATAACAGATCAACACATACTTCTACTTCTTAATGCGGGTAGCGGGTAGATATGCTATCTGAACCGGCGGGCTTACCACGTTCAGCACAGACGACCACGGGCCTCCGTCAATGTTATCGTTCTGTCTAGGTCGCTGAGATCAAACGTCCTACCACGTGGCCGTTGTCCATCTTGTCTCAAAGTCGTTGCGAGTGTGCATTATCAAAACAAGAGGAGTAATAAGTCTCAAACAGAGAACGATAGTCACGTTTCCACGTGTTAAGAACAGTTAGCTTGTCTGTAAACACGACACCACTTACAGGTACTTCCCATGGGTTGGTGTCACCACGATCTGAAGCAATGTCGTTGCTCGTCCAGTTGAGAAGAGCGTTTGCATTTACGAAGCTTTCTATCAAAGTCTTTCGGAAACATAGGAAAGTCGGAGACTAGAAATGGGGACTTGAAATTCAACCACTGACGCTCAGCTGACCAAGCATTGTCCCACAGACTGTGTAGTTCTGGACACAATAAGGTTTAACATTATGTTTATATTTTTATCCCTTTGTCTGAAAGGTTTTGCCAGAGCACATTCATCTGATTCCTTGTGCATAAATTGTAATTTGTGACAAAATCATTGTATGCCCCGTTAATATCCTGTTGCGAATTCAGCAGAGTTTAACTATTTCCTGACTTATCATGTTGGTTATATTTGAATCCTGTAGAAAATTACTTGTAATCCTACTGGGAATGTACTGCTTGTGTATAAGAACACCACTACCGTCTCAATCAACAGCTGTACCCACGTCGAGCTTCACATATTTAGGGATACACATCTACCAAGATAAGATTGAGTGGTATTGTAGACTGCCGGGCATATTAAAGCCATCAACAATGGATGACATAGTGATAACACTGAAGTCTGTAAAATAACTCAGATGTTCGTGGACCACATTTACATGATCTACAACTGATGCTCCGTGTTTGTCGTAAATAAACTCTTGTGTACCCAAAGGACTATTTAGCATACAACGATTTCCATCAGTTAGAAAGTCAATGAATGAACTGCAGTGAGAGTTTTCACAATGTATAGATTTATTGACCGAGCTAGTGAGTATAGTTTTGCGAAACTTTTAACAAAATTCCAACAACATCATGGCATAGGACTCTAGAAATAGGCTCCAGGTAATTTTGGGAATCGTAATCGAGCCATCAGTGTGACAAGCGGACACTTTAGCCACCGAACAATGTCAGCTGCATTCATTTCTCACATAACAAAGTCAACAAACCTGATTTACAAGTTTATTTACAGAAAATGATAGACAAAAGACACAGTTATTCAAAGACAAATCCGTGATAATAGTACCTGATTGCAATGCGAAATAATACCTCTGACGTACGTCTCTGCTCAGTCATAACACTGTCCATACTACAAGGATGCTTTTCAGCCACTCGTGATACCAAATTAGCGTATGTTGCACGGCCGTGCATAGAAAAGTATATGAATCACCGAAACAACTGTACACTGTACACGTCCTTCACATCTCTACTAGAAACAGTCAAAATATTTACTAAGGTCTTTGATGATGAAACCATGAGCTAAGCATGCAATGTAAACGTCAATTGACGCACATCCTAAGACACAGAAACATCCCAGCATACACTTTATGTGTGTTGTGTTGCTAGGTGGCGTAGTTCCAATGAGACGTCCACAGTTGGTGAAATGTATGTGACCACGGTTCTTGGATCATCAGCATAAACGTCCCTCAGTGAAGACGTATAAGACCGGGATCCATCCACTGAACTGCATGGTGCGTCATCAGTTTTGTCTTCAGTGTCCACTGCTCCTGGAAAGTAATCAGCCAAAGTGGGAAGTATAAGATCACTGTTGTCATCCCCTGGCTGTCTCTGTTCATGTTCTTGCCCTTGAGACACTTCATCATAATCTTCTTCCGCCATGGCTCGTTGGGGCTCTTGTAACTGTGACACTTCATCATAATCTTCTTCCTCCAGTGCTCGTTGGGGCTCTTGCAACTGTGACACTTCATCATAATCTGTTTCCGCTGTCGGTCTTCTTTGCTGCTCTTGCAGTGGAGATACTTGATCGTAATCGGGTATATCCCAGTACCGATGTATTGAGTAGTCTCCTCCCGCATCCACTTGTCTTGGTGTCTCTGTATGCCTCGACTCTTCCCCTGGATGATGCCTGCAAATGTACAAAAGATTACTAATATTTAGTTACACGGTGGCATGCAGCGGAAGGATACCAATCATGGAACAAGATCATGTACAGTGAATTTTGTATACTGTTTTGGACCAAATAAACATTTCAAATGCACACCTGGATGCTTTGTGACAAAAGCAGAAAAGAAACATGGATGTTCCAATTATAAGAAGTACAAGCGATGTCGGAAGTCCTATTCCAAGAACATAAAGAGTAGTGTTTCCATCGGCCCCTGAAACAAACAAATCTATATCAATATTGTTACTGGTTGCGAAATCATTCAATAAATATGAATGTCTGAGATTCACTGCTATTTATTCAATACCATAACTGGATTAAGTCACCACATTGATACAGACAATAAGAACACAGAAAAAACAAATAGAAAGACATGCACGATAATTTTGTACGTTAGCATATGAGACACCTACCTTCAGTACATACTCCAGTTTGTGCGTGGCAGGCGCCTGTAGGACAGTCAGTGCAGGACTCCTTACAGAACAGTCCACGATAACCCTGGATGCACCCAAGGTCACACGAACCGTTCTTGGAGTGACATGTCTGATTGAAACAGTTTTCAGAACAAGGCTTACATTCGTCTCCATAGAAACCTGATAAGCATCCTTCAACACATGCACCAGTTTCATTGCAAACCATACGACGTGAGCTACATTCAGTTTTGTGTGTACATGATGGACCAAACCAACCATGTACACAACCACTGATACACACTCCTGAATATCTTTCACATTCAGACGAGCAAGAGTTGGAACTGTTACTTCTCGAAGTGTGAGCAATGGGATAAACTAAACAGTTTTCACTGCATCCTGAAGAGCATTTGTGCCCGTACAATCCCGGTGCACATGTCTGAACACAATCAGTTCTTGAACAGTTTTCACATGAAAACTGACAGTCATGGCCAGAGTACGGATTATGACACTCATCACATCTGCCTGTTATCCTGTTACATTGTCGACATCTGGGCGAACAATTCTTGCAGTTGGATCCATAGTACTGGTCTTGACATCCAGAAACACAAGATGATGTCAGATGGCAGAATGTTCCATCACATCCTTGAGGACATTTTGTACAGTCTCCCTTTGGACTGGTACAGGCCTCGTCGCACCGTGTACCACGGAAACCAGGTACACAGCCATCAGAGCACTTATGAATGCCATTTTGTGTTTGGGTGCATGTTCTGTTTTTGCACGTTGTGCTGCATTGTGAATTGCATTTGAGGCCGTAATAGCCAGGGAGGCAATCTGTGATGCAGTGCTGTGTTCCTCTTGAACAGTTGGCACAATGTTGTCCCTCCATGCACTTGTCTGCTGTAATATATAACAGGAAAAACGGCGTTATAACTGGGCCCTTGCATTACGACTACATTTGATTATAAAATATGAACAAAACAGACTGACTAAGTGAGTTTGGTTTTACGCCGCTTTTAGCAATATGCCAGCAATATAACATCGGGAACACCAGTAATAGAATAAAGAAGTCACGGACACACGGGCTGCATCGTGTTTTCAGACATTCTGCTTAGTTAGTCTAAAGGCTTCCACATAATGTGACTCCCAAAATTTAGCTAATGCACCACTGTCCTTTAATGTTTTTATAATACGAAAAGCAATGAGACTAATTACTTCCCTTGACTACTGGAGAAGATAGGTTGATGACCAGTAAAGTTCATATTTAATGATTTCCCTTTGTATTTGTTGTTTCGTACAATAATGGAATGGATACCTCCCCTCGGTGCTACAGAAGTACAGCATATGTCAGTATTCTTATTGCAGAATGTATTTTTAAATGTGTATGACGAACACAAAGTACACATACAAATCACGTTTTACCAGTTGTAAACTAAAGACGAAGCGAAATAGATTGTGCCACGGTTCATTCTTTCTGCTGGTTGCGTAATCGCTGTGTATGTACTAGTTACGTGCTTGGTTTGGTTTTACATGTGCAACGTCAGTACAACAGAAAAAAAACCAGTCTTAACTATCCTTAGAAACCGATTCCGTTTCGTGTAAAGAAGAAGGTAGCTGTAAAACGATACCAGTGCATCAGTGTTGGCACTAGGTGTTTGTGAAAAGGTCAAGTAGGTGGTGCCCTTGTCGTAGCGCCAACCATTCACTGAATTTACTTAAAAATGGAGGTAGTATTTTATGCCATTCAGCAGCACTGCCATGCAAAAGCTGACTGTACACAAATCAGAAGATCAAGTGATCGATACACTGTGAAAATATAGTTTCCACATTTGAATTAGACCCGTGAAGACCCGGGGTAAAATAGGTCTTCAGCAGCCCTTGTTTCCCATAAAAGGCGACTAAGCTTGTCGTAAGAGGCGCCTAACGGAATCGGGTGGTGAAGCTCGCTGACTTGGTAGACACATGTCATCAGTTCCCAATTGCGCAGATCGATGCTGATGCTGTTGATCACTGGATTGTCTGGTCCAGACTGGATGATTTACAGACATATACCTTTAGCATTGCTGAGTGAGGCGTAAAACTAAACTCACTCATTCACGTATTTTTGAAATGAGATCCATAGTACTGGTCTTGACATCAAGAGACACAAGATGATGTCAGATGGCAGAATGTTCCATCACATCCTTGAGGACATTTTGTACAATCTTCCTTCGGACTGGTACAGGGTTCCGATTCTTACCAGTCAATTCAGAACATGTAACGCATTGATTGTTTTCCGTACCTTGAATAACTATGAAATATTTATGCCTTTTTGCTATCAGGCTTGTAAATATTATCATCATTTTGTTAGCATTCTGAGTCTAACGTTTATCACTGTGTTTACGACTTCTCCATTCTTCATTATTTGGAAAAGTTGAAGTCATGGCAATCGTAACTGCAAAAACAAGCACTAGGGCAATAGGAAATGACACTGATAAAACACAGAGTGTAATTTGTCGGAAAGAGTCTCATCTAAAGTGTATGAGCGAATGAGTGCTATCAAGGAAATGATTTATCTTTAACTGAAACAAAATGACAACTGAATTGAAACTTTACCTTGTGTTGACACAAGCGTAGCTGCGACACCTAGTATGGCGTAAACGTTCATCGCTCTTCTGAAACGAACATGAAACAGGCAATACGTCTGACATCATTACACGTTTCCAAATGTAATTAATGTCACAATTGCATAAGCATGGCATGAATTGGTGGCTAACTGGTGTTCTTCTACTACAAAAACTTACATATGTTCGGAGATGTACCGTTGTTGTCGGATCAGCAGCCAGACGAACTGATTAATCAACACGTGTGTCTGATTTCCCTTGCAACACTCTGATCTCACGCTAAATGAAGGTCACAGGTCATTTATTCAGTTTCAATACGATCTCAACTTCCTTTAGGCAAGGTCGAAGCATACACCATACTGGGTCATGTGATATCCTTAAGCACAGGTTGTGTAGTGATGATATTGGTGTCTCGGACATATTTCCTACATTAGACCCTCGACGTGTTTATACTGAAATGGTAAATTGTGTCAGAATCTTGATATTAGGTATCAGTACAGCGTCTAAGGAAGTTGCAACCTTGGCAGATTCTGATTGTCCCAGGAGAGTGGTAATGTCTGCTAGATATTTCCACTGTTCATGTCATCATGTTATATAGTTTTGACTGAGAACCTGTATTTTGATTACAGGGAAGAATGTGACATCCAGCGTTGATGTGAGCATAGTGTCCTATCCAGTGGCCAATATATATGCTTTTATAATGGTGGATGTGTAGGGTGTTTGTATCCATTAGGTTGTTGCCGGTATGGATGTTGCACTATTCTTTGTTAATTTGAGCTCTTATCTGTGGTCTGTAGTATCTCATATCTGGATGGTTATTTCTGGTGAAGTACCCAGGAGCCTCAGCCTCTGTCTGGGTTCATGTCACGTCTGTACTGTTGGTTGATTATGTCGGTTGGGTGTCAACCCTCTAAATATATACGGCACGTAGGGAAAACCATATGTATGGGGATAGGGACAGGCCTCTCTTGAAAATGGCCATTGGGAAGACCAGGGATAGGAATAAATACCTGCCCCGCCGTTATTGAAGAACCTCAACTGTCTTAAACCAAGAGTCGAAATAGAACCATTTTGGCTGGTATGTGTTTCATGCAAACAAATTGCTGGTGGAGTGCAAAGAAATGAAAATAATTGCAAATCGTTTATGTTGGTTCATCTGGTTATATATACGTAATGGCGGCCCTTCACATAAGAGCAGGGACTCTCAGACAGACCATAAAGTAAATTTATTCAAATGATTTTGAACTGTGACGAAGTTACCTCTTACACTTGCCTGTTTGTATTCTGATCTTGTTTTTTGAATTCCGATATTATGTCATGTGCCTAAATGTTAGGTATGTTGAACATTGGCTTGTGTTTCCAGGCAAGGACTCTAGGTAAAATATATACTACTTGAAGTTGAATAACATTCAGTGTCAACATGCAACTAAAGCACAACATCGACAACAACATGGATATTTTCTAAGGTCAGGTCACGGTATATCCCCCGAATGATTAAACTCTGCCCATTATCCAGAATGTCGAGGAGACATGAGGGTTGACACGGCGAGGGACACTGTTCACGGCTCCTGCGCATTTTCTTTAGGGACACGTATGTGCAAATCACGGCAAACATGACAACCTATTTTCCTATTTCTTAACACATACCTGGATGAACATGGTCCTACTCCTGGCGCGTACTTCCAATGCTACCTTTTGGGTATGCAAACTGGGTAATTTCAGGTGATTACTGCAAAGCTTTATTACCTGTGTAAGGTGCGTATAATATCAGGTGATCATGCTAGCTGGTTTTGATGTTCTCATGTCTTCATCTGGGTATACATTACGTGTGTCATAGACAGTTTTCAGGCTGAGTGTTTGTGTACGTTCACTGTTGAGAATGAATTCTCTCTCTCTCTCTCTCTCCCTGGCGGTTAATCCAATGACAAATACCCATAAATGCTCATAAAAGTGTGTGTGTGTTTGTGTGTGTGTGTGTGTGTGCGTGTGTGTGTGCGTGTGTGTGTGTGTGTGTGTGCGTGTGTGTGTGTGTGTGCGTGCACGTGTATGTATCATTTAACCATTTACCGAACATGAAACAGAATCACCAATGTCCATTCAAAAGCAGTTCGGTCACGATATGAAGCACAAGTGACGTAGGGTGAAAATGAAATGTTACCCAATCACAGATCCTCCACAAGATGTGTTTCAAGCCACCTTATGGAACTGTCTAATACTTCAGTAGCGTGTGTGACGACAAAACTCGACTCCTCATGGATGACCACAGTCGCCGGATGTCGTCCGCAGGAATTCCGTGAAACAGATCCAAGAGAAGATGTTCGACCTATTGTTGATTATTTCAAGGATTGCCCTTGTCTCAACTGTCTATCATGATGATGCTTCATCGGATCCAGATCCGGAGATCGTGCTGGCAAGGGCAATACGCTGACGTTCACGTTTTTGAGGTAGTCTTGTACGAGCCTGGCGGTAAGCCGACGAGCAATGTCCTCCTGCAAGGTCAAACCCCTCTGCTGTTGATACACTGACGGTACCACAACTGGTCTCAAGACTTCATCTGTACCTTTAAGCAGTGAAATTCCCATGAAAGATGACAAGTCGTGTTCTGTACGGACCACAAATGCAGCCCTATACTAGGTCATATTCGTAAAAAGGTGCACCTCTTGGTGCAACAATATGGCGCCAGTCACTCAAAGATAAGGGTGTAAAAGCTATACTGCTGATGGGGTGTCGTAACGAAGGTGTTCCTCTGATGTATTTTCCCGTCCTTGGACGGTCATGTGCCTGGACTGTCTGTTGGTAACGGCTCAACAAGTTGCTGATGGTTGTTTGGCTGCAATTGAAGACTGTTGCAATGTGACGTTGTGGGGTTCCCAGTTCTGCTATACCAGTGGCTCTGTCACGTCCGGTTTGTGAAAGTCTCGGCATTTCTGTGATGTTATTTTCGATATTGCATGGTTGCACTGTTCCACATTTGTTGTCATACAACTGTTGTGTAAGTGTATTTTCAGCAAAGTCCATGTAGGTTGGTTTGAGAATTTGGCATGCCAGCACTAAATTCTCCTTATCAAGCACGTATGCCTTGTTACCCGACCATAGAACGTGTTCTGGCGAATGTTTTCTGAAAAACATTTCACTATATGACAGTAACTGTGCTTGCGAAGACGTTAAAGTGTCCGGTAGTTTAGGTAAAACGACTTAAGATATCGTAATTGTTGTTTTCTCTGCGGGGAGGTGCACAATTCATTGTCACCCGTTTTGACACAAGTTTCAATGGCATTAAACACTTTCAGGATAGAAGGATTTGTGAGAATAGTATACTGGGGTTGCGGAACAAAGTTTGTATCTGCGGCAAACATTCATCAGCAAACTTTATTACATTCATGTGTGAAGGCCATATTCGTATTTTCATAAATATTCCCAACTGGTTTGAAGGAGTGATCGAAAAGGGAAACAACTGACATTATAAATACTTTCCTATCTAATGAATTCAGTTTATGTCCACCTAAACTGTGCACTCGTGAGACTATACAAGAAATCAGGACACATACGAATATCCCTGTTTAATGTGCCTGTACCAAACGAACAAATGTATATTTCGCCATTTTGTCAGTCCCGAATACATTCTATGTGTATGCCACATGTGATGATCTGGTGTGTAGGCAAAATAATGCTTACTACAAGTAGGCTATGACGTGCCAGATCAATCATATCTTTATTATGGTATGGGTGAGTGAGTGAGTTAATATTTAACGTCACATCGGCATTATTGCAGCCATATTGTGACGAGAGCATTCTTAAAAATGGAATCTATGCATATGATAAAAACCTGTCGACGAAGGACAGTAAAACAACTAGAATATCACAATGAGAAATAAAACTAGCGTGAAAAGTTAAAACTAATATCCCTATTCAGACAACACAATATAAAAACAGGCTATATAGATCACCAACAACTGAAAGTAGATCACCATACTAGGGACCATGGGGTATTATTATGACGTTCAGACACTAACAAAGTCTAAACTGGATGACATGGCAATCATTGAAGTGGGAGATATAGAGTGGGCCTTCAGCAATATCATGCTTGCAGTGAAAGGCGACTATGCTTGTCGAAAGAGGCGACTAACGGGATCGGGTGGTCAGGCTCGCTGACTTGGTTGACATACATGTCACCGGATTCCATTTGTGCAGATCGATGCTCGTGCTGTTGATCACTGGATTGTCTGGTCCAGACTCGATTACTTACAGATCGCTGCTATATAGCCGTAATAATGTTGAATGCGGCGTAAAACTAAACTCACAAAACTCAGAGCATGTGAGTTAGCATATGAAGTTTCGAATTCCACTTACTATTGTGCTAGTTACTGTGTCAGCTGTAATGTCTGACAGTCAAATATGCATGAGCTAGCCCTGTGTGAGTAATACAGTTTCCTATAACTGCTAGATGATACACAAATCTGCAAATAAATGGGAATATTAGAGTGACGTTGTGGTTTAGAATTTTCCGGGTCTTCAGCCGCCCATGTACCCCACTAACGGAACCTGGTGATAAGTCGATGCTCATGCTTTTGATTAGAGGATTATGTGGTCCAGACTCGATCATTTATCGATTGCTGTCATCTAACGGGAATATTGTTTATAAACAGCGACTTAGTTAAAGTACATTTCAAGTGTCAATGTTCGGTAACATATTTTTTAAGTAGAGTAAACTGGTCACTGCCAGAGACAGTTGAGGAAAGGGCAAGCCCCCACCAGATAGATCAACAACAGGTCGAACATGTTCTCTTGGATCTGTTTCACAGATTTCCTGCAGACGTCATCCGGCGACTGTGGTCATCCGTGAGGAGTCGAGTTTTGTCGTCACACACGCTACTGAAGTATTGGACTGTTCCGGACAGAGATGTTCTGTAAACTGCCGATTTCTTGTAAGAGTCAGTCCTCGCACCAGAAATATATACTTTAATCATTACATTGCAATTATAATGAAAATTCATTGCATGATTTGAAAATATTTGTCATCAATACAAATATTTCCCTTAATCAAGTCTCGCCGAGTCTGCTTAATTTATTTCACGGTGTTCTTATGTCAGCTGTGCTTTAGGGAAATATTTGTCAGCAATTTCTGTTTCGAATACAGTTTACATTTGTTTAGGTGAAAACTTTCAAAACCTGAAAGGACGTTTTAATACATTAGTTTGAAAGCAACAGTGTCATATTGCAGTGCTTGCATATTGTTGAATCTGTATCAACGGGGATCCAAATATTCCTACCCATGAGTATAGGGTGCGGTAAATGATATTTGTTTAGTGAGTTATTCTTGAACATCGGATCGGCAGTATTTTAATCATAAAGCGTCGATTTCACATACACATATGTACACACTCCACTGCAAATACAACGATGAATCTGCATGTACTTGTATATATAAGATTTAACATTGCAATTAATTATTTTCAGTTTCAACGACAGTCACACCAAATTTCAAAATAATGAGAAACACATTCACATTTAAAAGTTCAGATACAAGTATGTTTCCTGTTTTTAATACTGAAATGCCCACTTACATCGGTTAACAGATATTTCGGTTGTACAGCTTGCACATTGCGCCATGTTTGTTGCGACAAGTACGAATAACTCTCTTATCAGTGGGTGAATGCAGGAGTTTATCAACCATGTTTTCATTTACTCTTTGTTGAAGTGACAAGACTCTGAAGTTGATACGATTTTGATGATAGCATTCTGGTATAGTAAAATCTCATCATCTGACTTAGGTGACAATTGCACAATATTGCGTTGGATTTCAGCTTTACCTTTCCGAATGAACTGAGACACTTTTCAAAATCTTCCTCTGTTTTTTATAGAGGGGCTAGGAGTAAACAAATGGTTAGGTTTTGGAAGTAGCAGTGACTACAATACAGAATTACTACCAATTCTTTTTTTCAGTTTTGTTCAATTGAATCACATGTAAATCAACATCAAACTGATAGATGTGACCAGTCCATTTTCCGCTCGCATTGTGTGGAACAACATGTAAATACATTCTCATTGTATGATGGGAGTTGACTTGGGTGATAATTCTTCAGCTCATCAGCATGGAAGAGTCTGTTAAGGCCGTGGGTAGCGTTCTAATCTGACAGTGTAACAATTGGCTGTTTCAAACTGTGTAACTAATGGCTCGTGTGGAAACAATCGACTCTATGGCCTGTGACTTTACGACCCCATTGTGACGCGTATCATATCCACATCAAACAAATGTTCTGTTACAGCGATGGTTAGACTTCGTCGGACATGCTTTCATGGAAAGCAAAGGGGTGGTTTTGATCTCAACATGTTGGATGTCCAGTGAACACTGATGTTTCGCAGTCCTCCTGGTGCGGATTCTATTTACATCATTCATATAATGTTCCGAACACACTTGTCATTGAGGAACCTAGCTGAGACAAAGTGCATGAACGATTTGTGATTTTCCTCGCAAATGCATTATTAAAATAGACACCTGTATAGTTATGCATTGGATCTCATAAACAAAGTTCAGTCAACCCCGTAACGCACTATTCACCTTTTTTGACGTTAAATTAAATTATCAAAGATCGTTTTGCTAATAAACATGTTTAACGTATACTGTTCTTTGTGTTTACTTGTATTTGTACTTTATGGTTTTGTAAGTGTTAGAATATGTAGTCACCTCGCCGTGATATAAACGGTGTACCTCGGCTGATAAATACAAGTGACCTGTAGAAGTATGACCTTATCAAGAAAGACATGCACTTCCGAATGCATGGGAAATGAGAATTAGCCATGCTTACTGAATTATTGACTTTAAACATTCCTAAGGGTGTTGATATTGTGCAAAATACATGTGCAAAATAGTTTATTACCGCTAATTGATTCTGCAATATGTGTTTGCTGAGGATCGTATTATGTTCAGATACTGATAACTCTTTCTCCTGGTTAGCTCACTTCAACCACTGTATCGCATGAGGATACAGGATTTGGCGGAGATATTTACATTCTCCTGAGATATAGGTGCTATCGTGAAATCACTTACTATCGTTTATTAAACTCAATGAGGGTCAGGTAACATCTCGTTATCACGGCTGAACATGTGAAAACACAATGGCATAAATTACTAAAAGGCAAACCTCGACACGACTCTCAGTTTTAAAACTCGAGCTCAAATCAGTTTAATGGCTAGCATTGAGGAAAGTGCAGATCATATCGCCATCCGAACATTCATTTTTTGTGGTTTCTGTTTCTGCAATAACATCGGCTGGTTCGAAGTGCCCTTGATTTCACGTGGATAACGTTTACGGACATACTCGATTAATGTAAACTGCATTCTTTAATACATTATTTATAAAGTATTTACCTATCTGGAACGACAGAGACAGATGTCATATATCCGAGAATTCTTTTCTATATGATTTTAACCATGGTTGTTCATATGCTTTTCTCTGTTGAATAGAACATATCCTGCACAGAAAAGATTTGCCAATAACTGCTAACCATATAACTGACAGTGGTAACGCAGCCTTGAATAAGCCATGTGCATAGACGCCGCTGCATAGAAAATGCTTTTTTGTCCAGCATGCAGCTTAAATAATACCTCGCTACTGTGAGAGCGTGAGAAGCATGTAACAGACATTCGACTTTCATGGGTGGAACATTGTCCTTCCATACACCTGTATGGTATGGTCTCCCTGTCATGGCATTGCCTCACGAAAAAACGTCGACAAGCTTTAAGCCGACAATACGGCCTACATCTGCCATGCAGTATTGAACGTGAGCCGAATACGACCTTCTACTACAATATTTTCACCCCAGTCGTAAAGTGGCCAAGGGTGTTCTTGTGTAGACATACGCAGTACATATACTTCAAATGTAAGTTTGTTGAAATATTTTCATGAATAAAATGGATGCCTGTGATTCCCTCGTTTGTATTCACACATTTAGTAAAGAGACGCCTGGTACTACTACTACTACTACTACTACTACTACTACTACTACTACTACTACTACTACTACTACTACTACTACTACCTGACACCAGCTTCATAGTTTAACTTACAAAGTATCAGTGAAAACAAGTATGGGTAGAGATATCCCTACCTGTGTTTGGGTTCCTTACACAAAGCAGAACTACTATAGGGATATTCAGAAAATACCTGGCAATACCTGTTGCAAAATGAAGAAAGGAATGTAGATGTAGCTGTCGCATCAACACTATTTGTCTCAAATTGTTAAAGTTAAACATGTAAACACGTCCATTTGATGTGTGGCAGGAAGACTAAACTCCTATCTGCTTCGGGTTAAAAGGTATTTAATTGAAAGGTATTTCATATTTATGTTCGCTTTCCTGAAGAAAAGATCCATGTGCAACACTCGAAAATGGACTTACGTTTGATGTTAATAAATCAACATTTTATCAAACCCTTGTTTCAGATCTCATGCTATTGCTTTCATCTTTCCCTGAATTCATCTCGCAGCAGTTAATTTGTAAAATACTCCCCAGTGATATTGTTTAGGAATGTTTCGTTTTTGTTGGTTACCTAGCCACGCAAGCATATTTGGGAATTCTAAAGTTGACCGTGCATCGAAAACAGCTGTTGAAATATCTGTCTTTCCACGTTTCACACTTTTCACTGATTTCAACCCCATAAAAGAAAGATTCAAATTTAAAGGAACTTCTGAGCAACGTATATTCATATTTCATTCTATGTTTGTTAAGAGTGGTCTGATTATTGAACAGCTTTTTAATGAGTCTATTTTAACCAGGAGAGGTGTAATTGAACAGTGTTTAAGCATTGTATAAATATTTAACGGTTTGTAAGTACTGTGGAAATAGTTTTCTCTTGCAGAGGTCTATAAGGTATATAAATACCACAGTACATTACAGACTACCGAAGTTGTGAGGATTCATAGAATATCTTAATATTTGAAATCTTCTGTTTTAGACTCAGCTTGCGAACCCTCGCCAATATCTTGCTAATGTTAAACTTAATGTACATCTTCTCGTCACTATATGGCTGAAATATCCAGATTCAGAATCAATTCAAAACAGTGCAGTGATCAACAGCATCAAGATCAATCTACGCAATTGCTTATACCAATACACGTGTCAACCAAGTCTGTTAACCTGACCACCCAATCCTGTTAGTCGGCTCCAACGAGGACCAATTGTAACCCGGATCTTCACATCGTTGTTTTAGGGTGACATTAATCCCAGAGAGTACTTATGGGATTACCAGGATCGACAACTCAGAAAACTTACCTCCTCCATGTGAACGCTCAACAACTGGAATAATGCCTCCTTTAGGAATGGTATTTCATGAAATTTGTCACGGGGGAAAAAGCCTTGTTGATTTGTGTACAAGTTCAGACTGTGATATCATTTGTCTGTCTGTCAGGCAAACAGTGAGTGCATTTGTGGTAGAGTTGTAACTCTGTCAAAATGAAAAACATGTTCATTTATAGATGATTTTCTTTTCCTTTCAAGTTTGGTCAAACACACTCTATACTTTCTTCTTAGCACCAGTTTAATAACTTGGACACAATATTGCCATCAAACACAATGACTGAGCTGCTGTTTCTATATTTAACAAGTATAGGTCTGAAGATGACAGTTGTGAATATGATGGATGCACTATGAACAATGTGACAAATTGATTATTTTTGGTTAAATGAACTGATAAAATCTATCATATTCTGGCTACAATTGCATTCTTATTCATGTATAAATCTTATTAGAGGGACTTTCATAAGAATTTACACGAAAAATGTCACTTTTATTAAAAAATGATACCCGAAAACTCCTGAAGACCCAGGACCCTGCATCCTATTAGGATTTAGAAACACATTATGCAATTTCAAAAAAAGATATACAAATGTATTTAAAACTACATTCAATTATGTTTTTACGAGAGCGTGTTTTCAGTACTTTGTATATGCTGTTGTTACGAGAGTGTATTTTCCGTGATTTGATTTGTTATTAATTATTATTGCGGTAGTTGTAATTGGGTCACAATATTTAAGGTTTTAGTGTTAGTTATTATAGATCACATTTCCCACAGAGAATTATTTATGCAGCACCCCTCTAAATCCGTACTTTAGTGTTACCTCCCTTTGAAAAACATAAACACGAGACTACTATTCTAGAGCATTCAACGTTAGTGGTGATGGTCGTAAGTGCTCAAAAGTTCTTGAAACTATGACTGAATGTATAAAATAATGCTAGTTGCCGTGTTGGGATGGACACGGACATATTTACTGGAGTATACATCATCAATATCCATCAACGCCTGATCTACATAACCGCTGCATAACTGTTTCTCACTCTGTGTAAATCAAGACTTTGGTGAGTTTGCTATATATTTTTGTGACCCATTGCCTTAGATTTTGTCTCGTTTGTATTGTATTTGAAATCGGTATTGTGAAAATGACCTGTGACTTTGTATAACTTGCTCTCTTTGCTTAATAATACAATATTTGAATGTTTCAGACTTGTCTTTGTTCTGTTTTGCTGGTTTACAGGGGATTTCGTACACCTTTTGTCACGGTAAATTTTCAACCGTAACACTATTGAGTTTGCAGTGATAGTTATTATGGGTCCCATTTCATATCACCGTAATAGTATTTTAGCGGAACGCGTTTTTGAGGTATACTTTAGGTTTGCCTCCCTTTAGAAGCTCTTCTGCATATGAGTATGTGTTTTTGACTGCTTCGCAATCGATACTTCGCTGGAATGCTCAAGGATCAGTGATTGTGTATATACGTAAGACTGACTGTTGTGTTGAAAACGTACACACGGATTAACACGCGGTCTTACACACATCATTCGGCCTATCTACATCTGTCTGCCTCTTCGTCGACCTTCAACCTACATTCAACACCGCTTGCTGCGAAACATTTGGTAGAACTATTTCTCACTGAAAACCAGGACTTTGGTGAGTTGATATTATATTTGTGACCCATTACTTTAGATTTGACTCAGTTGCATTGTGCTAGAAACATTTATTGTGAATCATTGTATCTTGTTTGCTCAGTAAATAATATTGACTATTTTAGACTTGTCTGTGTTATATTTTGCTGGCTCTGAGAGAATTTCTCATACCTTTTGTCACGACAAATTATTGACCCTAACAATGTTCATTATTGCTCTATGGCAAAACGTTATTTCAAAAACAGTATTTAAAAAGAGATTAATGGATTAATATCGTACAAAGAATATCCAAATTGCTAAACACACTGTTTTTATTCAGAAGGCATTGTACATGTTGCTATGGATATTGCAAAAGAAAATTGGAGACATTATAGGCGAATGCCATAATAAACCTTGTGTTTATGTGTGTAGTGGAGTAGGGGGTGTTCATATGATTAATTACCTATACGTCTGCACAATGTGCGAGTAGTTGCATGTGATCACGCCAATGATCCTTGAGAGATGAACAATTTCCATGCCACGCCGTACGCCTTAGATTAAGCACGCACTTGGCATACTCGAGGCTGCCCATTCTTCTGTGGGTTGTTGCATGTGCCATGAGATGCAGGTGGCAGAACACGTAAGTATCACACAGCTGATCAAACATCTGATCGCCCCATCATGTTTTGTACATGTTCCAGCATATGTGAGTGTCCACCCATGCAGGTCAGATGAAGGATGTTAAATCCATCATCATCAAAGAGGTATAGGTCAGCTCCTCTATTCACAAGTAAATCAAACACTTTCCTGTGTCCACCTGCTGATGCCATCATCAGCGGTGTTCTCCCAAACTGTCCTCTACTATTGACATCCCATATGTGGTTTGAGAGAACATACTCTACGATGTCTGGATTTCCCCCTGTGCAAGCCATATGAAGGACCGTGTTTCCCACTCCGTCTTTAAGTGATACCTGGCACTCCTTACTAAAAAGCAAAATAGCTATCAGAAAATGACCGTTCTTCACAGCAAACATTAAAGGCGTCATTTCATTATGTCCTCTACTATTTACATCGATACGGCTATCTTTGAGGATAGTCTTTACAATGTCAGCGCGTCCTAAAGCACAACTTATATGAAGAATGTTGTTCCCCGCTTCATTCTCACCGTTTAAGTCACATTCGTTATCCATAAGCACCTTCAATACGTCCGTATGCCCACCCTCTGCTGCAAGCATCAAAGGCGTTCTTCCCGTTCTGTCCTTATTGTTAATAGGAACATTTTTTTGTCCTAAGATATGTTCCACCATGTCCACATTTCCTTCAACACAGGCCAGGTGCATGATGTTCCTTCCGTTTCTTTCTACTATTGGCAAGATACATTTGTTACCAGCCAGTAAATCAAACACTTGAATATGTCCAAAGTTTACCGCAAACATCAATGGTGTCATGTCGTTATTCCCCCTGCTATTTATGTCAATGTTACCGGTGGTAAGGATAAACTTCACGATTTTCACATTTCCCCCAATACAGGCAATGTGTAGAATGTTGTTACCGTCATCGTCAACGTTTGTCATATTGCTTCCTTTCTTCGTGAGTAATTTAAACACTTTCGTATGTCCATACCGTGCAGCGGCCATCACTGGTGTTCTGTTCCAGTGTCCCAAACTGTTGACATCAACTACTTTCTTCGACAGGACATATCTCACAATCTTCATGTTACCTTCAACAGAAGCTACGTGAAGGATGGTGTTGCCTTCATTGTCTGGCAATGATAGGTCACATCCTTTATTCACAAGGAATTCAACTAGATCTCGGCGTCCATGTTTAGCTGCTATCATGGCTGGTGTCCAACCAGACCTTCCTTTGCTGTTCATGGCCACCGGGTCTTGAGATAAAATGTGTCTGACATTGGAAAGGGTACCATTTCTGCAGGCAGTATGTAGAATGGTGTCTTCTCCGGGACTGGCGTTCCGATTTCTATCTGAAACAACACATGGGAATCACACACGCATTCAGCTGCATTAAAATATCTTCAGCAGAGATAATTTATTTGCTACTTAGAAAGGAAACTATGTCATACCGGTTATATGTTTCACATTACTGGCACTGACCATGACTAACCGACCACATTCTGCTGTACTCGAGCTGTCTGACAAATGTTCTTCTGTTTTTGTTTGTCTTGTTTTGTGGTTTTCTTTGTTTGTTTGTTTGTTTTTATTTTTTGTATTTTTACTTTATTTCATTAACTTTTTTTATTTTTCTTTATTTATTTTGCATTTTTGTTGCAGTTGCAGTCGTTGTTGTTAATGCTGATAGCGTCGAAATGTCTGTCGTTTGTTCTAGTACAATAAACACACAGTAGATGGGTGATGAAATATGTGTTGAATAGTCAATGGTCCGTCTCGTTGACGATAGCAGCGATACGTGGTTCGTGATAATAATTCCCAGTGTATCGCCATTTGTCATACCTTGAAGTGGTTCAAGCTCAGCTTCGAGATCATGTTGCCCTGAAAACAAGAGTTATTACATTATTGTCCAGTTTATGCATAATGCAGTTTACTGATGCTCACGAGAATATTAATGTTGCAGGGTTTTAACTCTCAAGTGTATACCTCAGTCAGGGATAGTGTGACAAGGTTTCAGCTACCTGACTACGATGTTAAGGATATTAACTTCTTTCACGCCTCAACCAGCGATATTTAGGCATTACGTTTGATATATGCAGAAATAACAAACAAAGTCCAACGGTGAATTTCAATGAAACACAAATAAACATTATCATTTGTTACTTAAACAAAACATACCCTTCGTCTTGCATCTGAAATGAAGAAAATAGACGCCCGATTAGTGATCTTGATTGAATTTTTTTTCTCGCAATGTAAGCATGATCAATGGTATTGTTTTGTAGTTATACGGATGCATTAAATTAGCCACACAATTACCGACATATATTGCTAGAACTTCTGTTACTTAAAACTGAGTCATTTTTTCTATAAATACAAGTGCAGGGAAATCCAGCTTTAGTCTTGTATATCGAACCATGGTAAACATGATTAGTAACGTATAAGTAGTTATTAGAAATAATGTTTCTAACACTTAGAATATTCTCGAATGCTATATCTTTGATCATGAATCAGTGAATTTATGTGCTATATGTTTTGCACGATTCCTGCTCCTAAAAATAACAAATGAAATATCATTCTTCTATGAAAAGTATTAGTATTATTTCCCTCATCAGTTTCACAAACCTTCACTGAAGACACGAGTTATAGCAAATATCACTGGAAGTAAAATTAATCGGGAGTGTTTCAGTGAATCTGATTTGACTCCGTGATCAGACTCACTGACATGGTTAAAGCCTCGTAATATGGCTGACCTCATTGTGCTAAAAGCAATTCCTGAAGAGAGCACCATTAAACACCGAGCAGTGATCAGATGACCCATCAGCGCTAACCTACCTTCTTAAAATAATCACTGCGCAGACAGAGCCTGCTAACAGAAGTACTATGACGACCACGACTGCAATGATGCGGTTGATAGCAACAGGCTCTGAAGCTGATTTGTGTGTCGGTTCTATACTGGTAGTTATGGTTGTGTTACCATCATTGGTAGTACCTGCTTAATGATAAACACAAGATTAAATACACAACGTTGACATTTATCTTTCTGCACGCTAGTCTTCAGTAGTTAAACAATGTTTCTGATATAATACTTTGATGTTACATTATACTACCTTGGATGGTCTCACAAAAGTCCCCTTTGAGATGTTCTTCTATACAGCCGTGAGTGCAGTGCCCATTGTGCTGATTACATATGCTATCTTTGCAATTCTTGCTACAAGGTTCATTACACAGGTCTCCATACACGTCCGCTTTGCATCCCTCTGAACATTTTCCGGTTTCTTTATTGCAGGTTAGCGATGCATTTGGAAGAATATAACAGTTTTGAGAACAGTTTAGAGCACAATATTCCCCATAAGTTCCGGGTGGGCATCTTTCTTCACTATATGCAGTCAAACCTGAAATATACAAATGAACTTTTTTCTTTATTCTTCTGTTTTGTCCCACAGTTGTTAGGATGTTCGAAATGCGTTTCACGTGACGAGGAAATATCTGGTTTGGGGTATTAAAAACAAGTACATTGATCCATAAACGAAGCTGATGTGTGTCTTAACCTGAAATTGTATGACATTAGCGGATAATACTACATAGAAACACAAATGCTTCTGTATGATACAAGATTGTCATGAAAATACTTATCTGTACTACACAAATGGTAGAAGGGTACTTACTGCATACAAGGACAACTATACCGAACATCCACATGTTTAGTAGTGAGGTGTCCTTCCGATGGTATCCTGCAAAAAGATGTAATCTCTTCATTATTGGTCATTTTCCGTTGTGCATCTCCTCATAATCATGGTTTACATTAAAATGTAATATGAACCAGGCTGTTTAGGCTCATCATCACCTTAGGTGCCCCAGCTCCCTCTACACGCAGCCCAGACAGGGATTTGGACTTCTCCCAGAAGACCTGTCTTGTCTAACCCACAAAGAATATTGAGAATGACCAAGTATTCCTTCTCATTATCCAGGGAGTCCGAAGGACTGCACCACCGTTAGAAAACCTTGATCTGATGCGAGGGTACTTCTTATTAAGTGGGACATTTCAAAGGGCCGCATATTCTGTATATTCATGTAAATATTGCCAATCACACTGCTGAACATCCAATAGCATAAATACATTCAAGATCGTTGTTAGTAGGAATTTGTCTCAGACCTGTTCCAAAGAAGCCTAAATGCATAATTGTTCCACGTTGCCCTGCATATGTTCAGGGCTGTGCCATGAATGGAACTTGGGGTCAAAGCCACAGGAATAAAAGCAAGGAGCCACGTTGTTAAGATATGCTGTTTGTCCAAAGGAAGGATATCCACAAGGTATCAAAGAGAAGGGATTTATTCTAAAGTCGACATTTTGTGTTAACATTTTCATTAAGAATCATATTTGGGCGAGTGGGATGGGGGCGTGACTTGTTCGAAGCAGCAAAAAGGAAGCCTGGAGCCCGTGTTAAACATTTACAACCAGCAGAGTTCATCCTGGGGATGGCGTTCTATTCTCTTCCACACTCTGAAGCAGTGGTTTCTCAGAAAGCCTCTTTGTAACTGACCGACACTAGGCGACCTGACGAATGACTTCACCGGGCTACTCCCATCGCTGTAGTATTCAGCAGTACATCACCATTAACACTCTTCAGCTTTGAGATTGTGTCAATATATCTTTGAGCGCTTACACTAACTGTGGGATTCTAATCTGTCATTATGTCTTGACATGCAGTATCAGAAAAAATATATACAAAAGTACACAATATAATCCAAACATGAAAAGCATCCAATTCAGTGAAACCCCAGACCTCCCGAATTGACTGGCATTTATTCTGCAGTCTTGAACTTGTCTAGAACTTCCATTCCAAAACAGTGCAGGTCTGATCTCCCTCAAGATCCTCCATGTTATGCATGTCAAGGAGAAGAGGAAGCGGTGTGGGGGATCTTAGATGAAGAGTTCCATGGTGGTAAATCTTCCCTTTATTGAGCGGAATTCCAGTGGATTTGAAAACAGATTAAAAGGCAAAGGACTAAATGAGTCCCCCTGCAATATCTACGATTAACTGGAAAAGAGCTTGAGATCTGCTCCTACCCTTACGATTGCATCTGAAGTTGTGTCGACCATGAATTCTTCAAAGACTTAAGTAAATGAAGTACTCGCTCAGGGAGGTCGATTCAGTGACGGAGCTTCAGAATCCATTAATATGATTTTTTTCTGGTCAAAGGAACACAAGGTTACAGTGATGTGTTTAGCTTCTTAGTTGTTATGATGTTAGTCACTGATATTCTGGACCAGGATCGTTTATTTACACACTTCCAATGCTACGTAATGTCGGCGTGCACTTTTTAAACTATATATAGAAATGCTCTTAATTTGTTTATACGAGCACCAATTGTATGCTAATCACATTCACTTTCCAGGTAGATGAAAATACGAAAATATGACAATTATTTCCCTAATTCAGACGTATTGTGAGGACCCATGCCTGATGTCGGATTGACTTAGAATAATCATTTCTGTTTGGACGGAAACAGAATCGATTCTTACCCTAATGCAAATAATATCATCCAGACAGAAAACTGTGGTATGGGGGAGAAACTGCGAACTTTGTCAGTAGCAAACACTATATAGAGAGGAAAACAAGCAGTTAGGAGCCAGAACAAACTTACAAAACTCATAAGAAATCTCTGATAAATGTATTATTCGCTGTGGAACTTGAGTGAGTAAGTGAGATTGGATTTGCGCAGTTTTTAGCGATATTCCAGCATTGTTATGGCGGGGACACCAGAAATGGGCTACACATGTGTACCCATTTGGAGAATATAGCCCGATGATGAGCGAATCATGCTGGCCTACCGCCCCTTTTTGCATGCGTGTAAGAATCACTTGTAACTAGTAGCAACCGCCATTCACACAATTTAGTTAACATGTGTACAGTTACATCCCAACATTACGGTAATACGAGTTATCGACTGACCAGAAAATGCAGATTCTAATTTTGAATTACGGCCACTGTTTAGATGTAGAAACCCCCTGTTCACAAGTGAGATTTGTGGTCAAGACTAATGTCTCGCACAGCCTACCTAGTGTAAATGTGCCGGCAGTTTTATGTCAGCAGATGACTCAAATTCTTACTAAAATGATGTGATCCTTATTGACTCACCATAGTTCTCCAGCAAAAAGTAACAGCCAGCCATGGTCTGATGAATTGGGAGATCAGTCTCTACAGCAGGGACTGAACGGCACAATAGCAACCTAAAACGCACAAAATCAATAAGCATTTTGTTTCCGATACTATCACAATACCACTAAGCAACTGGACCCACAATAGACATTGATGCAGAGCGTCTTTCTAATGTGTGTTAAAGCCTTAAACAGTATCACAACTATCACTAAGAATGATATACTCAAACCGTGTAGCAACAGGGTGAGAATGTTGGGCTGGGGTACGCCATATTATCACTGGTTCAAAAATAACTATTGAAGTGTATTAAGTGAAACGCTCCTTACCTCAAACGACAAATATATCCGACAGATATCGTGTCTAGTAGTGTTTTATATCCATTCGTATGTTGACAGCTGTCATACCCTGCCTATGATTTGTGCCTTTCCTATCCACCTAGATTCTTCAAACGTTGCGCGCACTCAGTGAACCTGAATGCGGACAGGGTTTGCAGTGATCATTGAATACCTAGCGACATGAAGTCGAACATACCGTGTTTACAGAATATCTGCATATTCGTTTGACAGTATCAGCCTACTAATACTTTTGGTTGCAGTTTGCTTTTGAGTACGGTGACCTCTTATTCATTTTGGGTTCATTCTGAAAAGTTAAATGACTCCAATTTAACACTTGAGTTCTCTCTCGTTTGCTGCAATATTTACAAACGAGTGGCTAACTACATAACTACTAAGTGTTTTTTGTCATATTCATCAACATGTTTTTAACCAAAATCTATACTTTCTTTTCACTTTTTCATACAGAACAGTCCTTGTCACTGATATTGATACTCTTTTGGAAGCTGCCTGTAGGGGTGGAGGCCATCAGCAGTTTGCTATACCCTGCAATGTATGTTTTAAATGAGTATTACCACGGATTCAAGCTGTACTACAGTAAGTTCCGGAACAAATGAAAAGATATAGTGGTGAACTGACCAAGTGCCTTTTGATAGCTTGGAGTGGTGGATGGAATTGTAGAATGTATGACAATCCGAAATCACAAGACTTGACATATGACCATATCTACATCTGATACCTGACCACGAACCTGGATCCAATTTCGAAGGAAGTGACATATGTCTTGTTTGAGCAGATGAACTATTAGAGTGATGTTATAAGCCATTAGAAGCCAATTAGTCAGCTGGGCTGCCTCTCTATAGTCTGATCTTTCCTTGGCGAGCAAACTGAAATTGAGCAGTTGAGTAATGATACACCAACCCTTTTATTTAGAAATCTAGGTTACTTTAATGGATATACCTTTGTTTTGTGGGACTGAAGCCAAAAAAGTGACGTTTGACGAGAGAGCATAAAATATGGCATGATATGCCGAACAAAGCCGAAGTTTGCATGCTTCAGTGGTTGGAAAATTGGCATGCAGATTTCAAACGGAAATTGGTTGTACGTTCAGTAAATGACCGTGATCAAAGAATGTTAAGGACATTGTCTCACCACTTCAAGTTAGTAATCCGCAGAACAATTGTTCTCCTCACAAGCTGTCACATGTGCAGCTGCCAAAATGGTGTTTACAGGTTATTCATAGAGGACAAAACATGTTTGCCAGTCGTTGTCAAGTAGTGACGATAGTGTTCAGTGAGGACACTTATGCAATACGGTAATCTGCCCTGCATGGTGAATATAGTGACATCATTTCTATATTGCATTTAAAAGCAAATATACACAGTATCAATACTGCACACAAAGAAGCTCAACTGACACCTTTCACATCTACGTATTACTATTGTGTTCCTGGAGATATATCAACCTGAATGTATGGTATACTATTGATATAACGGTCACATACCCACATCGTCAGTGACTTGCATTTACTCGCACAAAGACTAAGTGAATATACAGATATTGATTAAAGGTTCGTTAGCAGTATTGCGGCATTATTTATAAAAAAATAGTTGATATAACATTTAATTCTGTATGACTATATCAGGCCCCCCTAAGTAAGTGAAGGAATTACGGCAAATGTGAAGGAATTACATCTCAAATGTAAACAAACGCAACCCACTCGCGAAACAATTGCAGCGATATCGGTAGTTTGGTGGTAATAACACAAACACAACGCCCCTGTCGGAAGCAGTGTCGGTAATACTTGAACCACGCTCGGCCATCTTAGGAGATTACTCGGCTCCGTTCCGTGATTTGTCGGTCGCGGCGTGAAACTCACACATCAAAACATGGCGTCACTAGAAGGAGCACCTGTCTAGGTGAAATTTTTTTTTAGTTTGTACTGTTTTCATTTTTATAATTATCCATCTTGTCCACCCGTGTTGAATGCGCTTAGGTTTGAGGTGTTGTCGGAGCTATAGAATATCTTTTAAGGAAAATGAGCGTGATTTAACAAGTAAACAATGCATGGAGATCCGATTAGCAAATCATGTCGTAAGAGGAGTCTAAGGGTAGATGCTTATGCTGCTGATTGGGTTGTCTGGCTCAGATTCACGCACTGCCGTCATATCACTGGAATAATGCTGAATGCGGCGTTTAATCAACAAGCAAGTCATAATATATGTGCAATTACAAAGCATTTAGGGCTCATTTTTATTTTCCTGAAATAGAAACTCAGGTTTGACATTCCAGAATAGAATAATTACATGTGATTATAAACATTTGATTTATCACTGTTTTGAACTTTGTATACGAATTTTATCCCTATTCAAGAACTTTGTACTCGGATATGTCACTACAGTCAGTCGGCAGACTCTGCATCAGTATCATCGTGTGATGTTAACATTTAGTTATGTGCACTGACATTGTGTAGCCTAATATTACGCAGCGTGCACTCACTCAATATATTTCGCTTAGAAGTAGGGCCAACTCTATTGCGCAAAGCATACCAAGAAACTGACGCGTTAAACAAACACCAGCATTGGGATTACAAACTTTCTGACAATATAGTTTACCACAGATTTTCAGCTGACGGGGCGTGGTGTTGAAACATTCAGGAACGTTCCATGTTTAAACATGGATGTCAGACTGGAGGTTTGTATTCGAGTAAAGGTTGTCCCATAATTGCTATTGAACTGGTTTCAACTGGTTTGATCCGTAAGCAATTTCGTGACAAGAAATTGAAAGCCTTTTGTATAGATATCCCATTCAAGGCATCTGTTTACAACTTGTCTGGAATGCATGTAGGTAGTATTTTGATAATGTTGGTGGTCAGAGATCTCAGTGTGGTTGATTATGTTCCAAGATATCAGTATGGTTGGTCTATGAGTGCACATGTAAGTTTGCAAAAAATATCGTTTTCACCCATGACGTATATTCTCTTCGCTTTCAAAACATAGATTTGTTTTATTATCTGCTGCCTCCAACCATTTATGTCACAGAAGTTATTGATACTTGGATCTCGCTGCTGTTTTTTAGCAGATGGACGAATGACGTCGACGTACAGCCATTTGCCAGAAAGCTAGTATATATATATTATGCGCACCAAACATCGTCAAGGTGCAAATGATGGTCAGAGCGGTCTATCGTCACCCGGGAATAATTCGAGAACATACGACGTTTGAAGTGACGTGTGCTGTGTTGTTATGGGGCAGTGTTATACATCGTGTAACTAGGCCTTACCTGTTATATAGTGTATACCTGTAGAGAAAGGTAAAATGGTGTGCTATGTTAGACGCGATAAACACTTAAAGAACCACCAATAGAAACACCATCAAAATAAAAATGATTGTAAATTGTTAGATTAATTGTCAATCAGTATGAACATAGCTAAAAACACATCACTCGAAGACAACATGTCTATGCGCTGTAAAGACTTGCACTTGCATTTCGTATTTTGTTAAAAGCAACTGAATTTACACGCGTAAAGAGGAACTTGTGCAGAAAGTTATTTGTATCAAATTAGGACATAGTAGCTGGTCAGGTATATCTTCTTACGTCATGTTAATGGCTTGACAACCAGGAACAGCAGAGCAGGGGAGAGCCATTAGTGTGCTGCCGATGGGAGCAACACAGCAGCATGGCTAAGACCATGGGATGCCTCAAATACACCATCGTCAGACTTCTCAAACGTCTACGACAGGCTGGCAGTACTGCAGACAGGCCAAAGAGTGGTTCACCTATGGTCATTACCCATTCAGAAGACCGGAATTTAGGAGAAGAACATACTGTTGGAAAATCAGAGGCATATAACGATATTACAACACAAATTAGATCTCACGGAGACCAGCAGTTTGGGGGATCATCAAGCCTTACACCCAGTCCAGGTAGTCGGCTCTTACCACCAGAATGGGTTACTAAAGATTGCTGATACCTTACTCACAGGCGATCCATCCGCTGGTCATCCCTGATGAGATAACAGGTCCATATATGACTATGTCCAAACTATCACATTCCAGTCACCAAAATGAACAAAGCAATGATCAACGTTTGAGTTGACAGTGTGATGCTGTGTTTCCGTACAAACCAAGAACTAGAGCTACTGAATGATGTTTCACAATGATGATTCCATTAAAGTTACAATTGTACGCTATACGCTAGTCGTGGAAGGGTTGTTGTATTTCAATTTCAAATGCACAGCTGTTTATATTCATGTACATCTTTTCGTCTTCTACACACCAACCCGTGTGCCTTGGAGCTGACGCTTGATTATATAAATATAAGTGTATGCCGCTCACGGAATATAGTTCAAACATTATTAATGCCACCAGGTGTTTTTCTGTCCAGCACAATAATATACATACCTATATAACACATTCCTAGCAGCTTTCTCTTCACTATTCCTTGTAGCAGAAAGTATTAAACCATTGGATAACAGAAAGTGAACACCCTTATTAATGATCGCTAAAATCAATGCAAAACATACACTCATTATCGAACAATGTGAATAGACTGTAGACTGTGAAAACCATTCACTGCCAATTCGGTGCCAGACAGCAGCAGCGTGCAGTCCTCAGTCTCTGTAACCTACGACGACGATGTTCCTGTTCACCACGCCCACCTGCCTCATACCTATCACCCGCTCTTTTTTGCTCTGATATAGTTTCCATTACTCCCGTGCTTTTCTGTCGGCGGAGATGTATGGCAACCGATTCGTTGCCTTTTTGTACCAGTTCTCGAAGAGCATCTCCGAGATGCACGTTTGCTCATTTTCCCTAAATTTACGTGCCTCTACACAGCTAACATACTGCGTTTGGAACACATGATTAGTCAGCGTATGGGCAAACCGTTTCAGTCTAAAAGGATTTTACTAACTTGAATAACTTTTTAAAAAATCAACGTGAAAAGTGTTCACTTTTCTCTTGAGAACTGTAATATGCAATGAGCTTGGAAAGCAAGTCTAGACTCTTTTTCACCACCCATGGAAGCTGAAGCTTTTGCTAGCTCAAGCATACAGAGTACCGCGTTGGTATAAATTCGTTTATACTTCCTGAAATAACAACCTGCATTTAAACATCGAAACCATGTCTGCATTTACATTTCAATTAAATTGGAATATGAATCACAGTTGAATGCACGGTTTTCTTTTTGAGGAATATTCTCAAATGGGTGCAAAGTACGATTTTGCAGATGTGAGGAATGGTTGTTTTAAGGTTGATAAGAGAAGATTTGTTTCTATCTCATAATTAAAATGCTACATCGCGGCCTGTCCCAGTTCACAGGGACACGGCATACGCGTACTATACAATGTCTAAAATGTCGACAGCACCTGCAGTTGCTCTTTGTCCGTAACTGCACAAGAGTGACTTCATTGCATTATGCATGAATGTGTGGTGAATTGCGAGTTTTCTATAATACTTTATCATCTGAATTATTATGTCATCGCTACCTTGACACGTGAGGTCTATATATGTTTGGAGAATGGTTATATGTAACTTCTCTCTGGGTAATATCGAAAGGTTAGTACATATTTCGATTTGTCTTTGATAGAAATATTCAACTGTTGCATCGATAGCGACCATCCAGAAAAACAGCTCATATAGTGAAATAAGATATAATATAGAATAAACCCTGAGACTTTCTTCATTTCCCTGAAGCTGGGGAAATGTAGACTGGGCACATTTTCTTTTCTTATTATGGATATATTTGCTTCAGGGACTGTATATCAGACATTGCCTGACTCACTAGAGCATTTATCTGTACAAGCTAATACAAACGAAAAATTGAAATCTCGTGGAAACTCCTGTGCTCATTAGTATACAAAGCTACGTTCATTGCAAAAGCTGAAGGACGAGTATTCAAGTACACACTACATCTTTCCTGTCGGTGCCATGTTTCTCTTTCTCTTTCCTGAAATATTGATAACCAGTGTTTTGTTTTTGTAAAGATGTTTTCAGTCCAGCACTCACGATCTGTAATGAGATTTACATTTTTTCACAAATTAATACACGACAGAAGGAATACGTGAGTTCCTCTAACATCGACGTACTTTCATAGAGCGTCAACAATGAAGATGACATAAATAATGTTCATTCGTGTCGTGTTGAACATTATTTTGGTGAATGTTTCCAACGTAGAGGGCTGCTTTATGTGGAGGGGGATAAAATTCCACAGAGTAGGGCCAGCGTACTGGAAAGACCTCTCGCCAAAAGGAGCAAAAAGAACTTTGGGAAGTGAGAGGAGACATTGGTCTTGAGATATGAGAGTTCTGGTAGGGGAGTAATCAGTGAGAAGTGCTGGTGAAAGCGTTTGCTCGTCACTGAAAACCCGAGTTTGATTCCCCTCATGGGTAGAATGTGTGAAGCCCTGGTGTCTACTGTCGTGATATTGCTGGTGTATTGCTAAAAGCGGCGTAAAACTAAACTCACTCACTCATTCTTATGACTCCGGGGCGGTGGGGTAGCCCAGTGGTTAAAGCGCTCGCTCGTGAAGCTCGACATTTACCACATTGTCTGGCGCTTATGACCTGGACTTAGAGTGTGAAGCCTATTTCTGGTGTACCCTGGTGCGATGAATATGTGTAAAACTGAACTCACGCACTTTATGACTCCATTTCAAAGCATACAAAACAAACATCTCTATATAATGCTACCTTGGCACGATGTTGTCCTTGATGGG
Source organism: Haliotis asinina (assembly GCF_037392515.1). Lineage (NCBI taxonomy): Eukaryota > Metazoa > Mollusca > Gastropoda > Lepetellida > Haliotidae > Haliotis > Haliotis asinina. The sequence continues at coordinate 8,176,244 of NC_090283.1, read as the reverse complement.
GTATGTTTTACACACTAAGATGAAACCTTCAGCAGAGAGGGGTTGGGTGGTTTAATCCTTGCACTGTCAGAGTGGTAAAGCTTATCATCAGCTCAGGGCCCTTGCCCCCTCTTCACGCTGCCCAGGGAGAACTATGTAGACTCCCCAACTCTGCAACCTTCTGTATCCTTGTCATTATTATTTTATAGCCATACGTTGTGTGTTGTATCCGACCATTTAAGTCGGAAAGAACAAGCTTGTGTGGTTAATGTTTTATTATAAAGTCGTGCAGCATTATACATATTTCATATTTATCATTCTTCATCAGGTTCATCTGTCCAGTGTAAACGTCAACACGCATATTATGTTGATGGTGATTGTAAATTCACTTTCATTTCCACTAAACGAGGACATACTTGTGGCATTTGAAAGTGCTTTTAACTTTCATTTTCAGCATCAAATGTCAAGTAACAGTGAACTACTTGCACATGTCCTCACTATTATTCATGACGCCAAGAATAATTTCATGGCAGTGTCCAATACAGTTCACAAAAGTGTGTTTTGATATTTAAGTTTCTAAATTCAGGAAACGTATCAATTAAGGGGAAACTACATTATAATACATGCAAAAAGAAACTCGTTCTACTGAAACGTGCAACATGGTGACCGTGCCAGTGGAGTTATTTGTCCATGTCGTCGGCCGAACAATGTGTATTTCCTTCTATAGCTGTCATCAGGTTAACTGACGTTACATGGGGAAATTGTATCCGTCACATAAGGACACAAATGTCTATTTCAGACTACCATCTGCATGCATGCTTCGTTGCAGTCAAATGTCCGGCCACCACTAATTTTAAATCATATTATATGGGTAGCAGGAAAACTCAAGGTCAAGGTATTATGCTAGTTGTTTATCGTGTTTGTAGCTAGATTTAACTGGAATACAATCAACCTTTTGAAATTGTTTGGACTGTTCGTAACAAATCATTTGACTTCCATTCGAAATTGTCAATGCAGAGCGCTTTTTTAACCACTGGATTCGCAGAGGATGGTTTGAAATACCACATCGGCGTGGATCGTATTTATAAGGCACACAAAGATACACCTCCAACCAAAGGGCGTGCGAAGCATCTGACTTGATGTGGTGGGGAGACTAACAGTGTCCCTTCATTTCTCTGTACCTCATACTGTGTGACCAACAAGTGACATTCCCACACAATATGTGCACGTATTACTCGGACATGGAGTTGCTGAAACAAGTATATAAGAATATATGTCCACGATATTGTAACATTTCTACAACCGCCAAATGATACTAGAGTTGTTGTTCAGACCCTACGAAAGTTCTGTTTCAAACTGAACATGTCAATGTCCCTCAGATGTGCATTGACACATTTTGTGTTCACATGTCTGTGAAAATTCGTATTTTGATAATTTACAAGTGCTGCAGAAATTGCTAAGACAGTGCGAATTAGGGTTTCATATCTTGTGTCGACACCATTTAACTTTCAAATTTCATAGTCAGTTCATAGTCAACTCCACACATGAAGCGATATGTATCACCTAAACAGGAAATGAATGGCCTTGATCATGGAGGAGCGTTATCCACTAAGACACGTGACAGAAACTACCCATCACAACATCGATATTTTGACGCTTCAGAAATGAGCCGCATATTAATCAGATAACTCCTAATTTCGCATTACTAAATCAAACTTAATACTACAACTGACCATGACGTTACTAAGTAAACAGAAAATTCTCGGAGCTCTTCAGCAGATCTTCAGCAACATGTCGTAAGAAGACACTAGAGGTATCACATGTCAAGCTCCCGAACTTGTTGACACATGTCGTTGTATCCCAGTTGTATAGTTGTTCATGCTGTTGATCAGTGGAATCGAATCCTGGCACATAGTTGGGTTATTGCTGAGTGCGGTACTTAAACAGTGAAGCGAGCATGAAATGTATTCGCTTACAAATGATACGTCATGTTCATCTGCATTTTCCCTAAACAGAGACTCCAGAATTATTAACAAGGCTAAAACTGAAACCAGTTTCATCTCTCATAGAATTACATTAAACTTCCTTTGGATTTTCTGAAGAGAGTTCAGATGTAAATGTCACGACAGGGACGTGTGGGTTGTATCAATGTGTTGTACTTTATTTATGAATGTTTATCCTATTCAGGAATTGTGTACACGCATATATCATACATCATTAGTAAGTTATCCTTTCAATTGAACATTCCCGCTCAAGTGATGTGGTCTGACAGTTTAAAGCTTATAACATAATGCACTTTCTCTCATGCGGTTGTACTGCCCTTGGTAGCATGTGCTAATGGAGCTACGGACCGCACCTGTGACAGACATGACTAAACAAACTGCATTCTCATGGAAACCTGTTCTCGTGTTATTGTCAACAGGAAATGATTTATTGATCGTTTGCCGCCCAGCCGTTCTTTGTGATCACAAACTTTGTGACAACATATTTCACCAGAGGCTTTCAATTATGATGATGACACAGTGTTGAAACATTCGGGAACGTTCATTCTTGTATTGTCCTCTGTATTGAACTGGTGTCTATACAAATTAGGATTAATAAATAACGTTGTTTTGCCAATGTGTTACAAACAATTAAAAGAACTCCTATACAAACGTTGCATTCAATGTATCTGTTTATGTCGTATAGTAAATATATAAATGCACTAGCAAGAAATCCCAACAAACACTTCAGTTCAAACAACACAGTATGTTGTATTTTATTGAGTAAATATAACCAAATGTATGGACGTCCGAGCTAGAATTGGCCTAAAGAGGAAACTAACGGGATCGGGTGGTCAGTCTCGCGAACTTTTTTTTGACACATGCCATCTTATACCAATAGCGTAGATGTTCATGCTGTTGATCAGTGGATTGTCGGGTCCAGACATACAGCTGGGATACTGCTGAGTGTGCCGTTTAAACAACAAGCCAACCATAACAAGTATTCAATTACAAATCATGTCGTGATCATTTTCATTTTCCTGAAATAGAGACACCAGAATTACCAAAGCTGACAATACAACCAGTATCATCTCTCATAATACTGCATTTCATTTCCGTTGGGACTGGGAAGTGTATGCTGTGTCAATGTGTTGCACTTTGTGCATGCATCTTTTTGGTCAGTCATCGTGTGATATGAACATTCTTACGGAAGCGTATTAGGGCCACTGTGAAATTATTTTAGTCTGATCGACTACGTAGAAGATCTCCAGTGTAGGACACAATATTCCCTACGTACGACTGATTAGTTAGTATCTCCTATGTAGGAAGTGTTATCTCTACGCAGGAATTACAATCTCTTACCTAGTGCTTAATATCACCTACGTAGGATTGAATGTCTCGTACGTAGGCCTTCTTATGTCATACGGGTGAATTAGTATCTGTTATGTAGGACATACTATTACCTACGCAGAACTTACTATCTGCTAAGTTCCTAAGTAGTACTTAATATCTCTTACGTAGAATTTAGTGCCTCCTCCATAGGACTTATATGTTAATATGCATTAATCTGGAATGTTCGACTTGGATCCCCAGACACGCAAACAATCTCCTCTTTCACTGTTTCAGTCACTGTTAGAGTCCACAGTCATGGTGTTTTATTCACCCTTAGAGTCTAGAGTCATATTTACATATACCGTTAAAGTCATGAGTTCAACAAATTGCTGCACATGACTGTCATGTGTTGGACCGAATATTGTACTTTACTGCTCTCTGTAAAGTGTTATTCAGGGACTTGCGTTTCTACTGTTAACCAAACATTCCTCAACTTAATAACCATACTTCATAATCTGAACATTAAAATGGATACAGTTAAGTCCGACGTAGGAGATAGTATGTCCTGCGCAGGAGTTCTATGTGCTACGTATTAGACAGTAAGCCCTACGTGTGGCATAATATGTCCTACGTATGTTTTAATAACCCCTACGTAGGAATTAGGGGATAGTGACAGGCCAAAAAGGAATTCACCGTGGCCCTACTACCCTTCCATACATTTTTCTTTAAGGGGCGAGATCTGCTGCAGTTTCGGTCATGAGGTTACGTTGCCTGTAGTAGTAGAGACCTAGTTCACTGCGCTGTGCATATTATGCAGCAGGTTACCGGTCGTTTGTTATATGTTTCAATGACAGACATTACTAATACAAACTGCTTTCTTGAGGACACCTGCTTGCTTAATACTGTTGATAATGACGATCGTTTGCGAACCAGCCATCCTTTGTGATCACACACTTTGTGACAACATCTTTCACCTCCGGCTAATATCTTTTACCATGGGCTTTCAATGTTGATGACGACGAAGTGTTGACACATTCGGAACGTTCATTCTTGTCCTGCCCTCAGCATTGAACTGGTTTCTATAAAGATTTAGCTTCAAGATTAGGTTTGTCTCGCCGGGATGTTACAAAAAGATAAAATAACTCCTGTATAAACACAGTATCCTTTATACCTGTGTATGTCGTGTCAAAAATGTGTCTGCTTACGTACGTTGAGTATACACTGATAAGAAATCACAACAGGCACACATTTTCAAAGATTACAGTATGTTGGATCCGTTAGATTCCTTTCACACACGATTAATTCTATACTACAACAATACTATAACAAGCATGTGGTGGAAATGAATGGTGTTTGGTGCCGCTGTTCAAGGTGCATTGTAGTCAGAGGGTACATGAAACAGATGATTCACTGTCCATTCATAAGTGTTACTTATTTCTAAATGTACCATTATTTCCATAGAGCTTTATATCTGAGGAATGGTGGGTTCGTACAGTGGTTCAAGCGTTCGCTCGGCATGCATAGGCCCGGGTTCGATTGTTTGAAAGAAATACCGTTTGCGTGAAAAACGCAGGTTCCTGCTTTAACGCGAACACTGTAGTACGAGTATATAACGATTGGTTCAAGGTTTGGCATAACACACCAACTGCTGACAGTGCACTGTTAGTGTACCTTGAAGAGCAGCTGACCAGTCACAGGAACACTGTCAGTGCATGTTGAAACTGTTGGTCAAATATCAAATATCAGCGCCTTGAGCAAGCACTAGTTGCATGGATATGTGCACTATATAAATATCCAATATCATAACATAACACAACATGGTGAATGAAGCAAGGGAGACTACTCCGTCAAGTTGCACTCCACTGCACTTGCAGTAAGAGGACATAGACTCCTCACATGCGAGGTGCGGCGTTTGTCAGTCAACACTGTCACTGTACGGCACATTCTCATGATTACTTTGTACGGTGCAAGGGAGACTATCGTGCATTCACAATATCGTTTACTTTCACATGTTGCCTCACTTCTCAGTTTAAAACTGTAGTCGAGCTACTTTCCAACTTATACTGGACAACAATGTGACATAAGAGATAAAAACACGTTGAATAACACCATAAACACATCACGTTTGTGTCAATATGCCCGTTTTTAGAAAAATTAAACTTATAGATTCCATCAGAAAACGTGTCCTTATCACTTGCACATTCGCGTGGATAACGGTCAGACAAGACAAGACAAAAACATTTAATCTTTGTGATCAACTGTAAGGTTTGGGTTCATCAGTCCTGTCAGATGTCGTGTGGCATTCTACGTGTCATTGATATATTTAGCTTCAGTTCCAAGGTATCCGAATAATCTGACTGGAAGTGTTTGCCAATGCATAGTTCAGTAACATCATGCCAACCCGTGAAGGTCCGGGTAGGAATATTGTCCTTCAATGACCCACGCTTGTCGTAAGATCGACTAACGGGATCGGGTGCTGAGGCTCACTGACTTGGTAGACCCATGTCATCGGGTCCCAGATCGATTCTCACGCCGTCGGTCACAGGATTGTTTGGCCCAGACTCGGCCATTTACATACCGCAGAAATATAGCTGTAACATTCCTGAGTGCGGCGTAAAACTACACATACTGTTTTGCTCACTCACTATAGCATGCCGTAGATTGTCATACTACCACGAAGAAGCTTTGAATTCAAGTAATTAATATCATCTTGAAGACAAATCATTACAATTGCATATGCGACTAATCAACAGAAAACGGACCTAATGAGAGCTATCAGCACTGATGTTCGCGTTTGCTGGGCTGAAAAACAGTAGAGTATTGGATATAATGCATTTAACTGCACCGAGCTACATACAGTCCACGAAAATCGTTTCTATACAAGCACCCAGTCCAACAACATTGTTTATATACATACCCACAGTCCACCAACATCGTTTATGTACATGCACACAGTTCATGGATATAGTCCCTGCACATTATGTTTTACAGGATAATGCAGCACAGAGGGTTCGGATGATCGTGGCACAGACAGGATGGTAAGGTTCATCATCAGCTCAGAGCTCTTGTCCTCTCTACACGCAACCAAGACCTGCGCATGGGACTTCTCCCAGGAACCCAGTCGAACCCACCAAGAACTTTCCAAGAGCGTTAACCAGAGTGTCAGAAGAGCTGTAGTCCCGGAGGGGAACCCGGGAACTCTCCTGATCTGAAGATATGCTGTTTGTGACAAGGAGGGGCATCCACTGACAAGATGTTGGACAGTCTCTGTAAATTGATCGAATGATCATTTCATGGAATTATTTTCTTTTTAGAATCAGAAGTTGGCGATTGCGAGTGCGAAGTGAGTGGTCCTGACCAGCAAAAGGAAGCCCTCAGTTTCACATTTGAGACCAGCCGACTTCACTCAGGCGAAGGAATTAGTTTTTACTGCCATGCTGTTCCACACACTGCATGTACACGCGATGCAATGGCTTCACAGAAAGCTTCTGAACAAAGGTCCGATTCTGGGCAGACATGGTACATGAGTTCACATGGCTTACTCCCGTCGTTGGATCATCCAGCAGTGCAGTGCCATCAACAAAATCAACCTCAAATTTCAGATTCTGTCTAGCAACCGTGACAAGTTTAAAATAGCGGGGGAACTCTTAGCTTTCATCGTGAGTCTTGACCTCGATCACCAGAGGATCATCCGATAAATACATATGTGCAACAATACACGATAGAATTCTAACATGAAGAGGTCCCACATTAATCAAACCCCGACCCTCAAAACTGAATGGCACATATAAACGATTAATAGAGGAGCGAGGGTGGTGTACTCCGTTATCAAACATGATCGAGATCAAGTGGTCAATACTCTGGATATGCTCCCTTGTTCAATCAACTAATCCAAAGGAATAGGAGACTACTGGCACAGCAAATGTATTGGTGGCTTTGACCTTGTTTCAATCATTTAGCTCGAAGCTCCAGATTTTCTTTAACTGAGAGTTATACTCAGCTCGATGTTTGTCTTGAATATAGGCATTATGAAAGTTGTCTCGAACTTGTATTCCACGATAGGTGTAGGTCTTATCTTCCACAAGATGCTCAAAAACCTCACTGTAACTTGACCGATCCATCATTAGTTACCTTGTCACGCTGTCACTATACAAATCCAGTACTTGAACGGAATTAATGCACACACAACGGAATACAAGAATCGATAAATGTTATCTCGGAAAAGATGCAAATTTGGTATTTTGTTTAAATTATATTATTATGTTTACCTTATTGAAGACCTATGCTAACTGATGACTGATTGTACTGTCACGGGGTGGCAAATGCTAAATGTCATTTCAAGATATGTGCCATTTGTATTCATTCGTCAGCAGATTAAAATCGGTTTGATAAAACACTTGCCAATAAATATAAGGTAAGGTATTTTCCCATTAAACATTTAGATCTCACAGTTTATATGTTATTTTTCAAATTAATTTTGTTTGTGCAGGGCAGTGGGGTAGCCTAGTAGTTAAAGCGTTCTCTCGTCACGTTGAAGACCCGGGTTCGATTAACCATATGGGCGCAATGTGTAAAGACTATTTTCTGGTGTCCCCAACCATGATATTGCTGGAATATTGCTAAAAAGCGGCGTAAAACTAAACTGTGGTAAGAATGCATGACAAGTTAGTATTTCAGAGTCCTTAGTTACCTATATAGTTGTTTCTGAATATGTGAAGAATATTACCGACGGCAAATTTACAATTGGATGTGCAGAGGACCCCGTATCAAGTGTTTTGATCATTCACATCGACTCAGTGACGATGTAGAGGTCACTAAACCATCTCTCAGTGACTACATGGCACCACAAGATAAGTAGGGCGCCCAAAAACGCGCTTCCCATGACCTCCACGCCATCATTGACTACACAGAGAGGCCAGATAGCAAGCCTCTAGTGACTACTGTGATACCAGTGGCTACACAGAGGGGCCAGATAGCAAGCCTCTAGTGACTACTCCGATACCAGTGGCTACACAGAGGGGTCAGACAGCAAGCCTCTGGTGACTAATGTGATGCCAGTGGTTACACAGAGGGGCCAGATAGCAAGCCTCTAGTGACTACTGTGATGCCAGTGGCTGCACAGAGGGGCCAGATAGCAAGCCTCTAGTGACTAATGTGATACCAGTGGCTACACATAGGGGCAAGATAGGAAGCCTCTAGTGACTACTCCGATACCAGTGGCTACACAAAGTGGGACAGATAGCAAGCCTCTAGTGACTACCACGATAGATGTGGTCTACTTACTACCACGGTACCTTAGGCTGAACAAAGGGTCATATCAGGGTACCATCTATTAAACAAGCCTCTTTGACTTCTACAGCAAAAGCGGCTACACAGAAGATTCATATAGCATGACTCACGTGACTACCACGGCGCCATATACTGAAGAGAAAGGTGATACAATACTTACAGTATAGAATACATCACATATTGAAGTAGTGTACACAGTTCTTACAGTTCTGAATGCGTGGTGTGGCCTAGCAATATACACAGTTCTTATGGTATAGAATACATCACACGGCAGTATGGAAAATGACACATGGGTTAGCAATATACACTTCTTACAGTATGGAATACATCACATGTCATAATAATGCACACAGTTTTTACAGCATAGAGTATATTACATAGTATAGGAATGTATCTATGCCCTACAGTTTGGAATGCACACGTGGTATAACAACTAATACACTACTTACGGTATACAATACATCACAGGTTATAGCAATGTACACAGTTCTTGCAGTTTTGAAATCTAGATGTAGGATAGCCCTGTACACAGTTCTTAAAGTAAAGAATACATCACGTCACGAAAGAATGTATACAGTTCTGACAGTGTGGAGTACATCATGTGGCAAAGCGATGTACTCAGTTCTTACAGTATGCAATATCGTATGGAGGAGCAATGTACACAGAACTTAGAGAGTGGAGTAAATTATATGGCGTTACAATGTTGTAAGGGATAACAATCGAGGCGACGGCCGACACACAAAACATTTATTCACTACGACTGGACAAGACAGAAGACAAGACGAGACTGGTGCACACATTCAGCACGGACGCGCCGCTTACAGTAATCTCCTATGATTGGCTCACCGTGTCACGTGTGATGCACAGGTATCGCTCTAATTAAAGGGACTCATGTTTACATCTCACAATGTACACAATTCTTCAAGCATGGAATGCATCATATGGCTTAGGAAAGTACACTATCATACAGAGTGGAAGACATCATATGGCATAGCAATGTTCAGAGTTCTTGTAGCAGCATATAGTCCTGGACAACTTTTATGCAATCTAATTCAGCAGTCATTTAATCGGACTGAAGAATTCACCCTAATCATTCAGTGTATAATGTTACCTGTCAAACAAGGCATCTTCAAGCTTTGTCAAGAAGTCAAGAAGCTTTGTTGCATCATAACAATATACACATTCTCTTTGTATACGCTGAAAATGTGTTTTGGATTTGATTTTCTCCTACGTCTATAAACTGATTGTTTTGCAATCAAACATATTGCATTTAGGGGATTATTATTTTCCCCCTCTAAATCCAATGATGATATTTTCATTTGAAAAAAGTATTGTACCCTCAGAAATTTCCTTAAACCAATCCCTTATCGTTTTCCCATATTCCTTTGGCATGGTCACAATCACACAGTAAGTGAGTAATTGTTTTGGGTAGCTTAGCGCAAAAAATTCACAATGGAGAATCCAGGATTTCATGCTTTGATCATTCACGGAGAAAACATTTTTCAGTACTTCAACCAGGAATACTAAATTTCGTTGTCTTCCCAGATCCCTACATCAGGTGAACTGACGAAGATAGTCCTCACCTGATGCAGGGATCTGGGATGAACCCGAAACGTTGTGTGAAAAGATCAAAGAACATTAATCCATGAAAGGTCCTAGTAAACAAATATAGTTCGTGTGAATGTGGCTGAAATACAAGTACCAGAACAGTTTCCGTTAGCCCAAATTTTCTTTATTATTATCCATATTTCATTGTGTATTTTCGTCGATTTTGTCTGTCTTTCATGGGGTACAGTGTATCCCCGTTCCACAAGCTAAGGAACTAATAAAAATGATTGCCCATTCAGTATGTGAAGGAAAATAGCTTAATAGACTCCTTTCATGTCCAATGATATCATTTACTGGATGCCAAAATAATATGTGTACATAAATGCTTATTTATATTCCATTTTGTCCGATTAATCAAGCTGATAGCGAAATGCATAATATATTGAAAATGGGGCTTTCATAAACTGGTGCCTGCTTTAAGCTGGACGGCTGTATGTGCGTACTACACATTATGTCGAAAAGCACTCCTAAAATCTACAAATTATTATCATCGTCATCGCTAAATTTTGCGCATAAATATTGAAAACGCCAAACACCACTGGGCTTACTCGAGGAAAATGAGTACAGAGTAGTCAGAACGTTGAGAGGAGCTTAGGAACAGTGTTGTCCCGGTGCAGTGTTTTTTTGTCACTTGCTTCGAGTACTTAATTTGTCACTCACTCACTCACTCACTCACTTTCTTTGTACGCTTGTCTATTATGTCACTTGTAAGGAATGCCCATTCACTCTTGTGTCTGAGCCTTGCCACGGCTGAAACATAAAATAAAACATTAACAATCGTCTGTTGCCGAAATCCGTTGCCAGGCATGCTAAGCTTAGGACTGTCATAAATATTTCATCGTTGCCACTCAAATAGACATTCGTTAACGTTTAGTATGCTACTGGATTTGAACATCTCAACCTCCATATATTTCTGTCACATGCCTTTGATGATACGATGTCAGAAAAAAAATGTACTTTTTTATTGTTTTTTGGTAAATGTTTTGCATGTACACAAGCCTATGTTGATACATGTTTGCATTGTATATGATCTACGACTAGTCCAGTTTACCGATTACTTCCCGTCAAATGTTTACATGTGCATACGTATCTATAGATACATAATGTTGTTTGTAAGTGTGTATGAAATACGGTTAATATAGGTTTGTCGGCAACTGGTAACGTATAAGGCATACGTTTTTTTAACATTGCCCATTATTTCCCAGCAGATGTTTACGTGTACATAAGTATATATAGATACACAGTACCGTTAACGTTGAAAATGAAACACGACTCGTGCAGGTTTGACTGTGATTGTGACCAGAGTTGTTTGTACAGTAATCGCTCTTGAAAGAGGATTGGTATATGACGTGAAATGTGCACGTGCATTACGATAAGCAAAACAAAACAAAAGAAAATAATAAATACCCTGGTATAAAGAATCACTGAAAACTGTGTGATAATGCAAATTAAAATTAATGGTCTACGTATAAAGCGTGATTATTGACCTCCTTGAATATCGTTTAAATAGAGAATAACACCCCATGCACGCTTCTGTGTACAACAGTCTACTATGTTGTACTGTACACATACAACCCATGCGTTGTGTTTATGGGCAATGATAAAGAGAAATGATGGTGCGTTCGTGGGATGTATGTCTTTGAAAAGTTTGTTAAAGCTTGTACTTCCTATTCAAATTGAAAGTTCCCTAAGTTTTCTGTATGAGTATATGTTACTTTTCAAAATGACAAAGCTTGGAGTAATGGTTCGTCAATATACACTTCCTACAGTATGCAATACATCACATGTCATAATTATGCACACAGTTTTTACAGCATGGAGTATATTACATAGTATAGGAATGTATCTATGCCCTACAGTTTGGAATGCACACGTGGTATAACAACTAATACACTACTTACGGTATACAATACATCACAGGGTATAGCAATGTACACAGTTCTTGCAGTTTTGAAATCTAAATGTAGGCTAGCCGTGTACACAGTTCTTAAAGTAAAGAATGCATCACATGGCGAAAGCATATATACAGTTCTGACAGTGTGGAGTACATCATGTGGCAAAGAGAACTTACAGTGTGGAGTAAATTATATTGTGTTACAATGCTGTAAGGGATAACAATCGAGGCGACAGCCGACACACAAAACATTTATTCACTACGACTGGACAAGACAGAAGACAAGACGAGACTGATGCACACATTCAGCACGGACGCGCCGTTTATAGTAATCTCCTATGATTGGCTCACCGTGTCAAGTGTGATGCACAGGTATCGCACTGATTAAAGGGACTCATGTTTACATCTCACAATGTACACAATTCTTCAAGCATGGAATGCATCATATGGCTTAGGAAAGTACACTATCATACAGAGTGGAAGACATCATATGGCATATCAATGTACAGAGTTCGTGTAGCAGCATATACTCCTGGACAACTTTTATGCAATCTAATTCAGCAGTTATTTCATCTGACTGAAGAATTCACCCTAATCATTCAGTGTATAATGTTACCTGTCAAACAAGGCATTTTCAAGCTTTGTCAAGAAGTCAAGAAGCTTTGTCGCATCATAATAATATACACATTCTCTTTGTATACGCTGAAAATGTGTTTTGGATTTGATTTTCTCCTACGTCTATAAACTGATTGTTTTGCAATCAAACATATTGCATTTAGGGGATTGTTATTTTCCCCCTCTAAATCCAATGATGATATTTTCATTTGAAAAAAGTATTGTGCCCTCAGAAACTTCCTTGAGCCAATCACTTATCGTTTTCCCATAGGAACACTTTCGCTATATTGCCGGCAATCCTGCGTTTCAAGTTAATGAAGTGGTCGTATACATCGGTATATGCGACAAGGCTGTTTTTTATGTAGTCAAAAACTTTCACCCAATCCTTATATTTGACCGGCGTAAATATGTTATCACTACTGCCTTTGGCGAAGGAGCCGATGTTCAAATATGCTCTAACTGCTGTGATTTCAGGTTTGATCAAAGAAGGGTCGTCAATGCTTTGATCATTCACGGAGAAAACATTTTTCAGTACTTCAACCAGGAATACTAAATTTCGTTGTCTTCCCAGATCCCTACATCAGGTGAACTGAAGAAAATAGTCCTCACCTGATGCAAGGATCTGGAATGAACCCGAAACGTTCTGTGAAAAGATCAAAGAACATTAATCCATGAAAGGTCTTAGTGAACAAATATAGTTCGTGTGAATGTGACTGAAATACAAGTACCAGAACAGTGTCCGTTAGCCCAAATTTTCTATATTATTCTCCATATTTCATTGTGTATTTTCGTCGATGTCTGTCTTTCATGGGGTACAGTGTATCCCCGTTCCACAAGCTAAGGAACTAATAAAAATGATTGCCCATTCAGTATGTGAAGGAAGATAGCTTAATAGACTCCTTTCATGTCCAATGATACCATTTACTGGATGTCAAAATAATATGTGTACATAAATGCTTATTTACATTCCATTTTGTCCGATTAATCAAGCTGATAGCGAAATGCATAATATATTGAAAATGGGGCCTAATAAACTGGTTCCTGCTTTAAGCTGGATGGCTGTATGTGCGTACAACACATTATGTCGAAAAGCGCTCCTAAAATCTACAAATTATCATCATCGTCATCGCTAAATTTTGCGCACAGATATTGAAAACGCCAAACACCACTGGGCTTACTCGAGGAAAATGCGTACAGAGTAGGCAGAACGTTGAGAGGAGCTTATGAACAGTGTTGTCCCGGTGCAGTGCTCTTTTGTCACGTGCTTCGAGTACTTAGTTTGTCATTCACTCACCATAAGCAAACCAAAAGAAAACAAAAGAAAATAATAAGTACCCGGGTATATAGAATCACTGAAAACTGTGTGATAATGCAAATTAAAATTAATGGTCTACTTATATAGAGTGATTATCGACCTCCTTGAATATCGTTTAAATAGAGAATAACACCCCATGCACGCTTCTGTGTACAACGGTCTACTGTGCTGTACTGTACACATACAACCCATGCGTTGTGTTTATTGGCAATGATAGAGGGAAATGATGGTGCGTTCGTGGGATGTATGTGTTTGAAAAGTTTGTTAAAGCTTGTACTTCCTATCCACATTGAAAGTTCCCTAAGTTTTCTGTATGAGTATATGTTACTTTTCAAAATGACAAAACTTGGAGTACTGGTTCGTGAGCACAGGCAGACAAATTTACTATAAGTGAGTGAGTTCAGTTTTACGCCGCACTCAGCAATGTTCTAGCTATATGGCGGCGGTCTGTAAATAAGCGACTCAGGACGGGACAATCCAGTGATCAACAGCATGGGCATCGATCTGCACAAATTAAAACCGATGACATGTCAGTCAGCGAGCTGACGACCTGATCCCGTTAGGCGCCTCTTACGACAAGCATAGTTGCCCTTTATGGCAAGCATGGGTTGCTAACAGCCTATTCTACTCCAGACCTTCACGGCTCAGATTTACTATAAGTGACCATTATAACTGCAATACCATGAACGATCCGGGTTGTACTTGATCTTAAACACCAGACAATAAGCAAGATTTTTTTATCCATAAAGACCCGTGAAGATCCAGGTTAGAACTGAATTTCACTGAGCTGGTTTATCTCTTACTTGGTTGACAAATGTCATTGTATCCCAATTGCTCAGATAGATGATTGTGCTGTTGATCACTGGATTGTCTGGTCCAGACTCGATTATTTTACAAACCGCTGTCATAAAGGTGGAATACACACTCGTATCCATAAAGTGATGTGTAATGTCCGTTGTTTTGTGAAAGGAATAAAATGTATAGCCCCTTAGGTGGTCATACTTGATATCTACACTCTCTACATTTAACGTTGTATTGAAAAGACGTTTTCTCAAATCATAACAAATAAATCTGATATTTAAGGGCTTTTCAATGGTCTTTGACAGTTTAGAGTATTATGAACCTAAAGATGTGCCTTTGGTCTTTGAAGCATCTCCAGTCTGAGTGAGTGAGTGAGTTAGTATTTAACGTCACATCGGCAGTATTGCAGCCATAGCGTGACGAGAACGATGAATTATAAAAATACAAATGAATCACTAGCACGGACATTGTAAAACCCTGTCAACGAAGGACAGTAAAACTGACTAGAATATCACAGAATAGAATATAAAACTAGTGAATAGACCTAAAACAATGTATCTATAGAGGACAGTACAATATAAAAATGAGCTATAGGTTGCCAACAACTGAAGGTAGATCACCATACTAAGGACCATGGGGACTTACAGTACATTTGCTTCCTGCATGGACCCTAGCTGGATTTACATCATCACCTCAGCTGTTAGCAATTTAGACAAATCTAGGCATAAAGTAAAAACACACTTATTCTACGATTAAAAAGCTGGAAAACTGAAATTTACGTCAAATGTTTTTGGACTTATGTACCCTCTCAGGGGGACAATTATTTTACGGTACTTCAACCCCCTTTGAGGGTACAGCCACAAACGATTTGAGTTACTAATT
The DNA here is from genome assembly GCF_037392515.1 of Haliotis asinina. Taxonomy (NCBI): domain Eukaryota; kingdom Metazoa; phylum Mollusca; class Gastropoda; order Lepetellida; family Haliotidae; genus Haliotis; species Haliotis asinina. The sequence goes on along the minus strand of NC_090283.1, from coordinate 8,160,547 downwards.
TAATCTTCCAATTTTAAAATATTTATCTATTTACAGTTCGGTTAACAAATTTAATTCCTTTAAAAATGCAATAATTAAATGATGACTAACACTGTTAAAAAGATCCTTCATAGTATGTGGATTAAAATACTGATCCCTTGTGATGGAATACTCAACACAGTCAAGCAAGATATGCTTGACTGTGATTCTTTCATCACAAGGGATGCAGAACGGAGGATCCTCACCTTTCAAAAGGTATTCATGTGTATATCTGGTGTGGCCAATACGACATCGCCGCATGATGACCTCTTCAAATCTGGACTGACAACCCAAGTAGGTGTAACCAATATAGGGTTTTATTGCATGTAATATATTTATGCCCACTTGGGTGTCCCACTTCTTCTGCATCAGATCACGGATGTAAGTTCTAATGCTGGCTTTATAATCAGAGTATGGAATAAGAAGTGGTGTCACAGATTTGTTGAGTGCTGCCTTGGCAGCAAAATCGGCCATTGCGTTACCGGAAATACCCACGTGGCTGGGTAACCAACAAAAGACGATGTCGTATTGGCCAGTAGCAAGATCATTATACAATTCAATAATTCCTATTAAAAGTGGATGTTTACAAGAAATATTTTTAATAGCCTGAAGGCAAGAAAGAGAGTCGGAATAGATTATATATTGTTTACGTTTAGGGTGTCTTTGAACATATTTGAGAGCTGTTAATATGGCGTTAGCTTCTGCTGTAAAAATAGAACTGTTATCGGGTAATCGAGAAGATATTGTTCTGGATCCAATGGCAGTGGCACAAGCCACTGCGCCACCGTCCTTGGACCCATCTGTAAATAAGGATTTATAATTGCTATATTTATGTTTCAGTTGATTATATTCTTGTTTATACTGTAATTCATTCGTTTCTGATTTTTTAAAAGTTGTTAATGTTAGGTCAACTTGTGGCCTAACCAACTGCCAAGGAGGAGAAGAAAGAAGACGGGAAGGAGCTATGTTTTCCAGCTCAATGCTGGCAGCAGAAATAAGTGGTTTTATTCTTAAAGCAAGAGGCGGAACAAGAGAAGATTTCTTATTGTATAAATCCTCATACAGGGGATTGAAAACACAGTTATATGCAGGGCTGGACTCATTTGAATATAGTTTTTTGTTACATACTGTAAAGCTAATTTTATACGTCGCTGCTCAAGAGATGGTTCATCAACCTCGACATACAGGCTGTCAACAGGTGAAGTTCTAAAGGAGCCAAGACAAAGTCTCAGACCTTGATGATGGACTGAATCTAATAGTTTTAAGTTGCTTTTGCAGGCTCCACCATAGACAATGGAGCCATACTCGAGTTTCGAACGCACGAGAGATCGATATAGATGGAGAAGGGTAGCTTGATCCCCTCCCCATTTTGAATTTGAAACCACTTTCAACAAGTCAAGTGCTTTCAGGCATTTAGTTTTAAGTGATTTAATATGTGATAAAAACGTTCAGTGTGAGTCAAAAATGAGACCCAAGAACTTAGCTTCCTTCACAACTTTAATTGGTGTGCCATCTAGAGATAGTTCAGGGTCTTTATGTGGTTTATATTTACGACAAAAATGTATACAGTTAGTTTTCGATTTGGAAAATTTAAAGCCGTTTTCAAGACACCATTTATTAATCTTGTTTAAACACAACTGCAATTGCCGTTCAATGGTATGCATATTTTTACCACGACAAGGAATATTAAAATCATCCATAAATAACGATCCATCAATTGAATCGTTTAAAACTTTTGATAAACTGTTAAACTTTATACTAAAAAGTGTGACTGACAAAATACTGCCTTGTGGAACACCCTGATCCTGATTGTAATGATCAGACAGGGTAGAACCCACTCGGACTTGAAATTGTCTGTTATTTAAAAATTTGCCTATGAATTCAGGCAAACGACCTCGCAAACCGAAATCATGTAAATCTCTCAGAATGCCATACTTCCAGGTTGTGTCATATGCCTTCTCAAGATCAAAAAAGATAGACACAGCATATTGTTTATTAATCAGCGCGTTTTTCACAAATGATTCTAAACGCACTAAATGATAAACAGTACTTCTGTTTTTACGGAAACCACATTGTATATCTGTTATAAGGTTATTTGTTTCCAAGTACCAAACAAGTCGATTATTTATCATGCGTTCCATGGTCTTGCAAACACAGCTAGTTAATGAAATCGGACGATAATTGGATGGATCCGTATGATCACGTCCAGGTTTAGGTATGGGTACTACTATAACATCACGCCATGAAGAAGGAAATTTCCCGGAAGTCCAAATATCATCAAAAATTGACAAGAGCGTCTCTAAACAGGATTCTGGTAAGTGCTTCAGGAGCTGATAATGGATGTTATCAGCTCCTGCAGCAGTGTCATGAGCTTGATCAAGAGCAGTATGGAGTTCATGAATAGAAAAAGTTCCATTATAATCTTCCCCATTATCAGAATTGAAATTAATAGTTTTCTTTTCTTGTTGTTTTTGATATTGCTGAAATTTAGGTGTATAATTCGAGGAGGAAGAGTGTTTAGCGAGAGTTTCACCCAGTTTATTCACAATATCTAATTTATCAGTAAGTAATTGATCTCCATGTTTAAGATGATGGACAGTAGATTTAGTGCCTTTACCTTTAATTTTCTGGATCATGTTCCATACCTTGGACATGGGTGTCCGAGAATTTATTTTGGACACATAATTTTGCCAAGATTGGCGTTTGTTCTGTTTAAAAGTACGCCGTGCTTTAGCATTTAAAATTTTAAATTTATTTAAATTATGCACCATGGGATGGCGACGGAAATAATGTTCTGCCTTTTTCCTTGCCTTCCTAGCTTGTTTGCACTCATCGTTGAACCATGGTTTTCTTATGTGTGGAACTGCAGAGGAATTTGGTATACACTCATCAGCTATGGAGTTCAGTTGATCAGAAAAGCATTTAATAGCATCAGGAACGTCAATACAACGTTCGGGTTTAAGTTTCTCAGCACACAGTGTTTCATATAAAGCCCAGTTAGCCTTTTTAAATTTCGCCTTGATGATGGAGGAACATCAGATGGAGTTACAGCTTTTAATATAGTAGGAAAAATGGTCACTTCCACAGAGGTCATCGCGGACTGACCATTCGAATTCATTTAGTAGTACTGAATTTGTCAATGACAAGTCAAGAGCAGAATAGGTCCCTGTACCAGGGTGTAAATATGTGTTGGAACCATCATTATAAATACATAAATCATTGTCAGAACAAAAGTCCTCTAACAATTTCCCTTTAGTGTTTGTTGTTACACTACCCCAGAGTGGGTTGTGCCCATTTAAATCTCCCATTATAATACAGGGCTTCGGGAGTTGGTCATATAGAGCTTGAAGGTCAGTTTTGGCAAACGTTGAAGACGGCGAAATATACAGCGAGCATAGCGTAAACGCTACATGTAAAGTAAGTCTCACAGCAACAGCCTGCATATTAGTATTTAGTGAAACAGGGCTTTGAATAACGTTTTGTCTGACTAGAACGGATGACCCGCCAGTGGCTCTATCACCCGGAGGTGAAAAAGAATGATATACATTATAATGACGAAGGTCAAATGTATCTGTTTGTTTTAAATATGTCTCTTGGAGACACATCGCTGAAGGTGTAAAATCCTGGACTAATAACTGTAATTCATGTAAATTAGTCCTCAATCCTCTACAGTTCCACTGTACAATATTATTGGAGTAAACTATCTTTTGGGGGGATTTATTGGGGATCTACCCCGCACTCTTTTGGAGGGCGACAAGCTATGTGCCCTAGAATGGACGTTTTCAGATACGTCCATGTCTTCAAGTGATCCATATTTATTGAATAATTGAATTTTATTTTCTGACCCTTTTGGGGCTCTGCCACTGAGTTTTTTTTGCAGAATCTGGCTTTTTACTTTTAGTTTTAGTGAGACTTTGTTGAGACTTTGTTGACGATTGTGAAGATGATTCAAGATCGGGTGATGTTTCTGATTGTCTTTGAGATGGACCAGGAAGTGATTCTCCTTTTGAGTAGCTGTAGTGGGTGAGAGAAGGTTGGGATTATCCGTTGTGACCCAAGTTAAGTCTGTCTGACAGCTGACAGATACAGTAACTGTGCTTGATGTTGTTTCAGGAGTTCTTTTCGCAATGGAAGCATAGCTTTCTGTTTGTCCCGAGCTTAGAACTTGTCTTTTTGCATCAGCAAAGCTGATGTTTTGAGTGAACTTTATTGTATTAATTGCCATTTGGTGTTTCCAAACAGGACAGTCCTTAGAGTAAGATGGGTGAGTCCCTGTACAGTTGACACATTTTTTAACAGTACTGTTACAATCTTCTGTTGTGTGGGTCTTTTCACTACAGTGAGGACATACAACAGACAAGGTGCACGAGTTTACTCCATGGCCAAACTTTTGGCATTTGAAGCACCTGAGAGGATTGGGAATGTATGTGTCAACAGTTAGATTGCAGTAGCCTGCCTTGACAGATTTTGGAGCAGAAGGTAAAGAAAAAGAAAACAGATATGTGTTGGTTTTAAAGGTTTCATTGTTTTTACGAGTTGAAAAACGTTTCACATAGAGTACACCCTGATCTCTCATCTCAGACGCGATGTCTAATTCCGACATGTCAGCGAGTAATCGATCATGGTCTCTTACAATTCATTTACTCGTGTTGAGTGTTTTGTGGGCTGTGATGGTGACGGGAATGCCAAACAAATGTTTTGGTGTTCAACAGATTGTTTGATTGCTGCTTTTTGGCACACTCAACCAACAATGCACCAGACCGTAATTTCCTGATAGTCTTTACATCTCCAGCAATACCCTGGATTCCCTTAGACACAGCAAAAGGGTTTAATTTCAATGGAGTGTTATCTTCCGTCTCAATAACTAGAAAACGTGGCCAGTAATCGATTGGTGTGGGCAATCTCAGGTCATTGTCAACAGGATCTACTTCAAGCTGACGTTTGGTTTTCTTCAGAGGAGTTTCATAAGCCATGGTTATTTGTTTTGTATTTCATCATCCGAGCTCCCCACCCACCACGGAGTATCACAAGGACAATGCTAAAAACAAGTGGGTCTCCAACTTGCAGCACCAAGGATACTCAGATGATATACTCCAGCAGAGGAATTAAAAATAATTAGTCCACCAGATTGGCCCATGAGCCACCGCCTTCTGGGCATAAGACTCTAGGCAAAGATCACAACAACATAATTCAAAATGAGAAAAGTTTTTGATGAGCTATAGAGTCAAGATCGAAATTAAACCAAGTCCAAAATTAAATTCGTGCGATGAAATGGATACAAATCATGCACAGGGCTTGACGTGACCAGCCGATTGGTTGAACCGGGCCCAAGGTGGTGTGTTGAGCAATAGGAACACTGGTCCTGCTCCCACTGCCCTCAACCACCAGGATCCCCTCCTCCACCGACACAGGGCCGCAACCCACGGCAAACGGGTTGATGGACCAAATATTCCCCCGGGTCCACTACGGGGGTGTTGGCGAGCTCTTAGCGTGACCCAGCACCCACCACGAGTGCCTCTCCAGTCTGATTGTCCACTTGAAATGTGATCCTGAAGAAGAAGATTTAGTTTATTTCATTGAAAATAAAAGCACTGAAACGCTCCACATAAAGTCGGAATCGCACAAAGCACAATATGTAAATACACTATAGACAAACAAGGCGGGTACTAATTTGAGTCGGTCCAACATTCCCGGTATTCCTCCTATGTCCATCCACCCACTGTACATGGACGGGACGGGCGTTCTGTTCCGGGAACTGCTTTACGCTATCACCTCCCCCTGTTATAATCGGAGTAAATGCGACATTATTACATAATATTGAAGTTTAAAGTTGTGACGTGGCCGATTTCCCCAACACGTAAATCCAGGGAAACCTCCTAGCTGACACACATAGTTTAATTATAGACTGGTGATGTCATGACAAAGTGTTGTAGTATTACGTAATTTTACAACATTGTTTTCATAACGTTAAAGCAAATACATATGTACCTGTCAAAGCGTCATGTATCCCCTGATACACGCTATGTTTCATCGTTTCTGAAACGTTAACGTTGACTGCAGTGCATTATGTACTTATTATGTTATATGATTACCATCTCCTAAATATATTGAAGTCTTAGTAACGTAATTTCCATTCTTACTGACAATGCCCTGATTAAAATGATCTTTAGTAAGCCGTGCTTGTGGTGTGTGAGGCGACTAACGGGATCGGTAGTTAGACTCGCTGACGTAGTTCGCACGTGTCATCGTGTCCAAGTTACATAGATTGATGTTCATACTGTTAATACCTGGGTTGTCTGGTAAAGACCTGATTATTTATAGACCGCCGCCATGTAGCTGGTATATTGCTCAGTGCGGGCAAATGTAAACCCACGCATTCACTCACTCAAAGTTAATATCACGTCAGTGTGCAACGTCACTTACAACGTTGTGACAACGTATTTGTGAGTCCACAGAACATCGTTGTATAGATGCACGCATAACGTTGTTGCGACTTGAAACTGTTAGCTGGAATTACCTCCCACAAACAAAAAGGACCACTGTGGTGTACATCCACACGAGCAAACCATTATTCAAACTTATTTGATACTTCCACATAACCATTTTTATCAATGGTGGAATCCAATGCTGGTCCAAACAATGCAGGTCCAAAATTAGTCCAACCATTCGGTTACCCAAAGACAGGAAATAAAGTCGATGCGAACGTTATTTGACGTATGTGTTTGTTTATTACATGGAATTACGGGCATGGCAGACTGGCAGCAAACCATCGGCGCATGCAAGAAGCGGGGTATATTTGTCGCAGCAACCTCAACATTGATGTGCTGATATACACAAATGTGTACAAGTATGTATGCGCCAAGGTTAGACAGCAATTGAAAACAGGGCGTCGTAAACCATATTTCTAAAGAAACATGCAGTGATTACCTGTACCTCTAAGCTACATTTAAAAATAACTAATGTCTTAGTGCCAGTGTTTCCAACATTACTTGCAAAGTTATACTTCAATTGTTTCTTGGCTCTTGAAGCGTTCATACAATCAGACGGGTGCTGGACGAGTGGTGTAGCGTCAGAGACGAGACGTTGGCGTCATATCAGTTCCAGAGATTATGAGGCCAAATGTCGGTGAGATGCTGAGATTCTTCACAAATTTTTCTTAAACTCGACTTCCATTACGGGTTTATCTGTAGCATCGTTTAAAAAATATATACATTATTTTGATACCTTGATGAAAGTGTTTAGAATATTATTATATGGAAGTGAGAAAATGAAAGCTTGCTGAATAAATGAATATATTTGTTTTTATGTTTATCTGTGGGCATGTTCTTTTGTCATCGATGCGCGTTTTTATGCTAGTAATTAGGTGATAAGGGCATTCTGCTTTCATTTTTGCAGTCCTTTATCTGTTGATTTAAGCCCGGTAAATGTCATTTAAAGCCGAACGCAACAACTGACGATGCAGCGGGGACCAAAGGCATCAGGTTAGGGATCGGCCGAGTGTTTTCATTGTCGGTGTGAAGAATGGCTGAGTAATGGCGTTTCTGTGCTGCCGATGAATCGATGTTGTAGGATGATAAACTTTGATGGTTTTTGTGACCTTTTATTTTGACAATTTCTCTAGCCTCAACACCTGCATGTGATAAGAGGGTTACAGTGGTGGACCGAATACAATGGTTTGTGTACTGCTTACTACGATCACATGTAACAGAGATTTGTTTATAATAATAAATTTCATTTTCATTTTAATTCATACTGTTTTGTGCTTTGTTTTGGAGTTGCAGCCGTATACAGTACAGTCTTGTACGATTGTTTTGTAGAGCGGTGTGTCGGGTATTACCGAACAAACGGCCGTCACTGAACAAAATTCCATCCCCGCATATATGGATATTGTGAGGTTCGTCTTGTGTATTTATTTGTGTTACGAGTGATGAAACACCGGGAGAAATTCTGTTGTTGAAGAATTTCATTTGTACCGCTTGATTCCAGTAGGTCGTCACCGAACCATTCCGGTTTTAGATCAAATTTCTCTTCTCCGAATATCTCGTAGAAGGTACCAGGGTGAAAATCACCTATGTCTAATTCAAACGACATGTTTGTTTACAAACAAAAAGGTCAGCGAGTGCTATGTATTCATACGCAGGTGAAGCGGTCGACGTGTAATTAGCGGTCCTTTGATTTAGGTTTAAGGACGTCACGTGCAGCAGTCAACCAATCAGAATCGAGTATCTCAAAATGTCGTGCTAGAATGTGACATTATGCTAGAAGAATGGACTACCCTGTATACCCGTAGGTGTCATTTGAACACTTAGAGGATAGATTACGTTGAGAGGGGAAGGAGGCGGTGTGGGATTTTGTCTTGTCTTGCGTATACTTCATATCATCTCTTTTGTCTTCGGTATTCAAGGGGTCGACACAATGATTTTTACACAGTAAGGTAAATTCTGTAATATCCACTTGAAGGAAGGTTAATTGTGTTATCTCGACTTGAAGAGTTTCACAGACTACACATTGACATAAACTCTAACTGTTTTCAGCGAAGAACCTGTTTGCATCCAAAACCACCTGAGTAATACATTAGAGTGTTCGTTGTCTGGAGCGACTCCGGTGCTGACTGGGAATATGACCAGATTATATTACAACTCCTTCTTGGACAACTGCCATTACTTGATGTAAGTCAGTTCTCAGATGCGATCTGTTTAGATGCTGATATGTTTATTTCTCAAAACGTCAGATCCATAACTGTATTCCAATTGCTTAGCGTTACACGATGTGCAGAATCCGAGCTTACGAGTAGGATCCATACAAGATTTCAGCCCAATATTCTGTTTGAAGTTTATCAGCGAAACATCTTTCTATGTTCGTAGTTAGCCTGCAGTATTAGCGAGATGGTAACAGCAATCTGTCAGCACTCCCGCTAGCATTGTTGGTGTCTCCTGGAAATGTGTTTTACAAATACCCATCAAGTACGATTTACTCTATTATTATTCAAGTTACCTTCTACATTTGTATGAGCGGCAGAATGAGTCCGAACTCTGAGTTTCAGAAACCATGTGAACTCCCGTAGGTTTTCTTCACAAGGTGAACTGCCAACCCATGAAACAACCGAAAGCTTACTAAATTTAGTTTGGATAACACTACTTACTGTGAACACAGCATCAGTTACTAGCTGAAACTTATATTCATGTGTATGTCTCATTGATACCATTTCAATACATTATATATTTATCATTTCCTTGTCATCTTTTGCTTCAGGGAGTGAGCTATATGTGCGGAAGCAGGTTGCTTCTGTGAGAAAAAAAACTGGAACTGGAAAAAACTTCACAAGACTGCTGATTTTAGAACAAATGAAAAAAAATAAGTGTCTCCCATATTGTTGTCATAGTGTTTTACAGCTCAGTTTGCCCATTTGTATGAGAAGATCCCAGAAGCACAAACTGGATTTAGCTTGCATTTAAACTATTCGACATTAAAATTAAGCCTGTGTTGCTATATGGTGCTGAAGTCTGGGAATTTCAGAGATATCCAGTGTTAGAATCATTACATTCTAATTTCTGTAAGTTTGTGCTGGGCGTTCGCAAATATAATTCTAGTAATGCTGTTTTGGCAGAGAGTGGTAGACATCGATTGCATATGGATTATCATGTTAAATGTGTTAAGTATTGGTGCAAACTTTTGAGGATGGATAATAGCAGATATCCCAGGCAGTGTTATCTTTTAATGAAACAACTCGATGAATCTGGCAGGACAACATGGGTGAGTGGTCTAAGGCAGCTACTTTTCAGCTTTGGATTTGGTGATGTGTGGTGGTTTCAGGATATTGGCGATAAGGATAGGTTTTTAATGCTGTTTAAGCAACGCATATGTGAGTGTAATTTGCAAGTAATGTTTGATAACATAAGTACATTTTACAGGTTAAAACATTATCTCCAGTTAAAATCATGCTTTGATACAGAATATTATGTCATGAATATTAGAAACTGGGAGTTGAGGAGATGCTTTTGTTTGCTTCGATTAGATGAGTTGCCTATTCAAACAACCAATGGGCGAAGGTATGGTATCGATAAACGATTGTGTTTCTGTAAGTATTGTAATGATAAGATAGTTGAAGATGTTATGCACTTCTTATTTGTGTGCCCAATGTATAATTTGGTAAGGGCTAGATATATACCATCTCTATTTTCCGATAACCCCACTGCTTACTCATATAAGCAACTAGTATGTAGTAAAGATCATCAAACCATACTCAATGTAGCAAAATATGTCAAACATTGTTTGTCTCTCCGCAGTGCATAATCATTGTCACTAATGCTATATCACAATGTTAATGTTCACAGATGTACATGGGCCGATGGCCTGAAAACGAATAAAACGATATCTAGTATATCTAGCATAGTATTTTACAGAGTACGACATGAACATCTCATGACGTCATACCCTGTGTGTTGTGAGGCATATATAGTGAGGGAATATATGTGAAAGTACAGGTGTTCGTTTGTTCGTGTCCAGGTGTTCTGGAAGTATGGACTGTGTAGTCAGACTCGATGCAGGCCCAGTTGACGCATGTCTTCTTTTACTGGAGGCGTTGACCCAGACATGTTTATTAACATACCGTGGAATGTTTATCAAGGAAGGTTAAACATTATATGAGAATACTAGGCACTGGACAAAACTGTCTTTACCCATCGTTGTCATGAATGCTGTAGCTCAGACACATAGCGCTCAGAGCCATGAATCTTACCTGTGACCGCAGTAGCAAAACGTCAATCAAAGGACATATTATATTATTTTACGACACTTCATCAGAATGAGAACGCACCTGTTGAGTTACTTCCCCGAGATCGTCTCTGACAGTTTTCCTGATCTACCGTTGAATAGACAGAGGACAACGTACGTTTCAGTTCTTGTGTGTTTTTGACATAAAGGAATAAATAGATATGATGTATTGTTTAAGAACTGAGAACTGTTGTATTCACTTGTACTTAGAAATATAAAAATAATGAAAATCGAATTTAATTGAGCTCAGCATCAAATATATTTTATTTGACTTTTTGAGAACACATTACTGTTAACGGGCTGATTTTCGAAGGCCTAACTGTGAATACGTCTTATCTAAATATGTTCAGGAAGCTCAGAACCAAAAAAAGAAGACCCAATAACATTGTAACATTCTCATCCTTGTCGCCGTGCAGTCAGTATGGCTCTTCGTATACCTTCAGTGTGCGTCTTCACTAAATACTTGTTGCATATTAAAGACACTTTAACTTACATCAGGTAATATATATAGTGTGATGAGCGCAATTAATTAAGAGATGTATTCAATATCTCACACTGAAAATAGTTACCGATACAAGGTGAAGTACATCCAAAAACATTCAGGTGACTCTGTCTTTTGATGAAATATGCTCAATGTAGAAAACGACCACATTTCACAGTCGTAGGGGAAGGGTGGGTGTTTAGCATCCTGAGATAGCCCGAATATGACTACAATAGAAACATGTACACCCATTAGAGATGATTATAGGGGACTGAATCAATGCTGATACAATAATAATGGATGTTTTGAGAATGCATGACCGGATTCATATCGTTCAATGCAAAGCTGTTTGTTCAGTTATCCCCCTTGTTAGGTGACTGCAGTATGACATGAAAATTTCAGGCTTACAATTTTCAGTCATTAGTGTGTAATTTGATCCTGAAAACCCTGACCGTGCACAGAAACTTATCGGAGAAAATAGTGTACAGTAATTTATCGACCTGCCAGAGTCATAATGACACCCCATGGAAGTGTAGTGCATGTGCTTCTCGTGCACTGTGTTTGCGGTGGTGATAACGTGAAATGATGCTGCGTGCACAAGATGAATGTCATTGTAACGTTCCTCAATGGGTTTTCTTTCTACCAGACTTCAAAGTTCAGGTTCCCCTACCTTTTTGAAGAGTATATATCTGAATGTGGGACACAAAATCGGCAGCTCAAAACTCATAGACGCACGCGCGCACACTCACACGCGCACGCACACAGACATACACGCGGTAGCAATGCAAAGCGAAACGATGGCCGAGAGCAGTGATAACTGTCGATTCAGGTGATCTAGATTCAGTCCCATCAGTTATCTGAGGTTATCGTTTTGAGATGAATCTCTTGCGTGCTCGTTGTTTCTCCTGGCCGCGGTTGCCCTCATTGTTGTTACCGTGTATGGGAGGCAGACATTTAACTGATGATTTGTGCAACACTTTTATGTCTAATGTTTCTGTGAATGTACATTTTGTTGTTTTTTCGGTTGTGAGGTACGGGCTAATACACCTCCAATACACGCTCTTGGCTAACCGGATAGTATTTATAAAATTGGGTTTCATGAAGGATGGCCATGGGATGCCTTTTAAATCACGTGTACTTTATTCCACAGACACACATCATTTTATTCCACAGACACTTTAGAACAAAATAACAGATGGGGGCTTGTCAGGAAATCCTGATTGGGTGTGAAAACGAACACTATTTGAAATGAAAGCAGAAAAATAATTAGATTTTATAATGCAGTATTTTCTCTTATTTTCAGGCATATATTAAATCGCCAGTTCGGGGAATTGGCTCGCTTGGCAAGAGGTATGACTATGTCAACCCACACACAACACAACACCTGAGTAAATAAACAAGGAGTTTATTACAGAACAGAGGGTCTTTATACAATCTACTTAGTACACATTTACAAAACAGCATAGTATTCAAAACGTAATACAATAGATAAAATATCTCACATACAACCTTATAGGCGTTCATGCAGCACCAACAGCATGGTGCTAATAACGCAATGTACGACACACTTTATATAATCCACAATAGCCACAAAACAATGTAAAGTTAAACATTATCAAATAAACAATTCTAAACCACAATACAAAGTTATTGAGAAATACACTAAACGACGCTACGTATCAAATAGCCCTAACGGTTGTGGCAAAGGTCGGAACATTAAAAAAGGAAGCGTTACAACAATAGACTTAATACAGAATAGCTATGGCTATGGTACCTATTTGTCAGAGTAGAAGAAAGTAACGTTTATTATTCATTGTATAATTTAGCGTGACTACATACACATTGTTTGTTCCTATTGCAGGGAATCAACCATCCATAAACATACGATATGGTGACCTACTTATCATACAGTATCATTTTGGCTTCATATTTTAAATGCCATAAATCATGAAACTGTCTGTGACGCCCGAGCTATGTGTGGTAATAAAATACCTTACGTCACAAGGTAACAGTTTGAACAACAAGTACACTTTAATGTTTGCGTGACATTGTGTACGTGGATTCCTGTGTTGTTCTCTCGCTAACACTAACAGTCGGTAGGGGAACTGATGATGGTATATTCGTACGTCTATCAATATTTATCTTCGCTTTGTAATCTACTCCATCTATCATAACTAGGCAAGGATTTTCTGGGATCAAAGCCCCGACAGTAGCGTAAGCACGGTCGTTTATCCGGATGCCTTGATGCATGTTTGTTAAAGTATGAAAGTAGTTCCTTTAATTTACAAATTACCTCTCTAATTCGCATCGCTATACGTATTTGACCCCAACGGATACTGAAAGTATATGTAGACTTTACCCAGCCGAGAATAAATATAATGTCACCCTCGTGTCTGCTGATATCAATTATATCAACACACGTTGATAAAGGCAAAAACATCCCCAGCAAGCCTCTTCTCTTCCATTGTGCAGAATGGGTGATATATATCAAATGTATTGAAAGTGTTCAGTGCCTGGACACTATCTACATTTTTCGTCAGTATGCTGCCTTCTCTTTGTCATTATTTTATTGGACATAACGAAGATATAATGTTTGTTTACATCGACAACAGAAGGATGATGTCTCCAATAACGTAGACGTTCATAGGCTACAAGTGATTTCAAGCAGACGTATTGCACTACCGTTTGCATCATTGTGCTTTTTGTTTTTTCTATAACTGTTATTTCCAAGTATTTACACCAAAGTACATATAAAAATGACGAAGCAAACTTAACTGAGTACATGTGCTTATTTTCCTTATTCTCGTGTACAAGAAAGTTTGAGTCAGAATGTATTGAAAACATGAATGAAGTCCCGCTGGTTTTAAACAATAAAATCGTTTAAAGGTGTAAGTCCTCTAGGGACTTCAGGAAAATATATACACCTCTACAGTTGGCGTCAGCCTGACCGGTTTCCAGGATCCGCTTCACCTCTGACAGTTTCACAATCCTGCAGGCGGCATGAAGTTCGTGGACTGCCTATATCTATACGCGAGTCAGTGGTGCTGTAACACAAAGTAAACTCTGTACACGAGTCGTATATTTATCTTACAACTGCATTGTTCACATCTTACACTGATGATGTAAAACACTTGATACATCATCTAAACATGCAGTACGACTGTCAGCAAAATAGAGGGTGTACATGCATCACCAGAACTAGCTGATGTTTTTTACAAGTTGGTCATAGACAAAATTAGAATTTAATGGAACAATTCTAAAACAGTTATGTGTGTGTCTGCCTACTGCAACACACGTCTCCATCAACCTCCTGTGCCATATCTCGAGGCGGTCCCTGACGTCCGTGCTTCCCCTCTCCCTTGTCCCTACGCACTTGTTACATTACTGTCGCATTTTCGAAATAATGAGGTCAGTTGAGGACATTTGTTTTCGAAAATATGTGTCACCTAATCGTTTGTTGTAACCTCGAGCTCATCAGTGACAACGTTTGAGACCACATTTTACACGGACAGTGCTTGTTGTTTAGAACTGAACATTTATATCAATAGTTCCTCAAGCAATGAAACCAATTTTACTGTCTTTCCTTCAGTAACAACATTTAGTGCTTTCATGAATCGTGATGGTCCAATCCATACTTCCATACAGACAGACTGTTTACACAGACTTGTATTGTGTAATACGTACAGTAATATACACATTACCCACACATACATAATGTCTCCAACTGTGGCAAATATTTACACCATTATTAGAAGACTTTACATGTGTCTGACCCTCGTGTCTGTGTGAAACAGGTACCTGCTGCGCCATCCATACTGTAGTCGCTATCTGCCCTGCTCACTTCACACCCGTTTCTTAAATTGTTCTAAATTGTGAAATAGGGCGTTTATCAAACTTTCCCACAGATTTCGTTCTTAACAGCAGACACATCTGATTACAAGTCTGGAAACGTCCTGACAAGCGACACTCCGACCTCTAAGGTGCCAGCTGTGACGTTATTATGATATGACATCTCGGAAGTATGAAGATGTTTCTGGACTAATATACTTGATGGAGGGTAAGTATATTAAACCAGAAACGTCGTGTGTACGTAATAAACGTCTTGTGTGATAGAGTTTGGCTTTCAATTTATTGAGCATTATGTTAGCTCTTTTGCTTTGGTATTATTGGGGTGTTTTTCGTTCACCTATTTTTGTGTGGGACAGGATTGGTCAATAAAAGTCAAAATATATTCATGTGGTGTACTTTGGTCTCTCACTGTCTAATAGTTAGGTCGAGGCCAAACAAATATGTCACACATGCACAGTTTCTGGGTCTTTCTGAAGCTGTCGGCAACGACGTAAAATACTGCATGGAAGGTAGTTTGGAGCTTATTGCATCTGTTGTTAAGGATGTAAAATACTAAATGCATACATCCCCAGGAGTCTACTGCATCTGTCATCAAGGACGAGCAATAGTGAATGGATACAGCACCTGGAGCTCCCTGCATTTGTCGTCAAGGACGTGCAATACTGAGTGTATACAACGCCTGCAGCTGTATGCGTCTGAGTGTCAAGGAATTGATAAAACGCCTACAACTTACTGGATCTGTCGTCCAGGATGGGAAATACACAGTGGATACAACACCTGAAGCTTACTGTATCTCCTGTCAAGGACGTGGTAAAGGATGCACCGTCTACAGCTTACTGCATCTGTCGTCAAGGTGTTTGGTAACTTTACTGTAAAACTGTAAGTGCTATCCGTTTCCAATTTGGTATGAGGCTTTATAATTCTTTCACTTTCTCGTTTGAAATAATTACAGATTTTTCTAATAAAGTCTTTGGCGTCAGCCGACAAAATCGATGTGGACATTTTTCTGTGTGTAAATGTGTGTGCACTTCGTGAAATGCACGTGCTTTAAGTCACGTGACATGACCTGCCGAGCATAATGTAAGAATGTGACATGTGATCTGCCTATATGCATGACCGGGTCGCTGTTCCGGTAAGTAGCTCAACACCCTTGACATGTGAGGTGTTGTTGTGACTTGAAATAATGACATCTCTTACACACAACCTTCCTATTATCGACTGATAAATTATGACGATTAAAATCCTCAATGGTAGAAGAATTATAAAGCTTCATACCAAATTGGAAACGGATAGCACTTATAGTTTTAAAGTAAAGTTACACAGCACCGTACCTGAAACATTTTCTGCTAGACCATAGGTCGATTTGACGGTCTTCTGCTCGAGAATTCAAACGTGGACGACCTGACCTTGGGCGATCAGAAGTGGTGCCAGTTTGTTGTAGACGACCTCGCAAATCATACACAGTACGACGGCTGCATTCCATTGCTCTTGCGACGTCAATAACTGATCTTCCCTCTTGCAACATGCCAACGGCACGTTCACGTTGGTATTTAAAGTACCTTTAGAACTGTGGTTTAAAACTGTTTTCTTTTAATTCTTGAGGCCAATGCAAAACTTCTATGTGAAGATCACGTAATCGACTGCACGTGCAAACCATGATTTGGCACTAACGTCATTTGCACGGCGAATGGGTGGGTTTGAGTGTTTTTTGCTAACGTTTTTCTAGAGTCGAAAGACAGGGATCCCATGTCGGTTACATAGATGTATCATCACAGAAAATCTATTCATTATTTTTTAAAAAATGACATTTTGTGAAGTTTCTGTTTTGACTCAGTATATTAAGGCCATTTCTGACAACAGATATATCTTTTGCCAAACATTCTCTAGCGTACAAAACTATTGCGCTTAGAGCGTCTATTTGCATGGCCACAATGATGAGCAAAATGTTTATGGCTACTCAAGTCAATTTGAATCATTTCGTCTGTCAACGTATCGATTAGTGCCAAAATGTCTTGTTTATCAAGGTTGTCACAGATTCCATGCGTAAGACCATTACAATTCCTCAGAAACAATCCAATCCCCTCGTGCCCACAGGCCTGGGGCGTAGATTTGACCGTTAATGTAAAACTAATTGCACACCTGTCGGCAACGTATACCCTCTGACTTTGCCATTTTCATACATTTTACGCCACATACTATTAACAGACTCAAACTTGTTGTCATGGAAACATGGGAAGGGTCAGCTTCTAAGTAGCTAAAGGCACCACTTCAATCCTGGGTAAATACATGAACCCAGTTTGGATGAACTGTGTCCCATGGCATTCGAATTGTGCTCCCCTAACAAAACCGCCCTTCCCCCTCATTTCGACTCAGAGTGTAAAAATTGTTTGCATGTATTTTTAATGACTGACAACACAAATAAGTACAGATTGTTTTTTTTAATGTAATCTATTAACACCTGCTTGGACGTCCCACTTCTCTTCTTCTACATTAGGTCGCGGATGTAAGATCTAATCAAATATATAAGACCAGAGCATTGACAAGTAGTATCACACAGAAAACAGCAAAATCCCCTTTGTGCCAACAGAAATTCCACCATGACTGGGCAACAAAGAGAGTAAGATATTGTGATGGGGGTGTTTATAAATAAATGTAAGATAGGGGCTAGTCGTTATGTGGTACTCTAGTATCGGGTGTTCTGGATATAATGTCAGTGGCACAAATCATTACCGAATTTAATGTGTTAATCCCATTTCTTGTATTCACATTGTCCTGGTATTGCTAGCATATTGCCACGCGCAGTGTGAAAACCATACTGATTCACACAATGTTTAACCTGTCGAACTCTCGCACCGTTGTCGCGTGATACATCTACAAGAAGCGTCAGTAAAATATAAAGACACGCTCCACGTGACGTGGTTTAGCTCACCACTCGGCAATAACTCAGCTGTGTTGCGGCGGTATCTGATCAAACTGTGCCTTAAACACAGTACAGTATGATCAGAAATTATAAAGAATTTACGGATTGGATTCCTTTTGTTTTTGTTTCTTTTTAATATTTTTCGTACAGTACTCGTGTACTGATTTGTGAATATCAAAAGAAAATAAGTCCAGATTCAAAGACAGGTGAACAGTTACTATGGGCTGCAATGCAGGCTTCAGTGGGGTGGGGCATACTACTGATAGAAAAGTTAGAAATTCGTGGTCTATGCAGAAACAGCCACACAGAACTTTCATCTGAGAAAATCCACATTGTTCTGGTTAAAAATTATATGCTGTAAGCAACAGTTAAAACTTCATTCCTTTAATTCAGGTTTGATGAACGGTGATGAAATTCCTCTCCATTTGCATGCACCTCACTCCTAATTGTCTCTTTACAAACAGCCACAGTTCCGCTATCAGTCATATCCAGCCTTAGGTTTTCTAAACTCACACTTTTACAAGAATACCAAGCCGACTAATATCACCGACAGTCAATTTTCTGGACCTACCCGCGCCTCCCTGGTGCTCAATGCCCTATCCATTTGCAACAGACGATAAACAGTGGACAAAGGGATGCCTGTTCTACTTGAAATCACTTTAGCTGATCTGATGTCCTTGTTATAATGCTCTACAATCAACTTCCTCTTCTCTAAATCATCCACACTCAGGATCACTTAAAATGTCGTCTGCTAGCAAGTGGACAAAGGGAGATAACACTTCACAAACTAATGAAAAAGGATTAACATAGTTGTCTCCCTTGAATGAACCCAAACGTTTGATAGCTGGTCATGGTTGTTTATGTTAGAAATCAAAATAAAAATATTCCTATAGTACATTCTCAATATTTCCTGCCCATACTATAACTATGCAGGGAGAAACATTGATTGAGACCAGACCTGTGATTGTGGTGAACACATTTTGAGAAGCAGTTAGGTGTGATCATGGACTTAGACAGCAGTCGTTATGTGCAATATGGACCATCAAACCATTCTCACATGTACTCCGCAGATACTGGTGAGCAACCACATCCGTTAAGAGTAAGGCCACGAAATTCTATTAATAAATATCTAAATTCCAGCAGATAGAACTGGGACTGACCTCGTTAAATGGTAAGGTATTTTCGAGTTTGGAAATACTGACGGTGGTGTTTATGTGCAATGTTGGATGTTGCTTTTGCTACACTGCATTTGGTGGTAGGCGGCATTGCTCTAGAGCGACGATGGATGTTCAGTCTTATCCCAGAACGATGATGTTTGTTATAACCTAGATGGAACAGTTTTGAAAAGAGCTAGAAGACCTGTTTGACCTACCTGCGGAACACAGGTCATCTTCAGAGCCACGTTTTTCTGAAAGGAAATGAGATGTAACGTGTACTGAATCAGCATCTTCATGTTTATCTGTTCTGAGTTTATGGGTCATGACTACTTTGATGCATAAACGAAAACAATGTAGTCATAAAATTAGTCCTATCTATATATAGTATCAAGGACTGGCTTTCCGACTGTGATATCAGTTGGTAGAATGACTGAATGTATATTAAGGTCATACCATCATGGCAACATTCAAGTACACAGGAATACACATGAGAAAATGGGTCACAAACAAGATCCCTCTCCGTAGTCTCATCACAGTAAACCAACCGGGCGCCGTCCCTGATGAAATTGTCAATTCCACTGGCATCTTACCGCTAGCATGTGATACCGATTCGAAGCAGAAAATCCCTCAAGTTTCTACTCGGAGACGTAAAGACACGCTGCGATGACAAGCTAACAGATGTGTAAGATATTCTTGGAATCGGGATTGGTAAAGCAACTAAATGAGTAAAGAAGAGATTTACTAACCTTTCATTGCCTTCTTTATGTGCCTGTAAATAAAAACGTAAACCAAGATTAACGATTAACATTTGCAAGTGTAAACCCTTTCAGGACACTTCTTTTCCAACACCTCTTAACCTCCAGATGACTCACATTAGGTTTTGTAAACTAGTTCAGCAAAAATGTGTATCAGCTTTGGCTGTGTAATTTGTAAGTGGTAAGCTTGTAGACATGGTGATATGAATCATATTGATAATCTGATCATTATATCGTTCTGGTATAAAGCATCTACGATACTACATTCGATGTCTCTGTGGAGATCCGGGTTAGGGTTGATCTTGGGTAACCAATCCTTTTCGTAACAGGCGACTAACGGGATCCGGTGACCAGGCTTGCTGACTTTGTTGACACATGTCATCGTATCCCAGATGCGTAAATCGCGATGTTAAACACAGGATTGACTGGTCCATATGACATGAGCATCGATCTCTGCAGTTGGGAATTGATGACATGTGTCAACCAAGTCAGCGAGCCTGACCACTGATCCCATTTGTGCCCACTTACAACAAGCATAGTCACCTTTTATGGCAAGCATGGGTTGCTGAAGGCCTATTCCACCCCGGATCCTCACGGGTACTTCTGGGGTGTGTCACAAGAAACTGCACATCATCAATTATTGTGAGTGAAATGAAGTGGGAGTATGATTTTAGTTGAGGTCTGCATTTTGTCTCGATTAATGGGGTGGGATGGTAAATATGGCAGATGCTATCACTCCGTTCCTATTGTGTGGATCGATGTCAATGATATGAATGTTCTAGTCGACTGTCAATTATTATTACTCGCCTGTGGGAGAAACTGTAATACTGTAACGGCAATATTACACTAGTGCCATATTCCTATACTTATCACATCATAGTGGTTTACAGTTATGACGTCACAATGCTAATGCCACTGTCACAGTGATATTAGACCTTGCTTGATTCGCGGAAACCTGAGTAGACAGTCTCTATCACAGCAGTGAGTGAGAGTAATATTCAGAATGTATATATTCTAAACTAGCTTCTGTGAAATAACATTTTCTTATCAAGCTCGTTTTCGCTCGTTTGATACCAACTCATTCATAAAAAATGGTAATACAAGGAAGGTCTTTTAGTAACATTTATCTGTCTGATGTTGAGTCAGTTACAGGCTACTGTCATAAAACTAGAGTACTGCTAACAAGCGATAAACAGCAAATGAAAAGAACAAAGAGTTTGTGAGAACTTACCATATGCAGAATATCAAAGAGCCCACAAAGACAAGGCTTGAGAGAAGTACTGTTACAACAACTAGATAGATGGTCCGGGAACTGCCCGTCGTTGCCACATGAGTGCTATAGGTAGTACCTGCACAATGATATATAAAGACATTAATGAGAACGTTGTGTTACAAACAGAAGGAAAGATAGCGGGTAAGCAGTTCCACGCATCTTAGTAACATTTTATACATAACACTCTGGACAGTGTACATCTATAATCATATAGTACAGCTTTTGAATTAAGTATATCAAGATGATATTGGAAATGGAATTTCACATTTGTCATCGTTCACATTATATGTTCAACTTTCTCACGTTTCAATGATTCAATATGTTAAACTTGTTTAACCTTGGTGGACGATGGTAATCCTATTGGGAATCTCACAGAAGACGCCGATGTGATTGCCTATACATCCTAGCGTGCAGTGTCCACTGTGCTGATCGCAGGTGTTTCCTAGGCAATTTTTGCTGCACAGTTCATCACACCGGTCACCGTACACACCCACTTTGCAACCTTCGAAGCATTTTCCGGTTTCTTTCTCACAGAGCACTTTTCCATTTGGAAGAGGGAAACAGTTTTGAGAACAATTTTTGTTACAAGCATCCCCATATTTTCCAGGCTCACATTCCCCTTCACCTTGTGCAGACAGATCTAAACATGTTGAAGGTGAGGACATTTTAATCATAGGACAGAAAACATACCGTTTTAGACACATACATGATTGTTATTACAGTTCCGCAAGAAATCAGAAAGTAAAAGAAATCAGCGTGAAGACACGCATTAAACGATAAACTGTTTAAGAATAAAGAAGATAATATAAAGATTAACTACATTTAATAATTAATGCAGAGGAATTGCAATATCATGACAAGAACAAATACAGTTCACATAATGGCAGTATGCCATAAACGCCGTGCTTATGTAAATAAACTCAATGATGATAATAGTTGTCAGTGTTCAAAACATGAGAATCCAGATCGAAGAGGCTTACAACCCTTGGCTCTGTACCATAAAGCGATCGTAAGTCTGTCAAAGTCTAAGAGTCTACGAGCTGTAATAGCGTCGTGGAATGGAGCCTTGTCTTGATGTTAAGAGAGACAGGATAGACGCAAGTACGTGCATCTTTATCTGATGTTAATATCTCTTGGAACAGGGTGGATAAGAAAAGTAGTTCTGGCAAGTTAAACCCACCCTTACTCTTGACTCACTTTCTGTATATGTTGATTAGCACACCACTGCGTTCTGCTAAAATTGTACAATGATATCTCCTCATTTAACACAATATATGGGGGTGCAATCGTTAGTGAAAACATATTCCAGACACTTATGCCATTTCTTGGATATGTAATATACTGTGTAAACTAGTCTCACGAATGGCTTCAATGCGCGATCATATCAACGACACGCACGGGCATACGAAGGCTGCAAGAATCCATACTGAATTGTAGCGTGTGAGAAAGCAGTTCTACGTTGACGAGCAGCTCTCTGATCTGATTTGGTTGATTTGTTTCAGCTTCACTATCGTTATCTTACGTTTTCTATGACCAAAAAGCTTTTTTTACGGCAGTATTATAATACCGGTAGACGAATGACGACATTAAAGTTTAGTTAGATTACAGCTTAAAACACGGAATGTACAAGGATCTCACAGTCCCGAAAACCCATTCAAAACACAGTGTGACGAATTTATTACCCTGAAGATATCTTTTCTAGGGTATCTCTTTAAACCACCATTCATTCTTCGGCAGATGTGTTAGTGGTGCCACATCTGTGGTAACGGTTGTATGTCTGCCATATGTAGTACCTGCACAATGGTATTATAAATGAATGAGAATGAGACGCATTACGTTTCTTCATATGTTTTCCTGAATGGTCATAAGGGGAGGTAACCCGGAACGGTTTATGACTAACATTGTTTAATTTAAGGTTTTGTTAAATAAATGAAATACAGAAACATTTTATTTTGTATACATTTCTACTGACACAAAAAATACGAAATTATGTCAGCAGTTTTATTACTCTGTGTATATTCATAATTGTAAACGCCAAATCAAAAATTTCGAAGCGATCAGCCTTTTGGCGACCGCATTCCATCAAAGGTCAAGGTCATTGATACAACCCGTGTAGTGTATCACGTGACAGATTTGATGGGGTGTCAGGTTCTCACACCCTGGCAAACCGGCATTTAAGGTTTCGTAAGCTACGTATTGATCAAATTGAATTCTAAAAAATATCTTCAGGTTTATAATATCTTGTACTTCCAGTGGAAAACTCTTTTGTTGATTTCTAAACTTCGTTAATTCTGGAATATACATTTTTGTCTGTAGTCAAAAGGGGTACGTGATGTAAAAGAATATCAAATCACATTTCAAATCTCCCGGAAATACTTAGGTTGTGGTTATATAGTCAATAATTGGGAGGTTACTTGTTTATACAATAAACAAACGAAGATATTCATATGATCTTTCTTGACTAAACGCTCTGTGTTTATTTGAGTTTATATGGAAATGTATTGCCTCAAGGGACAGACGGGTACTCCAGTGGTAAAAGCGTTTGCTCGTCACGCAGAATATCCAGGATCTATTCTAAATATGGCTACCATGTGCGAAGCCAGAAACAATATATAACTGTGTGTGAAGTAGCATCATTAAATGTCCCCATTAGGGATTCAAAGTGACATTTCCATGATATAATCCTTGTTAAATGCATCAATACACATACAGTTTATTCTGCTAATTAGTGACTGTTACTTTCTTCTGATAATACACTTGTGAGCCTAACGCACACATACGAACATTATGTTTTCTGTAACATTTAATGCAGAACATGTTATGCTGTGAGTGCTGTGAGGGATTATCGCGTCTTCATCAGATAGGGTGACAATGAAGAAAGTTACTTACAGCCTATAAATACAATTGTTACATATATCCACATGTCTTAGCGATGTCCTTTGGCAGATCACCTGTAAATAAATGAAATACACTCATTATTGTGGGCTACACAAAATAATATAGGATTGGTTGAGATGGATAGGTTTCCTGTTGTTGAGCTCGAAGGGTAGATGATGTCATCTACTTTGAGTATGATGAGCTGGAAGAGGAAATGACTAAAGACATCACCCTGCTATATGCCTTCTATGCAGAATTTGAGAGTCTGACTCTTCAAAAGAAATAAAAAACAGTATCTGCACCAATATCTTATCCGTGCAACTACGACATTTCTCATAGCTCCACACTCAAACAGATTCCTGTTCAGAAGAAGACGACATTGATATATCAAATACTATGCAACTCACATTATTTTCGTTCAAAGGGTGCAAAATCTCGACTGGTTAATCAAAATTGGAATTTTTTTCAGTAAACACAAAATGGCCCTTTGGATAATATCCTGACTAAATAAAGTATATGTGTTTCTAGATGTGGAGAACACGGGCAGATGTTTGATAGAAAGTTCCAGTGTTAGAAGGAAAAGAAGAGTCAGTCGTGAAATGTTTCTGGGAAATCATCAGAGATAATTGTTGTTTCGATGAAAGTTTATACAAAATCCAAGACCAAAACAATTCTTAATATATGTGTGTGTGCTTTCACAGTCAATGGGAGTCTAGGCTAACTGCACCCCGGACAAGTGAACATTTTGGAATTTTTAAGAGCCATATCCCACAATCTGTCCTGTGAAATGAATTGACACTCGTATTGAATCTAAAGATGATGTGTTGTGTTGTAATATAGTGCTATAAATAAAAATAACATCATAACATTTAGTTTGTGTGTTTTGTTATGTGGGGGAGGGAGGGGTGAGGCAGTTGTCCCCAGGGCTATTAACCCGGGGGGGAAGCTGTCCGGGTTAATATTATTGAGTTATGCCTGTTTAATCTCATAACATATGTGTAAAGGTAAAAAGTACAATATATTTACTAAATTTTCTGATGCAAATATTGTAGATAAAACGCCCAAATCATAAAGACAGTTTCCAATAATCACCTATACCAGTATAACACATGATACTGAACAAGGCAAAATGTTTAATCTAGTTTGAAACGGAGATCACTAAGAGAACTGTGTACTTTACTAAGAAAGTGAAATCCCAAATATGACATATGTTGCACTAAGAGAACACTATCCACTGTGCCAAATAGTTTACTGTGTTTAGATAACAAGACTTTGTTATATGAATCACAGTGCATGAAACCTTCAAGCCAAAACAAATGAGCGAAAACAAGTGACATCATTCTGAAGTCTTTCTCTGAATTTAGGAAACGACCGATACTGACTTTTGTTTTATAGTCTTTGATATTAAACTTCTTATAATCTGAAAGCATGGCATGCACTACGCAATATTTCGGGACACATCCGCGTTCGTGTACGTGTTTTTCCTATAACATCACAACCGGCTAGTTTTATTGTAGACGTTTGAGAAGACTAGTATCATAAGTGATATATTTGCCAGTTTCGTCGGTTACAGATGGAAACAGAAAAGATGGTGTAAGACTGCTTACCTAAGTTTCACTTGGACAGTTTCTGTTCACCACCGTATATCTACCCGGTAGACTGGGTAATGTCAAGCCTGGACTATTCCTCGGCTTTGTGAATGTCGGCTTTGTACTGTTAATGTATTTATAGCCTGCCTTCCGAGGGACGAACAGTTCATTGTATGATATAACAATGAGCAACACTACGCCATAACTTTAACTGTAGGTAGGCTATGTTGAAGACATCCCTCTTGGTGTATCTATGATTACGTTTTCTCCAGACACATATGTCGTTCTCCTCGGGCGGTGGCCGTTTTCTCGACTTTTTCTTTGGGGTCTGCTTGGCAATGCTAATAACTGCTTTGCCCGGTTAACATTGAAAACACACACAATATAAGAAGATTGCACGAACATTAGACCACAATAACATCAATACACACGTCAAATATTACTAAACCAACTAGCAACACCGCCTAAAATATGATGCAAAGATAAATGATGAATACATGTTAACATATTTCACATTTAGAGCCGTATAGTGACCACATTAAATTGTTTGCTGAGGAACATTAGCACTGAAAGTATATTAATATAATAGACTGAAACAAATGATAAAGTATTATAAAATGATTACGAAACATTGAAATTTTTTTTAAAACCCAGATACTTGCTGAGATGAACGAATTTTGAGTCCTCTTTGTACTGAATATCGGCGTGCGCAGTCGTCGGTCATGAGGAAAAGGTCGTAATTCAGGAAATAGGACATGAGTGCTTTCATTTAAAATATTACGTGCTCTCTTTTTAATTTGCTGTTTGTAAATAGTGCTGATATCCTCTGTTTTATTTTTTTCTTGCAGTGCTACTATTATTTGGAAAGTTTACATCGATTTTAAAGAGACAGAGCGCTATTCCAGAAATACACTAGCAAATTAAAATACTTTGAATAAAAGACATAGAATATGATTGTTCCAGTCTTAAAATAACGAAGACGACGCAAACCGTATAGCCGTATAGCCGCTTTAGTTCTTTCTCGTATAAATAATCAGTATTGCTGTGGATGCCTGCTATATTC
The DNA here is from genome assembly GCF_037392515.1 of Haliotis asinina. Classification (NCBI taxonomy): domain Eukaryota; kingdom Metazoa; phylum Mollusca; class Gastropoda; order Lepetellida; family Haliotidae; genus Haliotis; species Haliotis asinina. The sequence goes on along the minus strand of NC_090283.1, from coordinate 8,133,792 downwards.
GTGGACCCATGCTCATATTTCAAGTCATTTTTTGTCGAAATTTAGTTACTGCTGGACACTGAGATGACACTGTGTAGTAAACGCGTTAGTGAGAAGTAACCTGGCGGGGACTTCAGATGAATACCCTTAGTTGTTGCAGGTAGCTCGGCGTGCACAACATTCTGCAACATAAGTCAATACCGCTTGTTTAACACGTGTGTCGCAGAGCGATTGTGTGCATCGTTTGAAGAATTTGTAAAGGCCAAATGATTCATTATCAGAGACAATAGACCTAAGAGTGTCACGGTAATGGTTAATGTGCTGACAAACATAGACAACAGCACTAGCAATCATCAGTTTTATAGACCGAAAATGACATACATGAAGCACTCGGTCATACCATATTTTATGTACCATTCTCGCTCATCCAAAATACAGGTGCACATCTGTAATGTATTACCCTTGGCTTCCATCATTGTTATCATAACTGTCGGCTTCCTATCAGTGCTTGTTTATACTGGCTTCCAGCTTTCGTTAATTCATTCCACTTGTTACTTTGTTATTGTTTTACCTGTACATATAAATATAGCTCTGTACCCCATTCTCAATCACCCGATGAAGGAGTAAGCATTAACTTCGAAACGTTGTGTTCTCATATAAAGAAGTTGATATGCATAAAACCTTCTTTCTTTCTTTTTTTTTCTTATGCATTTCACTTCTAAAAGCCCTTCAAAGACTTCAAATCATTGACATAAAGTAACAGATATCGATGGATTTACATATTGACAGTCTGAAAAATATATTGTGTCATTTGTAGCAGAATGCATCTGGCATTAAAAGACGTATTAATGACATTTCATTGGACTCGTGTGTTTTTCCATAATGTTCAGAATGTTTTTAAAACATTCACACAGGCAGACAGACAGAGAGCCAATAGCCCCAGACGCATATTAGGATAAACTCTCACAGCCTGCTCATAAAATCACACTGGAGTCCACGGTTTAGTCCATGCAACGCTTGACATGCAACATAGGTTTACCTGTTTTATGTACACATATCAGACACGTGTAAAACACGTGTAAAACATTCATATATTTCAAACGGATTTTACAGCTTTTATGATATAGTGTAACCTTAACCATTCATTAATGAAGTCGAATATCAAAGCCAAAGTTAATATATTCATTTATTCATAATACAAAAAGGACTTTATTAACAGGGCAAAACGTCAACAGCATATCAAAAACGATACCATAGGACAAAGGCTACTCTGCATTTCTTCTCACAATTTATTTTCCCCGTGAAGATACGAATTAGCTTCTTGATTCTGGCCAGCGTGAGGCCAGTATTGAGCCAGCCTGTGATCAATCTACACTTCAGTAAGACGTACTTTGGAATCCTAGTAGATACTACTCATTTGAATGTACCTCAAAAGCACTGACTTAAAGAAGGTTGATAAGGCACAGGGGTTATTAAAGAAATGTAAACCGTATCTCAGTGTGACCAGCCATAACATATTCCTTTGAGCGTGAAATACAATGCGTAGTGGTGCAAGAATGTACGGGAGCATCACTAGAAACTGAGTTCTGCAGCGTCTGCAGCGATATCGACAGACATTGTGTATGACTTTTGGTAAAGCACTAAACTTAAAGGAAAACAATGACTGGTCCCATTTCGTCTTCGTTGACATCACTGTAGATATGTTCTGAGTTTCGGTACTTCCTGAATGAAAGGTCCTGTCTATTTGGATCACTTTGTGGACGGACGTCTGCCATCTCGTGCGATTCCTCTCTAGAACAGAAATAAAATGGAAGAATAAACATGTGACCCACCAACATTAAAACCTACTTTAATTCATTGAAGTTTTGAACTTCAGTGTAGCAGTGTGCAATACGAAGTATGTAATGTCGCTATGTTGATGTAAAAAAAATGAAATCTTGATCATAGAAATAAAATTGTTGAAGGACATATAGAAGGTCAAAGTCGTTGCATCCAATCTTATCTGATCAAGTATTAAGTTAGGTTCTGTTTGACATTTGCGCAACACGTCATGCAACACATTGTATATGCTGACCTCTTTGCGGAGACTCTCCTACAGTGAAACATGCACCCTGTTACAATGATTCAAAGAACCAAAACCAACAGAGCTGTCGTTGTTCCAATAGTTGCAAAGTTCATGGCACCCTGGTCAGAATCTGAAATGGGTAGTGAAACAAAGCAGTTGTAAACACATGTATGAATTGTATTAACCGATTCTATGTCCGTATGTTTGTTGCTGTTTTTTTTTCTTATCAAATTAATTCGGAAACTTATGTACGAACCGAATCCGTGTTCCCTTGTTTTCAGCTTTAAGTTTTGAAAAATCACAAATTGTCGCTGGTGTCCGACTTTTTGGTTTCACCATAGATGAGTTTTGATTGTTAGTAATCATAGGCTGATCCAAATGAAGTATTCAGAGCAAGTATTCTGTCTATAAATTAACAAATACGAGTAAAATATGATCTACATTATTCTTAAAAATGACCCGAAAAGATTGAGAAAAGTATTGATATTTTCAATTAGGGAACAATATACGCTCTCATTTACGGAATTGTTCCCTAAATGAAAATATCAAGTCTAAGTACACACACACATGTGCGCACGCACACACACACATAAGTACGCACACACGCGCATATATATATGTGCTTACCACATTTCCCTGTACGAGGATGACAGACACCTCCCATACAGTGTATGTAGGAGAGTTGGCAGGATTGTCCATATTGTCCTTGGATACACCCATTGTCACAAGACCCGTTGTTTTGGTAACATGTGTGATTGAAACAAGTCCCCGGACAAGGCATACAGTCATCTCCATAGTAACCAGAGATGCATCCTTCAACACAAAAAGCCGTCTCATTACAACCCAGACAGTTTGGGATACATATATCTGGCGAGGAACAGTGCGGACCGGACCGGCCATCAACACAACCATTGATACACTCTCCACTGTATCTTGCACATTCAGATATGCAGGGGCGGGAAATGTCATTAGTAACAGGGGTGGGATAAGACACACAGTGTCTGTGACATCTTAAAGAACATGTTCGTCCATACAATCCAGGTGCGCATGTTTGTAAACAATCAGTTGTTGAACAATTTTCACATGAGTATTCACAATCCAGGCCATGATACGGATCATGACACACATCACATCTGCCTGTAATCCTGTTACAATGTCGACATCTGGGTGAACATGTCTTACAGTTGGACCCATAGTATGTGTCATGACATCCAGCAACACAAGACGATGTCAGATGGCAGAACGTTCCATCACATCCTCCAAGACATTTTGTACAGTTTTCCTTCGCAAGTGTACACGGGATGTTGCATCGAGTACCATAGAAACCAGGTATACAACCGTCAGTGCAAGTGTAACTGCCAAAATGTGTCTGAATACACGTACTGTTTATGCATTGGTTGCTGCAACGCGACATGCATCTGAGACCGAAATATCCAGAAAAGCAACCTGTACTGCAGTATTGTGTTGTACTTGAGCAGTTTGAGCACTGTTGATCCCCCATGCACTTAGCTGTAAAAGAAGACATGTTCATTGTAGACAAGCATAATGTCTTACAGCTGATTATACATTTGAGTACAATTTTAGATCATTCTGCATGTTACTGTTTTATGTCCCAGCAGTGCACTCGAAATTAATCCAAATCAACAAATTAACTAAACCGACAGAATACACAATGAAAGGAAATATGTTTTCACAACTGACTTCACTGGAAGCACAGAAAGACATTCGTCTACACGACAAATGTAATTTTTTTGGGTTTAACTGAAGCAAAATACCGAAAGAATATAAAAGCTACCTTGTGTTGACAAAAGCCTCACAGCTACAATCAGTATCACGTGAACATCCATTGCCCTCCTGAAATCGTAAAAACACATCATTTTAGTAAGTTACTGTGACACTAAGCCTCAGATTAATCGATTTCGCGATTTCAGTTATCAGATATATGCGAGTGTCAAATCAGTGGGTGAGTGATGAGTGTTGTTGAAATAGAAACGTACCTGTCCACGGAGATGGGCTTCAACTGTGTGGGCAGATGGGAGATGAGCACTACTGAACTTAAGTTTCGGGTGTTTCTGGCAACACTGAGCAAGTGCTACGTGGAGGGCATGTTTCAGCATGGTTTCAACTTCCCATGGCCAAGTCGGGCTGTTTCAATACTCTTCCGACAATTAACAGTCTTAAATTTGGTCATGCCTAGACTTACTGAGGCTCAGCGCAACAATGCGACTGGTCACTTGGAGGCTAAGGGAGTGTCAGTCTGCGATTACAAGGCAACTAAGTGTGTCACAGAGTATCATAGCAAGACTTTGGCATCGCTACCTGCAGCAAGGGTCAATACGTGATCGCCCCAGGTCTGGACGACCCGGTGTGACCACGCCCACTCAAGACAGTTTTATTCGGCTTCAACATTTGCGAAACAGGTGCACCACAGCATCCTCAACAACATCGGTAGTTCCAAGACTATTCTGATCAATGAAGTGTCATGGTTTTGGCCGGATTCTCATACAATGGCAGGGCAGATCTCATTCAGGTCCAGGGCAATTTGACCGCCCGACGTTACCGTGATGAAATCATCAGGCCTCATGTCCTTCCTTTCATGAACCGCCAGAACGTTATTTCTCAGCATGATAACGCTCGGCCGCATACAACAAGAATAACCAGGGATTTCCTTGCCCCAAACAACGTTCAGGTTCTTCATTGTCCCTCACGATCACCGGATCTTAACCCTATTGAACATTTTTTGTGACGATTTGGCCCTCAGCCACAGACGCTACCTGCTCTGTTTGTGGCCTTGAGGGAAGAGTACCAACTCATACTCAGGCACTTCATCCGGAATCTGGTCCAGTCTATGGGACGTCGATGCCAAGCAATCATTGATGCTAATGGTGGCCACACAAGATACTGACTGCTCTGCAACCTTGACCTTGGAGCACTTGTCATTTGTGACGTACAGTTTCTTGCAGCATTGGACCGTTGAGGTTCATTCAAGTTTTCTTCATGAGAACAATGTTCAACTATGCGTTTCTTTCTTGAGTATTATATCAAATCTACTCTCATCAGAATGTGATGCCATTCTCGTCGTTGCCAACGCCATACACCTCGGGCCCCTTGCACTCAAGGCGATCCTGGACGGTGAGCACCATCCCTGAAAGGGTCTGTTGGCACTGCTACCAATATCGTGCAGTCATCTCCTCCCTGGTTGTCGGCTTACCTGGTGACCCAGTGCCGTTGCTGACGATTCAGTCGATGTCAGGAACCGATTGCAAAGATGCAATGTGAGTAGAAATCTATCTTGTCCGGGTGTTGTGACGCATCGTCTGTTACTGCGAGGTCTGTTACTGGTTCTGCCTCGCTGATGGTACTGCTGGAACAACGTAGTGACGGTTTGACGTGGGCATCCAAAGGTTCTTGCAAATACATGTCTTTGATGTCCCTCTCTTCTGCACTTAAACGTGACATCACTTTGTTATTTTCTTTTTTGATGTGACAGTGCATGATATGGAATATTGTAAGGGACATTCTCGCGATCTCGCGATCTCGACCTTTGGAAACAAGCTTAAAATGTCAAAAGTGAGCGAATGCGAGATCGCGAGAAAACGAGATTTGGACAAAATCTTGCGTTCTCGCGATCTGTCAAATCTTGCAATCTCACATTCTCGACTTGTCAAATAAGGCCACAAAAACACGAAATCGCGAGAACACGAGAATGCGATATTTAATTTTCTCGCGTATTGGACGCAACCGTTGCGCATGCTTATTATCACAATTTCAAGGCGCATGCGCATGATAGTAGTGCTATAGTTTGTGGTCATGTTTCTTTCATGTTTTTCATTGTCCAAGTAGCATTTAACAAATTTAGGACATAGCTTGAAAATACTAAGCATATAATTTACTTTCACGAAGTGCAGGGTAGTGTATATAAGTCCGTTCCCGTCGTTACAATTTCCTACGTGCATAAATTTCCTCAACATGTCTTGTATAAGTTAACAAACGAAATAGTGAACATGAATGTCCAATATAAGTGGAAATATGTAAGCGTCTGGAAGCTGGGGAATATATCTACCTTAGTGAGAACAAAAAAATAATGCTTAAAGCCGCATCAATTCGCAGCTAGTCGCAGCAACACCGGCAGTTACAGAAATACTCACAGACCAGTGAGTTTCTCCATTATGTAATATCATATGAGGCCAGCATTAGTCTGTCTCACAGTCCCCGAAGACATTATCTTTCTCTGCTGCCCAGCCCTCACTGCAATACTTTAGCCCTAAATGAAGCAAGTCTTGTTTTTCCTCGGGTTCAGGTCTGGTCTGTCTTCGGCGTGTTTTCAGTTTAAATGGTTATATTTTATACATTCAAAAATTTATATATTCACAGACAAAACGTTAATGCTAGGCTAACATATACGTTCAAGCAAAATTCTAACACACCAATTGTATCATTCGGCTAAAATGAGCGTGTCCAACGTTCTACTCGACACCATTTTCACCACTGTGGGTCATGAAATATTAATCAATATATTTTCTTCCGCTGCAGCCTGACTACAAAACACCCGGCCTTTCATTATTCTTTTGTCTCCAGATTCAAAGAAATAGAAATACATTTGTTTCGTAAATATTAGTTTTCCTGTGGTAGCCATGAGTTTCAATGTCTTATTAACCACAGACTAGGGGTTATGTGTGAGATACCTGTTTATTTCCATATATTTCGGGAAGAACACACCCTGTAAGAACAATAATATACAAGATGTACATAACATTAAAACACATCTGATGAACATGCCTTCATAATAAACCGAGGGCATATACATGTATTACGCCATGCAATGTAACACACATCACTTTCGTGATTACATGTTTACAGTGATCAACAAAATGAACGTTGCGTAAAGTGTTTTAGAGCTGAAATGGATAGAATTATTATTGAAACGCCCGCACGTTATCAGAAATGAGCGGTCAATGTAGCTTGCTAATGCCTGCAAAAGGCTTGACGACGGGTCATTATCCACCCCGTTGTTAGGTGACGTCATAAGTAGCTCAGCAGTTGAAGTTCAATCACCAACGGCTCGTTTGAACCTGAGCTCATTACTGACAATATATCTGGCTCACATTCGTCACAAACACATGTGTCATCATGCACTTTCTTGCTTGTGGCAACCATCACAATTTACCATAAATTACAACATACAGCAATAAAACTATCGACTGGAAGGCTATCGTTGTTGAGCACTGAAAACAGTGAAGCCATCTGTGTTGTTCTATGACGTGTTTATATTTGTAAAATGTGTGTCATTGATCTCCGTCGTTTGTTGTTAGCTTCTAAACCGATGTCGCTGTTTGTATTCTTTTTCTCATTAAAAATTATATTTATTTTAGCTATAATAACGGTAACGCTAATTTTCAAGGCATTATCATTTACAGGAGCCCTCGGTCCTTACTAACTGCACTCCTTCGTCGGGCAGTTAATGAAAGACCTCGGGCTTTCGCAAATGATATGCCCTGAAAATAGTGTTACTTTTATGATAACGTGTGGCCTAATGGTTAAAACAGGGGATATATAACTGTACAGTGTTTGACGGACTGGGGATGTGTACCGTAGGTTATATAACTTAGTTACGTACCTAATTCGTCAACCACAGTACATTATCCCAATTCTAATTCAACTCGTTTTATGCTGTTTTAGTGAAAACAAATTTATTATCTAAATCAGGTCAAAGTTCCCCCAGTTCAAACGTCAGTCGTATCACTTAATGAACTTACACAATCACCAGACAAATTTAGTTCCCTTCAGCACGGTTGTTATGTGCACACTGACTAAGTCTGACAATGATGAATAGATCATAGTGTTACAGTTAAAATGAAATGGAATTAACATGAAACCTCCCTATGGTTATCAGAAATGTGCGGACAGCTGCAAATGATGGTGGCCCTTTGATTCCTTACCGACGGACCGTTAAAGTTCTTTTGTCAAATGACGTTATAGCGGGTGATGTGACACTCCATAATGACGTCATGAATCTTGTTCCATGATCTAAAAGTGATGGGTGAACAGCCCGTTGCGAGTAAATTGTTTGATCTTACAACTAAATTTATGATACTGCACTGTCTTTCCATCCATTTTTTTGCGGGATAGGTGAGATAACCGACCTAGGGCTTCTGCAAATGTATACAAAATATGAAAAAATCAGCGTTACCCTAATAGATGCAGGGATTCATTCAAAGGTTTTGATTAATCGGTTTTCAAATTGCGGCCGTATATGCTGATTATACGGTCGGAAATTCATAGCATTGGCCAGTTAGAAGTCATGTTACATACTAAGCTGAATTAGAATATACTATAAATATTGTACAAAGAAATATTGTGGGTGACACGGGGGTGTGTCCACACATCCAGCACCCGGACAGTCAACGCATGCAATAACCTCGTGTAAGTGCCATACACTGGTCAAATGTATTCATACTTATATGATAGAGGAAACACGAACTACTGCTACTAGTTAAATGATATTCCGAATGCTGAGTTTTATTTGGTTTACAGGCATATTTATACCTGTTGTGTTCAATGATTAATATCAGGGTTTAATTTACTATGTATGTATCAATAAAAAGTTATAATAACTATCCTTTGATTCCCACGAAACTATACCTTCTGTCATGCAATGAAAGTGCAGTACAATTAGTGAGTAGGATGGAGTATGACATGTATCTTTGAAATTAGATCAATAACGGAAACGCTAATGAAAGTAACACAGTAAAGACAATGACATAAAAACAGACTAATTCAATGTCCTGTAACACATAACCGACAACCCCTGTAGCACAGAACTGTACATAAATCACAAAGACTTCAGGTAGTTGAACTTTCAACTAACTTCACTTCAAAGACATAAATATGTCGCTCTCTGCCTGATCACTAAATCCTGAAATAAGATAAAGATGATTAGTTACTCATTTTCCAATATTTACTGATATAAGAAAGTAACCATTATTTTTTTCATTTATGTACACAATATACAACCACTTGTTTCATCCATCGTACGCTCCTATTCCTTTACTTGATGAAACACTCTGCAAACATAGCCGACTGAATACGCATGATACATGTGAATCGAATCCTTAGACACAGGTGCCTTACATTCGATAAGAAATAAAAGCAAAAGGGGAAAATCAAACTCTTTATTTATTTATTTTGTCCCGTGACATTCACATTTTCACCGCTTTGAACAGTACTTGTCTATTTCATATCACAGCTTGTCAACTCTACACGACAACTGCACGTGAGGTCGCGAACCGCTAATGATTAAATAGAACTGTATAGGCAATTTGAAGGAAAGCACGATAACGCGACATTGCGAGATTTATAAAGCGTTGGAATCTCGCATTCTCGCGTTCTCGTGCTTTTGCAAATATTACATAGAACTGTATAGGCTATTGAAGCAAAAACATGAGAACGCGAGATTGCGACACTTGACAAATCTCGCAATCTCGCAATGTCGCGTTCTCGTCCTTTTGTACCAATGCACATACAGTTCTAGATAGCCATTTTCAAAAACACGAGAACACGGGAACACGAGACTGCGCAATCTTGCACTTTTCTGCCAGGTACCTATACAGTCATCTTGGACCGAGATCACGGGTAACTCAGAGAGGTTGATTTCTGAAAAACATGGAAGACGGGGGGAATATTAAACCACGTTTTATGTTTTACTTTTTTTGTAGGCGAGCTTTTTTAGGTACCTCTATAAATTACTGTCGTACGATTCGATTCACATACATCGTGCACCTTCAACAGTGCTACGTTTGTGGAGTATTTCATCAAGCAAAGAAAGTATTATATAATAGGGATGAATTAAGTGGTTGCATATTGTATACACAAATAAATAATAGGCATATATTATCTTATATCAGAACATAGTGGTCTTGTAGACCACGAATGCTTTATGTATTTAAGCTGCAAATGGTTGTCAGCTACCTCTTGTTTTTTAGTTTAATTTACAATTCTGTGTCACAGTTAGGTCAGAGCCAAAGGTTAGTTGCTATGTATTTTAATTGTGACACCCATAGTCAATTAAACCCTGTTATTAATTACTACACAAAGTAGGTACGAATAAGCTCATGGTAAACAAAACAAAAGTCAATATACAGTATACCATTTAACTTGTATGAATCATTTTGAATCATTTATGGCCAAGTTGTTTTATGTTTAGTCAATATGCTGGCTTGTAGTTCTTGTGTGCAATCTAGTTTCTGTATCTTCAAAGACTGATATATCTCACCTATTGATATATCATGTATATTTTATGTACTTGACACAGATTACGTCTGATCAGTGTGTTGTACATATATATCTGTGCTATATTGCGGCGCTTAATCACTGCACCTTTATGCATTATGATTATGCGTTTACGATGATTATGATTATGATGACATGTTTATTAGATGTGATGCATATTGTGTATATGTGTGTTATAACAGAGAGCCTTCTGTCACCCCGATATGGAACAGTTATGTCACTCATAACCCGTAGTCTGCGGTAAATAAAGCATTGGAACTCACTGTGTCATGACCGCTACAGGAACACCAATATTAGCGACACAAATGTATTTCTATTTCTTGGAGCGAGGAGACAAGGAATTGTGTAAATCAGGATGTTTTGTAGTCAGGTGGGGACGGAAGACAAATTAGTATTTTGGGCCGAAAGTAGTTAATATTGGTGTCGAATAAACACCAGACAAGCACATTTTTGCAGTCTGCTATACACTATTAGCCAGGACCAAGACTGTCTGTGACTATATAATTGTGATTGTGACAAATAGATTGATATAAAATGAAAAGGAGCTCAAGGGAGACTGATGAAATCCATACTTGCTTCACTTAGGGCTTAAACATTGCACTGAGGGCTAGGCAGTAGGGAAATATTGTGTTTAGGGACTTTGAGACAAACTAATGCTAACTTTACACGAAATTACATCATGTAGAAAATCGCAGGTCATTTCTATAGCTGACAGTGTAGCTGCGAATAGTCGCGAACTGATGCGGCTTTAACCAATAGCTTATCACTCACTGACGTTAACATTTTCCAGCTTCTGCACGCTTTAGTGTTTCTGCTTATATTTGACATCCATGTTCACAACTTCGTTTGTTAAATTATATTGAACATGTTCAGAATTTTTAAGTACATAAGAAATTATAACAACAGGAGCGGGCTTACATAGACTACAAAGGATTTTCAAGCATTGTCATAAATTTGTTAAATGCTACTTGGGCAGTGAAAAGCGTGAATGAAGCATGACCACAACGTTACTAACATGCGCATGCGCCTTGACCTCGGGATAATGCGCATGCGCAACGCCAACGTCTAAAACGAGAGATCGCGAGAAAAGGAAATGTCACATTCTCGTGTTCTCGCAATTTCGTGTTTTTTGTGACCTTATTTGACAAGGCGAGTTGGTGAGATTGCGAGATTTGACAGCATGAACAAATGTCGCATTCTCGTGTTATCGACTTTTTACAGAAACGTGCTCTGTACCAAAACACGAGAATGCGAGATCGAGAGAACGCGAGATTTTGGCCAAGCACTTTTGGCTTTTTAGGCTTGCTTCCAAAGGTCGAGATCGCGAGAATGCGAGATGGCGTGAATGTCCCTTACAGTATTCCACACTGGCCATGGTCATTTGGATTTAGATATTTAGTGGTGTATACATGTTTAGGTTTGAGTGAGCTGGGATCCTTGCAAATGGGTAGATGCAGTGTTTCCATGAGTCTCTAACGTGTTCTAACCCGTTTGGGAATGTAAAGGTTTCAACTTCACTTTAAAGGCTAGTTAACTCTAACGTAAACCGCCTTCACATTGCTCATCATTTCTTTTCTTGGTGACGTGCGTCTTAACATAGGTTGGTAGACACGTCAATTTGCCGTGAATGAGCATTGCTAATCTAGGACGCCGACATCCCCGTTTTCTGTCTTTTTCTGCTTCAGATTAAACGTCATAATTTATTAAAATTCAGCATTTTAAAAAAAGAAATATAGTTCCCACTACCTTCAAGTGTATAGTGTAACAAAGTGCAGTTTTGCCCTGAACTATTACAGCCTTAAAGCACACGGCCACAAAGCATTCTTGTACTTTTAACTATAATAGTTTCTTAAAGTAGAGGCTAAAAGCCGACTTCCGACAATTAACAGTCTTAAATTTGGTCATGCCTAGACTTACTGAGGCTCAGCGCAACAATGCGACTGGTCACTTGGAGGCTAAGGGAGTGTCAGTCTGCGATTACAAGGCAACTAAGTGTGTCACAGAGTATCATAGCAAGACTTTGGCATCGCTACCTGCAGCAAGGGTCAATACGTGATCGCCCCAGGTCTGGACGACCCGGTGTGACCACGCCCACTCAAGACAGTTTTATTCGGCTTCAACATTTGCGAAACAGGTGCACCACAGCATCCTCAACAACATCGGTAGTTCCAAGACTATTCTGATCAATGAAGTGTCATGGTTTTGGCCGGATTCTCATACAATGGCAGGGCAGATCTCATTCAGGTCCAGGGCAATTTGACCGCCCGACGTTACCGTGATGAAATCATCAGGCCTCATGTCCTTCCTTTCATGAACCGCCAGAACGTTATTTCTCAGCATGATAACGCTCGGCCGCATACAACAAGAATAACCAGGGATTTCCTTGCCCCAAACAACGTTCAGGTTCTTCATTGTCCCTCACGATCACCGGATCTTAACCCTATTGAACATTTTTTGTGACGATTTGGCCCTCAGCCACAGACGCTACCTGCTCTGTTTGTGGCCTTGAGGGAAGAGTACCAACTCATACTCAGGCACTTCATCCGGAATCTGGTCCAGTCTATGGGACGTCGATGCCAAGCAATCATTGATGCTAATGGTGGCCACACAAGATACTGACTGCTCTGCAACCTTGACCTTGGAGCACTTGTCATTTGTGACGTACAGTTTCTTGCAGCATTGGACCGTTGAGGTTCATTCAAGTTTTCTTCATGAGAACAATGTTCAACTATGCGTTTCTTTCTTGAGTATTATATCAAATCTACTCTCATCAGAATGTGATGCCATTCTCGTCGTTGCCAACGCCATACACCTCGGGCCCCTTGCACTCAAGGCGATCCTGGACGGTGAGCACCATCCCTGAAAGGGTCTGTTGGCACTGCTACCAATATCGTGCAGTCATCTCCTCCCTGGTTGTCGGCTTACCTGGTGACCCAGTGCCGTTGCTGACGATTCAGTCGATGTCAGGAACCGATTGCAAAGATGCAATGTGAGTAGAAATCTATCTTGTCCGGGTGTTGTGACGCATCGTCTGTTACTGCGAGGTCTGTTACTGGTTCTGCCTCGCTGATGGTACTGCTGGAACAACGTAGTGACGGTTTGACGTGGGCATCCAAAGGTTCTTGCAAATACATGTCTTTGATGTCCCTCTCTTCTGCACTTAAACGTGACATCACTTTGTTATTTTCTTTTTTGATGTGACAGTGCATGATATGGAATATTGTAAGGGACATTCTCGCGATCTCGCGATCTCGACCTTTGGAAACAAGCTTAAAATGTCAAAAGTGAGCGAATGCGAGATCGCGAGAAAACGAGATTTGGACAAAATCTTGCGTTCTCGCGATCTGTCAAATCTTGCAATCTCACATTCTCGACTTGTCAAATAAGGCCACAAAAACACGAAATCGCGAGAACACGAGAATGCGATATTTAATTTTCTCGCGTATTGGACGCAACCGTTGCGCATGCTTATTATCACAATTTCAAGGCGCATGCGCATGATAGTAGTGCTATAGTTTGTGGTCATGTTTCTTTCATGTTTTTCATTGTCCAAGTAGCATTTAACAAATTTAGGACATAGCTTGAAAATACTAAGCATATAATTTACTTTCACGAAGTGCAGGGTAGTGTATATAAGTCCGTTCCCGTCGTTACAATTTCCTACGTGCATAAATTTCCTCAACATGTCTTGTATAAGTTAACAAACGAAATAGTGAACATGAATGTCCAATATAAGTGGAAATATGTAAGCGTCTGGAAGCTGGGGAATATATCTACCTTAGTGAGAACAAAAAAATAATGCTTAAAGCCGCATCAATTCGCAGCTAGTCGCAGCAACACCGGCAGTTACAGAAATACTCACAGACCAGTGAGTTTCTCCATTATGTAATATCATATGAGGCCAGCATTAGTCTGTCTCACAGTCCCTGAAGACATTATCTTTCTCTGCTGCCCAGCCCTCACTGCAATACTTTAGCCCTAAATGAAGCAAGTCTTGTTTTTCCTCGGGTTCAGGTCTGGTCTGTCTTCGGCGTGTTTTCAGTTTAAATGGTTATATTTTATACATTCAAAAATTTATATATTCACAGACAAAACGTTAATGCTAGGCTAACATATACGTTCAAGCAAAATTCTAACACACCAATTGTATCATTCGGCTAAAATGAGCGTGTCCAACGTTCTACTCGACACCATTTTCACCACTGTGGGTCATGAAATATTAATCAATATATTTTCTTCCGCTGCAGCCTGACTACAAAACACCCGGCCTTTCATTATTCTTTTGTCTCCAGATTCAAAGAAATAGAAATACATTTGTTTCGTAAATATTAGTTTTCCTGTGGTAGCCATGAGTTTCAATGTCTTATTAACCACAGACTAGGGGTTATGTGTGAGATACCTGTTTATTTCCATATATTTCGGGAAGAACACACCCTGTAAGAACAATAATATACAAGATGTACATAGCATTAAAACACATCTGATGAACATGCCTTCATAATAAACCGAGGGCATATACATGTATTACGCCATGCAATGTAACACACATCACTTTCGTGATTACATGTTTACAGTGATCAACAAAATGAACGTTGCGTAAAGTGTTTTAGAGCTGAAATGGATAGAATTATTATTGAAACGCCCGCACGTTATCAGAAATGAGCGGTCAATGTAGCTTGCTAATGCCTGCAAAAGGCTTGACGACGGGTCATTATCCACCCCGTTGTTAGGTGACGTCATAAGTAGCTCAGCAGTTGAAGTTCAATCACCAACGGCTCGTTTGAACCTGAGCTCATTACTGACAATATATCTGGCTCACATTCGTCACAAACACATGTGTCATCATGCACTTTCTTGCTTGTGGCAACCATCACAATTTACCATAAATTACAACATACAGCAATAAAACTATCGACTGGAAGGCTATCGTTGTTGAGCACTGAAAACAGTGAAGCCATCTGTGTTGTTCTATGACGTGTTTATATTTGTAAAATGTGTGTCATTGATCTCCGTCGTTTGTTGTTAGCTTCTAAACCGATGTCGCTGTTTGTATTCTTTTTCTCATTAAAAATTATATTTATTTTAGCTATAATAACGGTAACGCTAATTTTCAAGGCATTATCATTTACAGGAGCCCTCGGTCCTTACTAACTGCACTCCTTCGTCGGGCAGTTAATGAAAGACCTCGGGCTTTCGCAAATGATATGCCCTGAAAATAGTGTTACTTTTATGATAACGTGTGGCCTAATGGTTAAAACAGGGGATATATAACTGTACAGTGTTTGACGGACTGGGGATGTGTACCGTAGGTTATATAACTTAGTTACGTACCTAATTCGTCAACCACAGTACATTATCCCAATTCTAATTCAACTCGTTTTATGCTGTTTTGGTGAAAACAAATTTATTATCTAAATCAGGTCAAAGTTCCCCCAGTTCAAACGTCAGTCGTATCACTTAATGAACTTACACAATCACCAGACAAATTTAGTTCCCTTCAGCACGGTTGTTATGTGCACACTGACTAAGTCTGACAATGATGAATAGATCATAGTGTTACAGTTAAAATGAAATGGAATTAACATGAAACCTCCCTATGGTTATCAGAAATGTGCGGACAGCTGCAAATGATGGTGGCCCTTTGATTCCTTACCGACGGACCGTTAAAGTTCTTTTGTCAAATGACGTTATAGCGGGTGATGTGACACTCCATAATGACGTCATGAATCTTGTTCCATGATCTAAAAGTGATGGGTGAACAGCCCGTTGCGAGTAAATTGTTTGATCTTACAACTAAATTTATGATACTGCACTGTCTTTCCATCCATTTTTTTGCGGGATAGGTGAGATAACCGACCTAGGGCTTCTGCAAATGTATACAAAATATGAAAAAATCAGCGTTACCCTAATAGATGCAGGGATTCATTCAAAGGTTTTGATTAATCGGTTTTCAAATTGCGGCCGTATATGCTGATTATACGGTCGGAAATTCATAGCATTGGCCAGTTAGAAGTCATGTTACATACTAAGCTGAATTAGAATATACTATAAATATTGTACAAAGAAATTTTGTGGGTGACACGGGGGTGTGTCCACACATCCAGCACCCGGACAGTCAACGCATGCAATAACCTCGTGTAAGTGCCATACACTGGTCAAATGTATTCATACTTATATGATAGAGGAAACACGAACTACTGCTACTAGTTAAATGATATTCCGAATGCTGAGTTTTATTTGGTTTACAGGCATATTTATACCTGTTGTGTTCAATGATTAATATCAGGGTTTAATTTACTATGTATGTATCAATAAAAAGTTATAATAACTATCCTTTGATTCCCACGAAACTATACCTTCTGTCATGCAATGAAAGTGCAGTACAATTAGTGAGTAGGATGGAGTATGACATGTATCTTTGAAATTAGATCAATAACGGAAACGCTAATGAAAGTAACACAGTAAAGACAATGACATAAAAACAGACTAATTCAATGTCCTGTAACACATAACCGACAACCCCTGTAGCACAGAACTGTACATAAATCACAAAGACTTCAGGTAGTTGAACTTTCAACTAACTTCACTTCAAAGACATAAATATGTCGCTCTCTGCCTGATCACTAAATCCTGAAATAAGATAAAGATGATTAGTTACTCATTTTCCAATATTTACTGATATAAGAAAGTAACCATTATTTTTTTCATTTATGTACACAATATACAACCACTTGTTTCATCCATCGTACGCTCCTATTCCTTTACTTGATGAAACACTCTGCAAACATAGCCGACTGAATACGCATGATACATGTGAATCGAATCCTTAGACACAGGTGCCTTACATTCGATAAGAAATAAAAGCAAAAGGGGAAAATCAAACTCTTTATTTATTTATTTTGTCCCGTGACATTCACATTTTCACCGCTTTGAACAGTACTTGTCTATTTCATATCACAGCTTGTCAACTCTACACGACAACTGCACGTGAGGTCGCGAACCGCTAATGATTAAATAGAACTGTATAGGCAATTTGAAGGAAAGCACGATAACGCGACATTGCGAGATTTATAAAGCGTTGGAATCTCGCATTCTCGCGTTCTCGTGCTTTTGCAAATATTACATAGAACTGTATAGGCTATTGAAGCAAAAACATGAGAACGCGAGATTGCGACACTTGACAAATCTCGCAATCTCGCAATGTCGCGTTCTCGTCCTTTTGTACCAATGCACATACAGTTCTAGATAGCCATTTTCAAAAACACGAGAACACGGGAACACGAGACTGCGCAATCTTGCACTTTTCTGCCAGGTACCTATACAGTCATCTTGGACCGAGATCACGGGTAACTCAGAGAGGTTGATTTCTGAAAAACATGGAAGACGGGGGGAATATTAAACCACGTTTTATGTTTTACTTTTTTTGTAGGCGAGCTTTTTTAGGTACCTCTATAAATTACTGTCGTACGATTCGATTCACATACATCGTGCACCTTCAACAGTGCTACGTTTGTGGAGTATTTCATCAAGCAAAGAAAGCATTATATAATAGGGATGAATTAAGTGGTTGCATATTGTATACACAAATACATAATAGGCATATATTATCTTATATCAGAACATAGTGGTCTTGTAGACCACGAATGCTTTATGTATTTAAGCTGCAAATGGTTGTCAGCTACCTCTTGTTTTTTAGTTTAATTTACAATTCTGTGTCACAGTTAGGTCAGAGCCAAAGGTTAGTTGCTATGTATTTTAATTGTGACACCCATAGTCAATTAAACCCTGTTATTAATTACTACACAAAGTAGGTACGAATAAGCTCATGGTAAACAAAACAAAAGTCAATATACAGTATACCATTTAACTTGTATGAATCATTTTGAATCATTTATGGCCAAGTTGTTTTATGTTTAGTCAATATGCTGGCTTGTAGTTCTTGTGTGCAATCTAGTTTCTGTATCTTCAAAGACTGATATATCTCACCTATTGATATATCATGTATATTTTATGTACTTGACACAGATTACGTCTGATCAGTGTGTTGTACATATATATCTGTGCTATATTGCGGCGCTTAATCACTGCACCTTTATGCATTATGATTATGCGTTTACGATGATTATGATTATGATGACATGTTTATTAGATGTGATGCATATTGTGTATATGTGTGTTATAACAGAGAGCCTTCTGTCACCCCGATATGGAACAGTTATGTCACTCATAACCCGTAGTCTGCGGTAAATAAAGCATTGGAACTCACTGTGTCATGACCGCTACAGGAACACCAATATTAGCGACACAAATGTATTTCTATTTCTTGGAGCGAGGAGACAAGGAATTGTGTAAATCAGGATGTTTTGTAGTCAGGTGGGGACGGAAGACAAATTAGTATTTTGGGCCGAAAGTAGTTAATATTGGTGTCGAATAAACACCAGACAAGCACATTTTTGCAGTCTGCTATACACTATTAGCCAGGACCAAGACTGTCTGTGACTATATAATTGTGATTGTGACAAATAGATTGATATAAAATGAAAAGGAGCTCAAGGGAGACTGATGAAATCCATACTTGCTTCACTTAGGGCTTAAACATTGCACTGAGGGCTAGGCAGTAGGGAAATATTGTGTTTAGGGACTTTGAGACAAACTAATGCTAACTTTACACGAAATTACATCATGTAGAAAATCGCAGGTCATTTCTATAGCTGACAGTGTAGCTGCGAATAGTCGCGAACTGATGCGGCTTTAACCAATAGCTTATCACTCACTGACGTTAACATTTTCCAGCTTCTGCACGCTTTAGTGTTTCTGCTTATATTTGACATCCATGTTCACAACTTCGTTTGTTAAATTATATTGAACATGTTCAGAATTTTTAAGTACATAAGAAATTATAACAACAGGAGCGGGCTTACATAGACTACAAAGGATTTTCAAGCATTGTCATAAATTTGTTAAATGCTACTTGGGCAGTGAAAAGCGTGAATGAAGCATGACCACAACGTTACTAACATGCGCATGCGCCTTGACCTCGGGATAATGCGCATGCGCAACGCCAACGTCTAAAACGAGAGATCGCGAGAAAAGGAAATGTCACATTCTCGTGTTCTCGCAATTTCGTGTTTTTTGTGACCTTATTTGACAAGGCGAGTTGGTGAGATTGCGAGATTTGACAGCATGAACAAATGTCGCATTCTCGTGTTATCGACTTTTTACAGAAACGTGCTCTGTACCAAAACACGAGAATGCGAGATCGAGAGAACGCGAGATTTTGGCCAAGCACTTTTGGCTTTTTAGGCTTGCTTCCAAAGGTCGAGATCGCGAGAATGCGAGATGGCGTGAATGTCCCTTACAGTATTCCACACTGGCCATGGTCATTTGGATTTAGATATTTAGTGGTGTATACATGTTTAGGTTTGAGTGAGCTGGGATCCTTGCAAATGGGTAGATGCAGTGTTTCCATGAGTCTCTAACGTGTTCTAACCCGTTTGGGAATGTAAAGGTTTCAACTTCACTTTAAAGGCTAGTTAACTCTAACGTAAACCGCCTTCACATTGCTCATCATTTCTTTTCTTGGTGACGTGCGTCTTAACATAGGTTGGTAGACACGTCAATTTGCCGTGAATGAGCATTGCTAATCTAGGACGCCGACATCCCCGTTTTCTGTCTTTTTCTGCTTCAGATTAAACGTCATAATTTATTAAAATTCAGCATTTTAAAAAAAGAAATATAGTTCCCACTACCTTCAAGTGTATAGTGTAACAAAGTGCAGTTTTGCCCTGAACTATTACAGCCTTAAAGCACACGGCCACAAAGCATTCTTGTACTTTTAACTATAATAGTTTCTTAAAGTAGAGGCTAAAAGCAACCGTGTGTGAAGAAAGGTGTTGTTGGTTATATCGCACAGTAAAATAAAAAAAAATACGTGACTATGTTCATACATCACATACATTTCCGCAGTTGTAGAACCCCCTATATACGCCAGTGTTGAATACATGAACAAATTTGCTTCTTGACAGACAGTTTTCGCTTATTCAAAACAACCAATGTGTTATATCGCTACGAACGGAAAGAGGTAACTGAGCATAACATAAAATGACATAAAATCTGAAATTGGTGATAAGGCCCGCACACCACCCCCTCCTCTCTAGATACCTTCCTGCTTATACAAGTATATGATGTCTTCATCATTGAGTGAAGTATGAAATCTAGTTCACGGACTCATCAACATACTCTGCATAAATGAATGAATAATCAAAGTGTTGGGGCAGAATTACCTTGCTTCATGTTCCTATCGCCGCCGTGGTCCATACCGTGTCCTCGTTTTGCGGACGTATGTCTCACAAGCAAATGTTTGTGATTGAGACACTTAACCCGAATATGTTTTCAACTTTTTTAAATATTCAAGATTACCTTCTTTGCTCACTATGGACATAAAGTGACGTACGTTTTGTTGATGTTAAAATGGTTGTCAAATTGGTTTACTTTTCTACCTTGCTATTGTATTCACATTCACACGTGTTTTGCTCTTATGTGTTAAGGGACATAAAGTGAACGAGTTTACTTTTGCGCCGCACTCCAATATTCCAGCTACCCAGATAACAACTCCACGAGGTTATGTTTTTGTCGTGACGTGGCATTAACTCCTCGAAGAATGGAAATTACGTTGCTGTGACTTCATCATATTTATGGCATAGTAATCACCAAATGTCATATAATGGATGAAACATGAACTAGATTTTCTGTAGAAACTACGAATGATTCGATATCACTATTGCGCCTACGATTTTCCTGGAGGATACAGTTCACGTCGCATCAGAGTTTCAGAAACGCAATGCAATATTGTGTAATAGTCGATACAAGTTTCAACAACACTTATGTTGGTACGTTGTAAACAACGTTGTGGCAATGTTGTTTCATGACGTTAGAAACGTACAAAATTCTCACAACGTTCGTTGTGTATGTGGCGCCGGTGTGGTAAAGGCAATCCCGTGTTCAACAACATAAGCGTCAATCTGCGAAAATGGGTTACAGTTATATTTGTAAACTAAGTCAACAAGCCTGACCACCCGATCCCGTTAGTCGCCTCTTACAATAAACATGGGTTACTGAAGATCAGTTCTAACCCGGATCTGCACAGTTGTGGACCGTACAAACGCGTTTCCAGATACGAGCGCAATATAACATTCTATCTTTTACAATTGTGAAGAGAATGGAAGACCATCTAATGAGTATTACAAACACACGCAATTTCACGCATGTATGTCTGTGTGTGTCCGTGTATATGTCAGCGACAGTTTAAGAATATTCGTATATACATGTATGTATTGTATGTTTACAATATAAAATGAAACGAAAAGCAATGCCATGTGGTAACATGCTGAAAACTGAAACGCTCAAGAGCCGGGAAGTAATTAAGGTCAGTGATGACAATTTACAATTTTATTTTCGCCGGGTGATATAGGAGAAATCAAAAGTGGCCGAGCTTTACTAGCACATTCCAATATCGCTAACAAATGCATAATATCGACAAACCCCTAACACATCAACCTGAAATATCCGCACAGCACGAATAGTAAACTCATTACCCAAACAATATCTGATATTTAGTTATTATAGCGAAGGATTATACAGAAAGCCTAAACTGAAGCACTAAACCTTTAAAGCCAGACATGTACAATTCATAAGTTATCACCGATGAGGATGAAAACATTCTATACTGAAGAAACTATTCCCAATGCTGTATGAACACCAGAGCTACTTTTGACACGTTTAACGGTCAACGCATGTTGAAAGCAATAGCATACTAAAATCCAAGAATATTATGGAAGAGAAGAACATTTACGAATTATAAGCATCAGAAGCACTGCATGAGGACGAAGTCCTATGGGCGATGTCCAAACAGAGATAAATGATTTCTGCAAGGTTACCGTTTACTTTCAAAGTGACATTTGTAACGGTATTTGAGAATTTAGGTGTCCTCCAGTGCTACTCTAAATCTTCAGTTGGTGATAAATACGTGACTACAGTTCTGGGATTATCAACAAATACATCCCTTATCAAGTGAGTGTATGACTGGGAAGCACACGCTGAACAATGTGACGTGCCACTGCCGTTGTTGTCTTCTGTATCCTGGGCCCCGGGGTAGCAATCAGCCAACACAGGTAGTACAGAATCACTGTCATCATCTTCACCGCCATTGTTGTCTTCTGTATCCTAGACCCCGGGGTAGTAATCAGCCAACACAGGTAGTACAGAATCACTCTCATCATCTTCACTGCCATGTGGTCCAGGAAAGTAGCCGACCAAAGCAGGAAATGCTGGGTTACTGTTGTATACTTCCACTACTTCCAATGTCGGTTCTTGTTGTCTTGGCTGCTGCGATACTTCATCATAATATTCTTTCTCTCTTTGCTGCTGCTCTTGCGACTGAGACACTTCATCATAATCGTCTATATCCCAGTATTGATGCACCGGGAAGTATTCTCCTGTTTCCAGTTGCCTCCAGTCTCACCTCTTTAGTGATCTCTGAAAATATACACATGACTATTGATAATAATGCAACAAGGTACCATTGATCACGAGTAAACCAGTTAAACAAAGGTAGTTTGAAAAAAACGTTCACGTTCAGATGTTAATATGTTTTGGAAATTGTGGTATTACATGCGTTTTAGAGTCAAACGACCAGTTTCAACAGGTATGGAAGTTCGTTCTGTATATAAAATGCTTTTATCATTATCATATTGATAACAAACACATTTCGTCTGTGGTACCATTACAGATTACGGTCATAGTTCCTGAGTGCACATGATTGGAAATCAGAAATCTTATTCTGCAAAGTAACATTAATGTCATGTGTTTGTAATGTGATACTGTTTTTAGTATAAACATTTTAAACCGACCTTTCTGCAGTTTGGCGGCGATGACGACAGCAAAGCACAAATATACAAACTATACCAAGTATAAGAAGTACACATCCTGTCGACAGTCCTAATCCAAAAAGATGAACTGTGTTCTGTGAACTGTGAACTGTGCTGTCTGAAAAATACCAATTATAACTTAAGTGTTGTAGGAGGCAGTGGAATCATTCACATTCTGACACAGCATGGGATGAGGTCTGAAAAGAGTGTTTGAACCAATTATTCTTCAACGAATACATACTATTCAGTATCAGTGATACTAAGGTACGGCCAAATAGCAATACGTTAAGGAGGTATGGAAATTACTGCGTTCCACTTGATCAAATGACGTTTACCGTGAATGCATATCCCAGAAATAGGATTGCAAGCACCCGCAGGACAGTGCATGCAGGATAGTTGACAGGATTGTCCATATTTTCCTAGTATACATCCGTTGTCAGAAGACCCGTTGTTTTGGGAACATGTGTGATTGAATTGAATTTAGGAATTTAGGAATTTAGGGAATTGTTCCCTAAATGAAAATATCAAGTCTAAGTGCACACACACAAACACACGCACGCACACACACACGCACGCACACACACGCGCGCACACACACACCAGCACGCACACACACGCAGATATATATGTACTTACCACATTTCCCAGTACGAGGATGACAGACACCTCCCATACAGTTTATGCAGGGTAGTTGACAGGATTGTCCATATTGTCCTTGGATACACCCACTGTCACAAAACCCGTTGTTTTGGTAACATGTGTGATTGAAACAAGTTCCCGGACAAGGTATACAGTCATCTCCATAGTAACCAGAGAGGCATCCTTCAACACAGTCACCCGTCTCATTACAACCCAAACAGTTTGGGATACATTTATCTGGCGAGGGACAGTGTACACCGGACCAGCCATCGACACAGCCATTGATACACTCTCCACTGTATCTTGCACATTCAGATATGCAGGAGCGGGAAGTGTCATTAGTAATAGTGGTGGGATAAGACAAACAGTCTCTGTGACATCTCAATGAGCATGTACTTCCATACAATCCAGGTGCGCATGTTTGTACACAATCAGTTCTTGAACAATTTTCACATGAGTATTCACAGTCTAGGCCACGATATGGATCATGACACTTATCACATCTGCCTATTATCCTGCTACAATTTCGACATCTCGATGAAAATTTCTTGCAGTTGGATCCATAGTATGAGTCATGACATCCAGAAACACAAGACGATGTCAGATGGCAGAGAGTTCTATCACATCATCCAGGACATTTTGTGCAGTTTTCCTTCGGAAGTGTGCACGGGATGTTGCATAGAGTGCCATAGAAACCAGGTACACAACCGTCAGTGCAACTGTAAGTGCCAAAATGTGTCAGACGACACTTACTGTTTACTTGTGTTGACAAAAGCCTCACAGCTACAATCAGTATCACGTGAACACCCATCGCTGTCCTGAAATCGTCAAAATACATCATTTTATTTAGTTACTGTGACACTAAGCCTCAGATTCGTCGATTTCGCGATTTCAGTTTTCAGATATATGCGAATGTCAAATCAATGGGTGAGTGATGAGTGTTGTTCAAATACAAACGTACCTGTCCACGGAGATGGACTTCAGCTGTATGGGCACTACTGAACTTAAGTTTCGGGTTTTTCTGGCAACACTGAGCAAGTGCTATGTGGAGGTCATGGTTTCAGCGTGGTTTCAACTTCCCATGGCCAAGGTCGGAAAACACAGCCAATGTGTGCCCCATGCATACTAATACAAACGGTTGTGTAATGATGACATCAATATCAAGGACATGATCTCTACATGCATTCCCAGATGTTTGTATACTCGTACGACACATTACATCACAGTCTCTGGACATATTTTACATAGGATTTGAGTGGCATAATTGTATAAGGGTAAATGTAGTGCTGTCATCGAAAGTAAAATCTGACTGTCAAATAAACAGCGATGTATCATCGTACATGTAGTTAACATGATCCAATCAGTGCTTTACAAGCTGCCATCAAACCTTGTGAAGAAGACATTCCCATTTTAAAATGTAGAATCCGGTGCTGATGTTATGTTTCCTTATTGCCTTTCGACAGGCACGTAGAGAGGATATGGTGTCCTTTTCGTCCGCCTCATGGATGACAACGTCTCTTGTAATAACCCTCACTAATATCAATCATGTGCCTATTTCTTCTCACTTGTCAGTTGAGGATGCCCTATGTTTGTTGATGAAGAAGTAAACCGAGCTCATGTGTGACAACATCTCTTGTAATAACCTTCGCTAAAACCAGTTATATGCCTATTAACTCTCAGTTGTCAGTTGTGGATGCCCTATGTTTGTTTATGAACAAGGAAATCCAGATGTGAGAACTCAGACTTGATTTTTTTCTTAATGACGGTTACATATATTGTATGTGGTAGACATTTGTGATCGTTGATCTTGCATTTGTGTAAGGAATACAAACTGCGTGGTGATGTGAAAATATATGGCTAACTCTAAGAATTTTCGCTAAAAGGTCAAAGACGCCGGTGGAACTTTAGCAGGTGAAGAAAGGACAGTTATTTACATTACGTTACAATGTAATGACGTCACAAGGCCATTCTGGTTGGCCTCCTCGTAATCAAACGTACATGAGGTAACCGACATGACAACAAATGTCAGTTGTCATTGCGATATAACATTGCCATATAGTATCATTTAATATAACAAAAACCCATAGCGCACCCCTTCTCGGTTTGCAGCTGCTTATCTCGACTAACATGACCGATGGAAACAAAACGCTTAACTTCATCAAAGAACAGCTTGGGAACAGCTCGACTCTTAACTAAACAGGGACATGACAACATTAGTTAACAAGCCTTTGTCCCAAAATGCGTCCTGGAAACATCGAATGTCAAGTCATTTTCTTCTGAATGTGCTGATGTAAGTTTATATTGACAGAGTACATGCTACATTGATATTGCCCCATATGGTTTTACGACAATCTGAAATGTAGCTAAATACGATATAAATTTATGTTCTTGTAGACAGATATATATTTTTCATTGAATATTATATGTGGTTAGTGTCGCACAATATCGAGGTGATAGACGTATACATTCATCATTAACAGTTACTGTCAATCACTGTTGTACGAAATGTTGCTTTTTCACACAACCTGTAAAAGTAATTGTGGCCAATAGCTCGGTGAATCCTGTGACTGGTGAATTGATAGAGACCATCAATGCCTTATTCTACCTCATCTGGAGAGAGTTCATGCTTCACAACGCCTTCTCGTGGAAGAATTTCCGAGTTTGAATCCATTGTCAGTGAAGACAACTCGCCAAAACGCACCAAAATCTGTTTTCCTCAATAAATGCAATAAATTGTGAACGGGAAGAAATTCAAGTGCTTTCTTTTTCATGCACATTCCATGCATCATTCCCAATACAAGTCCGGGGTTTCAATGCTCTTCCGACAATTGACAATCTTAAATTTGGTGTTGAAGTCATGCCTATATTTACTGAGGCTCAGCGCAACAATGCAATTGGTCATTTAAAGGTTAGGGAGTCTCAGTCTGCGATTACAAGGCAACTGCATGTGTCACAGAGTACCATAGCAAGACTTTGGCATCGCTACCTGCAACAAGGGTAAACACGTGATCGCTCAGAACAGGTTCATTCGGCTTCGACATTTGGGGAACAGGTTCACCACAGCATCCTCCACAATATCAGTAGTGCCAGCAGTATTTTGATCAATTTTAGAACAATTTCTCATCAGACTGTGGGGAACCGCATACGTGAGTCGGGTATTCGTTCCAGAAGACCTTTGCGAGGACCTGTTCTTACACATCAACATCAGCAACAACGCAGACAGTGGTGTCGCCAACATCTCCCATGGCCATCGCAAAGGCAGAAACTGTTATCTTCAGTGATGAGTCACGTTACATGCTGCGACGTCCCGACGAAAGAGCACGTGGATATCGACGTCGTAACGAACGCTACGCTGCAAATTGTGTACAGAAAGTGGACAGATTTGTTGACGGAAGTGTCATGGTTTGGGCTTGATTCTCGTACAATGTCTGGACAGATTTCATTCAGGTCCAGGGCGATTTGACAGCTCGACGTTACTGTGATGGAAATAATCAGGCCTCGTGTCCTTCCTTTCATGAACGTCATTATTCAGCATGATACCGCACGGCCGCAACAAGAAGAATAACCAGGGATTCCCTTGCCCAGAACAACGTACACATTCTTGATTGGCCCTCACAAACACCGGATCTTAAACTTATTGAACATTTGTGGGACGATCTGGATCGTCGTGTGCCAGAGACGCTACCTGCTCTGTTCATGGCCTCGAGGGAAGAGTACCAACTCATACCCAGGCACTTCTTCGGAATCTGGTCCAGTCTATGGGACGTCGATGCCAAGAAAGCAGTGACGCTAATGGTGGTCACACAAGATACTGACTGCTCTGCGACCTTGACCCTGGAACACTTGTCGTTTGTAACCTACAGTCTCTTGCAGCATTGGACCATTGACGTTCATTCAGGTTTTCTTCCTGATGGCAATTTTCAGCTATGCGTTTCTTTCTTGAGTAGTATATCAAATTTAATCTCATCAGAATGTGATGCCATTCTCGTCGTTGCCAACGCCATACACCTCGGGCCCCTTGCACTCAAGGCGATCCTGAACGATCAGCACCATCCCTTCAAAGGGTCTGTAGGCACTGCTACCGACATTGTGCAGTCGTCTCCTCCCTGGGTGTCGGCTTACCTGGTGACCCAGTGCCGTTGCTAACGATTCAGTCAATGTGAGGCATCGATTGCAAAGATGCAAGGTGATCTTTCTTGGTCTATCGTGAGGTCTATCTTGTCCGGGTGTTGTGACACATCGTCTGCTACTGCGAGGTCTGTTACTGGTTCTGCCACGCTGATGGTACTGCTGGAACAACATAGTGACGGTTTGACGTGGGCATCCAAGGATTCTTGCAAATACATGTCTTTGGTGTCCCCGTCAACGTGATATCACTCTGTTGTTTTCGTTTTTGATGTGACAGTGCATGGCCATTAGGATTTAGATATTTAGTCGTCTATACATTTTTAGGTTTGAGTGAGCGTTGGTCCTTGCAAATGGGTGGATGCACTGTTTCCATAAGTCTTTAACGTGTTCTAACCCGTTTGGGGATGTAAAGGTCAAAACTTCACTCTAAAAGCTAGTTGACTCGAACGTAAACCGTCATGAAATTGTTCATCATTTCTCTTTCTTGCTGACGTGCGTCTTTACGTAGGTTGGCAGACACGTCAATTTGCTGTGAATGAGCGTAGTTAATCTAAGTCGCCGAGATCCCCGTTTTCTGTGTTTTTCCTGCTTTAGATTAATCGTCATAACTTAGCAAATTTAACATTTTAGTAAACGAAATTGAGTTCCCTCTCCTTGTGTGAAGAAAGGTTTTGCTGGTTATATGTCACAGTAAAATGAAAAAAAAATACGTGACTATGTTCATAGTACACATAAATTTCCGCAGTTGTAGAGCCCTCTATATACGTCAATGTTGAATACATGAACAAAATTCCTACTTGACAGACAGTTTTCGCCTATTCAAAACAACCTATGTGTTATTTTGCTACTAACGGAAAGAGGTAACTGAGCATAACGTAAAATGACATGAAATGGAATATGAAATTTGGGATAAGGCACGCTACCAACCCCATCATTATACAAGTTTGTGGTGTTTTGATCATTGAGTGAAGTATGAAATCTAGTTCACGATATACTCGGCATCAATGAATGAAGAATCAACGTTTTGGGGCAGAATTACCGCGCTTCATGTTCCTATCGCCGCCATGGTCCATACCGTGTCCTCGTTTTGCGTCTCACAAGCAAGTGTGTGTGATTGAGACACTTAACCCGAATATGTTTTCATCTTAATGAAATGTTCAATATTATCTTCACTAAGTTTTAACTTTGCTCAGTATGGACATTCAGTGACGTACGTTTCGTTGATTTTAAAAATGGCTGTCAAATTGTTTTACCGTTCTGCCTTGCCATTGTCTTAACATTCATACGTGGTTTGCTCTTATGTGTTCGGGGGCATGCAGTGAGTGAGTTTATGTTTACGCCGCACTCAGTAATATTCCAGTTACTCTACGTTGTCACAACGTTGTGACGATGTTATGCTTATGTCGTGACGTGGTAGTAACTTTTGGAAGAATGGAAATTACGTTACTGTGACTTACTGTGATATTTATGGCATATTAATTACCTTATATCACTCTTGTGCTTACGAGTTTCCTGGATGACACAGTTCACGTCGCATCAGGGTTTCAAAAACGATGAAATGTTGTGTAATAGTCGATACATGTTTTAACAACATATACTTATGCTGGTACGTTGTGAAATAACGTGTATAAACAACGTTGTGACAATGTTGTAGTATGACGTTAGAAACGCACAACCTGCTCTCAACGTTCTCAAAACGTTGTGTGTTAGTTGTGTATGTGGCAGTGGTGTCGACCAGACAATGCCTTGTTCAACAGCATGAACATCGATCTACGAAATTGGGATACAGTGATATGTGTCAACCAAGTCAACAAGCCTGACCACCCGATCCCGTTAGTCGCCTCATACACGGATTACTGAAGATCAGTTCTAACCGAAACCATAAAACAATAAAAGACCATCTAATGGATATTACAAACACACTCACGCATACACATCTATGTGTGTTCGTGTATATGTTCGTATGTTCGTGTGTATATATATATGCCATGTCGTAACATGCTGAAAACTGGAACGTTCAAGGGCCGGGAAGTAATAAAGGGCAGTGGTTTACAGTTTTATTTTCGCCGTGTGATATAGTTAACAAGAGGAACTCAAAAGTGGCTGAGCTTTATTAGCACATTCCAAGATCGATAGCAAATGCATAATATCGACAAACCTCTAACACATGGACTTTGAATATCCGCACAACACGAATAGTAAACTAATTACTCAAACAAAATCTAATATTTAGCTATTATAACGAAGGATTGAAGAGAAAGCCTAAACTGAAGCAATAAACCTTTACAGCCATGTATGTACAATTCATACGTTATCACCGATGAGGATGAAAAATTTCTAAACTGAAGAAACTAATTCCAATGTTGAATGAACACCAGAGCTACTTGGACACGTTTAACGGCCAACGCATGTTGAAAGACATAAGCGATGGGATACTATAATCCAAGAACAATATGGAAGAGAAGAACATTTAAGAAATATAAGCACCTCAAGCACTGCTAGACGACGAAGTCCAATGGACGACATCCAAACAGAGATGAATGATTTCTGCAAGGTTATCGTTTACTTTCAAAGTGATATATGTATCGGTATTTGAGAAATTGGTTGTCCTCCAGTGCTACTCTAGATCTTCAGTTGGTGATAAATACGTGAGTACAGTTCTGGGATTAACAAATACATCCCTTATTAAGTGAGTGTATGACTGGGAAGCAATTGCTGAACTATGTGACGTGTCACTGTCATTGTTATCTTCTGTATCCCTGGCCCCGGGGTAGTAATCAGCCAACACAGGTAGTACAGAATCACTCTCATCATCTTCACTGCCATGTGGTCCAGGAAAGTAGCCGGCCAAAGCAGGAAATGCAGGGTTACTGTTGTATACTTCCACTACTTCCAGTGTCGGTTCTTGTTGTCTTTGCTCCTGTAATACTTCATCGTAATCTTCTTCCTCTACCGGTCCCTGTTGTTGTCCTTGCCGTTCAGAAACTTCATCATAATCTTTTTCCTCTGCGGGTCCTTGTTGCTGAGAAACTTCATCATAATATTCTTCCTCTCTTTGCTGCTGCTCTTGCGACTGAGACACTTCATCATAATCGTCTATATCCCAGTATTGATGCATCGGGAAGTATTCTCCTGTTTCCAGTTGCCCCGATCTATATACATGTATCGTCTCCCTTCTTTGGTGATCTCTGAAAATACACACATGGCTATTGATAATAATTCAACTACATACCATTGATCACTAGTAAACCTGTTAAACAAAGGTAGTTGGAAAATAACTTTCACGTTCAGATGTTAATATGTTTTGGAAATTGTGGTCTTACACGCTTTTTAGAGTCAACCGACCAGTTTAAACAGGTATACAAGTATTCTCTCTGTATATAAACTGCTTTTATCATTATCATGCTGATAACAAACACATTTCGTCTGTGGTACCATTACAGATTACGGTCATAGTTCCTGAGTGCACATGAATGGAAATCAGAAATCTTATTCTGCGAAGCAACATTAATATCATGTGTTTGTAATGTGATACTGTTTTTAGTATAAACATTTTAAATACCAACCTTTCTGCAGTTTGGCGGCGATGACGAAAGCAAAGCACAAATATACAAACTATACCAAGTATAAGAAGTACACATCCTGTCGACAGTCCTAATCCAAAAAGATGAACTGTGTTCTGTGAACTGTGAACTGTGCTGCCTGAAAAATACCAATTATAACTTAAGTGTTGTAGGAGGCAGTGGAATCATTCACATTCTGACACAGCATGGGATGAGGTCTGAAAAGGGTGTTTGAACCAATTATTCTTCAACGAATACATACTATTCAGTATCAGTGATACTAAGATACGGCCAAATAGCAATACGTTAAGGAGGTATGGAAATTACTGCGTTCCACTTGATCAAATGACGTTTACCGTGAATGCATATCCCAGAAATAGGATTGCAAGCACCCGCAGGACAGTGCATGCAGGATAGTTGACAGGATTGTCCATATTTTCCTAGTATACATCCGTTGTCAGAAGACCCGTTGTTTTGGGAACATGTGTGATTGAATTGAATTTAGGAATTTAGGAATTTAGGGAATTGTTCCCTAAATGAAAATATCAAGTCTAAGTGCACACACACAAACACACGCACGCACACACACACGCACGCACACACACACACACACGCGCGCACACACACACACCAGCACGCACACACACGCAGATATATATGTACTTACCACATTTCCCAGTACGAGGATGACAGACACCTCCCATACAGTTTATGCAGGGTAGTTGACAGGATTGTCCATATTGTCCTTGGATACACCCATTGTCACAAAACCCGTTGTTTTGGTAACATGTGTGATTGAAACAAGTTCCCGGACAAGGTATACAGTCATCTCCATAGTAACCAGAGAGGCATCCTTCAACACAGTCACCCGTCTCATTACAACCCAAACAGTTTGGGATACATTTATCTGGCGAGGGACAGTGTGCACCGGACCAGCCATCGACACAGCCATTGATACACTCTCCACTGTATCTTGCACATTCAGATATGCAGGAGCGGGAAGTGTCATTAGTAATAGTGGTGGGATAAGACAAACAGTCTCTGTGACATCTCAATGAGCATGTACTTCCATACAACCCAGGTGCGCATGTTTGTACACAATCAGTTGTTGAACAATTTTCACATGAGTATTCACAGTCTAGGCCACGATATGGTTCATGACACTTATCACATCTCCCTGTTATCCTGTTACAATGTCGACATCTCGATGAACATGTCTTGCAGTTGGATCCATAGTATGAGTCATGACATCCAGCAACACAAGATGATGTCAGATGGCAGAGAGTTCCATCACATCCTCCAGGACATTTTGTGCAGTTTTCCTTCGGAAGTGTGCACGGGATGTTGCATCGGGTACCATAGAAACCAGGTACACAACCGTCAGAGCAACTATAAGTGCCAAAATGTGTCAGACGACACTTACTGTTTATGCATCGGTTGCTGCAACGAGACCTGCATCTGAGACCGAAATATCCAGAAAAGCAATCAGTACTGCAGTATTGTGTTGTACTTGAGCAGTTTGAGCACTGTTGATCCTCCATGCACTTATCACCTGTAAAAGAAGAGACGTTCATTGTAGACAAGCATAATTCCTTACAGCTGATTATACATTTGAGTACAATTTTAGATAATACTTCATGTTACTGTTTTATGCCCAGCAGTGCACTCGAAATTAATCCAAACCAACAAGTTAACTAAACCGACAGAATACACAATGCCGGAAATGTGTTTTCACAACTGAGTTCACTGGAAGCACAGAAAGACATTCGTCTCCACAGCAAATGTATTTTTTTCTGTTTAACTGAAGCAAAATACCAAATGAACATAAAAGCTACCTTGTGTTGACAAAAGCCTCACAGCTACAATCAGTATCACGTGAACACCCATCGCTGTCCTGAAATCGTCAAAATACATCATTTTATTTAGTTACTGTGACACTAAGCCTCAGATTCGTCGATTTCGCGATTTCAGTTTTCAGATATATGCGAATGTCAAATCAATGGGTGAGTGATGAGTGTTG
This sequence comes from Haliotis asinina, assembly GCF_037392515.1. Classification (NCBI taxonomy): domain Eukaryota; kingdom Metazoa; phylum Mollusca; class Gastropoda; order Lepetellida; family Haliotidae; genus Haliotis; species Haliotis asinina. The sequence goes on along the minus strand of NC_090283.1, from coordinate 8,100,183 downwards.
TTCAAATACAAACGTACCTGTCCACGGAGATGGACTTCAGCTGTATGGGCACTACTGAACTTAAGTTTCGGGTTTTTCTGGCAACACTGAGCAAGTGCTATGTGGAGGTCATGGTTTCAGCGTGGTTTCAACTTCCCATGGCCAAGGTCGGAAAACACAGCCAATGTGTGCCCCATGCATACTAATACAAACGGTTGTGTAATGATGACATCAATATCACGGACATGATCTCTACATGCATTCCCAGATGTTTTTATACTCGTACGACACATTACATCACAGTCTCTGGACATATTTTACATAGGATTTGAGTGGCATAATTGTATAAGGGTAAATGTAGTGATGTCATCGAAAGTAAAATCTGACTGTCAAATAAACAACGCTATATCATCGTACATGTAGTTAACATGATCCAATCAGTGCTTTACAAGCTGCCATCAAACCTTGTGAAGAAGACATTCCCATTTTAAAATGTAGAATCGGGTACTGAGGTTATGTTTCCTTATTGCCTTTCGACAGGCACGTAGAGAGGATATGGTGTCCTTTTCGTCCGCCTCATGGATGACAACGTCTCTTGTAATAACACTCACTAATATCAATCATGTGCCTATTTCCTCTCACTTGTCTGAGACCTGACACTTGTTGTTTGCTTAATGACGGTCCCGCGTATTGCACGTGGTACATGTTAGTGATCGTAGGACACGCATATGTTAAATAAATACAAGCTGCGTGGTTATATGAAAATATGTGGCTAACTCTAAGAATATTAATCTTCGCTGAATGATCAAAGGCACCGATGGAACTTTAGCAGATGATAAAAGGACACTTATTTACATTACGTTAAGAAATGTAATGACGTCAGAATGCCATTCTGCCCTCAAACGTACACGAGGTGACCGACATCACGATAAATGTCAGTTGACATAGTCTCTTACAGTATAACAAAAGCTCCTAGCGCACCGCTTCTTGATTTTCAGTTACTAATCTAGACTAACATCAGCGATGGTATTAAAACGTTTGACTTCATCAAAGAACAGCTTTAGAACAGCTTGACAATTAATTAAACAGCGACGCGGCAACAGAACCTTTTCTTTGACCCAAAATGCGATAAGGTTCCCTCGTGGGCGCTTTCAAGGGTGAAAACATCTCATGTAACTAGTCCCATTGCTGAAGAGAGATGAATGGTTTCTGGAAGGTTATGGTTTGAAAACTAGGTTAAAGCATCGACTACCTTCAAAGTGATGTATCTGAATGTTGGGTAATTGGATATCATCCATTGCTACTCTAGGTGTTTCATACAATTCTCGGATCATCAACAAACAGATCCCACATTAAGGGAGTGTTTGACTGGGAACGACTCAGTGTGTTATCTCCATTGTTGTCTTCTGCATCCTGTGCCCTGGGAAAGGAATCTCAGGTCAGAGATGCTGACATCATCTTCACTGCCATGAGGCCCAGGAAAGAAGTCGACCAAGCAGTAAGTGCAAGGTCACTGTTGTCTTCTTTCACTGCGGATCCTAGTTGTTGTCTTTGCTGTTGAGATCCTTCATCATAAACTTCCCCCTCTACCGGTCCATCCTTTCCTCTGAGATACTGCATCGTAATCTTCTTCCTCAGCCCATCCTTTTCGCTGTCCTTCCTTTCCCTGTCCTTCGTGGTAATCTCCTTCCTCTGATAGTCTATGTCTCTGACCGCCCTTGCTGCTGAGATACTTTATCATAATCATCTATATGCCAGTACCGATGCACTGGGCAGTATTCATCTGTTTCCAGTTGCCTTGATCACTCTGTAAGTATTGACTCATGTATTTGCTGATCCGTGAAATATACACATGAGCAATACACTAACACACAAGTATCTTATTCTATCAAGTATAATTAATGTAATGAACATAACATACTGTTTTCAGAATAAATATTATATATACCTACTTTTCTATAGGCGACGGCAACGACGGAACAAATAATCACCAATATACAAGCTATGCCAACTCTAAGAAGCATCCATCCAGACGACAGTCCTAGTCACAGAACATGCACGGTTCTGACTAAAACAATCTTACATATACTTTAATTATTGCAGGAAACTGTGAAATCATACAAATTCAGACCCAGCAAGGTGTGACGACTGTATTTTCGAACAAATTATCCTTGAACAAGTACTGTAAATTCAGCATCATAAATACTGAGACACGTCCAACACAAACGTATCTTAAGAAGATGTGGGCATTGTTTTAGTCGTTGGCCTAATCAAACATTTAAGTTGAATACATATCTTGGAACTAGGATTACAAGCACCCCCCGGCCAATTCTTGCAGGGTAGTTGACAGGGTTGTCCATACTGTCCTTGGATACAACAATTGTCACAAGAACTGTTGTTTTGGTTGGTTTGTTTTTAAGACAGGCCCCTGGACAAAGTTTCCAGTCATCTCCAAAGCAGCGAGACAGGCATCATATTACAACCCAGAAAATTTCGGCTACACTTAATCGGTGAGGAACAATATCTCAACATATCAGTACATCTGGGTGAACAGTTCCTACAGGTGGATCCATGAGGATAATCTAATATATAAGCATCTGCGTTAAGGACAAATCTGTAAAGTATTTTCAATAGCATCCCTATATTGCCTTTCAGCTTGAGGTGGGAAGCAAAGTGTTAATATCTGTGCTGATCGATCCCACGAGGAGAGCTCACCTGTGACCGGGTGTAAAGACCTTCGAGTCAACTTTGTGTTACAGACTCACTGTTGTCTGAACCCCTAGTAAACAGTACACAGACTTGTACGGCTAGTGATCCAGCGAGGATGAGGTGGCAGGATCTAGCTAGAGGTCAACTTTCTGTGACTCTTTCAGTGTTGTCACGAACCCTAATTTACAATTCACAGCTCTGAATCCACGAATACGTTGGTATATGACCAGGTGGGGACCACACGAACACGTGCAAACACCTAGCTGCGGGTTCAGTAACGTGTAGTCAAAACTTAGTACTAAGTACTGTGACAATGTCTCCCAGACAACCCAGCGGTGAATGGGCACCGCGTAAGGATGGGAAAGTTACATTAACTCTGTGCACATAGTACATTGCAAGAGCTGTAAGGTATGTCGTTTGGACGTTGACGTTTGTCATGAGTCGGCTCATGTTCTTCCAAATATCATAATTCACCAGTAACGCCCGGGATTTGTTCTGTAAAAGGGGTGGGTCGTGGAGGGTTGCCTAGTGTTTAAAGCGTTACCTCCTCATGCCGGAAACCCTGGTTCAACACATGGTTGCAATGTCTGAAGTCCACTTGGTGTTTCCATCGCCTTGATATTGCTGCAATATTGCTAACAGCGGCATAAAACAGTGCTCACTCACCACAACCTTGGGAGTGTTACGGAGGGAAAGGTGACAGGGGCGTTTCACTGTGGAGGAAGGAGGTAACATTCTCAGTGTTATAACTAATTACGACCCATGAAAATCCGGATCGGAATCGGTTTGGGCTCGTTTATATTGTTTGCTGGTTATCGCCGACCTCAATTCTATCTCATACCGGTGCAGATATAATCTTGGACATCCCATGTTTGTTAAAGGTTAAACGTGTCCCATGAGTGGACAGTGGAATCCTCCCGAGGCATATTAACATGCCAAAGGAAAATCAGTCCCCATTGTAAATATAGTCCAAATATTACTCACCCACCCCACTCCATCGCCACATACATACATACATACATACATACATACATACATACATACATACATACATACATACATACATACATACATACATACATACATACATACATACATACATGTTCACAACTCACTCACTCATGCCCATGCCCGCCCACCCCACAAACAAACACCCACCCACGCTCTCGCTCACTCACACATCACAGCTCCCGACAACGCAGCATTAACCGGGAGTGAGTTTCCTATTCCCTGTACTGGTGGTGATGTTTGTTTTCGGCACACATTGCTGATATCTTACTCACAGGGGATCCAATCGTTGGTCATCCCTGGTGAGATAATAGGTCCATGTATGACAAAACTATCAAATTCCAGTAACCAAAATGAGCAAAGCAATGATCATAGTGTGAGTTGACAGTGTGATGCTGTGTTTCCGTACAAAGCAAGAACTAGAGCTACTGAATGGTGTTTCACAAACGTGATTCGATTAAAGTTACACTTGTATTCTATAGTCTAGTCGTGGGAGGCCTAGAGTTGTTGCATTGCAATACATGCTCATCAAGTATGTTCATGTACATCTTTTCGTCTTCTCATGCCAACCCGTGTGTGTTGGAGCTGACGATTTGTTAGGTAAATACAAGTGAATGCTGTTCACAGGATATATTTCAAACATTAGTAACGCCACCAGATGTTTCTTTCATAGACAATTTCCGTCCAGAGCAATAATACACATACCTATATAAGACATTCCTAGCAGCTTTCTCTTGACTATACCATCTGGCCTTCTAGCCGACCAGCGGGTTGTTTCACATCTACAAGTACTAAATTAGTGGACAACAAAAACCCGAACACCCTTATTAATGATCGATAAAATCAGAGCAAAACATACACTCATTATAAAACATTGTATATAGACTTTCGACTGTGAAAACCATTCACTGCCAATTTAGTGCCAGACAGCAGCGTACAGTCCTCACTCTCTGTAGCCTACGACGATGTTCCTGGGTCACCACGCCCATCTGCCTCATACCTATGACCCACTCCTTTTTGGTCTGTTATACGTGGCATAACTTTTCAGAAATTTACGTGCTTCTACACTGCTAACATGCTGTGTTTGGGACACATGATTAGCCAGCGTACGGGCAAGCCGTTTCAGCCTAAAATGATTTTCCTAACTTGATTAACTTTTTTAAAACTTCAACGTAAAAAGTGTTCACTTTCTCTTGACAACTAGTTATTTATAACTGAGAATTTTAATATGTAATGAGCTTGGAAAACAAGTCTAGACTCTTTTTCACCACCCACTGACGCTTTTGCTAGCTGAAGCACACAGAATACTGCGTTGCTATATATTCGTTTATACTTCCTGAAATAACAACATGCATTTAAGAATCGAAAATATATGCATTTCAGTTACCTTGAAATATGAATCACAGTTGAATGCATGCTTTTCTTTTTGAAGAATAATCTCAAATGGATGCAAAGTACGATTTTACTGTAGTGAGGAATAGCTGTTTTGAGTTTGATAAGAGAAGATTTGTTTCTATCTCTTACTAAAATAATAAATCGCAGCCTGTCCCAGTTCACAGTAACACGGCAAACGTGTAGTATCCAATGGCGAAATTGTCGACAACACCTGCGGCCACTCTTTGCCCATATCTTATCAATAGTGACTTTATTACCTTATGCATGAATGTCTGTGGGCCGAGTTTTCTATAATTCTTTATCCTCTCAGTGATTATGTCATCGCAACCTTGACACGGAGCGTTGGCGCGTGACAAGTGTATATGTTTACAGAAAGGTGATTTGTAACTTCCTGTCTAAGTAATATGTCGACAGGACTCGGGTTAATACCTATATTGATTTGTCTTAGAATTATTAAACCGTTGCATAGACAGTGGCAATCCATGTGCAATTATGCCATGTGCACAATACACTAGCAACTAGTCTCTGAAAGGAACACGTTATACAGAAAAGCATCTCATATCGTAAAATAAATAAGATACGATGGAAAAGAAGCCCTGATACTTTCTTCATTTCCAAGAAGCTGGGGAATTGTAGACTTGCCACATTTTCTAGACTTGTGTGGGCTTTCTTGGAAATATTTGCTTCAGGGTCTGTATGACACACATTGCATGACTCACTAGTGCATTTATCTGCACAAACTAATACAAACGAAACTTTTACTTGAAATCTCTTGGAAACTCCCGTGCTCATTGGTGAACAAGTGAGTGAGTGAGTGAGTGAGTGAGTGAGTTTAGGTTTACGCCACACTCAGCAATATTCCAGCCATATGGCGGAGGTCTGTAAATAATCGAGTCTGGACCAGACAATCCAGTGACCAACAACATGAGCATCGATCTGCGCATTGGGAACCGATGACATGTGTCAACCAAGTCAGCGAGCCTAACCACCCGATCCCGTTAGTGGTCTCTCACGACAAGCATAGTCGCTTTTTATGGCACGCATGGGTTGCTGAAGGCCTATTCTACCCTGGGACCTTCAGGGGTCCATTAGTGAACAAAGCAAGGTTCATTGCAAATACTGAAGGAAGGGTATTCATCTAAATACCACATATTTCCTGTCGATACTATGTTTCTGTTTCTCTCTCTCCTGAAATATGCATAACCATCTTTACTTTGTAAAAATGTTTTCAGTCCAGTGCTCACGATCTGTAAGGAGATTTACATTTCTTTACAAATTAATACACGAGAGAAGGAATATGTGAGTTCCTCCTTCACTGACGTACTTTCATGGAGGGTCAAAACTCAAGTTGACATGAGTAATGTCCGTTCGTGTCGTGATCAACATTATTTGGTGTTCGCTCCTCAATGGCGAATGCACTGAACTATGCACAACTATGAACTTCATGCAATGCGATGCCATGCGTTATGGCGTTGTAGGATTTCACAGATATCGAATCGGTTGGAATCAAGATAGCTGTGTGCTGCAGACTAATCCCGTTTCAGGTGTTCACTTTCAGGACATATTGTTAAGTCGTATTCAGGGTGGAGGCACTTGTTGCTATATCCGCACACACAGTCTTGATGAAGAAGACCAATGTGACAGAATGTGCTATTGTAGGCAAAACTTTACAAGCAAGGTATATTTCTGAGAAGATCAGTGCCAGAGTACATCATTTGCGTATGATTGTGTGATACTTAAGCGACAGGCAGGCAATTTCTAGATGACCTTCATTACTTATACCTACACATGTTGAACGTACATGGTGTAAGATATTGTTCTTGATGAAAACACGTTACATCACCACCTATTCCTTTATGGCCCCGGGGCGGCGGGGTAGCCCACTGGTGACAGAGTTTGCTCGTCACACTGAATACCCGGGTTCGATTCCCCTTATAGGTAGAATGTGTGAAGCCCATTTCTGGTGTCTAATGTCGTGATATTGCTGGTGTATTGCTAAAACCGGCGTAAAGCTAAACTCACTCACTCATTCTTATGACTCCGGGACGGTGGGGTAACCCAATGGTTAAAGCGCTCCCTCGTGAAGCTCGACATTTACCACATTGTCTCACGCTTATGACCTGAACTTACAGTGTGAAGCCTATTTCTGGTGTACCCTGGTGTGATTAATATGTGTAATACTGAACTCACGCACGTTATGACTCCATTTCAACACATACAAAACAAACATCTCTATATAATGCTAAGGTGGCACTAAGTTGTCCTTGATGAGTTATGTTTTACACACTAAGATGAAACCTTCAGCAGAGAGGGTTAGAGGGATCCTTGCACAGTCAGACTGGTAAAGCTCATCATCAGTTCAGGGCCATTGCCCCCTCTACACGCAGCCCAGAGAGAAATATGTAGACTCCCCAATACTGCAACCTTCTGTATCATTATCATTATTATTTTACAGTCATACGTTCACGTTTACGTCCGAAAGAACAACCTTGTATCGTTTCTCTTATTTAATGTTCATTTTATAAAGTCGTGCAGCATTATACGTATTTCAAATTTATGATTCTTCATCAGATTCATCTGTCCAGTGTAAACGTCAACACGCATATTATGTTGATGGTGATTTTAAATTCATTTTCATTTCCATGAAACAAGGACACAGTTTCCACATTTGAAAGTGCATTTACGTTTGTTTTGAAAGTTTCTGTATCAGGATAAAATGTCAACTAACGGCAAATTACATGGACTTGTTTTTATTCATTAATCTTCTTGGAGGCCAAGCATAATTTCATAGAAGCGACGAAATATGTGTTACAATCCATTTATTCGAAAATACTGCGTATATCCCATTGACTTTAGTCATATAGCTGGATGGCTGTTGAAACCAGTCAGCGTCAGTGTAATAGATTAGTGCAATGTGCAGTTGTTTGTCCATGTCGTCGGCTGAACAATGTGTATTTCCTTCTGTAGCTGTTATCAGCTTAACAGACTTTACATGGGGAAATGTATCCGTCACATCAGGTCACAAATGACTATTTCAAACTACTACCTGCATGCGTGCTTCGTTGCAGTCATATTTCCGGCCACCACTAATTTTATATCATATTACGTGGGTAGCAGGAAACCTTGGTATCAGTCAAAGTATTATGCTAGTTGTTTACCGTGTTTGTAGCTAGATTTAACTGTAATACAATCAACCTTTTGAAATTGTTTGGCCTGTTCGTAACAAATCATTTGGCACCCATTCAAAATTGCTAGTGCAGAGTGCTTGTTAACCACTGATCTGTCAGTGGATTATATGATTTGATCTACCACATGGGCGTGGATCGTATTTATAAGGCAGACAAAGATGCACTTCCAACTTAAGGGCGTGGATCGTATTTATAAGGCAGACAAAGATGCACCTCCAACGGAAGGGTGTGGATCGTATTTATAAGGCACACAAAGATGCACCTCCAACTGAAGGGTGTGGATCGTATTTATAAGGCAGACAAAGATGCACCTCCAACTGAAGGGCGTGGATCGTATTTATAAGGCACACAAAGATGCACCTCCAACTAAAGGGCGTGCGAAGCATCTGACTTGATGGTGGGGAGACTAACAGTGTTCCCTCATTTCTCTGTACCGTATGCTGTGTGACCAGCAAGTGACATTACCACACAATATGTGCACGTAGTACTCGGACATGGAGTTGCTGAAACAATAATATATGTCCACGATATAGTCACAATTCTACAATCGAATCCCTTTCAGCAGATGGGATTATTTTTGGAGGGCTTATTGTTATAGGCAGGGGACAGGTGCATATATTTCACACACAGTTTTAATGTATACGGATACATTTACCTCAGCCGTCAAATGATACAAGAGTTGCTGTGCAGACCCTACGAATGTTCTGTTTCAAATCGAACATATCAATCTCCCTCAGATGTGTATTGACACATTTTGTGTTCACATATGTTCAAATGATTGACACATGTTTATGTGTCGTTCTATGAAGATAAAATGTTTTCGTATTTTAACAATTTACAAGTACTGTAGAAACTGTATAGCTGCCATGCTGTTGATCAGTTAAATCGAATCCAGGCATATAGGTGGGTTATTGCTGAGTGTGGCGTTTAACAACAACCCGACCATGAAATGTATTCCGTTGCAAATGATACATCTTGTTCACTCGCATTTTCCTGAAATAGAGACTCCAGAATTATTAGCAAAGCTGAAACTAAGGCCAATACTTCGTACGAATTTTCTGAAGAGGATTCACATGTCAATGCCACGACAGGGACGTGTGGGTTGTATCAATGTGTTGACATGACTAAACAAACTGCATTCTCGAGGAAACCTGTTCTCATGTTATTGTCAACAGGAGATGATGTATTGAACGTTTGCTGCCCAGCCGTTCTTTGTGATCACAAACTTTGTGTCAATATATTTCACCAGAGGCTTTCAATTATGATAACGACAGTGTTGAAATATTCGGTAACATTCATTCTGGTATATTCTAGTTCTGAATTGAACTAGTGTCTATGAAGATAAGGGTTTATAAATAACGCTGTGTCGCCAAGGTGTTACAAACAATTAGGAAAACTCCTATACAAGCGTTGCATTCAACGAAATTAAATTGCAAGTTGTATTCATATGGTTCCGTACATTTTCCTTGAAGGGGCGTGGTCTGATAGTTAAAGCTCCTAGCATAGTGCAGTTTCGCCCATGAGGTTACGTTGCCCGTGGTAGTAGGAACCTAATGTATTGCGCTCTGCATATTATGCAGCAGGTTACCAGTAGTTTGTTATATGTTTCAATGACAGACATTACTAATACAAACTGCTTTCTTGAGGACACTTGCTGCTTGCATAATACTGTCGATAATGACGATCATTTACGAACCAGCCATCCTTTGTGATCACACACTTTGTGACAATATCTTTCACCTCCGGCTTTCAATGTTGATGACGACGCAGTGTTGACATATTCGGAACGTTCATTCTTGTCTTGCCCTCTGGATTGAACTGGTTTCTATAAAGATTTAGATTAAAGATTAGGTTTGTCTCACCGGGATGTTACAAAAATATTAAAAGAACTCCTGTATAAACATTGTATTCTATATGTCTAGTACTCTTTATATCTGTGTACGTCGTGTCATAAATGTGTATACTGACGTATGTTCAGAATACACTGACAAAAAAAAACACAACAAGCACATGTGTTCAAAGATTACAGTATGTTGGATCTGTTTTATTCCTGTCACACACGATTAATTCTATACATGAGAACACAAAAGACATGTGCAAGTGTAGAACTATGTTAAGAGTTGCTATTACCAGCATGTGGTGGAAATGAATGGTGTCTGGTGCAGGTATTCAAGATGCATTGTAGTCAGAGGGTAAATGCAACAAACAGTTGATTCACTGCCCATTGTGCAATAAGTGCTGCTTATTTTCATATGTACCATTATTCCCATAGAGATTTATATTTGAGCAGCGGCGGGGTCATACAGTGGTTAATGCGTTCGACATGCAAAGGACAGGGTTCGATTCCCTACATACGTAAACTGTGTGAAGCCCATTCCCAGTGTCCCGGCTTTTGCTAAATGCAGTGTAAAACCCAACTTTCACACTTTATGTTTGAACTTCGTTAAAACACGATAAATTCAAATGCATATGACTGCGCTTTTTTACGACATTGGTTTTCTGTTTCCTGCAGGGAAAATATTAGGCATGTCTCAAACAACTGTAATAAAGAATCGATATTCGGGTTCTTGTGACCAATCACCGACAATAACTTGTAGTTCGGGGCATAAAACATCACGTCAGTCTATTCACAATGTGTTTGTGTACCAGATAAACTTCGACCTTACTTCATTATTATTATTCATTTTTTTATTTGGATTTAGCATGATTTCGATTTTGCGAAACATGCATCAAGTAATATGTATAGAAAAGCAAAGCCTTCATTGTGTGTTCAAAGGTACAATAACTAAGATACAATCCCACGGGGTAAATTGGATACGTTGTTGTTCGGTCATGCTAAATATAACATTATGGTCATTAAGGAAATGGCCGTAGCCTCATCAGCGCGCTGAACGTATGTACATACGAGTCCAGTGTTCGCGGTAAGTTTTGTACGAGTGCGTGCAGAAATAAAATCATCGATATGCAGTTCAAAACTTTTGCGCGTGAAATGTTCACTACAATCCAGAATTATTTCGAAATATATTGGTTTCATTTTATATGTGCTGACTTAAGGTACTTTTTAAAATTAAGTAGATCAGAATCTATGTGAAAAAACACACCCAAAAATATTGTTGGAAATAAACGTTGTTTGCGTGAAAAACGCAGGTTTCTCCGTTAACGCGAACACTATAGTATGAGTATGTACTGATTGCAAGGTTTGGTATATCACACCCACTGCTGACAGTGCACGGTTAGTGTACAATAGTTGAACAGTCACTCTAACATTGTCAGTGTATGTTGAAACTGTTGAGGAAATATCAAATATCAGCGCCTTTAGCGAGCACTAGTTGCATGGATATGTGCTCTATATAAATATCCAATAACATAACATAACACAACATGGTGAATGACGCAAGGGAGACAACTCCGTCAAGTCTCCACCACACTGGTTGTAACAAGACAGACGCCTCACATGCGAGGTGCGGCTTTCGTCAGTCACCATTGTCAGTGTACCGGACGTATTCTCATGATTACAGTGTACGGTGCAAGGGAGACTATTATGCATTCACAGCAGCTTTTAATTTCACATGCTGCCTCACCTCTCACTTCAAAAGACATACACGTCAATGATGTTTCGAAAACAGCGTGTTCACCATGGCTCTTGATGACGATTGCTTGTGTGTGTATATTTAGTTTCAGGGTGGTTTCGGGTTGTGGGTCTTGGAAAGTTCATTCTCTCCTTTTTTATCTTATGCTTCTTCCATATCAGCAACGATCGATCTCGATCAGTTACAATTCCTTAGACAACTCAGATGACATCGGGTTGGTTGATTCCTGTTCTGTGCTACTGTAGAAACCCTGTAACCAATCGGTTCATACTTTGAACGTCACCATCTAAACATTTTAATACTTGTATAAAATACGGTCAGTTAATTATCAGAGTCAGAGTTACAGCGGGTTACAACAGGAATATGTACATACCGTAGACACACCAAAATCAACCCTGGGCGAGACAGGTCAAATCATACAAATTTGTCTTCGTTGATATTTCGGCAAAACCAACAGGCGACCGACTCTGTACATGTGCATCTTTGTGTGAATTAATGTTATATAAGGGACGCTACATATGTTATTGGGTTGGACGCATGGTAGAGAAAATTAGGGAACAATTCCTCATCATCCGTTCTTCAATGTCACGTCTCTCCTTCGTCATGGAACATATTCTTTTTCCTGTTCACTTTGTCCATTGCTGCTGCTGACAAAGCCCTCTTCTTCTGGACGAAAACTTGGCATCCATATTCATCTAAATATATTCTGTATTGTATTACCTTTATGGAGCATTGGGTCACGTTTTGTCTTTGTCTGTAGTTATATTGAATATTTTACACACCACACTTTCAAGTAAAAGACAAAATGCTTATAAACGCAAAAATCATACTCGAGATGCGAAGTGATACTTTGTCCGTCTTATCCAGGTGTTTGCATTTCAAATACCAGATTGTGTCTTACCAAGAAAGGTACTGTAAAGAACCAAGAGGAAAAAACAACAACAAAAAACACGTCGAATAATACATTAAACACAATGAAAACATCACGTCTGTGCCAATAAAGGCTCCCGTTTTTAGAAAAAAAGAAACCGTTATTTTACACCGTTATTTTCCATCAGAATACGTGTACTTTTTAGACTTAAGTACCCTCTCAGGGGGACAATTATTTTACAGTACCTCAACCCCCTTTGAGGGTACAGCCACCAACGATTTAAGTTACTAACTCAATCTTCCACTTATAAAATATTTACCTATTTACAATTCATTTAACAAATCTAATTCTGTTAAAAATGAGTTAATTAAACGAGGACTAGTATTGCTAAAAAGATCCTTCATGGTTCGTGAATTAAAATACTGATCCCTTGTGATGGAATACTCAACACAGTCAAGCAGGATATGCTTGACTGTGCTTCTTCGCACATCACAAGGGATGCAGGACGGAGGATCATCACCTTTCAAAAGGTACTGTTGAGTATATCATGTAAGGCCAATACGACATCGCCGCAGAATAGCCTCTTCAAATCTGAACTGACAAGCCATGTGGGTACACCCAATTTTAGGTTTTATTGCATGTAATGTATTGATACCCACTTGGGTGTCCCACTTCTTTTGCATCAGATCACGGATATACGATCTGATGTAGTTTTATAATCAGAGTATGGAATAAGAAGTGTTGTCACAGATTTGTTGAGTGCTGCCTTGGCAGCAAGATCAGCCATTGTGTTACCAGAAATGCCCACATGGTTCGGTAACCAACAGAGGACGATGTCGTATTGGCCAGTAGCAAGATCATTATACAATTCAAATATTCCTATTAAAAGTGGATGTTTACCAGAAATATTTTTAATAGCTTGAAGGCAAGAAAGAGAGTCGGAATAGATTATATAATGTTTATGTTTAGGGTTTCTTTGAATATGTTCCACTGTATAATATTGTTGGAATAAGGTATCTTTTTTTTTTGGGTGGGGGCAGGGGGGGGGGGGGATTTATTGGGGATCAACCCTGCACCTTTTCAGAGGGCCACACGCTATGTGCCCTAGAATGGAAGTTTTCAGATACGTCCATGTCTTCAAGTGATCCATATTTATTGAATAACTGAATTTTATTTTCTGATCCTTTTTCTGAATTTTTTTGTTGCAAAATCTGGCTTTTCACTTTTAGTTTTAGTGAGACTTTGTTGAGACTTTGTTGACGATTGTGAAGATAATTCAAGATTGGGTGATGTTTCTGATTGTGTTTGAGAGGGACCAGGAAGTGATTCTCCTGTTTGAGTAGATGTAGTGGGTGAGAGAAGGCTAGGAGAATCCGTTTTCACCCAAGTTAAGTCTGTCTGACAGCTGGCAGATACAGTAACTATGCTAGATGTTGTTTCAGGCGTTCTTTTGGCATAGCTTTCTGTTTGTCCCGAGCTTAGAACTTGTCTTTTTGCATCAGCAAAGCTGATGTTTTGAGTGAACTTTATTTTATTAATTGCCTTTTGCTGTTTCCGAACAGGATAGTCCTTAGAGTAAGATGGGTGATTCCCTGTACAGTTGACACATTGTTTAACATTACTGTTACAATCTTCTGTTCTGTCGGTCTTTTCTCTGCAGTGAGCACATACAACAGACAAGGTGCACGAGTTTACTCCATGGCCAAACGTTTGGCATTTGAAGCACCTGAGAGGACTGGGAATGTATGTGTCAACATTTAGATTGCAGTAGCCTGCCTTCAGTGATTTTGGAGCAGAAGGTAAAGAAAAAGAAAACAAATATGTGTTGGTTTTAAAGGTTTCATTGTTTCTAAGAGTTGAAAAACGTTTCACATAGAGTACACCCTGATCTCTCATCTCAGACGCGATGTCTAATTCCGACATTTTAGCGAGTAATCGAGCATGGCCTATATCAGGGAGCAAGAGACGTAGGGTGCCGTCACTTAACGGCCGCCTGGGCGCTGACCATGCACGGCCCATTCCTATGTTGCACATCGACGTAAAGCTGGTTTCCAGGGCTATCTGGCGGTGTCATCAGAAATGACCTGCCGTCGACAGGTTTGACGTCGGGACGCTTTAAAGTCCGATGTAACTCGATTTTTGGCAGCTTTTCACGCTGCGGGTACTTGTCATGTTTCGTACATCGACCCCAGGGTTTTGATTTGACTCTGGATCGGAAGCCCTGTGTCTTGGCTTTCACGTCATGTGCGACACATGCGGGTGCAGTCATGTTTTCCCACCCTTAAAGCCACCCAAAGCTAAGCCCCGTGCGCGTAACGGGGGCCAAAACAGCTCAGATTTGATATCACCAGGGTTTGATCTATGCATCCTGCGTTCACTAATTGTCCCATCCCGGGAGAAAGAGACATACTGCACACACATCATACATGAAAATTCGGCCACGTGCATGAAGCACCTGGGGTTATCACGGGGTCGACATGGGGTGCCTGGTTGGGCGTCCACGCCCATTTTCCCATCTGTTATAGACCTGTAATTTTACCAAGACAAAAGCCTTACTCGGAGAGCATCTTTTAAACGTCACTCGAACGTTGAATATTCACATCCTATTGACAGGTTTCACATCGACGTGAAGCTGGTCCCCAGGCCTATCTGGTGGTAACATCAGAAGTGACAAATCTTTACCGGGTTCGACGGCGGGGCGCTTTTAAGCCCGATTTATCCCGATTTATGGCAATTTTTTCACGCTGTAGGTACTTGTCATGTTTCGTACATCGACCCCAGGGTTTTGTCTTCGACATGGGTCGGAAGCCCTGTGTCTTGACTTTCGCGTCATGTGCGACACGTGTGGCTGCCGTTATGTTTTCCCACCCTTAAAGCCACCCAAAGCCAAAGCCTGTGCGTGCGGCGGGATGCAAAACAGCTTTTTTGATATCACGCGAGTGAGTGAGTGAGTGAGTGAGTGAGTGAGTGAGTGAGTGAGTGAGTGAGTGAGTGAGTGAGTGAGTGAGTGAGTGAGTGAGTGAGTGAGTGAGTGAGTGAGTGAGTGAGTGAGTGAGTGAGTGAGTGAGTGAGTGAGTGAGTGAGTGAGTGAGTGAGTGAGTGAGTGATTAAACATACCTACACATACACTTACGAATTGAAAGCCAGAACTGCCCATTAGCTTTTGGTGTCAGGTGTACGCCGTCCTTGGCTAGCAGCGCAGGTCCCATCCTCATGTGCTGGCTGTGTTCCCAAAGGGTGGCATCCAGACGGCGTCGCAACATCTTCTTCAAGCGCCGGTTCGCCTCCTCCACCTTCCGCTTGTAGGCAGAGACCGTCATGTTCCTTGGTTTTACCCTCGGAAACAGACTCCCTATCACCGCCCTGGAGCCTGGCCGTTTCCACCGAAGGTAGTCCAGAAGATCCAGCAGGTCTTCGACCAGGTCCCGAGGATCAGTAGAGGCCGACACGTCGTTCTCTCCCACTTGAAAGAACACAATGCCCTGAAAAGCTGCATCAAGGGCATCCACCTCAGCTTTCATCCGAGCGACGGTCGCCCCTCCGATCCCACGCACGGTAGTGAGGATGCCATGTGGAGGGGGACAGACTTGAACAAGTCGCCGCACGAAACTATGCCCCAGGATGGCAAAGTGCAGTGGCTTTGAAACAGGAGCTTCAAAAAGTGCGCAGGCCATGACTTGAATGAAGTTAGTCTTCAAAAACGATTTCTGACAATGAGTTGTGTCAAATAATATCAGCACAAGTGCCGTGATGCTCGTATCTGACTGCTAAGTATATATAGCCTGGGTCATTGATACGTGTTTGTACTGAGCTCTGCATTGAACTCACGGGATCAATCGTTCATGGATTAAGACCTGTTGTTAGCTTAAGCCTGACACGACTCACTCATCTCGTTCAGTTATGGGATAAAACAACGAGTCAATGATTGGTGTTTTCAGTCGTAATTGCCGCCACTTTGGTTGGCTTCTCACTCAGAAACTCACGGATTAGGCATTACCATCAAAGCATCAGAGCCAGGCTTGTGTGTCCCACCCCGACAAGTGCTTCTGCAAACATGACACCAGTCACGGCACAATTCCAGACAATGTAGTGATGTGATGTGATTGTGTTTGTCTTGTGTGAGGGTGACCTGTAGTAACGCTAAGAATCACAAAGGCAGTGTCTTCGCTTTCTCTCCAGCTGGAATTAAAGACAATACCAAGGCTACATTTCCATACAGCATCAAACAACTTCCATACAACATCAAACTATCGGGAGTACGGATCACACCAGCTGGAACTAAAGACAATACCAAGGCTACATTTCCATGCAACATCAAACTATCGGCAAACATGGAAACCCGGCATTAAGCATCACACCAGCTGGAATTAAAGACAATGCCAAGGCTACATTTCCATACAACATCAAACAACTTCCATGCAACATCAAACTATCGGGAGTACGGATCACACCAGCTGGAACTAAAGACAATACCAAGGCTACATTTCCATGCAACATCAAACTATCGGCAAACATGGAAACCCGGCATTAAGCATCACACCAGCTGGAATTAAAGACAATGCCAAGGCTACATTTCCATACAACATCAAACAACTTCCATGCAACATCAAACTATCGGGAGTACGGATCACACCAGCTGGAACTAAAGACAATACCAAGGCTACATTTCCATGCAACATCAAACTATCGGCAAACATGGAAACCCGGTATTAAGCATCACACCAGCTGGAATTAAAGACAATTTTTCCGGGCCAGTTTGTAGGCATTGAAAATATGGCACCTTCACCCGGTAACATATTATCAATGCCTCGGCCGAACGACTGACTTTGTAGACCTTGATGCAAGTATACCATTTCACTTGGGTCAAGGGTTACATCATCTACCCTTTTCCACCTACTTTGTTTATTTCGCGCTTTTAGTTTTTTATTAGTGGTGTTAGGTGTTTTTGTTTTGAGTTGGTAATGTTTGAGTTTCGTAGTCACCTTCTCTCTCTCTTGGTAATTTTTTCACGTTAATTTAATGTTTTTGGTTTGGGGTTAAGTGGTTTAGGCGGTGTTACTTTTGTCCTTTTAGTTTGGCATTTATCTCCAGTTTTACGTTCTGTCATTGTCAGTGTTTATTATTCAGTTATACGCACCGCGGTATTCATGGTTTTAGCTTTAAATTTATGTCATTTAGGTTTGGGTTAGCGGTTTAGTTTTAACATTGTCGGTATTGATGATTTTAGCTTTAAGGTTATGTCATTTAGGTTAATTCGGAATGGGTTAGTGATTTGGTGTAGAGAGAAGGACGTGGACTTTCCGTTTTAATTTTATGTTACTTTGATTGGAGGTTAATGGTTTGGATTAGAAGGGAACAGCGTTAGGTTGTTCTTTTAATTTAGCATGCACCATGATAACCATAGCTCACGAATTATTGAATACCCATACAATTGCCGTACATAATGGACAGATACCTCAAATATGTTAACACAAATGTATCATACAAATCATGAAACCTGGAAGGATACAACTTTCATTCCAAAGTCTGATTGCTGTGAAGGCACACTTGAGTCGACGTAGGAAGGAGGTCGTGGTTCTTCAAGTACTGTTGGCAGTTGAGCTGCTACACGTGAACAACACACACTACGCTTTACATCAACATGCATAACAAAACGTCAATGTCCGTCTGGCATGTCATGCCGTCGCATCTACCCATCAAGTAGATGTCTCACGTAGCTGTAGACACTACAGCAATAAACCGCTCATTTCCCATATGCCACACTTTAGGGAATCGCAAAGATTTGACACGGCAAATCATGAACAATTACCACCAAATCGACCTAGAGTCTCCTGTCAAGACTCGAACGGGTTTGCCTGCGCCAGCTACCGTTTTACCATCATCGCCTCTCGTCTCGAGGTCGCCCCCTCAACCTCTGTGCAACACCAGTGTTTTGCCTGCTTCGTGGCTGAGACATCGCCTGCTTCTAGGTAAAATCACCGGCGTATGCACTTGCTCGCGGGCGAATCAAGACTCGAACCGGTTCGCTGCGCCAGCTACCCTGTCACCATCATCGCCTATCCTGTCGGGATCGTCCCCTCGCCTGCTATGCAACACCAGCATGTCGCTCTGCTTCCGACACTATCACCCATCTCTAGGCAAAAGTCAGCAGAGTCTACACTTGCTCACGGGCAAATCAAGACTCGAACGGGTTTGCCTGCGCCAGCTACCGTTTCACCATCATCGACTCTCCTCTCGGGATCGTCCCCTCGCCTGCTATGCAACACCAGCATGTCGATCTGCTTCCGACACTATCACCCATCTGTACGCAAAAGTCAGCAGAGTCTACACTTGCTCACGGGCAAATCAAGACTCGAACGGGTTTGCCTGCGCCAGCTACCGTTTCACCATCATCGACTCTCCTCTCGGGATCGTCCCCTCGCCTGCTATGCAACACCAGCCTGTCGATCTCCTTCCGACACTATCACCCATCTCTAGGCAAAAGTCAGCAGAGTCTACACTTGCTCACGGGCAAATCAAGACTCGAACGGGTTTGCCTGCGCCAGCTACCGTTTTACCATCATCGCCTCTCGTCTCGAGGTCGCCCTCTCAACCTCTGTGCAACACCAGTGTTTTGCCTGCTTCGTGGCTGAGACATCGCCTGCTTCTAGGTAAAATCACCGGCGTATGCACTTGCTCGCGGGCGAATCAAGACTCGAACCGGTTCGCTGCGCCAGCTACCCTGTCACCATCATCGCCTATCCTGTCGGGATCGTCCCCTCGCCTGCTATGCAACACCAGCATGTCGATCTGCTTCCGACACTATCACCCATCTCTAGGCAAAAGTCAGCAGAGTCTACACTTGCTCACGGGCAAATCAAGACTCGAACGGGTTTGCCTGCGCCAGCTACCGTTTCACCATCATCGCCTCTCGTCTCGAGGTCGCCCTCTCAACCTCTGTGCAACACCAGTGTTTTGCCTGCTTCGTGGCTGAGACATCGCCTGCTTCTAGGTAAAATCACCGGCGTATGCACTTGCTCGCGGGCGAATCAAGACTCGAACCGGTTCGCTGCGCCAGCTACCGTTTCACCATCATCGACTCTCCTCTCGGGATCGTCCCCTCGCCTGCTATGCAACACCAGCATGTCGATCTGCTTCCGACACTATCACCCATCTCTAGGCAAAAGTCAGCAGAGTCTACACTTGCTCACGGGCAAATCAAGACTCGAACGGGTTTGCCTGCGCCAGCTACCGTTTCACCATCATCGACTCTCCTCTCGGGATCGTCCCCTCGCCTGCTATGCAACACCAGCATGTCGATCTGCTTCCGACACTATCACCCATCTCTAGGCAAAAGTCAGCAGAGTCTACACTTGCTCACGGGCAAATCAAGACTCGAACGGGTTTGCCTGCGCCAGCTACCGTTTTACCATCATCGCCTCTCGTCTCGAGGTCGCCCCCTCAACCTCTGTGCAACACCAGTGTTTTGCCTGCTTCGTGGCTGAGACATCGCCTGCTTCTAGGTAAAATCACCGGCGTATGCACTTGCTCGCGGGCGAATCAAGACTCGAACCGGTTCGCTGCGCCAGCTACCCTGTCACCATCATCGCCTATCCTGTCGGGATCGTCCCCTCGCCTGCTATGCAACACCAGCATGTCGATCTGCTTCCGACACTATCACCCATCTCTAGGCAAAAGTCAGCAGAGTCTACACTTGCTCACGGGCAAATCAAGACTCGAACGGGTTTGCCTGCGCCAGCTACCGTTTCACCATCATCGCCTCTCGTCTCGAGGTCGCCCTCTCAACCTCTGTGCAACACCAGTGTTTTGCCTGCTTCGTGGCTGAGACATCGCCTGCTTCTAGGTAAAATCACCGGCGTATGCACTTGCTCGCGGGCGAATCAAGACTCGAACCGGTTCGCTGCGCCAGCTACCGTTTCACCATCATCGCCTATCCTGTCGGGATCGTCCCCTCGCCTCCTATGCAACACCAGCATGTCGATCTGCTTCCGACACTATCACCCATCTCTAGGCAAAAGTCAGCAGAGTCTACACTTGCTCACGGGCAAATCAAGACTCGAACGGGTTTGCCTGCGCCAGCTACCGTTTTACCATCATCGCCTCTCGTCTCGAGGTCGCCCCCTCAACCTCTGTGCAACACCAGTGTTTTGCCTGCTTCGTGGCTGAGACATCGCCTGCTTCTAGGTAAAATCACCGGCGTATGCACTTGCTCGCGGGCGAATCAAGACTCGAACCGGTTCGCTGCGCCAGCTACCCTGTCACCATCATCGCCTATCCTGTCGGGATCGTCCCCTCGCCTGCTATGCAACACCAGCATGTCGCTCTGCTTCCGACACTATCACCCATCTCTAGGCAAAAGTCAGCAGAGTCTACACTTGCTCACGGGCAAATCAAGACTCGAACGGGTTTGCCTGCGCCAGCTACCGTTTCACCATCATCGACTCTCCTCTCGGGATCGTCCCCTCGCCTGCTATGCAACACCAGCATGTCGCTCTGCTTCCGACACTATCACCCATCTCTAGGCAAAAGTCAGCAGAGTCTACACTTGCTCACGGGCAAATCAAGACTCGAACGGGTTTGCCTGCGCCAGCTACCGTTTCACCATCATCGACTCTCCTCTCGGGATCGTCCCCTCGCCTGCTATGCAACACCAGCATGTCGATCTCCTTCCGACACTATCACCCATCTCTAGGCAAAAGTCAGCAGAGTCTACACTTGCTCACGGGCAAATCAAGACTCGAACGGGTTTGCCTGCGCCAGCTACCGTTTCACCATCATCGACTCTCCTCTCGGGATCGTCCCCTCGCCTGCTATGCAACACCAGCATGTCGATCTGCTTCCGACACTATCACCCATCTCTAGGCAAAAGTCAGCAGAGTCTACACTTGCTCACGGGCAAATCAAGACTCGAACGGGTTTGCCTGCGCCAGCTACCGTTTCACCATCATCGACTCTCCTCTCGGGATCGTCCCCTCGCCTGCTATGCAACACCAGCATGTCGCTCTGCTTCCGACACTATCACCCATCTCTAGGCAAAAGTCAGCAGAGTCTACACTTGCTCACGGGCAAATCAAGACTCGAACGGGTTTGCCTGCGCCAGCTACCGTTTCACCATCATCGACTCTCCTCTCGGGATCGTCCCCTCGCCTGCTATGCAACACCAGCATGTCGATCTGCTTCCGACACTATCACCCATCTCTAGGCAAAAGTCAGCAGAGTCTACACTTGCTCACGGGCAAATCAAGACTCGAACGGGTTTGCCTGCGCCAGCTACCGTTTTACCATCATCGCCTCTCGTCTCGAGGTCGCCCTCTCAACCTCTGTGCAACACCAGTGTTTTGCCTGCTTCGTGGCTGAGACATCGCCTGCTTCTAGGTAAAATCACCGGCGTATGCACTTGCTCGCGGGCGAATCAAGACTCGAACCGGTTCGCTGCGCCAGCTACCCTGTCACCATCATCGCCTATCCTGTCGGGATCGTCCCCTCGCCTCCTATGCAACACCAGCATGTCGATCTGCTTCCGACACTATCACCCATCTCTAGGCAAAAGTCAGCAGAGTCTACACTTGCTCACGGGCAAATCAAGACTCGAACGGGTTTGCCTGCGCCAGCTACCGTTTTACCATCATCGCCTCTCGTCTCGAGGTCGCCCCCTCAACCTCTGTGCAACACCAGTGTTTTGCCTGCTTCGTGGCTGAGACATCGCCTGCTTCTAGGTAAAATCACCGGCGTATGCACTTGCTCGCGGGCGAATCAAGACTCGAACCGGTTCGCTGCGCCAGCTACCCTGTCACCATCATCGCCTATCCTGTCGGGATCGTCCCCTCGCCTGCTATGCAACACCAGCATGTCGCTCTGCTTCCGACACTATCACCCATCTCTAGGCAAAAGTCAGCAGAGTCTACACTTGCTCACGGGCAAATCAAGACTCGAACGGGTTTGCCTGCGCCAGCTACCGTTTCACCATCATCGACTCTCCTCTCGGGATCGTCCCCTCGCCTGCTATGCAACACCAGCATGTCGATCTGCTTCCGACACTATCACCCATCTCTAGGCAAAAGTCAGCAGAGTCTACACTTGCTCACGGGCAAATCAAGACTCGAACGGGTTTGCCTGCGCCAGCTACCGTTTCACCATCATCGACTCTCCTCTCGGGATCGTCCCCTCGCCTGCTATGCAACACCAGCATGTCGATCTGCTTCCGACACTATCACCCATCTCTAGGCAAAAGTCAGCAGAGTCTACACTTGCTCACGGGCAAATCAAGACTCGAACGGGTTTGCCTGCGCCAGCTACCGTTTTACCATCATCGCCTCTCGTCTCGAGGTCGCCCTCTCAACCTCTGTGCAACACCAGTGTTTTGCCTGCTTCGTGGCTGAGACATCGCCTGCTTCTAGGTAAAATCACCGGCGTATGCACTTGCTCGCGGGCGAATCAAGACTCGAACCGGTTCGCTGCGCCAGCTACCGTTTCACCATCATCGACTCTCCTCTCGGGATCATTCCCTCGCCTCCTATGCAACACCAGTATGTCGATCTGCTTCCGACACTATCACCCATCTCTAGGCAAAAGTCAGCAGAGTCTACACTTGCTCACGGGCAAATCAAGACTCGAACGGGTTTGCCTGCGCCAGCTACCGTTTCACCATCATCGCCTCTCCTCTCGGGATCGTCCCCTCGCCTGCTATGCAACACCAGCATGTCGATCTGCTTCCGACACTACCACCCATCTCTAGGCAAAAGTCAGCAGAGTCTACACTTGCTCACGGGCAAATCAAGACTCGAACGGGTTTGCCTGCGCCAGCTACCGTTTCACCATCATCGACTCTCCTCTCGGGATCGTCCCCTCGCCTGCTGTACAACACCAGCATGTCGATCTGCTTCCGACACTATCACCCATCTGTACGCAAAAGTCAGCAGAGTCTACACTTGCTCACGGGCAAATCAAGACTCGAACGGGTTTGCCTGCGCCAGCTACCGTTTCACCATCATCGACTCTCCTCTCGGGATCGTCCCCTCGCCTGCTGTACAACACCAGCATGTCGATCTGCTTCCGACACTATCACCCATCTGTACGCAAAAGTCAGCAGAGTCTACACTTGCTCACGGGCAAATCAAGACTCGAACGGGTTTGCCTGCGCCAGCTACCGTTTCACCATCATCGACTCTCCTCTCGGGATCGTCCCCTCGCCT
The DNA here is from genome assembly GCF_037392515.1 of Haliotis asinina. Taxonomy (NCBI): domain Eukaryota; kingdom Metazoa; phylum Mollusca; class Gastropoda; order Lepetellida; family Haliotidae; genus Haliotis; species Haliotis asinina. The sequence continues at coordinate 8,076,251 of NC_090283.1, read as the reverse complement.
GCTATGCAACACCAGCATATCGTTCTGCTTCTCGCAAACTCGCCATTGAGCCCCCTGTCAAGACTCGATAGTTTTCCGTTTTGCTACACCATGGCCGCTTATGGATCGAGCGTCTTCGGCAGAACGAATGATGAATAGTATGAACAACGTCGCGCGCCGTTGCTCACGCTAACCACCACGTCAACCAAGTGCTTGATCATGGTGGAAGTCAGAATTATCCCCCTATGCACAACCTTGATACTTTCCAACCTCCGTGGGCAGACGTAGAGGGCAGCGTCGCAATTTCCGCATCGCCGTTCCGTTCCCGTCCCGTCTACGTTCGTGCCCGGGGAACGTAGGCATTTTCCGAGCAGTGGCCAAGCTGGCTCGGGTTCCCCTTGTGTAGAAAAGTACGTAAATACGTTGGATAGTTAAACTTTCACCTGACGATAGTACACATTTTAAAAAGTTTAGATTTACTTTATTTGAAAAGATAGAGCAACGAAATTTTGCATGTACCTCCGCCATTAAATGGGCTTTCTGGCAATACCATCCAATTTGACTTTTAGAAAAGAAGTTACATAGTATTTTTTAAAAAAGTACAGTAAAAAACGACTATTTTTTCGAACAAATTGTGCAATATACTTTACAATTTTCAGAATAGATGAAATCTGCTTACACCATTGTTGCCGTCACCAGAAGAGCTTTCTAATGATACCACAAAATGTATGCTACAGACTAGAGTGCTGCAGTTAGAAGCAAAAAAGACGCAATAAGGCAACACGAGAGCAAATGCGCCATTGAAAGGCCGTAGACGCGAAAAGCGGCGGTATATACGGACGTGTGTAGCCTCTCCAAAAACCATTGTATATGTACATGTGATACGTCGTTAGAAGCAGATTTGAAAGGGCATTCATACGCATTATGGACATTTAGGAACGAGAAAACGATATAAAAATTATCAACGAAATTAACTTCCGATTACCGATCCGTTGACACGGAAATAGCATGCGGCAGTACATGCGGACAGCTATACACAACATTGCAGACGTGCATGTTATGCATCGCCAGAAACCCCATGGAAAGACCTTTCAAATGAATCATAGATATAAGAAATCCAATGAGGGATAACGAAATTAGAACGAAAGTCTACTTCCGCTAACGGCGCCGTTGCGACGGAACTAACATGCGGCATCAAATCTGGACAGCTATACACAACATTGCAGACGTACATGTTATACATCGCTAGAAACCCCATGGAAAGGCCTTTCAAATGAATCATAGATATAAGAAATCCAATGAGGGATAACGAAATTAGGACGAAAGCCTACTTCCGCTAACGGCGCCGTTGGGACGGAACTAACATGTGGCATTACATACGGACAGCTATACACAACATTGCAGACGTACATGTTATACATCGCCAGAAACCCCATGGAAAGGCCTTTCAAATGAATCATAGATATTAGAAATCCAATGAGGGATAACGAAATTAGAACGAAAGTCTACTTCCGCTACCGTCGCCGTTTCGACGGAACGGACAAGCGGCATTACCTACGGACATGCCTAGCATCTTTGCTCAACGTCGCACATGCACATGCCATACACCACCAGAAGCGAATTGAAATGCTCTTTCTAATGAATATAAGATACTGAAAGTCGCATCAGACATGTACACATGATTAACCAAGAAATAACGCACTGATGGTGTTGGCGACGCACGGGACACGCGGCATGACACGCAGGCGTATGTAGCTTGACATGAGAGTGCACATGGGCATGTCGTACATCGTCTTGAAGCCCATTTGCATGGGCTTTCACATGCACTGTAGATGTTAGCGATCTTCGAAAGGAGAGAGATATTATAAGGGGTTATTGGTGGGGTCGACATGAGTCGGCGGCGGAAGTCAAGCCGGATAGAAAAGCGGCACTATATGCAGACGGTTGCAGCTGTGCACAGCATTGCAGACGTGCATGTTATGCATCGCCAGAAACCCCATGAAGAGACCTTTCACATGAATCATAGATATTAGAAATCCAATGAGGGATAACGAAATTAGAACGAAAGTCTACTTCCGCTACCGGCGCCGTTTCGACGGAACGGACAAGCGGCATTACCTACGGACATGCCGGACATGAAGAGACCTTTCACATGAATCATAGATATTAGAAATCCAATGAGGGATAACGAAATTAGAACGAAAGTCTACTTCCGCTACCGGCGCCGTTTCGACGGAACGGACAAGCGGCATTACCTACGGACATGCCTAGCATCTTTGCTCAACGTCGCACATGCACATGCCATACACCACCAGAAGCGAATTGAAATGCTCTTTCTAATGAATATAAGATACTGAAAGTCGCATCAGACATGTACACATGATTAACCAAGAAATAACGCACTGATGGTGTTGGCGACGCACGGGACACGCGGCATGACACGCAGACGTATGTAGCTTGACATGCCAGTGCACATGGGCTTGTCGTACATCGTCTTGAAGCCCATTTGCATGGGCTTTCACATGCACTATAGATGTTAGGGATCTTCGAAAGGAGAGAGATATTATAAGGGGTCATTGGTGGGGTCGACATGAGTCGGCGGCGGAAGTCAAGCCGGATAGAAAAGCGGCACAATATGCAGACGGTTGCAGCTGTGCACAGCATTGCAGACGTGCATGTTATGCATCGCCAGAAACCCCATGAAGAGACCTTTCAAATGAATCATAGATATTAGAAATCCAATGAGGGATAACGAAATTAGAACGAAAATCTACTTCCGCTACCGTCGCCGTTGCGACGGAACGGACAAGCGGCATCACCTACGGACATGCCTAGCATCTTTGCGAGAAAGAAAATATAGCTGAAAAAGATATAGTATGTTAGATATATAAAGAATTGTATGTTTGAACCAAATATATCATGAAATAGACTTTTGCGAAACCACATGAACGAAACATTGCATTGCATTTGAAATTTGACTTATGTAGCGCAGAATGGATATAGAAAAATATATCTGAAAAAGACATAACACATTAGATACATAAAGAATTGTATAACTGAACCAAATACATTATGAGCTATTTGTGTTAACCAGCACTCACCACGTGGAGGTTGCTCATTTAAGAGTGCCATTTTTCTTCTCCTGCACCATTCCCACAACAGCAAGTTCGAACAGCGAACCCCTTTACTACTGCTGTATAAACCTAATGGGTCGAAACTGACATTAGGTTATGGAATTACAGGCTATAACCTACTACTTCTATCCTACGGTTTTGGTTTGATCTACTCTCTGGTCTAGTGTCATGTAGCTTTTCCTGCACCATTCCCACAACAGCAAGTTCGAACAGCGAACCCCTTTACTACTGCTGTATAAACCTAATGGGTCGAAACTGACATAAGGTTATGGAATTACAGGCTATAACCTACTACTTCTATCCTACGGGTTTGGCTTTATCAACTTTCCGGTCTACTTTCACTTTCATCTACTTGTTTCTCACCTTTTGGGCTTTATGAGCTTGCCTTTTCCTTTGCTTTTCCCTTTTCCCTTACCCCTACCTTCAAGGGGTTGGGTCTGGGGCTGGAGCTGGCTGGAGGAATCTGTTGGAACTGACGCCGATGCAGATTCCTCAGCGTTTGATGTACCCGCTGCTTGTTGGATAACATCTTGCACAAAAGCACACTCACTAGCAGCCTGTAAGGGAGTCTTCTTAGCGTAGTACCTACTGACAGTCTTTTGGCCATGTGCAAGATAGTCACTGGTCATCTTACGTTTTGCAGCATCATCGGGATGCTGCCTTGCCACTTCAGTCTCCAAAGCTTTCCGAACATCCGTGGCCGTAAATGTCCTCCGTTCGTTTTCGAAGTTGGGTTTAAGGAAACCTCTTGTCCTCTGATAGCGGGCCAACTCGAGACACATATTCCCCACTTCAGTGCCGTCCACTCTCCTGAAGAAAGGCGATTTGTCCGGTAGAGCATCTTCAGGCATGTCACCACGTACATATTGACGGTAATCCCTGAACATGTCGTAATCCTCTTTGGACAAGCTTAGGGTGACCAGGAAGCTCATGGACGTCTTGTGGTCCATGAAAGAAAGTTGGTACCTCCCGGCAACACACCGTGCCTTATTGAAATCTGCCAACTTCATACACGACGGCACTGAAGGTCTTTGGGCATGTCCAAGTTGAATTATCCCACAAGACAAGTACCGCATCACCAGGCGCTGATCGTCCTCAGATGGAAGTTGATCTGCCTTGGCCCGGTCCAGGATGTCCCTCACCTCTTGTCTGGTTGCAGGATCGGTGTACCCCTTTTGAACAACGGAAATGGGCGGCGGTTGTTTGGTTTCATCTCTGAATTCTGTAACAGATTTACGGACCTCTTCGCGTTTATACTGGCTAGAGACACCTGTATATGAACAATGCGTAGCACTTGTAAACCTACGCAAATTATCGAAAACCCTTGGGGACATTTGAACGTACGTTTGGCAGTAGCTGAGAAAGGATTTGACAGCTGACATGTAATTTTTAATGCCACCTGCAGATACCCCATTTTGTGAAAGGACCGTGTTAAAATAATGAATTTCATCTACATGCTCAAATATATCAAAGTTGATACAAGCCATATTACTATTTGGGAAAACATGTTTTTGGATATAATAGAAAAACTTAGAAACGCGGCGACACGTGTCACCAGCATTACGCCCTGCTTTTTTAAGAATATTGGTTAAATATTGATAAAACCCTGAAAGTGTCGGCTCACTTTCAGGGAACCTATCGTATAAGCCAGTGTTTGTAAGATTAGCCCTGACTGTGTTTTGTTTGTAATTATACCGAGTACCACTTCTGGTAGACCCAGTTAAACCAGCACTGGTACTCGGCATTGGATTACTAGTTGAAGGAGAGGCTGCAGATGCGTCCTCTCCTTGAATTGTGTGGCCAAAGTCTTTAAGTACCCTGATGTAATCAGGGATTTGATTTTTGTTGACACTGTATGTGCCACAAAATGCCAGTAGAGCCGACATTGACACCAGCTGTGTAGCAGTATATGACTCGCTACGGCGGCGATTTTGGGCGTGTATGGCGTGTAGACCAGGAGTAGAACTACCAGGATAACATTGCTTTAAATGCGCGATGCCTTTGTAATATGTTTTACACTTTTGACAAACGACCGAAATGTTTGTGGAAGGCATACTTGATGATAGTGCTGGGACACTTACTTTCTGGGAATGATTGGTCTGGATGTCACAGTCTTGAACAAATTAAGAAATAAACTGCTTATACGATATGTCTATTTAGGGAATAAACCTAGTAATGTTGAGTATCAGTTTGATAAAGTGAGCAACGTAAATGACTGAAAAATGCAGAAATTAAGAACAAACGAGAAGAAATAAAAGTAAAGTTCACTTGCCAATGGTGATTGCCAGCGCTGACTGGTAGTGATCCACTAAGACACTTGGTCTGTGATGATGAAATTGCAGTGACATGCATTCCCTTATATTACCATGTCGCGGTCAGACAACCAATGGGATGGTTTAGATGAAGTTCACGTGGCCAAGCCGGATGTTTCTACGGGGGAGGAGGAAACTGGAAATTGTCCATCTCCATTCCATGCGTGATGTCCATTTGGAGGGGCAAGAGCATGCCAAAAGGTGTGAATTGCACATGCCAAAGGAATTTTATACGCAAAGTTGAAGTCAGTGGGGCGACGAGGTTTAAAATCACAAAGTAGCGGCATGTCAAAAGGAAGTGACCCAAGCTGAGTGATTATAACCATAAGAGAGCAAGGCAGGTGACGAAATTACAATTGCTGATAAATAGCATCTCCAGGGTACGAAGATGTGAACACAGACGAGTGATATGCAGCTAATCACGTAGTAATTAAGTTTACAGGAAGGTAGAGAAGAACATGTACTCGTAGTATATACAATCAGTCCATGCGGACAGATCTGAAAGAAGTTATGAAAATAATGATGATAAGGAGTTGCGAACGCAACTCAGTAACTAAGTGGCCAGACAGAGGCGGCCTTTGTGATAAGTTACAGTTGTCAGAGCATGGCGCCATCTTGTCTGTTTGATGCGCGTCGTTACATAAGGGAACGTTTATTCGAATGCACAGTATACCTTGGCACATCCACATTGTCAAGGTATTACCGACCCCTTTTACACCATTGGTTTCTGATGCTGAAGTAACAGCTGAGGAAAGATGCGCGCCAGATCCCCAATTCTACCAGCCACACGCACAAGTACAGTTACATAATGCCGCGCATTCCTTGAATGCATATTATAACCTGGCATAGACGCACTTTCAAGGGCTTTCAGGTGCGTTTGAAACATTAAATGTTGGATGATTGATCGTGAAATTATAGGTGCCGTAACACTGACGGGAGACGTGCGCCAGACCCCCGACTTTATCCGCCATCAGCAGTTGCATAATGACGCGCATGGCTTGACTGTCTGAGGTGACACGAATATACGTCACACCTTGGCACAACCGCACTTTCAAGGGCTTTCCGATGCATTTTAAATCTTTCATTTTGGATGAAGGATAATGAAATAATAGCTGGCGGAAGGTACGCGCCAGATCTCCGTTTTTACCTACCAGTCGCACAAGAACAGTTACGTAATGACGCGCATTGCCTGATTATCTCATGTTGCTCGAACGCCCGTTATAATTTGGCAGAGCCGCACTTTCAAGGGCTTTCAGATGCATGTTAAACATTAAATTTTGGATGGTGGATCGTGAAATTATAGCTGCCGTAACACTGACGGGAGACGAGCGCCGGATCCCCGACTACTTTACCCGCCATTGGCGCAAATGCATTTACATAATGGCGCGCATTGCTTGACTCTCAGACGCGACTCGAATGCACATTACACCTTGGCAGAACCGCACTTTCAAGGGCTTTCCACCACCGTAAAAGTTTATATATTAAGACCACAGGCGTTGCTTCTATGGCTTTATTCCAGTTCGTTGCAACTTTAGCTCTGTCACGTATATTGATTCCTGTGTAGAGCGAATGTCTAATGTTGCACACCAGCATGTTGCACATTTCCAGAATCCCACATGAATCCCCTTGCAAATGCTTTGTAGTTGTAAATATTAACGACGCCGGTATAGCCGGTGAACAGATTCATGTAAATTCCGCCAATCTATATCACCTGCGGTATTTGTTGCATTTCGCACATTAATACCCATGTAGCTCCACCACTAAATGCGCAACGTGTGCGTTTTATACACTGTCTGACACACGCTTTAACTGGCTTTCAAACGCAGTATAGAAATGCATTTTCTAAGGTGAATCGTAAGAGTGGTTGCCATTAGATCATGACCGGACTATGGTGGCATGATGACTACTGTGATATAGAAGAATTGAAGTTCAACAAAATTACACAAACCATCATGTCGGAGATTCAATCTGGACTGGTTACCAGGGGCACCATTAGAATCACGTTTGCATTTTTGGAGAGAGCGTTGGATCGGGTTTCCAACCATGTATAACATGCATAGATATCACAAAGTAAAAGGCTTCCAAAATACAATGGCGCGAGCGACTTCCACTGGAGGCTGGGTGGAAGAAAAGTCTTCCATCGAGACTCCTGTGGAAGAAATTCAGAAGGCCTAAAATCACGGAAACCTTAATTGCTGGGCTATAAATTTGCCAAAAAAGAAACGGAAAAATTCAACGTGACGCGCAAGGGTCCCGCTATCCAATGACGTGCAGGATGCGCGTGTAAGGCGGCGAATGCAGCTCCCAAGGGAGCCGTGCTGCAATAGGTGATACAATCTGGGTGGCCAATAGCTTGGTGAATCCTGTGACTGGTGAATTGATAGGGGCCATCAATGCCTTATTCTACCTCCTCTGGAGAGAGTTCATGCTTCACAACGCCTTCTCGGGAAAGAATTTCCCGAGTTTGAATCCATTGTCAGTGAAGACAACTCGCCAAAACGCACCAAAATCTGTTTTCCTCAATAAATTGTGAACGGGAAGAAATTCAAGTGTTTTCTTTTTTCGTGCACATTCCATGCATCATTCCCAATACCAGTCCGGGATTTCAATGCTCTTCCGACAATTGACAATCTTAAATTTGGTGTTAAAGTTATGCCTAGATTTACTGAGGCTCAGCGCAACAATGCAATTGGTCATTTGGAGGTTAGGGAGTCTCAGTCTGCGATTACAAGGCAACTGAATGTGTCACAGAGTACCATAGCAAGACTTTAGCATCGCTATCTGCAACAAGGGTAAACACGTGATCGCCCCAGGTCAGGTCGACTCCGCGTGACCAGGACAGGTTCATTCGGCTTCGACATATGCGGAACAGGTTCACCACAGCAACCTCCACAACATCAGTAGTGCCAGGACAACACTGATCAATTTCAGAACAATTTCTGATCAGACTGTGGGGAACCGCATACGTGAGGCTGGTATTCTTTCCAGAAGACCTTTGCGAGGACCTATCCTTACACGTCAACATCGGCAACAACACAGTGGTGTCGCCAACATCTCCCATGGCCATCGCAAAGGCAGAAATTGTTATCTTCAGTGATGAGTCAACGTTACATGCTGCGACCTCCCGACGAAAGAGCGAGGGAAGAGTACCAACTCATACCCAGGCACTTCATTCGGAATCTGGTCTAGTCTATGGGACGTCGATGCCAAGCAACCAATGATGCTATTGGTGACCACACAAGATATTGACTTCTCTGCGACCTTGACCTTGGAACACTTGTCATTTGTGACCTACAGTCTCTTGCAGCATTGGGCCGTTGACGTTCATTCAGGTTTTCTTCCTGATGACAATTTTCAGCTATGTGTTTCTTTCTTGAGTAGTATATCAAATTTAATCTCATCCGAATGTGTTGCCATTCTTGTCGTTGCCAACATCATACACGTCGGGTCCCTTGCACTCAAGGCGATCCTGAACGATCAGCACCATCCCTTGAAAGGGTCTGTAGGCACTGCTACCGATACGGTGCAGTCGTCTCCTCTCTGGGTGTCGGTTTACCTGGTGACCCAGTGCCGTTGCTGACAATTCAGTCGATGTCAGGAACCGATTGCAAAGATGCAAGGTGACCTTTCTTGGTCTATCTTGAGGTCTATCTTGGCCGGGTGTTGTGACACATCGTCTTCTACTCCGAGGTCTGTTACTGGTTCTGCCACGCTGATGGTACTGCTGGAACAACATAGTGACGGTTTGACGTGGGCATCCAAGGTTTCTTGCAAATACATGTCTTTGGTGTCCCCGTCAACGTGATATCGCTCTGTTGATTTCGTTTTTGATGTAACAGTGCATGGCCATTAGGATTTAGATATTTAGTGGTCTATACATGTTTAGGTTTGAGTGAGCAGGGGTCCTTGCAAATGGGTGCATGCACTGTTTCCATAAGTCTCTAACGTGTTCTAACCCATTTGGGGATGTAAAGGTCATAACTTCACTCTTAGAGCAAGTTAACTCGAACGTAAACCGCTACACGTCACGATGTGATGTTTTTGTTGTGACGTGGTATTAACTCTTGGAAGAATGGAACTTACGTTACTGTTACTTCAGCATATTTCTGGCATGGAAATCACAAAGTATCACACAATGGGTAGAACATGCACAAGAAATTACGTATAATTCGATGTTGTATACAGTGGTATCTGAGACTTTATCCGCCATCTTGGATTTGGACAGCTGGTGTGTCTATTTGTAGAGTATGAGTCACTCCTATATTTAGCCTGTGACTCAGATGGTTATTTTTAGAAGCTGCTTGTGTCTATATTTAGGGTATGACTCATGTCATACATGGGATTCCCCCACCATTTATTTCTAGATTCATAGGGGGTATAAAAAGCCCCCCAAGACAGTCCCTGACAGTCTCTGAAGTTGCTAGTGGCTATAGTGACTACACATTGTGGATATACCAGAGTGCCTCAACTAAACATCCTTGGAATATACTGTGTACAATTCATTGGATTATATAGACTGTGTGCCATTCACTGGATTATATAGACTGTGTGCCATTCACTGGATTACATATTTTGTGGATAAATATTTTCAACTATACATCAACAGAATATTAAGGTAAGTGTACACAAACAAGGGAGAAACAACTTACCTCATGACAGGTATATCCATTGTATTCAACAGCACATATAGTTCCATGAATGAATAGATTCACACACAGATCCAGGAGCATGATATATCATGTATCCAGGAGCACAGATTTCCATGACATGCCCAATGTATCCAGGAGCACAGATTTCCATGACATGTCCAATGTATCCAGGAGCACAGATTTCCATGACATGTCCAATGTATCCAGGAGCACAGATTTCCATGACATGTCCAATGTATCCAGGAGCACAGATTTCCATGACATGTCCAATGTATCCAGGAGCACAGATTTCCATGACATATCCAATGTATCCAGGAGCACAGATTTCCATGACATGTCCAATGTATCCAGGAGCACAGATTTCCATGACATATCCAATGTATCCAGGAGCACAGATTTCCATGTCATGTCCAATGTATCCAGGAGCACAGATTTCCATGACATATCCAATGTATCCAGGAGCACAGATTTCCATGACATGTCCAATGTATCCAGCACCACATAGGTATCCAACATCCCAGCATGTCAGGATGATTTGGTGGGTTGGGACAAATAACCCATTCATGTGGACAAACAGGTTAGGAATGACTGTAGCCCAACAATGAATGAATCATTTGCCCACCCAAGGGCTCCTTTCTTTTTTACATATGTACAAGGCAAGTAATACTATATACAAACACAACAATATCTACAAGCACCAAATACCAGTTAACAGTATTCACAAAAAAACATAGAAAAAAACCAGCCATGCATATGAACAACAAGTAATCACTCTCTCTCTCACACACACACACACAGAGATAACATTATATACAAAGTTAACAACCATATGTACAAATATGTAAAACTAACTCTACAAAACTAACACACTACAAAAACACAACCTAATAATCATTCATGATAATTTCTGATATATCTAGGACTGACTCTTCATATTGAAGAGCCAGTATTTGTGATCTTTGAAGTATTCCTTGAGTCTGTAATGAGAAGGATAAAAATAATGTTTAAAAAAATGATGAGAATGTATTTACTTCAGATAATAATAAATTTAATATAATATATACTTACGGGGAGGAGGAAGAAGAAGATGGTGCTGGAGTGGAGTTGGTCAGTGGTGGTGGTGGTGGTGGCATGGACACCCCTGTGATGACGCAGTCATCATCATCACTGTAATGCAAATAATATTCACATAAATTGGTTAAAATTCCTGATCTCTCTCTCTCTCTCTCTCTCTCTCTCTCTCTCTCTCTCTCTCTCACACACACACACACACACACACACACACACTACAACATCTATTACAATGTTATGAACCCATTCACATAACTTACTCTGGGGCGTCCATCTCCTCATCATCACTGCAAAAGAAAAATGACATGATTACTATTGTGATTGTGATTAACAACATTACCATGAATTAAACTGAATACTCTACTTATATGTGAAGACTGCAGAAAAAACTCACCCCATCTCCTCCTCTGTAATGTCTGAATACTGTGGGGGAGGTTGGTGTCTTGTCTTGACTGAAAAAAAATGGATTTCATCATTTTACACTGTTATTATGCTAAGGAATCCTCATAGTTAAACAAAATATTCTTTGGAATGAAATTAACTTTCCCATTACTACTTCAGATTTTTCAACATGCATTACAATAGTATGATAGCATTACTTACTCAGCAGAGGCCATTATGGCCTCCTCCGCCTCCCAAAAGAAGCTCTCATCACTGAAATAACAACAAAAAATGAATTAGTAAAATTTCTTTCTCAGAAATTTACCAGCAATTAAACTGAATATAAAAAAGAAGGAAAATAGCAAACTTACTCCGTGTCCCAGCAGTAGTCATCGAAATGTGGGGTTGTAGGGGTTTCCCCCAATCTGTCTTGACTGAAAAATAAAATATTTTAGCACTCTCATTTGTACACATAGATCATGTTAAGGAATCAGTCAGTAAACATGTTGTATTTAAAACAAAATTTAACATAGAATAAAAAAGGAGAAATACTCACAGTTCAAGATATTCCTCAGCCATTTATGTGTGTACTACAGCAACGAGGCGTGAACTTGGGTGAAAATGTGTAAAGGAATGGGAACCAAGGTTTTATATTTGGAATATTCAGACAAAGAACTTCCCGTTCCAAACTCTGGAACTTTCTTTTTGTGACCTGCAATAGTCTTAGCCAGTTTCCCTCCATTTCTCATATCAGACCCGTGAAGGTCCCGGGGTAGAATAGGCCTTCAGCAACCCATGCTTGCCATAAAAGGTGACTATGCTTGTCGTAAGAGGCGACTAACGGGATCGAGTGGTCAGACTCGCTGACTTGGTTGACACATGTCATCGGTTCCCCATTGCGCAGATCGATGCTCATGTTGTTGATCACTGGATTGTCTGGTCCAGACTCGATTATTTACAGACCGTCGCCATATAGCTGGAATATTGCTAAGTGCGACGTAAAACTAAACTCACTCACTCACTCACCCATTTCTCATATCAGACAAAGGAACACGTGGGCATCCATTAGTAAACTAGAGTTACGTCCCTTACCCTTGGGAACCAGCCCCGTTAAACCGGTGCGAAAACGGCTTGGGCTCAAAACTGCTAACGAACAGGTCTATCAAAACGGCTCATATTTCTGAATGAATGATGTATTATTTTAAAGTGACTATATGGATATAATAATGACGTGCAATTTAATGATATTGTTAGCACAAAATGATTGAAAAGTATTAATATGACCCCATACTGCAAAGTATGGTTCAGGGTGAAATGTTTGTTTTATTTCAGATGGATCTCCAGGCCAAAATAGATTCGTTTGATGATCATGCCAGTTTGATGAAGTGGGCAGAAGAACATGGTCTGTCAAATGATGATGAGTCAGTAAATATGAGGTCTATATGCCTGCTTTGTAGACAGATGGAAGAGCAGTCACAAGCAACAACAACCATAACATCACCTGAAGACCACTTGGTAGAAGAAGAACAAATGGAGGAAATGTCTTCTTCATATGACCTCAGCTCTGATGGCAGTCCCTCCATGGAGGACATGAACCCAACCAAAACCCATGATCAGAAACAGAAGGGTTTACCATGCTCCTTTTGTGGAAGTACTTTTAGGAAAATGCACTCACTTCGCCAGCATAATTTGACCTGCCCTAAACGTCCCTCACTCACCAATCCCAGTACCTCTCAACAAGTTGCTGTAAATGCAAGGAAACGATCAGGCTCTCCAGTACCAGGACCATCCCAAAAACGTGTACATAGGGAGTCTCAGTTATCTAAGTCATTGGAGAACTTGACTCAGGACAGTCTCTTTCAAGGGGATCTTGATTACAACACATATTTATCCAGTCCAGTGGGGTTGAATGAATTCGATATCTATTTGGGTAGTCAACAACAAGGAGCTGGAAAGGATGACTCAGGGGAGGTCCAACCTGTTTATGAATTTCACCTTAGGAAAGAACGAACCTTTGCAAAACATGCAGCTGTGGAAAGAGTGTACAATGTACGATTTAATGATCAATGGAAGGGTAAAAATTTAAAGGATTTACACGACAACTTACATGCCATGTTTGACGATGTGTTAAGACAAGCTAGGGGAAATCTACAGAATGAAGATTTGGCTCGAGTCGTGCTTCATCATCAAAAGTTGCAAAACCCTATTGTGATCCCACTGCAACCATTGGAAAATATGAATGCTGGCTTGATTTTAAGCCATATAGAAAATGTGTTAAAAAGTCATAACAATTTGGCCTTGGATGATTCCTTTGATGTTGACATTGGTTTGCTTGATATGCCCAAAGGTGGTACAAAACATAATATATCCAATGTTGAAGAAAGTGTGAAAGTGAAACTCTCTATAGTAGAAATAAAAAATAAAGACAACATGTGCATGGCAAGAGGTTTAGCTATGTGCTTTGCAAAGGTTCATCGAGTGTCTAAGGTGGAATGGGAAGATCTCCTCAGGGCCCATCCTTTAGATCAATGCGAGTGCAGGTTTCTAGCCATGTCTACCACGGACAAGAAAAATACTCATATGGCTCATTTGGCACTGGAGCACAAGAAATGTCCACCGACATTGTACACCAACTTGAAAAAACATAGCAACCAACAAACCCTTTTTGCCAAAACCATGTGTGACAAAGCAAGTGTGTCCAAAGAAAGAATGGCAAATTTGACTGCTATTCCCAAATTTGAAACTGTCTTAGGATGTCAAATTTTGGTGGTCAGTGCATCATTGGGGAATAAATGCATGACCAAAGGAATCAGAGATGATAGAAAACAATTGTTTCTCTATCTAGTGGACAACCATTTTCATGCCATCCCGAACATTTCGGGCTTTTTCAGTCAAAGTTATTTTTGTGACCATTGTCTCATCCCTTTTAGCAAAAATCACGAGCATAAATGTGAAAATTATTGTCGGGTCTGCAAGAGAAAATCATGTAAGGCCAATGATACTGCAAAAACCTGCCCTGATTGTCACATGCAGTGCCGATCCGAAGAGTGCCGTTTTGTGGCTCACAAACAACCCAAAAAGTCCAAAGAGGGTGACCTTCCTTCAGAGTGTGAGACCTACTGGAAGTGTCCTCAGTGTTTTAAAGTCCTAAAGATTTGGCAAAACAAAGATGGTCAGCACAACTGTGACACTTACATGTGTCAACCCTGTGGTAAGAGGGTGTACATGGATCATCATTGCTATCATACACCCCTAGCTGCGAATGACAAACAGGAAGTCAAAATGTTTATCATGTTTGACTTTGAGTGCTCACAAGATGAGGTGTCTACCTGTGCAGAAGGTTATCTACCTTCCGCTTGTTCACAGTGTGGACCTGATGATGATGATTGCTCTCACCATACCCCATGTGATAATTGTCATCAGTCGTGGTGTGGGCGTCAGGAACACAAGCCTAACTTTGTTATCGCCCAGTCTGTCTGTGATGTGTGCAAGGATGAACCTGTCACATTGGATGCAAAATGTACGATTTGTGGATCTCGTTGCGATCATTGTTCTAAATGGCACAAGCAATTCAAATGTTTCAAGATGCCCCCATGTCCAGACACTTGTGGTCATCGAGAAGTCAAGTTCAAAGGCCCATACACAGCAGCACTATTCTGTCAATGGCTTTTCACAAAAGCTCACAAGAACTGTTCAGTGTTTGCCCACAATTTCAAGGGTTACAATGGTTATTTTATTTTGGACTATCTGATTGAAAATAGCATCCTCCCTAATAACATTGTGTACAATGGGTCCAAACTCATGTCCATGCATGTCCCTCGGGGCTTGAACATTCGACTGTTGGACAGTTTGTCCTATTTCAATACCACATTGGCCAGCCTTCCCAAGATGTTTCATCTGGAAGAGTTGAAGCAAGGCTATTTCCCACATTATTTTAATACCCACGCCAATCAACGGTATGTTGGACCTTATCCTGATGCTTCTTTCTATGGAGTGAACAGTATGTCCACCAAGGGTAGGAGTGACTTCCTACAATGGCATGCAG
Source organism: Haliotis asinina (assembly GCF_037392515.1). Taxonomy (NCBI): domain Eukaryota; kingdom Metazoa; phylum Mollusca; class Gastropoda; order Lepetellida; family Haliotidae; genus Haliotis; species Haliotis asinina. Next base: position 8,060,680 of record NC_090283.1, on the reverse strand, counting down.
AACAAAAGGACAAAATGTTTGACTTTGCTCAAGAGATGGAAGACTATTGTCGGTCAGATGTCCAGATCTTGAGAAAAGCTCTCATGACGTTCCGACAGTTATTTTTGTCTGTCACTACAAAGACATCAGTGAGAAGAAAGAACCGGGCATTGATCCTACAGATTACATTACCATTGCCAGTGTCTGCCATGGGGTATTCAAACACAAGTTTTTGACCAAGCACAGCCATGTGAAATTACTGTGGCATGGTCACATTACCCCTTGGCTTTCTGTGAAAGAGGTAAAAGGACAGCAATGGGTGGAAGTCAAACCTGGGTCCTGGTTAACCCTTCAAGCAGTACAAGAGGCAGGGGCTGTGATTCACAAGGAAGAAACCCTTCCTAGTCCCATTGCGAAGGTCCCTGGAGATGGATACACCAAGGGTCAATAAAGTCTCATCTCCATACAATGGCTGGAATGGTTGATCCACTCCCATGACAGACACATTCAACATGCTTTGAATGAAGGGGAATATTTGATCCCAGGGACCAAGTATAAGGTGGATGGGTACTGTCGTGACAAAAACACTGTCTATCAGTTTGATGGCTGTCTCTATCATGGATGTCCTACATGCTATCCTCACGACCGTGATAAAACAGTACTGCCTCACATCAAGCAGTCGGTCAGTGAGTTGTATGCATTAACCAAAATAAATGCAGCCATCAAAGAGAAGGGTTACGAGTTAGTGACCCTCTGGGAGCATGGGTTCAGGCAAGAACTGAAAACTAAGGCTGAACTGAAAACGTTTGTGTCCACCTTAGATCTTCAGGAACGATTAGATCCCTGAGATTCATTTTTCGGTGGACGTACCAATGCTTCGAAACTGTTTTACGAGGCCAAGGAGAAGGAAAATATTCTGTACATGGATTTCACCTTCTTGTACCCTTGGGTGAACAAGTATGGTCAGTATCCCGTGGGTCACCCCCAAATCATTACCTGAAATTTCAAATCCTTGGATGAGTATTTTGGGATTGCCAAAGCAAGATCCTACCCCCACGTGGACTGTATCATCCTGTTCTACCGTTGAAGTCTCAAGGGAAACTCAGATTTGCTTTGTGTCACACTTGTGCTGAAACAGAACAACAAGAACCATGTCAACACACCAATGAAGAGCGTAGCTTCATTGGGACATGGTGCACACCAGAGTTAGCCAAAGCTCTTGAAAAGGGTTACGAAATTCATAAAACGTATGAAGTTTATCACTGGGCAGAAACCACCCAGTATGACAAAAGCACCCAGTCAGGTGGCCTGTTTGCGAGTTATATTAACACCTTCCTCAAAATCAAACAAGAATCATCGGGTTGGCCTGCATGGTGTCAGTCAGATGAGGACAAACAGAAATATGTGGACAATTATTTGAAGAATGAAGGTATTCGGTCAGACACTGACAAAATTGAAAAAAATCCAGGCCTGAGAGCACTTTCGAAATTGATGTTAAATTCATTTTGGGGTAAATATGCCCAGAGACCTAATATGAACTAGACCAAATTTGTTCACAGTACAAAACTAGAAGAAATGTATCAACTTTTGGCTGGCCCAAAAAAGACCCTACATGATTTTCACATTCTGAATAACCATGTTGCCCAGTTTCAGTGGACTCACGACACTGAATTCATTCCGGACAGTGATGTCACCAATATCTTTACTGCCACATTTACCACCTGTTATGCAAGGCTAAAATTGTATAGCATGTTGGACATGCTACAAGAACGTGTGTTGTACTATGATACAGACTCAGTCATTTTTGTCTCTGCCCCTGGTGATGTGAATCCACCCATGGGGGACTATTTAGGGGAACTCACTGATAAATTAGAAGGAGACCCCATTGCGGTTTTTTGTTCAGGAGGGCCAAAAAATTATGCCTACAAAACAAAATCTGGCAAAGAAACTTGCAAAGTGAGAGGATTTACTTTGTATTATACCAACTCTCAATTGATCAATTTTGACTCTGTCAAAGACACAGTACTTTTTCACAAGAAAGACATGTTGGGTTTGGAAGAAAAAAAGGAGAATATCATAGAAGTGACCAACTCCTCCAAAATTACTAGAGACAAATATGCGGCCAAAATATTTAACAGGAAAGAAACCAAAACGTATAGAATGGTGTACACTAAACGTGTTATTCAAAAAGACTTAGATACTGTGCCTTACATTACTCGGCTGGGACATTTCTATTGTGTCATTGGCAACCACTTGGGAGCCATAGGGAGATACTTGGGAGCCACAGAGAGCCACTTGGGAGCCACTTGGCAGCCACTTGGAAGCCACAGGGAGCCATTTGGCAGCCATAGGGAGCCACTTGGGAGCCACTTGGCAACCATTTGGGAGCTATAGGGAGCCACTTGGGAGCCACAGGGAGCCACTTGGCAGCCACGTGGGAGCCACAGGGAACCATTTGGCAGCCACTTGGGAGCCACTTGGGAGCCACTTGGGAGCCACATGGGAGCCACTTGGGAGCCACATGGGAGCCATTTGGCAGCCACTTGGGAGCCACTTGGGAGCCATATGGCAGCCACATGGTAGCCACATGGGAGCCATTTTGGGAGCCACAGGGAGCCACTTGGCAGCCATTTTGGGAGCCACAGGGAGCCACTTGGCAGCCATTTTGGGAGCCACAGGGAGCCACTTGGGAGCCACATGGCAGCCACTTGGGAGCCACTTGGGAGCCACAGGCAGCCATTTGGCAGCCACTTGGGAGCCACACTATAAATAGGATTAGTTTCACACAGGAACGTACATTCCATAAGATGGGTAGGGTAAGAAAAGACTGTCCTGTACCTGGTTGTTCTGCTCGACATCTATTGAGACTTCCCTTACATCTATCCAAAGTTCACAAATTAGATTCTGAGAATAAGAGGTACTGGTTAATGAAGAGGGAGGACATGGCTGAAGTTCAACCCTCCACACCGAAGTCGGCTTTTACTTGGAGTCCTGAGCAGTGATCGATCCGACTAAACCTTGGTGGGAAACTCAAAGTTTAACACCTTTTGAAAGCTGCTCCAGTATATGTGTGTCTGGGCCTACAGGAGCAGGAAAGACTCGGTGGGTATATAGACTGTTGCAACATGTGAATGGCATGTATGTGAAGGACCCACCCCAGAAAATACTGTACTGTTATGGTGTGTATCAATCTCTGTTTGATGACATGGAAAGAACTGTGACAAACATTGTGTTCCAACAGGGATTACCCACGGAAGCAGACATTGAACAGTTTTCCTCTGAGGGACAACATGGACTCATTATCCTGGATAATCTCTTACATCAAGTGTTGAGCTCTAAAGACATGGAGCTGTTATTTACACAAGGCTGTCATCATCGACGCCTGAGTGTGATCTTTATTACTCAGAATTTGTATGGTCAAGGCAAATCAGCACGGACCATAGCCCTGAACACGTGGTGCCTGGTCTTGTTCAAGAATGTGCGGGATATTTCACAGATGATGACTCTTGGAAAACAGTTATTTCCTGGACGTGCTGGGATTCTGGTGGAGGCATACACTGATGCTATGAAACAACCCTATGGCTATTTGGTGCTGGACATGTCTCCGCGTGCAGAAGACAAGCTGAGACTCAGAACCAGAATTTTTCCAGGCGAAGACCCCATTGTATATGTGCCGAGACTATAAATAGCAGTGCCTTTGTTTGTGATGTTCATTCAGTGAGTCACCTGTGAGTGTTGTGCCTATAAATAGCGGTGCAGATGAACTGAAACACCATTATGTCTAAGACACTCAGGCAGAACGGATATTTTTTACGTTTTTTGCAAGAGACCACATCCACTGTGCAAAAAAAGTTCGTGTTGCAAAGTGTGACTGGTGAACAATTAAAAGCCTTGGTGGAGATCATTTATAATCTGTTACATTCAGATGTTCCTCTCTCCAAGGATAATTTGACTGCTCTGAGAAAACACAGACAAGTGCTCCGTTTTCTTGGCAATAAATCCGTGTCTGATGCAAAGAAAAGACAATTACTACCAAAAAGTGTGTTTGTCATTAGTTTAGTGTTGAAGGTTGGACCTTTATTGAAGACATTGTAATGGAGCATATTCAAAAACAAGTACTCGTTCCCATGGATAAATATAAACGCCTCCTGAAACATGATGTGAATGGTGATGGGACCATAAGTGGTTGTGGTGGTGCAATGGATACGTCCTCAGATGTGAGTCATCCTACCATCACTGAAGATGAGGCCTTGGATACCAGTTTGATTTTGAGTGTGCTCCCTAAACCTTACAGACAGAGAGGTGCTGCTTTATTGAGACATATTCAGAGTGACCCTGAACAGACACTATCGTGTGATGAGAAAGGTGTGCTCATCTACAAGGGTCGAGTGATTCCAGGCAGTCATATCGCAGACTTACTCAAGGACTCGCAGTATCTGTATAAACGTTTTCAACCCAAGGGAATGACTGAAATTTAGCAGGCGTTAAAAGAGATACATGTGCCTCAAGGACTTGTAGGTAACAGACAACGGCTGGAAGAGGAAATGAATTCCAAACCACCTAAAGTGATCTCTCCACCTCCTGGAATACCAATTCAACAGAAGAAGAAGTCCTTTAAATGGATTACATTGTAACTTGAGATTGTAAAGTAGACTATGGTTTGCTCCTAACCTATAGTACTACTGATGTGAACGGAGCTATTAAACAATTGAAATTATATATCTTGTTGGTTTGTTTGATAACAACAGAACACAATGCCATACCTCCCAACCGTCCTTCTCCGATAGGGGACTTGTGTGGGCTAGCGCAATTTGTGTGTGTGTTTGTGTGTTTATTGGTTACTACAATATCACTATACTAATGACTGGACAGGTATCAGGTTACATGAAAATCCCTGAAGGGGAAACAGAGCGTGATGGACATGTTTTAGTAGGAATCTTTACGATGATTCTATGAGAATGTTGCAGGCCCGATCCACTTTCAACAGTTGGGGTTCTTCTGCATACACGAGACAGCTCACTGTTTCCGGCAGGGCTTTACTGAACTGAAGTTGTAGACGTATGTTGCCACGTTTGATCTGATCCAAAAATTCTCTTCCATAGTAGGGTTCCAGGGTGAACTGGAACAGGGCATATCCCTTACTGAACATGTTTCTTTTGATGTTGGGAGCTGAAGAAGGGTGTCTGGGGTCAAACAGACCTTGGAAACCTGGTATGGTGTGTCCGTCTGTGATTTTTAGCGGTTGGGCTGGGAGAGATTCTCCATTCACATACAGTCCCAGGGTGGCTATGTCAAAGAGTTGAAAGTTGAACTGTTCATAATCCCCATTCAGTGCCTTAGAGGATAGGAGACCTATGATCACTTTGTTTGGACAGCAGTTCTGAAAGATTTGGTCCCAAGTGATAGCGAGTTGTCCTTGGGGGATGAGGCTACCCGGAGATCTGTTTTGATGTAGGGGTACACTGCATTCTCGGTGGCCAAGATGTTAGCATGTCCTGTGATAATGGAAGCTGTGGGTCTAATCTTACACAGTCGGAGATAGACATCTTCCAGTATAATTTTGAATTTCTTATTGGCCACATTACTCATGATATTAAACTCGGGTTTACTAGGATAGAGTTTAATTTGCATATCCACTCCATTGATCAGGAACTTGTCACATTCCATGACATCTTCGTACAGAGGTCCACACATGTCCACGGACCTGCTGAGCCCTGTATGATCACCTCTGATGAGAAGGCCACGATTGCCCCCAGTGATTGAATCGGTACTGTTGACATCGTCATCATCTCTGTAGAAGAGCTGGCTGGTACCGCACGCTTCTTCTCCTGCCGTCCCTGTTCTCATCAGGAGTTTCAAATAGCTTTTTAGGGGTACAGATGGGTGGCTGAGGTCACCAGTTTTCTATTTAGGGTGATGTCTATTTGAGACCACAGAGATTGTAGCCATAGATTTGCTGGTGCAACCTGTTCATTGTCTACCAAAGGTGAACCATCTGCGTGCATAATGTTAGCAGTGACGTGCAGGGTGGTTCGTTTCAAGTCGGTATAATCCGCATTCTGCCCACTAATGTTGAATTCAACAGGGCTGGTATCTGTGGTGATTTGAGAAGTCGGTCTCATTTCCAAAAAGTACATTTTATCTATGCCAGTCGTGAAGGAGGGTTGGGTAAACATGTCCATCTCACTGATAGAGCTGGATTTGAAAGGGGTTGATGGGTCATTGCACGACATAATGATCGTAGAAAATGGGAGCCTGGTTTGAAAGCGTGAGCACTGTTTGACAGCTTCTGCTAGACTGACAGACTTGGTGTTACAGTACCACTTATAGAGATGATGAGGTTATTTTCTTCTTGTTTTCGTCCGGGTGTCCAGGTTATCTGGACTTTTGTTATTGTATTTTCCTTTCCTTGTCCGTTTAGTATTTGTGTTTTTCTTCTTCTTCTTGTTTGTTTTCCTTCTGACCCTTTGACTTTGTTGAGGTTTTTTCTCCAAACGTGCCTTAGCCTGTTGAACGACTTGTTGGGTGGGAGACGTGAGTGCAAACGTGTCTGTGGATGAGGGAAGGTCCATCTTGACCCCTTGCTTCTCGTGCAGACATAAGATGACATAATCATCCACGTTAGTAAAAGGATTAGGATAGCCCTTGGACTGCAAATAGTAATATTTGGTCCATTTCTTAGGGTCATCTAGAAAAGGTTTCCAATATCTCCTGTTCATTGTTGAACACTAACACAGCTGTTTCAGATGAAGTGTCACTGTCACGGGTCCAGTGATAAATGAAGCTAAATCACCGTTCCTGTCGTTTATATAGATGTCTACGTTCTGTACATCTTTCAATTTGACAGGTATGTACTAACACTGAGGAAAAACGAATGTCCGTTCTCTTTTGTTTCCCTTCAGAGAAACATGTCTCAACACAGGTAACTCCGAGTCACCCACGTGGGAAGTGTCACACAAGGATGAACAGATGTAGATATCCCGACATTCTGATTTCTCTTTAACCATCCAGTTACACAGGGTGATGTCAACCAGTCCTATGAGCCATTGGTTGCCCAGGTGAAGGGGTTTGTTCAAGTTGACATGAAACTGATAGGGTTTATTATCGGGATAAAAGGTGTCCTTACTATCCGTACTCTGTACTGTCACATACTTATCCATGTTCACATTTAATCTTTGGATTAGGCAGGAGATATCCTAAACTACTGCTGAGGAGAGCTGTCCACAGATTGGAGTTTCCTTTGTCCAAGGACAAATTGACAATACACGTAATCACCACAATGTAAATAATGATGATTTGAGAGAAAAACACTGTTTCTGTTTTGGCTACTTTTCGACCTAACAAAGTCCAACTGTCACCAGACCTGCTACGTGAGAGAGGAGGTTGTGCTTCTACTGTGTCTTCCATTCCAACAAATGAATCCCTTTCTGGTTTCGTCTCTATTTATACCTTCGCATAATCCTTGACACTGACCTCGGGGATCCAACTATTGTACTTTTTTGGCCAATTTCACTAAGACTTCCTTCTGTTTATTTCTGGTCCTCTTTTTGACAATGTCTTGAATTCTGTACTCCTGATCAGGGTTTTCAGTCACAGGTTGAAGTTCAGCAGCGTAAAAAGCGCCTTCGATGGGATCGCCACCCCAATCATTCAACCTGTACGTGTCATTGTCTTGTGACCAATATCTCCTGATGACTGTAAAGATTTCCCCAGACCATTTCTCCTGGTATTCTCTGTCAAACGTTCTCTTAAGATGACTCACCCTGACTTTATCCCCCAGTTTGAAAGTGAACTTTTTCTTTTTACTGACTTTCAATGTTTTGGGTTGAATTAAATACTGAGAGAGTCTCACTTCGCCCTCATGTTTACGAGTCACACTTGCAGGTGATTGTACTATGGAACGATGTTTGGTGTGGTTGTAACTCTTGACTACATTTGGTAAGATATACATATATCTGTAGGTGAAGTGCTTCAACATGTAACGATACAGTCTCATTTTAATGGTTTTAATGACTCTCTCAGCGTAAGGAGATTTGGTTTCATTCTGTGTCAACAGTTGGGTTACCTTGTGCTTTTTCAAAAAGGTTTTTACTCATCGATTCTTAAATTCTGAACCCATGTCAGATTGAAAAAGTTTAGGGTTTCGTGTTTCTGTTTTCCATAATTTGGTCAATGCTTTCACCACGTCTTGAGCTTTTGCAGACATCAGTGGGTACACCCACAAGTAACGTGAAAATAGATCGATGATGACCAAGAGGTATTTGACCCCATCATTGTACTTTGCCAGTGAGACCATATCCATAAGATCAGCCTGCCAGTGACTGTCTAAACCTTCCACTACATACTTATTTCGTGGAAACTTTCTTCTGACTTGATGAGTCATGGTATAGTTCTCCTGACCTTTCAACCATTTCCTGATTCGATATAGCCCAATTTTATACTGACCCTCAGCTTTGACAGCTTCATATAACAGCTTCATATAACTGCCAGGATGTTCTGGATCATAATAGATCCTATTCAAGTAGTCCTCTCAGGGTGCCATCTCAAGCACAACTAAACATGACTCACATGCATCATGCTATTTAAACCAAAACCAAAAAATACAATACAATATTTTATTCACAAAAAAGACAACAGCTTTTCACGGACATACATTAGTGTTTTTCCCAACAAGTTTTCCCCTGGCCATTTCCAGGGTTTGTCAATATCTGGATGAGATACATCCATTCCGATTCCCCATCCTTTGTCAATAGAGCTAGCCTCAGCTAAGGGCTTAGGGTAGGATTGAATCAACACGTGTTTCAAGTCACTGTTCTGAGAGAATTTAGCCATGACAGCCTTAGTCATAACATCAAGACTGACTGTGTCCCACACTTTTTGAGTAAAGCCCTTCACACCTCGTCCCAGGCGTTTTTGCTTTGCTGGTGAAGTCCCTTGTAGTATACACTTTGCACTGTCCAAATCTCCAAAGTACATTGCTTTAGAGTACATGTAACATTGCTCCACACAGTTAAATGTCATACCATCCAAAGTAAACACAGCTGGATGGAAGTTGCTGAAGGGTGAATTCCCTCCATAAAAACATAGTCAGTTACTCCACATGCCACAGCCACTGGGGTTGCAAAAGGAACACTGGAGGTACCCCATCTGATTCTGGTGATCCTCTTGTGCCATATAGGGAACCACGTCCTTGAGTTCTGGTACAAAGTCTGGCATCACTTCCACACAGTGTCCTAGTTTCTGCCACTGGTCCAGGGACAGAAGAATACCCTTGGCTCGAGGAACCATAGATTGCATAGTATTGTCCCAGCAACTCTGTCGAATTTCTATGCCTGTGTTATCCATGACAACAAACACATTAGCTCCCAAATGCCATTGGGAGCTAGGTTTCCCTTCCTTGAAAGCCTCCTCAATGGATTGAATAGCTCCTGGCAGTTCCAACCAGTGTTTTAAACTCAGGACAATACCTCTTGGTTGGGTAGGACTTGCCACTCGGGTACACTTCATACTTCCTCACATGGATGCTCAATACATTGTCCCATGTCTTGGCTGTCACATACACGTTGTCCCCTAGATGTAAATGGCATCTGGGATCCTGAAGTTCAGTCATCTGTTTGTCTGTCTCTGGACCCAGCAATATCATCGTTTCTGTCTCCCCATGTTCCTCCAGTGCTTTGCAGAAGAGGTTATAAGCTTGAGGACCCCGTCTAGGCAGGATGTTGAGTAACTCTCTAACCCGGTCAAACGATGTCTGTGGTTTCTCCATAATCTCCGCTCTCATGAAGATCGTCAGGACCTTAAACTCCATCAGTTTGTCGACCACCCCTTCTATATGCTGTATAGCCTGGACGAGGCCAGAGCGGTTTTTCCTTAGGATCTCCTGGTGACAGGTTTCCATTTTTCACCAGCTAGTAGAGTAGAGTCAAGAATGGAACGTTCGCAGTGACGACTGAAGTCGGAATGACAAGAAGGGTCGTTTTGGAACCTTATATTGCCGGCAGCTTCTAAAAATAACCATCTGAGTCACAGGCTGAATATAGGAGTGACTCATACTCTACAAATAGACACACCAGCTGTCCAAATCCAAGATGGCGGATAAAGTCTCAGATACCACTGTATACAACAATTCGATGTCTTTTTTGTGCTTACGATTTTCCTGGTTCACGTCGCGTCAGACTTACAAAAAACGCAATGCACTATTGTGTAATAGTCGATACACGTTCTAACAACGTACACTTATGCTGGTACTTTGTAAAATAACATTATAAACTTTGTGACAATTTTACCAACATACAGCCTTCCCACATTGTTTTTGAAACGTTGTGTGTTAATTGTGTAGGTGGTGGCGATGTGGACCAGGCAATACCGGGTTCAACAACATGAGCATCGATCTACGAAACTGGGATACAGTGATGTGTGTCAACCAAGTCAACAAGTCTGACCACCCGATCCCGTTAGTCGCCTCTTACAATAAACATGGGTTACTGAAGATCAGTTCTAACCCAAAACTTCACAGTTGTGGGCCATACAAACGAGTTTCCAAATACGAGCGCAATACCACATTGTATCTTGTGAAGAGAATGAAAGACCATCTAATGAATATTACAAACACACATAATTTCACGCATGTATGTCTGTGTGTGTCTGTGTATATGTCGGACGACAAAACGAGCGCAGTAGCACATTGTATCTTTCATAATTGCGAAGAGAATGAAAGACCATCTGATGAACATTACTCAATTTCAGGCATGTCTGCCTCTGTGTGTTCGTGTATATGTCAGTATTTGCTTAAGAATATGCATATATACAGGTATATATTTTTATAATATGTTTATAATATACACCTGGAAATTAATCAAGCAACACCCCAATTTTTTCTATTGGAGCAACTTTGAAGTGTTCTGACAATCAAAATATGCCGGGTTGATATAGTTTGACACTTTTTTATTCAACAGACGATCTCTGACAAACAACTTAAAGGGAAAAAGTATCAAGACTTTGCTTTATTGCAACGAAATCCAAATTCTTAAAACTGTCTTAAATTCATGAAAAAATGGACACAATTTACTATTCATCCACAGACGTTGTTGTCAGGTGTATTAACACAAATGTCACATGGAAAGAAAGAACAGTCATCTGAGAGTCTGCACACCGACTTTCATCAATATCTAGTATGTCCTCCCTGCGCACGCACCACCGATTCCAGACGCCTCCTCATTCCTTGGATGAGTCTCCGGATCTGATTCTGGGGGATCCTGTTCCACTCCTCATGCAGGGCAGCCGTCAATTCGTTGAGATTATGGACTGGTGGGTCTGTCTGCCTCACACGACGGCCAATAAAGTCCCACAAATGTTCAATGGGGTTGAGGTCAGGGCTCATGGCAGGCCATGGAATTCTGTCAATTGCATTTTGCCGCAAAAAAATCATTTACAGCATGCGCCCTGTGAGGTCTAGCATTGTCGTCCATAAATATGGGTCTCGTTGCCAGAGGATGGTTCTCAAAATGAGGTACCACAGCCCTGTCAAGAACCTCCTGTTGGTAACGAACACCGTTAAGGTTGCCACGGATGGTAATGATATCCAACTTGCAGTTCATGGAAATGCACCCCCATACCATAACGGAACCTCCCCCAAAGGCCACAGTCTCCTGGATGTTCCGTGGAGCCATTGCTGTGTTCCTCTGCCTCCAGACCCGAGTACGACCGTCCACCATGTGCAGCAAGAACCGGCTCTCATCTGAGAAATGGACCTTCCTCCAAGAGGCAATGTTCCAGTGCAAACGGTCATTACACCAGGCCAGTCGGGCTGCCTTATGGGCTGGAGACAGTCTGGGTCGCTTGATTGGCCTCCTTGCCCGGTATCCTGCAGCTTTCAGACGATTCCGAACAGTCCTGTTCGAGATGGGTCTCCCTGGAAGCCACTCCTGTCTCAACCGAGAGCTCGAGTCGAAGGACCTGCGCCGTACAAGTCTCAGTAAAGCTCTGTCCTCCCGGACTGTGGTCTTCCTGGGTCTTCCTGGTCTAGGCAGGTCTTTAACTTCATTAGTGGCCCGGTATTTTTTCAAAAGTTTTGAAATTATGGAATGATGTCGTCCGATTTGAGTCCCGATTTGTCTTAGAGACATACCAGCATTCCTCATGCCGATTATTTGCCAACGAGTGGCCTCTGATAATTTCCTACGTGCCATGACATTGAAATGAATGAAAAACCGAATGCAATCGACAACCTGCGCTTGTAAACACCCCAGGGAAAAAGTGCATTTTTCGAAAGTTGAGGTTAAAGCAATGCACGTGCGCTGTGCAAGCTTCACGCGCGTCATATCAACCCATGAAAAGCTCATGCTGTATGTCAATACATCAAAATTGAATAATCAATCATCAAAATTACTTCGTTAAACTTTGTTAAGTTTTTATGTGTCTTTGAATTTGGTGTTGCTTAATTAATTTCCATATGTATATAAAATGAAATAAAACGCAATGTCATGTGATAACATGCTCAAAACTGAAACGATCAAGAGCCAGGAAGTAATGAAAGACAGTGCTGACAATTTACAGTTTTATTTTCGCCGGGTGATATAGTTAACAAGTGGCTGAACTTTACTAACACATTCCAAGATCACTAACAAATGCATAATATCGACAAACCTCTAACACATCGACCTGAAATATCCGCACAACACGAATAGTAAACTAATTACCCAAACAATATCTGATATTTAGATATTATAACGAAGGATTAAACAGAAAGTCTAAACTAACACAACGACCTTAAATATCTGGACAACACGAATATAAAACTAATTAAACAAACAATATCTGATATTTAGTTATGATGACGAATGATCAGGCGTGAAGCCTTTAACTGAAGCAATAAACCTTTACAGCCAGATATGTACAATACATAAGTTTCCACCGATGAGAATGAAAAATTTCTATACTGAAGATCGAAGAAACTAATGCCAATGCTGAATGAACACCAGAGCTACTTGAACAAGTTCAACGGTCAACGCATGCTGAAAGACATAAGCGATAGCATACTAAAATCCAAGAACACTATGGGAGAAACACTTAAGAAATATAAGCACCAAAAGTACTGCTACAGGACGAAGTCCTATGGACGATATCCAAACAGAGATGGATGATTGCTGCAAGGGTACTGTTTACTTTCAAAGTGACATGTGTATCAGTTTTGGAGAAATTAGGTGTCCTCCAGTGCTACTCTAGATCTTCATTTGGTGATAAACAGACTACAGTTCTGATATTATCAACAAACAAATCCCTTATTAAGTGAGCGTATGACTGGGAACCATTCACTGAACTATGTGACGTGTCACTGCCATTGTTGTCTTCTGTATCCTGGGCCCCGGGGTAGTAATCAGCTAACACAGGTAGTACAGAATTACTGTCATCATCTCCACTGCACTTTGCTCCACGAAAGTAGCCGGCCAAAGCAAGAAATGCAGGGTCACTATTGTATACTTCCACTACTTCCAATGTCGGTTCTTGTTGTCTTTGCTGCTGTGATACTTCATCGTAATCTTGTTCCTCTACCGGTCCCTGTTCTTGTCCTTGCCGTTGAGAAACCTCATCATAATCTTTTTCTCTCTGGGGTCTTGTTGCTGAGAAACCTCATCATAGTATTCTTCCTCTCTTTGCTTCTGCTCTTGCGACTGAGACACTTCACCATATTCATCTATATCCCAGTATTCATGCATTGGGTATTCTCCTGTTTCCAGTTGTTCCGATCTATATATACCTCTCGACTCACCTCTTTGGTGATCTCTGAAAGTATACACATGGTTATTGATAATAATGCAACAAGACACCATTGATCTTTGAGTAAATTATTAAAACAAAGGTAGTTTGAAAATAACGTTCGTTTTCAGATGTTATTTCTAAACTGTGGTATTATATGCGTTTTAGAGTCAACCCCTGTCTTATATTCATTATCCGACCAGATAAAACAGGTATGAAAATACGTTTTTGCATGATATATGCTGTTTTTTATCATTATCATATGGATAACAAATGTATTTTGTCCGAGCTACCATTGCAGATTACGGTCGTGCACATGAATGTTAAATCAGAAATCTTATTCTGCGAAGTAACATTAATGTCATGTGTTTGTATTGTGATGCTGTTTTTGGCATAAACATTTTAAATACCAGCCTTTCTGCAGTTTGGCGGCGATGACGAAAATAAACCACAAATATACAAACAATACCAACTATAAGAAGTACAGATCCTGTCAATAGCCCTAATCCTGAAACGTGAACGGTGCTTCCTGAAAAATACCAAACATTACTTAATTGTTGGAGAAGAGTGTTTGAACCAATTATTTGCCAACAAATACGGCCAAATAGCAGTTACGTAAAGATTTAGGGGAATGGCTGCGTGCCAGTTGATCAAATGACGATTACCCTGAATACATAACCCGGAATTAGGATCACAAGCACCTCCAGAACAGTGTATGCAGGGTAGTTGACAGAATTGTCCATATTGCCCTTGGATACACCCCTGGTCACAAGACCTGTTGTTTTGGTAACATGTGTTATTGAAACAAGTTCCCGGACAAGGTATACAGTCATCTCCATAGTAACCAGACAAGCATCCTTCAACACAAAAAGCCGTCTCATTACAACCCAAACAGTTTGGGATACATTTATCTGACGAGGGACAGTGCGGACTGGACCAGCCATCTGCACAGCCATTGATACACTGTCCACTGTATCTTGTACATTTAGATATGAAGGAGCGGGAAGTGTCATTACTAATAGGGGGAGGATAAAACAAACAGTCTCTGTGACATCTTAAAGAGCATGTTCGTCCATACAATCCAGGTGCGCATGTTTGTACACAATCAGTTGTTGAACAATTTTCACATGAGTATTCACAGTCCAGACCATGATATGGCTCATGACACACAACACATCTGCCTGTTATCCTGTTACAATGTCGACATCTCGATGAACATTTCTTGCAGATGGACCCATAGTATTGATCATGGAATCCAGAAACACAAGACGATGTCAGATGGCAGAAGGTTCCATCACATCCTCCAGGACATTTTGTGCAGTTTTCCTTCTGAAGTGTGCACAAGATGTTGCATCGGGTACCATAGAAACCAGGAACACGACCGTCAGAGCAACTATAAGTGCCACGATGTGTCTGAATACATTTACTGTTTATGCATTGGTTGCTGCAACGTGATCGGAGACCGAAATATCCCGAAAAGCAATCAGTACTGCAGTACTGTGTTGTACTTGAGCAGTTTGGGCACTGTTGGTCCTTCATGCACTTATCAGCTGTAAAAGAAGATACGTTCATTGTAGACCAGCATAATTCCTTACATTTCATTATACTTTTGAGTACAATTTTCGATAATTCTTCATGTTGCTGTATTATGCCCCATTGCACTCAAAATTAACTGAAACCATCAAATTAACTTTACTGAAGGAGTACACGAAGCCAGAAATTTGTTTACACCACCGAAAAGACTGGAGTTCACTGGGAGCACATAATATACGACCCCTTGATTTTACAATGCTTAATTGCTGCAAGGTTATGTCATGTGATATAACTAAACTTCATTTATCATGATCTTTATGTCAAGCTGTTCACTTACCGGTTGCGTAACTTGGGCAAACAGGATGTACATAAAATTTGCACGAAATAACACAAAGGATGGTTAGCCTATTTGGAAGTCATTTTAAATCATTTAACTACAAAATGGTAAACTTTCAGAACAATATATGTATTGAAAGTGATAAATCTGTAGTTTACTTGGGTGTATAATTTTCACTGACGATCTATAATTTTAACTAGACATTGTGTTGAATGCATGATTGAATGAAGTGCAAGGAAAATGACATTTGTTTTTATTTCAGTAAAGCCGATGACGAGGACTATATGAATATAGTAGTCAAAGAAACAAGTGACTATTTCACGACCAAGGATGGTCAATAGGATCTTGTGAAGGTAATTTTTACTCACCTGCCTGTCATTATAAATAGTTAATGATATAATTAATAGTGTAAAAACAGACTTATGGATGTTAACTTCAGTAACCAAGCCAGCATGGCTTATATAAATACCTTTGCCATGTAACACATGATTCAGATCATTATTTCGTAAATCGTAACATGAGAATCAAGTCAGTTAATGATGATATATAAACATGTTACTACACTTCAGAGCAACAGATTGTGTGTTGATAAGAAAATAGGATATGTCATTAAATGTGATGAACTGCCTAACTTGTGTTGGAGTGATTAATCAAGTAAATAAATTTTCACGAAACTTCCTTTTTAATAATTTGCAATCCATCTTGGCATTATGCTTTATCTGCTGATTGATTTTTGTTTAATTTTCAGAAAATTGCACTGCTCATGAAAAGCCTGAAAACTATTGACTGGCCAGATCGACGAAAGGAAAGGGTTTCAACTATACTCACCATGGAAATGACTTTACCAGTTGTGAGTGATGAAGAAGATGCCAATTTATTGCTCTCTTACCCCTTTACCTGGGAATCTAAACTCAAGACGTCTGCACTGGACTCAGCCACAATTTTCAACGCCACCACCAAAGCTAAGGCCAACATGAAGACCAGGATGCGGCATCGAACCAGAATGACAGAGATATCCGCTGAAGGATGCCCAAGTGGGCTAGTAAATAGCTAATCGATCACATGAACGTAATTTTATCTATGATCAAGTAAATTTGATTTATTCTCAATGTAAAACTTTAATAGTTTTGATATTCTAATTGTATTTCAATTAATACAATTTTATTCAATTTTAATTTTTATCCATTTTCAAAGAGACCTTTATTTACTTTAAATACATTTTTGTACTTTCAATGTAACCTAAATTCTTTATTGCATTTTCTTTCATTATTGTATTGTAGTGCTTGCTGTGTGTTATTATATGTTTAACATTGACTGGGGTGTGTTTTTCTGTGTCAGTGTGAGGAGGTGCAGGAGGAGTCAAGGGGTGCAACTGTTATAGCATGTTTTTAGAAATATTTTTGTCATAAGTTATAAATGTTGATCTGTTATCTAGTGCTATATCTTTTTATTATTTATTAGATATATGTTTGATCCATATTAGTCTGAAAATAAAACAGTGAATCTTATTGTATCTTTTGTTTTTCTTTATGTTTCCGTGATGATTGTACACAAACTCCTTATATTGTCTTTGCCAACCAGGAGTAACAAGAATGTTATATGCAATGACACACATTGAATGAATCCTGTGAACCCGAGTAAATGAAATGCTGTGGAAAGTTTTCTGGCAACAGAAACTCTGCGGAAACTATTTAGGTCAGTTTGTAACTGAAACTCAACGTGGTTTCAACTTCCTATGGCCCAGGTCGGCCAATATAAACGTTTGTGTACTGATGACATCAATATCACGGACAAGATCTCTACATGCATTCCCTGATGTATTTATACTTGTACGACACATTACATCACAGTCTCTGGACATATTTTGCATTGGTTTTGAGTGGCATCATTGCATAAGGGTAAATGTATCCCTGTCGTCTAAAGTAAAAGCTAACTTGTGAAACAAAGAACGATACGCCATCGCAGGTATTGTTAATGTGATAAAATCAGTGCTTTGCATAGTGACATCAAACCTTCTGAAGAGGACAGTCCTATTGTAAAAAAATGGTATCCGATACTGGTGTTAGATTGTCTCAATGCCTTTCTCTCAGTAGACGTAATGGATGGTGTCTGGGGTACTAATGCGAGCACGTTATGTGTTCCTAAAGCCTTTCTCTAAGTAGGTATAATGGTTGTGGTATCAAGTACTGGATTGAGCAAGTACGTCTGTGTGTGTATGTTCCAGTACATATCTGTGTATGTTTAGGTAAATGTGCATATACACGCATTGTATATTAGTAATGGAAAATAATATAAAAAACACAATGCCAGAAGATCAAAATTTACAGTTTTATTCTCGTCCGGTGACTTAGTTAACAAAAGGAGATCAAAAGTGTCTGAGCTGAATTCGCACATTTGATGATTACTGACAAATGCATCTAGAAACCCCGAAAACAAGAGTGGCAAACATATTACGTAGCCCATATCTAAGATTTCGTTATTAAAACGAATGATTACGCATACGCCCCTAACTGAATCAACTTACAGTCAGATATATACAATTCATAGGGTGCCACAGTTAACAATGAAAACACGAAAACTTTTATGCTTAACAAAATAGTCCCATTGCTGAGTGAACACCAAAGTTACTTAAACACGTCAGGGAGTATAGTTTTACAGTCATCATGTTCACTGCCATGTTGCCCAGGAAAGAAGTCGGGGTAAGTGCAAGGTCACTGTTCTTCTTTCACTGTAGGTCCTAGTTGTCGTCTTTGCTGTTGAAATCTTTCATCATAATCTTCCCCCTCTACCGGTCTATCCTTTCTGCTTAGATACTGCATCGTAATCTTCTTCCTCAGCTCATCCTTTTCGCTGCCCTTGCTGCTGAGAGATTTCATGGTAATCTCCTTCCTCTCACGGTCTATGTTGCTGCCCTTGCTGCTGATATACTTTATCATAATCATCAGTAACGATGCACTGGGCAGTACTCTCCGGTTTCCAGTTGCCGTGACCACTCTGCAAGTATTGACTTATCTGTTTGGTGATCCCTGAAATATACACATGAGCAATACACTAATACGCTAGTTTCAGTTTCAGTACTTACATTCAGAAATTAACATGTTTTGGAAATTGTGGTATTCAATAAGTTCTTGTGGAAGTATGATTCACAATCTCAACATTTTTCGCAAGTATGCAAGAAAGGTATTGCGTGAAAGGTGTTTTTATCATTACCATATTGATAAAAAATATAATTTGCCTGACATGCCATTATGGTTATAGTTCCTGTCTAATGAATGGGCAATAAGAAATCTTATTCTATGAAGTATAATTAATGTAATAAATTTAACATACTGTTTTCAAGAATAGATATTAATAATATTATATATACCAACTTTTCTGTTTGGTAACGACGAAAAAATGATACCACAAATAAACAAGCTGTGCAAACTCTAAGAAGCACACATGCAGTTGACAATAGTAGTCACAGAACGGTGCTGCCTAAAAATATTAAATATAACTTAAGTATTGCAGGAGGCTGTGGAATCATGCAAATTCAGACCAGCAAGGTGTGACGTCTGTATTTTCGAACAAATTATCCCTGAACAAGTACTGTCCATTCAGCATCATAAATACTGAGATACGTCCAAATACAAATACCTCAAGAAGATGGGGACATCGTTGCGTTCCAGTCGTTGACCTAATTAAACATTTACGTTGAATACATATCCTGGAACTAGGATTACAAGCACCTCCTGGACACTTCTTGCAGGATAGTTGACAGGGTTGTCCATAATATCTTCGGATACACCCATTGTCACCAGAACTCTTGTTTTGGTTGTTTTGTTTTTAAGACAGGCCCCATGACAAAGTTTGCAGTCATCACCAAAGCAGCAAGACAGACATCCTATTACAACTCAGAAAGTGTGGGCTACACTTAATCGGTGAGGAACAAAGTGGGTCTGACCACTCGTCCTCACTACCATTGATACATTGTCCACTATATCCGTGACATTCAGATATACAGGAGAGGGAACTGTTATTTCTCCAAATATCAATACGTCTGGGTGAACATTTCTTGCAGGTGGACCCATAGTATCGGTCATGGTATCCTGAAGCACGACATGATGCCACGTGGCAGAACGTTCCATCACATTCTCCAGGACATGTTGTGCATCTGTTCTTCGGAAGTGTGCACGGGATACTGCATAGAGTACCATAGAAACAAGGTATACAACCGTCAAAGCAGCTACTATACGTGCTCCTCAATATCTTTCTACATCTAGTGTTTACGTATTGTTTGCTGCAACGGGACTTTAGGCCAAATTACCTCATAAACCAATCTGTACTGCAGTGCTGTATAGAGCTTGAGTAGTTTGAGCACTGTTGACCTTCCATGCACGTTTATTGTAGAAAGTATTTTCGTATTTTTGACCATATGTTTGAAACGTGAGTAGTATTTTAGATAAATTTTTAGTTTAGATAAATGTATAGTTTATTTATGAGAAAACTCATTGATCAATTGATTTGTTATCATAAGTGCTGGTGAGGATATTCTCATATCTAAACATCTGCGACAAATCTGTAAAGTAATTTTTTATTATCATCCCTGTATCTATAGCCTTTCAGCTTGAGGTGGAAAGCAAAGTTAGTGTTTATATCTGTTCTGATCCCCCGAAGAGAGACCCGGGGTGCGGTGGGCGAGCGGGCCCAGGCTAGTAATCCAACGAAGGTGCCGGGATCGAGATAACCTCTGACCGGGTGTAAAGACCTCGAGTCAACTTGGTGTGCAGACTCAGTGTTGTCTGAACCCCTAGTACACAGTTCATAACCGTGTAAGGCTAGTGATCCAGCGAGGCTGAAGTGGCAGGATCTAGCTAGAGGTCAGCTTTGTGTGACTCTTTCAGTGTTGTCACAAACCCTAATTTACAGTGCGAAACTCTGAATCCACGAATCCGTTGCTATATGAGCATGATGAGGGCCACAAAAACACGTGCAAACACCTAGCCGTGTTCAGTAACGTGCAGCCAAACTTAGTACTAAGTACTGTGACAATGTCTCCCAGACAACCCAGCGGTGAATGGGCACTGCGTAAGGATGGGAAAGTCACATTAACTCTGTCCACCTAGTAGACTGCAAGAGCGTATGGCATGACGAGTGTTGAGGGTACGTTTGGACGTTGACGTTCTTCGTGAGTCGGCTCATGTGCAGATATCATCTTCGACTTCGCATTTTTTGTCGTAAAAGGCGGGTGGTGGACAACCACGCGAAATAAGCAAAGTATCCCATCAGTGGACATTGGAATCGTCCCGAGTCATATTAACATGAAAATCACCCTGTCATTTTAAATAAAGTACCAATATTACTCACACTCACTCACGCACCCCACTCCATCGCCATATAACTACATGTATGTGTGTATTTGTGGATACACACACACACACAAACATACACACACACACGCACGCACGCACGCACACACACGCATGCATGCATGCATGCATGCATACATACATACATACATACATACATACATACATACATACATACATACATACATACATACATACATACATACATACATACATACATACATACATACATACATACATACATACATACATACATACATACACACATACATACACAACTGACTCGCTCATGCCCGCCCACCCCACAAACAAACACCCATCCACGCTCTCGCTCACTCACACACCGCAGCTCTCGACAGCGCAGCATTAACTGGTAGTGAGTTTCCTATTCCCTGTACTGGTGGTGATGTTTGTTTTATGCACGCATTGCTAATGTCTTACTCCGCTGGTCATCCCAGGTGAGATATATGACCAAACTATCAAATTCGGAATCCTCCCGAGTCATATTAACATGCTAAAGGAAAATCACCCTGTCATTTTAAATAAAGTACCAATATTACTCACACTCACTCACGCACCCCACTCCATCGCCATATAACTACATGTATGTGTGTATTTGTGGATACACACACACACACAAACATACACACACACGCACTTACGCACGCACGCACGCACACACACATACATGCATACATACATACATGCACAACTGACTCGCTCATGCCCGCCCACCCCACAAACAAACACCCATCCACACTCTCGCTCACTCACACACCGCAGCTCTCGACAGCGCAGCATTAACTGGTAGTGAGTTTCCTATTCCCTGTACTGGTGGTGATGTTTGTTTTATGCACGCATTGCTGATGTCTTACTCCGCTGGTCATCCCTGGTGAGATATATGACCAAACTATCAAATTCATTTAACTAAAACAGTACAAAGTACAAGCAGTTCCGTACAAGCAAGAACTAGAGCTACTGAATGGTGTTTCACAAACATGATTCGATTAAAGTTACAGATCCCTTCATCTTCTCATACCAAACCGTGTAAAACTATAACTTTCTGTCTGCGGAGATGTATGGGAACCGATTCGCTGCCTCTTTGTACCAGTTCTCGAAGACCATTTTCCAAAATACCCGGGATGCACGTTTGGTGATTTTCCCCAAATTTGCTGCTTTTGGGACACATGATTAGCCAGCGTACGGGCAAACCGTTTCAGAATAAAAGGATTTTACTAACTTGAATAACTTTCAAAAACAAATCAATATAAAATGCATGCTTTTCTTTTTGACGAATAATCTCAAATGGGTGCGAAGTACCTGGCCCAGTTCACGGTGACACGGCAAACGCGTGCTATACAATCTCAAAAATGTCGATAAAACCTGTTGCCGCTCTTTGTCCTTAACTGTATAGTAGTGACGTTATTACCTTATGAGTGAATGGTTGTTGCCTTGCGAATTTTCTATACTTCTTTATCATCTCAGTGATTATGTCATCGCAATCTGACACGGAGCATGACAAGTGTATATCTTTACAGAAAGGTGACCTGTAACTTCCTGTCTAAGTAATATGTCAGAACCATGCGCATTCTAAATAAATAGACAGTGACAACCCATGTACAGTTATGCAATGTGTACAATAGACAAGCAACTGGTCTCAAAAAGGAACACAAATATAAATAACATATAAAAATAGATATGATGAAAAAGTAGCCCTGAGACTTTCTTCATTTCCCAGAAGCTGGGGAATTGTAGACTTGCCACATTTTCAGGATATATTTCCTTCAGGGTATGTATGACAGACTCATTAGTGCATTTATCTGCACAAATTAGTACAAACGAAACTTTAATTTCAAATCGCGTGGAAACTCCTGTGCTCATTAGTGAACAAACCTAGATTCATTGCAAAAGCTGAAGGACGAGTCTTCAACTAAATATCACATCTTTCCTGTCGGTACTATGTTTCTGTTTCTCTCTCCTAAAATATCCATAATCACTCTTTGTCAAAATGTTTTCAGCTGTGCTCAACTGTGAACTTCGATGCCATACCATGCGTTATGGCCTTGTAGGATTTCACAGATATCGAATCGGTTGGAATCAAGGGAGCTGTCTGCTGCAGACTAATGCCGTCTCATGTGTTCACGCATTTTCTGGACATATTGTTAAGGGTGTCAGGGTGTTATTGTTATATCTGCACATCTGCACACACAGCTCTGATGAAGAACCCCAATTGGCCCAATGTGCTAGGCAAAACATTACAAGCAAGGCATATTTCTAATCCCAAGAGAAGATCAGTGCCAAAGTACAATATTACCGCATGATTGTGTGATACTGAAGCCACAGACAGGCAACGTACAGATCACCTAAATTACTTATGCCTACATATGTTGACTGTACATAGTGTACGATGTTGTTTATGATGAAAACACATTACATCACCACTTATTCCTTTATGACCCCAGAGCGGTGGGCTGACCCCCCAGTGCTGACAGCGTTTGCTCGTCACGCTGAACACCCGGGTTCGATTCCCCTTATGGGTAGAACATGTGAAGCCCATTCCTGGTGTCTAATGTCGTGATATTGCTGGTGTATGGCTAAAACCATTTAATTTTCAAATTTCATAGTCAGTTCATAGCCAACCCCGCACATAAAGCGTCATGTATCACCTAAACCGGAAATGAATGGCCACGGTCATCAAGGATTCTTGTCCACTAAGACACGTGATAGAAACTACCCGGCACAACATCGACATTTCCAACCTTTGACGCTCCAGAAATAAACCGCATATTAATCAGATAACTCCTAATTTTGCATTACTAAACCAAACTTACTGCTACTAAAGGAGAACGTTTTATACTCAAATGACCATGCCTTCCCTAAGTAAACAGAAAATGCACGAGGGTCTACGTTAGAATTGATCTTCAGCAGCATGTCGTAAGAGGAGACAGGTGTCAGGGTCCCGGACTTGTTGACACATGTCGTTGGATCCCAACTGTATAGTTGCTCATGCTGTTGAACATCTAATCCAGGCACTTGGGTGGGTTATTGCTGAGTGATTAAACAACAAACCGACCATGACATGTTTTCGGTTACAAGTTATACATCTTGTTCACCTGCATTTTCCCTAAACAGAGAATTATTAACAAAGCTGAAACTAAGACCAGTTTCATCTCTCATAGCATTACATTTAATTTCCTTTGAATTTTCTGAAGAGAGTTCACATGTTAATTTGAACGTGTGGGTTGTATAAATGTGTTGAACTTTACTTATGAATTTTAACTTTATTGTTATTTGTACACAAATATATCATATCTCATTAGTGAGTTATCGTTTAAATTGAACATTCTCGCTTAAGTGATGTGGTCTGACATTTTAAAGCTTATAACATAATGCACTTTCGCTCATGAGGTTACACTGTCCTTGGTAGTAGGTACGTGCAGTAAGGGAGCCTCCGACGCCACCTGTGACAGGCATGACTAATCAAACTGCATTCTCGAGGAACAATAGAAACAGGAAGTGATTTATTGATGCTGCCCAGTCGTTCTTTGTGACAATATATTTCACCACAGGCTTTCAATTATGATGACGACACAGTATTGAACAATTCTATTTGAACTTTCATTCTTGTATTGTCCTCTGTATTGAACTGGTGTCTATAAAAATTAGGATTAATAAATAACGTTGTTTCGCCAATGTGTTACAAACAAATACAATAACTCCTATACAAACGTTGCATTCTATGTATCTGTTTATGTCGTGTCGTATATGTATGAAGTTCAGAATGCACTAGCAAGAAATCCCAGCAAACACAGGAGTTCAAACAACACAGTATGTTGTATTTTATTATAATAAGTAAATATAACAAAATGTGTGGAAGTCCGAGCTAAAATTGGTGGAAAGAGAAGACTAACTGGATCGGGTGGTCAGTCTCGCTAACTCTTTTATTTGACGCATACCATCTCATCCCAGTTGCGTAGATGCTCATGCTATTGATCAGTGGATTGTCGGGTCCAGACATGTAGCTGGGGTATTGCTGAGTGCGGCGTTTAAACAATAAACCAACCATAACATGCATTCAATTACAAATCATGTCGTGATCATTTTCATGAAACAGAGAGTCCAGAAATTTTAGCAAAGCTGAAACTAAAACCAGTGTCATCTCTCATAGTATTGCATCTAATTTCTGTTGAACTATCTCATATGGTTCAAATGTAAATGTCAGGACAGGGACGCGTGTTGTATCAATGTGTTGAACTGCGTGCATGCATTTTCTCCCTGTTCATGATATGGTGCGAACTTTGTACACAAATACATCATTAGTCAGTCATCGTGTGATATGGACAATCTTACAGAAGCGTAATAGGGCCACGGTGAAATTACTTTAGTCTCATGATCCCCTACAGAAGACAGAAGATAATATCTCCAACGTAGGACATAATATTTCGACTTACTATCTCATACGTAGGAAGTACAATCTCCTCTGTAGGGCTTAATATTACCTGCGTAGGATTTAGTGTCTCCTACGTAGGACATAGTATGTCATACGGGTGAATTAGTATCTGTTATGTAGGACATACTACTACCTACGAAGGACTTACGATCTGTCTAGGTTCCTAAGTAGTACTTAATATCTCCTACGTAGAACTTAGTGTCTCCTCCGCAAGTCTTATTTATGTTAAATATGCATAAATCTGGAATGTTCGACTTAAATCCCCAGACACAAGTACAATCTCTTCTTTCACTATTTCAGTCACTGTTAGAGTCTACAGTCATTGTGTTTCATTCACTTTCAAAGTCTACAGTTATCTTTACATTTACCATAAGACTCTTGTGTTTAACGAAATTGTTGCACATGACTGTCATATGTTGGACCGACTATCTGGTTAGTTATAAACGGACCACCATTTTTTGCTTTTTGATTTAAAAAAAGAAACTTGTGGTTAATTAATACCAAGCGCTTAAGAGTTGCCAAAAAGCCGTCTGCTTCTCTCTCGCCCGCAAACGATACCACAGACAGGTTACATAACTCTGTCGCCAGAGCCCTGCAGTGACGTCACCGAAGGAACGAATTTCAGTTAGTTGCTTAGAAAATGAGTAGGAAGCTCGTCATTCTTTGGGGGCAACAGGGGCCTGCAACCGTGTTCCTGTTGCCTAATACACCACTTTGGCCCTGACTTCACCTAGACGGGTGGTTGAATGGGCCCGGTTGAACCAATTGGCTGGTCATGCCAAGCCCTGTTCATGAATTTGTATATAACTGCACCAAAATATTTGGAATTGTTGAAATTATTGTCTTGGCGCCCTCTGTTCAAACAGCATCATTTGATTCTGATGTAAGTTTGCATGAATAAATATTTCATGACTTTTGCCTAGAGTCTCATGCCCAGAAGGCGATGGCTCATGGACCAATCTGGTGGTACATTATCTGTAATGTTACTGCTTGAGTATACCCCCTTGGTATCCTTGGTGCCGCCTGTTGGAGGCCCACAGGCATTAGGCATCGTCCTTGTTGACACTCCGTGGTGGGTGGGGAGCCAGGAGGGTGAAAAAACCACTACACAACAATGGCTAACCAAAACCCCAAAAAACAACAACGTTCTCATATAGATGACTCTGATGATGATGAAGACACAATTACTAGATTGTGTTATTCTGACCGTGATACCTGGCCTCGATTCATTATTGCTGAATCTAGTGAGAAAAAATTGACTTCTTGTTCGCCTTTTCTATTAGAGAAAGCGATCCAAGGTATTGCTGGAACAGTAAAAAATGTGACCAAAACTAGATCTGGCTCAATTTTAATAGAATGCTTGAAGAGAGAGCAAGCAGCTAATCTGGTGGAAGCAAGATCTTTTGGAAATGTTCCTGTTAAATGTTATCCTCACAAAACACAGAACTTTAGCAAAGGTATTATTCGTGACAGAGACAGAAGTCTTGCTGATCTCTCCACTGATGACATTGTCAGTCAGCTACGGATGAAAGGAGTTGTTGAGGCTAAGCGTTTCTCCTTTAAGAAAGATGGTATCGCTTCACCTTCCAATACCTATTTACTGACGTTTGATATCCCAAAACTGCCCCAATCTGTTAAAGTTGGATGTTTTTCTATGAAAATTGATCTATGTGTCCCTAATCCTCTCAGGTGCTTTAACTGCCAGAGGTTTGGGCATGGACACAAGACCTGTAAGAACCGATCTGTTTGTTATCGCTGTGGTGGTGACGATCATGATTCTACCACATGTTCATCAGACCCAAAATGTGTGAATTGTTCTGGTTCGCACATGGCTTCCTCAAAAGAATGTCCAGCTTGGCAATTTGAAATGTCTGCTCAGCGTATCAAAACTGAGAAGAATATAAGTTTTTCAGAAGCAAAGAAACTGGCCGCTTCAGCTTCGACTTCTTGCAATGCTTCCTTGAGAGGTAAACCCACATACGCAGAAGTACTGAAACCATCTGTCAAGTCCATTGAATGTCAGACTGATTTGACATGGATGTCTGCTGAAAAACCTGTGTGCATTTCTGATCTGACTACCCTTTCTAACAGTCAATCTTCCTCACAAAAATCACTTAAATCATCAGAAACTCAGACGTCTGCACCAGTTGTGAAAAAGAAAAATGCGAACGTTGATTATTCTAAAAAGCAAAGTAGAACTGATCGTGTGCCTAAAGGACAAAGAGACCCTGTGTCCGTTCTAAATAGGTTTGAAATTTTAGATGACATGGACGTGTCATCTCAGGCAAGCACCTACTCTAGGAGTCATTCTCCAAAGAAAAAAGGTCGTGAACTTTCTCCAATAGCTCATCCTAGATGATTGTTACTCTAATGCAATGATACTGGACTCATCCAGATCTCCTACTGAACCGCCATGCGTTCTCAAAATATAATCCAATGGAACTGTAGAGGTCTGCGGAATAATTTTAATGATTTACAGCTTTTGGTTCAAGATAAGAGGCCATCAGTTTTATGCTTACAAGAGACCTATCTCAAAGCCACTGATACATTTGACCTCCGACAGTATACCTCAGATCATAGTTTCTCGCCTCCAGGTCATAAGGCTACTGGAGGATCTTCAGTTATTGTGAAGCAGGATATAATCCATAGTCCTATCTCACTTAATACCCCTCTTCAAGCAGTTGCAGTCAGGCTTACATTTACCTTTGTGTTCACTTTATGTTCTCTGTACATTCCCCCCTCTTACTGTCTTCAGCAATCAGATCTTCAAGAGTTGTATGATCAACTTCCTAAACTCTGTGTTATCGCAGGTGACTTGAACGGCCACAACCCGCTTTGGGGTGGTTCAGTTATAAATACAAAAGGAAAAATACTTGAGGATTTCATCTCCAACAATGATTTATGTATATTCAATGATAATTCACATACTTATCTGCATCCTGGAACGGGAAGTTATTCTTCAATAGATCTTTCCCTTACAGACTCCAACTTATTAAATGAATTTGCATGGTCGGTTCATGATGACCTTTCTGGAAGCGACCATTTTCCCACTGTTCTATCAACTGTACATCCGAGTGACACTCCGCCATCATCAAGGTGGAACTTTACAAAAGCTGATTGGTCTCTGTTTCGAACATTATGCACTGAAAGGTTGCAACCTAATTTATTCCTAAATACCCCTGATCCTATTCAAACCTTTTCTGATGAATTAAATGTCATAGCTGATAAATGCATTCCAAAATCCTCTACAGTTTCACACATTCGTAAACCGTGGTTTAAAACTGTTTGCAAACAAGCTAGAAGGGAGAGAAAAAAGGCAGAAAAATATTTCCTTCGCCATCCAACTGTCCATAATTTAAATCAATTTAAAATTTCTAATGCCAAGGCTCGTCGCACATTTAAGCAACATAAGCGACAGTCATGGCAAAACTACGTTTCTAAAATCAACTCACGAACGCCAATTTCTAAGGTTTGGAATATGGTACAGAAAATCAAAGGTAAAGGATCAAAGTGTAGCGTTCACCATCTCAAGGAAGGTGACAGTTTTCTCACTGAAACATCTGATATTGCAAATAAAATTGGTGAAACGTTTGCAAAACATTCCTCTTCGTCATATTATTTACCAGACTTTAAGAAATTTAAAGATCAACAAGAAAAAAAGAAAATTAATTTTAATTCCGACAATGGGAAGGACTACAATGAAATCTTTTCTATTCATGAGCTCCATACTGCCCTTGAGCAAGCTCATGATACTGCGACTGGGCCTGATAACATACATTATCAGCTCCTTAAACATTTACCTGAATCGTCTTTAGAAACATTGTTGATAACTTTGATAATATATGGACGTCTGGTCATTTTCCTTCATCATGGCGAAATGCTATTATCATTCCTGTTCCTAAACCTGGTCGGAATCATACTGATCCTTCTAACTACCGACCAATATCACTTACTAGCTGTGTTTGTAAGACTTTGGAACGTATGGTTAATAATCGTTTAGTTTGGTACCTGGAAACCAACAACCTCATCACTAACTTTCAATGTGGTTTCAGCAAAAATCGAAGTACCATCGATCAGTTGGTACGTTTAGAATCTCTTATTAAAAATTCCATGTTAAATAAACAACACGCTGTATCAATTTTTTTCGACCTTGAAAAGGCATATGATACGACATGGAAGTATGGAATTCTTAAGGATCTTCATGACTTTGGTTTGAGGGGCCGTTTACCCCAATTTATAGGTCAGTTTTTAGAAGACAGACAATTCCAAGTCCGAGTTGGTTCTACCCTGTCTGACCATTACAGTCAGGACCAGGGTGTCCCACAAGGCAGTATTTTGTCTGTCACTTTATTTAGCATCAAGATCAACAGTTTATCCAAGGTTTTAAATGGCCCAATTGATGGGTCACTTTTTGTGGATGATTTTAATATTTCTTGTCGTGGTAAAAATATGCATACCATTGAACGGCAAATGCAATTGTGCCTAAGCAAAATAAATAAATGGTGTCTTGAAAACGGCTTTACATTTTCTAAATCAAAAACTAATTGCATACATTTCTGCCGTAAATATCAACCACATAAAGACCCAGAATTGTTTTGAAATGGCATTCCCATCCAAGTTGTCAAAGAGGCCAAATTCTTAGGTCTGATTTTCGACTCACATTTAACTTTTCTTCCGCATATAAGATCCCTAAAAACTAAATGCTTGAAGGCACTTGATTTATTGAAAGTCGTGTCTAATTCAAGGTGGGGAGGAGATCAAGCTACTCTCCTACACCTATACAGATCACTCGTCCGCTCAAAGCTTGATTATGGCTCCATCGTTTATGGTGGAGCTTGTAAAAGCAACATAAAACTATTAGATTCTGTCCACCACCAAGGTCTAAGACTTTGTCTTGGGTCCTTTAGAACATCTCCTGTTGACAGCCTCTACGTTGAAGCCGATCAACCATCTCTTACACAACGCCGTATAAAATTATCTTTACAATATATCACAAAACTATGCTCTAACGAATCTAACCCTGCATATAATTGTGTCTTCAATCCTCTGTATGATGATTTGTATAGCAAAATGTCTTCTCTTGTTCCACCTCTTGGGCTCAGAATAAAGCCATGTATTGCTGCTGCTGGCATTGAGTTGGAAACTATATCTCCTTCTCGACTTCTTTCTTCTCCTCCTTGGCAGCTGGTTCAGCCACAAGTTGACCTAACATTAACATCATTTAAAAAATCAGAAACCAATGACTTACAATATAAACAAGAATATCATCAATTAAAAAGTAAATATAATACTTACAAAGCCTTATTTACAGATGGATCGAAGGACGGTGGCACTGTAGCTTGTGCCACTGTCATTGGATCCAGAACAATATCTTCTGGAACTCCAGATAACAGCTTTATTTTTACTGCAGAAGCTAACGCCATATTAACGGCTCTCAAATACATACAAAGACATCCTAAACATAAACAATATATCATTTATTCAGATTCTCTTTCGTGCCTTCAGGCTATTAAAAACCTATCTTGTAAACATCCACTTTTAATAGAAATTATTGAAATATCTAATGATCTTGCTACAGGCCTGTACGACAACGTCTTTTGTTGGTTACCCAGCCACGTAGGCATTTCTGGTAACACAATGGCAGATCTTGCTGCCAAGGCAGCCCTCAATAAATCTGTGACACCACTTCTTATTCCATACTCCGATTACAAAGCTAGTATTAGATCTTACATCCGTGATCTAATGCCGAAGAAGTGGGACACCCAGGTAGGCATCAATAAATTACATGAAATAAAACCCTATATTGGTTCTTCTTACTTGGGTTGTCAGTCCAGATTTGAAGAGGTAATCATGCGGCGATGTCGTATTGGCCATACTAGATATACTCATTCATACCTATTGAAAGGTGAGTATCTTCCGTTTTGTATCCCTTGTGATGAGAGAATCACGGACAAGCATATCCTGCTTGACTGTGTTGAATTCTCCATCATAAGGGATAAATATTTCAATGTAAAAACAATGAAGGACCATTTTAATAGCGTAAGTTCTCATTTAATTCTTGGATTTTTAAAAGAAATTGATTTCATCACTGAATTTTGATTATTATGTACTGTAGATAGCTGCATTTTAATTCATGGTAGTTTAGATTAGTAACTTGAATTGTTAATGGCTGTACCCTCAAAGAGGGTTGAAGTACCGTAAAATTATTGTCCTCCTGAGAGGGTACGTAAGTCCCAACATATTTCATGTACCTTTAAACTTCCACTGTTTTTAATCGTAGCATATATGTATTTTTAATTTGTGGCTAGATGGGACTAAATTGCTGACAGCTGAGGGAACGATGTAAATCCAACTAGGGTCCATGCAGGTAGCAAAGGTACTGTAAGTCCCCATGGTCCCTAGTATGGTGATCTATCTTCAGTTGTTGGCAATCTATAGCCTGATTTTATATTGTATTGTCCGAATAGTGATATAAGTTTTAACTTTCCACACGAGTTTTAATCATATTTGTGATATTCTAGTTGTTTTACTGTCCCTCGTTGACAGGTTTTTATAGTATCTATATATTTCACTTCAGTATTAAACGTTCTCGTCACGATATGGCTGAGATATTGCCGATGTGACGTTAAATATTAACTCACTCACTCGTCATTCTTTGATGATTTCTCGACGTCACCAAAGACATGCCGAATTGTTGTGTTGCCGTCAATTGTTCCTTGGGGTCGGGGGATGGTGTCACCATGCACCGAACCCCGTAGTTAGTACTTAAATTGGTTGTTGTTAACATAGGACAAAGGCTACTCTGCATTTCTCACAATTTATTTTCCCCGTGAAGATACGAATTAGCTTCTTGATTCTGTCCAGCACAAGGCAAGTATTCATCCAACCTGTGATCATCCTACACTTCAGTAAGACGTACTTTGGAATCCTAGTAGATACTACACATTTGAATGCACCTCAAAAGCACTGACTTAAAGAAGGTTGACGAGGCACAGGGGTTATTAAAGAAATGTAAACCGTATCTCAGTGTGACCAGGCGAAACATATTCCTTTGAGCGTGAAATACTATACGTAGTGGTGCAAGAATGTACGGGTGAATCACTGGAAATTCAGTTTTGCAGCGTCTGCAACGATATCGACAGACATTGTGTCTGCCTTTTGGTAAAGCACTAAACTTAAAGGAAAACAATGACTGGTCCCATTTCTCCTTCGTTGACGTCACTGTAGATGTGTTCTGAGTTTCGGTGCCTCCTGGATGAAAGGTCGTGTCTGTGTGGATCACTTTCTGGACGTTTGTCTGTCATCTCGTGCGCTTCCTCTCTAGAACAGAAATAAAATGGAAGAATAAAAATATGGCCCACCGACATTAAAACATACTTTAATTCATTGACGTTTTGAACTTCAACGCGGCAGTGTGCAATTTGAAGACTTTGTTGATGTAAAAAATGAAATGTTGATCACAGAAGTAAAAATATTGAAGGACATATAGAAGATCGAAGTCGTTATGTCGAATCTTATGGGATCAAGTATTAGCTTAGGTTCTGTATGACGTTTGCGGAATACGTCATGCAACACGTTGTATATGCTGACCTCTTTGCGGAAGTTCTCTTAAAGTGAAACATGCACCCTGTTACAATTATTCCAAGAACCAGAACCAACAGGGCTGTCGTTGTTCCAATAGTTGCAACGTTCATGGCACCCTGGTCAGAATCTGAAATGGGTAGTTAAATAAAGCAGTTGTAAACACATATATCAACTGCATTATCCGATTATATGTCCGCATGTTTTTGTTTTTTTTCTTCTCAAATCAAATAGAAAACGTATGTAGGAACCGAATCCGTGTTCGCTTGCTTCCAGCATTTAGCACAAAAAAATCACCACTCGTAGCTGGTGTCCGGCTTATTAATTTCACCACAGATGCATTTTGATTCTTAGTAGGTATGGACTGATCCAAATGAATATAGACAAGTATGCTGTCTACAAAGTATGAAATACTTTTCGAGTAAAATATTATCCAAATTATTCTTAAACATGACCCGACAAGATCTAGAAATGATATATTCATTCAGGGAACAACATATGCTCTCATCTAGGGAATTGTTAACATTCGAAGACACACACACACACACACGCACAAACACACACACACACAGACACACACACACAGACACACACACACAGACAGACAGACAGACAGACAGACAGACAGACGGACAGACATGCTTACCACATTTCCCAGTACGAGGATGACAGACACCTCCCATGCAGTGCATGCAGGATAATTGACAGGATTGTCCATATTGTCCTTGAATACACCCGTTGTCACAAGACCCGTTGTTTTGGTAACATGTGTTATTGAAACAAGTTCCCGGGCAAGGCAAACAGTCATCTCCATAGTAACCAGGCAGGCATCCTTCAATACAAACAGCCGTCTCATTACAACTCAAACAGTTTGGGTTACATTTATCTGGAGAGGAACAGTGTGGACCAGACCGGCCATCTAAACAGCCATTGACACAGTGTCCTCTGTATCTTGTACATTCAGATATGCAGGAGCGGGAAGTGTCATTAGTAATAGAGGCAGGATAAGACACACAGTCTCTGTGGCATCTCAATGAGCATGTACTGCCATACAATCCAGGTGCGCATGTTTGTACACAATCAGTTGTTGAACAATTCTCACATGAGTATTCACAGTTCAGACCATGATATGGATCATTACACTTATCACATCTGCCTGTTATCCTGTTACAATGTCGACATCTGAGTGAACATTTTTTGCAGTTGGACCCATAGTATGAGTCATGACATTCAGCAACACAAGATGATGTCAGATGGCAGAACGTTCCATCACATCCTCCAAGACATTTTGTACAGTTTCCCGTCGGAAGTGTGCACGGGATGTTGCATCGAGTACCATAGAAACCAGGTACACAACCGTCAGTGCAACTGTCAGTGCCACGATGTGTCAGACGACACTTACTGTTCATGCATTGGTTGCTGCAATGCAACTTGCATCTGAGACCGAAATATCCAGAAAAGCAATCAGTACTGCAATGTTTTGTTGTACTTGAGCAGTTTGAACACTGTTGATCCTCCATGCACTGATCAGCTGTAAAAGAAGATATGTTCATTGTAGACAAACATAATTTCTTACAGCTGATTATACATTTGAGTACATTATTGGATCATTCTGCATGTTACTGCTTTATGCCCCAGCAGTGCACTCGAAATTAACTGAAACCAACAAACTAACTTAACTGAAAGAATACACGATCGCGGAAATATGTTTTCCCGACTGGAGTTGACTGGAAGCGCAGAATTTCAGTCGCCTCTAGAACAAATGTAATTGTTTTTTTCGTTTAACTGAAGCAAAATACACAGAGAATGTAAAAGCTACCTTGTGTTGACAAAAGCCTCATAGCTACAATCACTATCACGTGAACATCCATCGCTGTCCTGAAATTGTCACAACACAGCATTTTAGTTAATTACATTAAGCCTCAGATTCATCAGTTTCGTGATTTCAATTATCAAATAAATGAGAATGTCAAATCAGTGGGTGAGTGATGAGTGTACAAACGTACCTGTCCATTGAGATGGGTTTCAACTGTGTGGGTGTTCCTTGCAACACTAAGCAAGTGCTACGTGGACGTCATAGTTTCAGTGTGGTTTCAACTTCCAATGGCCAAGGTCGGAAAACACAGCCAACGTGTGCCTCATGCATACT
This sequence comes from Haliotis asinina, assembly GCF_037392515.1. Taxonomy (NCBI): domain Eukaryota; kingdom Metazoa; phylum Mollusca; class Gastropoda; order Lepetellida; family Haliotidae; genus Haliotis; species Haliotis asinina. The sequence continues at coordinate 8,025,548 of NC_090283.1, read as the reverse complement.
AATACAAACGGTTGTGTAGTTATGACATCAATATCACAGACATGATCTCTACATGCGTTCCCAGGTGCATTTATACTCGTACGACACCTTACATCAGAGACTCTTGTCATATTTTACATTGGTTTTGAGTGGCATAATTGTATAAGGGTAAATGTAGTCCGGGCGTCTAAATTTAAACCTGACTGGCAAATAAAGCACGATATACCATCGTAGATATGGTTAACATGACCCAATCAGCGCTTTACAAACTGCCATCAAACGTTGTGAAGAGAACATTCTTCTTTTATAATGTAGAATCCGGTACTGATGTTAGGTTTTCTCAATGCCTTTCAGTAGGCAGGTATAATGTATGCGGTGTCCAGAACCGTTACGTTTCCTTTCTGTCCTTCTCATGTGTGACAACATCTCTTGTAATAACCTTCGCTAAAACCAGTTATATGCCTATTAACTCTCAGTTGTCAGTTGTGGATGCCCTATGTTTGTTTATGAACAAGGAAATCCAGATGTGAGAACTCAGACTTGATTTTTTTCTTAATGACGGTTACATATATTGTATGTGGTACACATTTGTGATCGTTGATCTTGCATTTGTGTAAGGAATACAAACTGCGTGGTGATGTGAAAATATATGGCTAACTCTAAGAATTTTCGCTAAAAGGTCAAAGACACCGGTGGAACTTTAGCAGGTGAAGAAAGGACAGTTATTTACATTACGTTACAATGTAATGACGTCACAAGGCCATTCTGGTTGGCCTCCTCGTAATCAAACGTACATGAGGTAACCGACATGACAACAAATGTCAGTTGTCATTGCAATATAACATTGCCATATAGTATCATTTAATATAACAAAAACCCATAGCGCACCCCTTCTCGGGTTGCAGCTGCTTATCTCGACTAACATGACCGATGGAAACAAAACGCTTAACTTCATCAAAGAACAGCTTGGGAACAGCTCGACTCTTAACTAAACAGGGACATGACAACATTAGTTAACAAGCCTTTGTCCCAAAGTGCGTCCTGGAAACATCGAATGACAAGTCATTTTCTTCTGAATGTGCTGATGTAAGTTTATATTGACAGAGTACATGCTACATTGATATTGCCCCATATGGTTTTACGACAATCTGAAATGTAGCTAAATACGATATAAATTTATGTTCTTGTAGACAGATATATATTTTTCATTGAATATTATATGTGGTTAGTGTCGCACAATATCGAGGTGATAGACGTATAAATTCATCATTAACAGTTACTGTCAATCACTGTTGTACGAAATGTTGCTTTTTCACACAACCTGTAAAAGTAATTGTGGCCAATAGCTCGGTGAATCCTGTGACTGGTGAATTGATAGAGACCATCAATGCCTTATTCTACCTCATCTGGAGAGAGTTCATGCTTCACAACGCCTTCTCGTGGAAGAATTTCCGAGTTTGAATCCATTGTCAGTGAAGACAACTCGCCAAAACGCACCAAAATCTGTCTTCCTCAATAAATGCAATAAATTGTGAACGGGAAGAAATTCAAGTGCTTTCTTTTTCATGCACATTCCATGCATCATTCCCAATACAAGTCCGAGGTTTCAATGCTCTTCCGACAATTGACAATCTTAAATTTGGTGTTGAAGTCATGCCTATATTTACTGAGGCTCAGCGCAACAATGCAATTGGTCATTTAAAGGTTAGGGAGTCTCAGTCTGCGATTACAAGGCAACTGCATGTGTCACAGAGGACCATAGCAAGACTTTGGCATCGCTACCTGCAACAAGGGTAAACACGTGATCGCTCAGGACAGGTTCATTCGGCTTCGACATTTGGGGAACAGGTTCACCACAGCATCCTCCACAATATCAGTAGTGCCAGCAGTATTTTGATCAATTTTAGAACAATTTCTCATCAGACTGTGGGGAACCGCATACGTGAGTCGGGTATTCGTTCCAGAAGACCTTTGCGAGGACCTGTTCTTACACGTCAACATCAGCAACAACGCAGACAGTGGTGTCGCCAACATCTCCCATGGCCATCGCAAAGGCAGAAACTGTTATCTTCAGTGATGAGTCACGTTACATGCTGCGACGTCCCGACGAAAGAGCACGTGGATATCGACGTCGTAACGAAAGCTACGCTGCAAATTGTGTACAGAAAGTGGACAGATTTGTTGACCGAAGTGTCATGGTTTGGGCTTGATTCTCGTACAATGTCTGGACAGATTTCATTCAGGTCCAGGGCGATTTGACAGCTCGACGTTACTGTGATGGAAATAATCAGGCCTCGTGTCCTTCCTTTCATGAACGTCATTATTCAGCATGATACCGCACGGCCGCAAAAAGAAGAATAACCAGGGATTCCCTTGCCCAGAACAACGTTCACATTCTTGATTGGCCCTCACAAACACCGGATCTTAAACTTATTGAACATTTGTGGGACGATCTGGATCGTCGTGTGCCAGAGACGCTACCTGCTCTGTTCATGGCCTCGAGGGAAGAATACCAACTCATACCCAGGCACTTCTTCGGAATCTGGTCCAGTCTATGGGACGTCGATGCCAAGAAACCAGTGACGCTAATGGTGGTCACACAAGATACTGACTGCTCTGCGACCTTGACCCTGGAACACTTGTCGTTTGTAACCTACAGTCTCTTGCAGCATTGGACCATTGACGTTCATTCAGGTTTTCTTCCTGATGGCAATTTTCAGCTATGCGTCTCTTTCTTGAGTAGTATATCAAATTTAATCTCATCAGAATGTGATGCCATTCTCGTCGTTGCCAACGCCATACACCTCGGGCCCCTTGCACTCAAGGCGATCCTGAACGATCAGCACCATCCCTTCAAAGGGTCTGTAGGTACTGCTACCGACATTGTGCAGTCGTCTCCTCCCTGGGTGTCGGCTTACCTGGTGACCCAGTGCCGTTGCTACCGATTCAGTCAATGTCAGGCATCGATTGCAAAGATGCAAGGTGATCTTTCTTGGTCTATCGTGAGGTCTATCTTGTCCGGGTGTTGTGACACATCGTCTGCTACTGCGAGGTCTGTTACTGGTTCTGCCACGCTGATGGTACTGCTGGAACAACATAGTGACGGTTTGACGTGGGCATCCAAGGATTCTTGCAAATACATGTCTTTGGTGTCCCCGTCAACGTGATATCACTCTGTTGTTTTCGTTTTTGATGTGACAGTGCATGGCCATTAGGATTTAGATATTTAGTCGTCTATACATTTTTAGGTTTGAGTGAGCGTTGGTCCTTGCAAATGGGTGGATGCACTGTTTCCATAAGTCTTTAACGTGTTCTAACCCGTTTTGGGATGTAAAGGTCAAAACTTCACTCTAAAAGCTAGTTGACTCGAACGTAAACCGTCATGAAATTGTTCATCATTTCTCTTTCTTGCTGACGTGCGTCTTTACGTAGGTTGGCAGACACGTCAATTTGCTGTGAATGAGCGTAGTTAATCTAAGTCGCCGAGATCCCCGTTTTCTGTGTTTTTCCTGCTTTAGATTAATCGTCATAATTTAGCAATTTTAACATTTTAGTAAACGAAATTGAGTTCCCTCTCCTTGTGTGAAGAAAGGTTTTGCTGGTTATATGTCACAGTAAAATGAAAAAAAAAAACGTGACTATGTTCATAGAACACATAAATTTCCGCAGTTGTAGAGCCCTCTATATACGTCAATGTTGAATACATGAACAAAATTCCTACGTGACAGACAGTTTTCGCCTATTCAAAACAACCTATGTGTTATTTCGCTACTAACGGAAAGAGGTAACTGAGCATAACGTAAAATGACATGAAATGGAATATGAAATTTGGGATAAGGCACGCTACCAACCCCATCATTATACACGTTTGTGGTGTTTTGATCATTGAGTGAAGTATGAAATCTAGTTCACGGACTCATCGATATACTCGGCATCAATGAATGAAGAATCAACGTTTTGGGGCAGAATTACCGCGCTTCATGTTCCTATCGCCGCCATGGTCCATACCGTGTCCTCGTTTTGCGTCTCACAAGCAAGTGTGTGTGATTGAGACACTTAACCCGAATATGTTTTCATCTTAATGAAATTTTCAATATTATCTTCACTAAGTTTTAACTTTGCTCTGTATGGACATTCAGTGACGTACGTTTCGTTGATTTTAAAAATGGCTGTCAAATTGTTTTACCGTTCTGCCTTGCCATTGTCTTAACATTCATACGTGGTTTGCTCTTATGTGTTCGGGGGCATGCAGTGAGTGAGTTTATGTTTACTCCGCACTCAGTAATATTCCAGTTACTCTACGTTGTCACAACGTTGTGACGATGTTATGCTTATGTCGTGACGTGGTAGTAACTTTTGGAAGAATGGAAATTACGTTACTGTGACTTACTGTGATGTTTATGGCATATTAATTACCTTATATCACTCTTGTGCTTACGAGTTTCCTGGATGACACAGTTCACGTCGCATCAGGGTTTCAAAAACGATGAAATGTTGTGTAATAGTCGATACATGTTTTAACAACGTATACTTATGTTGGTACGTTGTGAAATAACGTGTATAAACAACGTGGTGACAATGTTGTGTCATGACGGTAGAAACGCACAACCTGCTGTCAACGTTCTCAAAACGTTGTGTATTAGTTGTGTATGTGGCAGTGGTGTGGACCAGACAATCCCTTGTTCAACAGCATGAACATCGATCTACGAAATTGGGATACAGTGATATGTGTCAACCAAGTCAACAAGTCTGACCACCCGATCCCGTTAGTCGCCTCCTACATGGGTTACTGAAGATCAGGTCTAACCCAAAACTTCACAGTTGTGAGCCATACGAACGAGTTTTCAAATACGTGCGCAATACCACAGCGTATCTTGTATAGTTGTGAAGAGAATAAAAGACCATCTCTTGAATATTACAAACACACTCAATTTCACGCATGTATATCTGTGTGTGTTCGTGTATATGTCGGAATGTAACAATATTCCTATATACATGTATGTATTGTATGTTAAAGCAATGCCATGTGGTAACATGCTGAAAACTGAAACTCTCAAGAGCCGGGAAGTAAAAGAGGGCAGTGGTGACAATTTACAGTTTTATTTTCGCCGTGTGATATAGTTAAGAAGAGGAACTCAAAAGTGGCTGAGCTTTATTAGCGCATTCCAAGATTACTAACAAATGCATCATATCGACCAACCCCTAACACATCGACCTGAAATATCTGCACAACACAAATAGTAAACTAATTACCCAAACATTATCTGATATTTAGTTATTATAACGAAGGATTAAGCAGAAAGTCTAAAATGAAGCAATGAACCTTTACAGCCATGTATGTACAATTGATAAGTTATCACCGATGAAGATGAAAGATTTCTAAACTGAAGAATCTAATCCCAATCTCGAATGAACACCAGAACTATTGGACACGTTTAATGGTCAACGCATGTTGAAAGACATAAGCGATAGGATACTATAATCCAAGAACACTATGGAAGAGAAGAACAGTGCTACTCTAGATCTTCAGTTGGTGATAAATACGGGACTACAGTTCTGGGATTATCAACAAACACATCCCTTATTAAGTGAGCGTATGACTGGGAAGCACTCGCTGAACTATGTGACGTGTCACTGCCATTGTTATCTTCTGTATCCTGGACCCCGGGGTAGTAATCAGCAAACACAGGTAGTACAGAATCACTGTCATCATCTTCACTGCCATTGTTGTCTTCTGTATCCTGGACCCTGGGGTAGTAATCAGCCAACACAGGTAGTACAGAATCACTGCCATCATCTTCACTGCCATTGTTGTCTTCTGTATCCTGGGCCCCGGGGTAGTAATCAGCTAACACAGGTAGTACAGAATCACTGTCATCATCTTCACTGCCATTGTTGTCTTCTGTATCCTGGACCCCGGGGTAGTAATCAGCCAACACAGGTAGTACAGAATCACTGCCATCATCTTCACTGCCATTGTTGTCTTCTGTATCCTGGGCCCCGGGGTAGTAATCAGCCAACACAGGTAGTACAGAGTCACTGTCATCATCTTCACTGCCACGTGGTCCAGGAAAGTGGCCGACCAAAGCAGGAAATGCTGGGTTACTGTTGTATACTTCTACTACTTCCAATGTCGGTTCTTGTTGTCTTTGCTGCTGTGATACTTCATGGTAATCTTCTTTCTCTACCGGTCCCTGTTGTTGTCCTTGCCGTTCAGAAACTTCATCATAATCTGTTTCCTCTGCGGGTCTTTGCTGCTCAGAAACTTCATCATAATATTCTTCCTCTCTTTGCTGCTGCTCTTGCGACTGAGACACTTCATCATAGTCGTCTATATCCCAGTATTGATGCACCGGGAAGTATTCTCCTGTTTCCAGTTGCCCCGATCTATATACATGTATCGTCTCCCTTCTTTGGTGATCTCTGAAAATATACACATGGCTATTGATAATAATTCAACAAGATACCATTGATCACGAGTAAACTAGTAAACTTGTTAAACAAAGGTAGTTTGAAAATAACGTTCAGATGTTAATATGTATTGGAAATTGTGGTGTTACATGCGTTTTAGAGTCAACCGACCACTTTCAACAGGTATGCAAGTTCGTTCTGTATATAAACTGCTCTTATCATTATCATATTGATAACAAACACATTTCGTCTGTGGTACCATTACAGATTACGGTCATAGTTTCCGAGTGCACATGAATGGAAATCACAAATCTTATTCTGCAAAGTAACATTAATGTCATGTGTTTGTAATGTGATCCTGTTTTTAGTATAAACATTTTAAATACCAACCTTTCTGCAGTTTGGCGGCGATGGCGAAAGCAAAGCACAAATATACAAACTATACCAACAATAAGAAGTACACATCCTGTCGATAGTCCTAATCTCAAAACATGAACGGTGGTTCCTGAAAAATACCAAATATTACTTAACTGTTATAGGAGGCAGTGCAATCATTCACATTCTGACACAGCATGGGATGAGGTCTGAAAGGAGTGTTTGAACCAATTATTCTTCAACAAATACAAACTATTCAGTATCAGTGATACCAAGATACGGCCAAATAGCAATAACTTAAGCAGGTAGGGATTTGCTGCGTTCCACTTGATCAAATAACGTTTACCGTATATGCATATCCCAGAAACAGGATTGCAAGCACCCCCAGGACAGTTCATGCAGGATAATTGACAGGATTGCCCATACTGCCCTTGAATACACCCACTGTCACAAGACCCGTTGTTTTGGTAACATGTGTTATTGAAACAAGTTCCCGGGCAAGGCAAACAGTCATCTCCATAGTAACCAGGCAGGCATCCGTCAACACAAAAAGCCGTCTCATTACAACTCAAACAGTTTGGGTTACATTTATCTGGAGAGTAGCAGTGTGGACCAGACCGGCCATCTAAACAGCCATTGACACAGTGTCCTCTGTATCTTGTACATTCAGATATGCAGGAGCGGGAAGTGTCATTAGTAACAGGGGCAGGATAAGACACACAGTCTCTGTGACATCTCAATGAGCATGTACTTCCATACAATCCAGGTGCGCATGTTTGTACACAATCAGTTGTTGAACAATTCTCACATGAGTATTCACAGTTCAGACCATGATATGGATCATGACACTTATCACATTTGCCTGTTATCCTGTTACAATGTCGACATCTCGATGAACAGTTCTTGCAGTTGGACCCATAGTATGAGCCATGACATCCAGCAACACAAGATGATGTCAGATGGCAGAACGTTCCATCACATCCTCCAAGACATTTTGTGCAGTCTTCCTTCGGATGTGTGCACGGGATGTTGCATCGAGTACCATAGAAACCAGGTACACAACCGTCAGTGCAACTGTCAGTGCCACGATGTGTCAGACGACACTTACTGTTCATGCATTGGTTGCTGCAAGGCGACTTGCATCTGAGACCGAAATATCCCGAAAAGCAAGCAGTATTACAGTACTGTGTTGTACTTGAGCAGTTTGAACACTGTTGATCCTCCATGCATCTATCAGCTGTAAAAGAAGATATGTTCATTGTAGACAAGCATAATTTCTTACATCTGATTATACATTTAAGTACATTTTTAGATCATTCTGCATGTTACTGCTTTATGCCCCATCAGTGCACTCGAAATTAACTGAAACCAACAAATTAACTTAACTGGAATAATACACGATCGTGGAAATATGTTTTCCCGACTGGAGTTGACTGGAAGCACAGAATGTCAGTCGTCTCTACAACAAATGTAGTTTTTTCTCGTTTAACTGAAGCACAATACTCAGTGAATATAAAAGCTACCTTGTGTTGACAAAAGCCTCACAGCAACAATCACTATCACGTGAACATCCATCGCTGTCCTGAAATCGTCACAACACAGAATTTTAGTTAATTACATTATCCTCAGATTCATCAGTTTCGTGATTTCAATTATCAGAAAAATGAGAATGTCAAATCAGTGGGTGATTGATGAGTGTACAAACGTACCTGTCCAATGAGATTGGTTTCAACTGTGTGGGCAGATGGGAGATGAACACTACTGAACTTAAGTTTCGGATGTTCCTTGCAACACTTGGCAAGTGCTACGTGGACGTCATAGTTTCAGTGTGGTTTCAACTTCCCATGGCCAAGGTCGGAAAACACAGCCAATGTGTGCCTCATGCATACTAATACGAAAGGTTGTGTATGATGACATCAATATCACTGACATGATCTCTACATGCGTTCCCACGTGCATTTATACATCACAGTCCCTGGACATATTTTAGATTGGTTTTGAGTGGCATAATTGTATAAGGGTTAATGTAGCCCTGTCTTCTAAAGTAAAAGCTATTTGGTGAAAAAAGAACAGGCATTTCAGGCAATGCAGGCATTGTTAGTATGATATAACCAGTGCTTTACAAACTGCCATCAAACGTTGTCAAAAAGGACTTTCCTATTACTAAAAAACAGAATTAGGTATTGATGTTAGGTTTTCTCAATACCTTTCTCTTAGTAGATGTAATGGATGTAGTCTCATATACTAATGCGAGCAAGTTATGTTTTCCTAAATCCCTTCTCTAAGAAGACATAATGGGTACCGGATCCAGTACTGGATTGAGCAAGTTACGCGTACCCAATGGCTTTCTCTTTGCAGGAATAGGGTGTATTATCCAGTACAGGTGTGGGCAGGTAAGGTTCCCTCGTGGGCGCTTTCAAGGATGAAAACATCTCTTGTAACTAGTCCCATTGCTGAAGAAAGATGAATGGTTTCTGGAAGGTTATGGTTTGAAAACTAGGTTAAAGCATCGACTGCCTTCAAAGTAATGTATCTGAATTTTGGGTAATTAGATATCGTCCATTGCTACTCTAGGTGTTTCATGCAATTCTCGGATCATCAACAACCAGATCCCCCATTAAGGGTGTGTATGACTGGGAACGACTCAGTGTGTTATCTCCATTGTTGTATTATGCATCCTGTGCCCTAGGAAAGAAATCTCAGGTCAGAGATGCTGACATCATCTTCACTGCCATATGGCCCAGGAAAGAAGTCGGCCAAGCAGTACGTGCAAGGTCACTGTTGTCTTCTTTCACTGCGGGTCCTAGTTGTTGTCTTTGCTGTTGAGATCCTTCATCACAAACTTCCCCCTCTACCGGTCCATCCTTTCCGCTGAGATACTGCATCGTAATCTTCTTCCTCAGCCAATTCTTTTCGCTGTCCTTATGGCTGAGAGACTTCATCTCCTTCCTCTGATAGTCTATGTCTCATAATCATCTATATCCCAGTACCGATGCACTGGGCAGTATTCATTTGTTTCCAGTTGCCTTGATCACTCTGTAAGTATTGACTCATGTATTTGGTGATCCGTGAAATATACATATGAGCACTACACTAACACACAAGTATCTTATTCTATCAAGTATAATTAATGTAATAACTATAACATACTGTTTTCAAAATAAATATTATATATAACAATTTTTCTGTAGGCAACGGCAACGACGGAAAATAAACCACAAATATACAAGCTATGCCAAATCTAAGAAGCATACATTCAGCTGACAGTCCTAGTCACTGAACATGCACGGTGCTGACTAAAATAAATATTACATATACTTTAATTATTGCAGGAAACTATGAAATTATACAAATTCAGACCCAGCAAGGTGTGATGTCTGTATTTTCGAACAAATTATCCTTGAACAAGTACTGTCCATTCAGCATCATAAATACTGAGATACGTCCAACACAAACGTATCTTAAGAAGATGTGGGCATTGTTGCGTTTTAGTCGTTGACCTAATTAAACATTTTCGTTGAATACATATCCTGGAACTAGGATTACAAGCACCTCCCGACCAGTTCTTGCAGCATAGTTGACAGAGTTGTCCATACTGTCCTTGGATACAACAATTGCCACAAGAACTGTTGTTTTGGTGCTTTTGTCTTTAAGACAGGCCCCAGGACAAAGTTTACAGTCATCTCCAAAGCAGCGAGACAGGCATCCTATTACAATCCAGAAGGTTTGGGCTACACTTAATCGGTGAGGAACAATGTGGGTCTGACCAGTCGTCCGCACTACCATTGATACATTCTCCACGGTATCTGTGACATTCAGATATACAGGATTGGGAACTGCTATGTCTCAACATATCAGTACATCTGGGTGAACGGTTCCTGCAGGTGGATTCATGAAGATAATCTAATATCTGAACATCTGCGTTAAGGACAAATCTGTAAAGCATCCCTCTATCAATAGCCTTTCAGTTTGAGGTGGGAAGCAAAGTGTTTATATCTGTGCTGCTCCTCCGAGGAGGGACATGGGGTGCGGTGGGCCACCAGTCCCCGGCTAGTAATCCAGCCAAGGTGCCAGGATCGAGCTCACCTGTGACCGGGTGTAAAGACCTCGAGTCAACTTTGTGTGCAGACTCAGTGTTGTCTTAACCCCTTGTAAACGGCTAGTGATCCAGCGAGGCTGAGGTGGCAGGATCCTCTTTCAGTGTTGTCACGAACCCTAATTTACAATTCACAACTCTGAATCCACGAATACGTTGGTATATGGCCAGGTGGGGGCCCCACGAACAAGTGGAAATACCTAGCTGACGTTCAGTAACGTGCAGTCAAAACTTAGTACTAAGTACTGTGACAATGTGTACCAGGCAACCCAGCGGGGATTTGGCAGCGCGTAAGGATGGAACGTCATATTAACTCTGTGCACCTAGTACATTGCAAGAGCTGTATGGTGTGACGAGTGTTGAGGGTACGTTTGGACGTTGACGTTCGTCATCAGTCGGTTCATGTTCTTCCACGTATCATAATCCACCAGTAACACCCAAGATTTGTTCTGTAAAAGGGGTGGGTCGTGGAGGGCTGCCTAGTGATTAGAGCTTTCGCTCGTCACGCCGAAAACCCTGGTTCGATTCATCAGATGTATACAATGTGCGAAGTCCTTTTGGTGTTTCCATCGCCTTGATATTGCTGGAATATTGCTAAAGCTGTGTAAAGCAGTACTCACTCACTCTTTAAAAGGAGTGTTAAGGGAAAGAGCTGACAATAACATGGCAGGGGCGTTTCGTTTTGGAGGATGGAGGTAAAAATCGCAGCGTACAAGCTTAATCATAGTGAAACATGAAACAATGATATGAACAGCGACCAACAGCACAAGAACTATTGGGGTTTCCATAATGCCTAGATACGTGACTCTACAATGAGCAATATTGAGTGCAGTTCAGTTTTGATACCAAAGTTCTTCCGCGACAGTCGTGCAGTCGTGCTGCACAACGTAGACGACCACAAAGCATTCATTATGCTGTCTCCAGACTCGAGCCATATAGCAATGGATATCTAGGTTGCACATCGACTCATCACATCATCATTCCAGCAGTGGCGTTGCCATCGTTACTGACATATTTGATTCAAATGACGTGCATTAGTGAGTGAGTGAGTGAGCTAACTTTTGACGTCACATCGGCAGTATCTCAGCCATATCGTGACGAGAACATTAATTCTGAAACGAAATATATGCCTATTATAAAACCTGTCAACGAAGGACAGTAAAACAACTAGAATATCACAGAGTAGAATATAAAACTGGTAACTATACCTAAAACAATTTATCTATAGAGGACAATGCAATATAAAAATGGGCTATAGATTGCTAACAACTGAAGGTAGATCACCATACTAGGGACCATGGGGACTTACAGTACCTTTGCTACCTGCATGGACCCTAGCTGGATTTACATCATCCCCTCAGGCGTCATCAAGTCGAGAAATCTAGCCATTCAGTAAAAAGACATTTATTCTACAATTAAAAACATGAAAAGTTTGAATTTACTTGAATGTTTGTGGACTTACGTACCCTCTCGGGAGGACGATAGATTTACGGTACTTCAACCCAGTTTGAGGATACAGCCACTAACAAGCACAGTTACCAATTTAAACTTCCGATAATAGAAAATTATCTATTTACAATTCATTTAATAAATCTAATTCTTTAAAAAAATCCAATAATAAAATGAGAACTGATATTAGTAAAAAGGTCCTTCATACTACGTGATTTAAAATAGGTATCCCTTGTGATGGAATATTCCACGCAGTCAAGCAAGACATGCTTGACCGTGATTCTTTCATCACAAGGGATACAAAATGGAGGATCCTCACCTTTCAAAAGGTATTTATGCGTATATCTGGTGTGACCAATACGACATCGTCAAATCTGGAATCTTCAAATCTGGACTGACAGCCCAAGTAGGTGTAACCAATATACGGTTTTATTTCATGTAATTTATTTATTTATTTGTCCCACATCTTCTGCATCAGATCACGTATATAAGTTCTAATGTTCGCTTTGTAATCTGAGTATGGAATAAGAAGTGGTGTCACAGATTTGTTGAGTGCTGCCTTGGCAGCAAGATCGGCCATTGTGTTCCCTGAAATGCCTACATGGCTGGGTAACCAACAGAAGACCATGTCGTATTGGCCAGTGGCAAGATTATTATACAATTCAATAATGTCAATTAAAAGTGGATGTTTACATGATAAATTTTTAATCGCCCGAAGACAAGACAGAGAGTCTGAATAGATTATATATTGTTTACGATTAGGGTGTCTTTGAATATATTTAAGAGCTGTTAATACGGCGTTAGCTTCTGCTGTAAAAATAGAACTATTGTCTGGTAATCTAAAAGATATTGTTCTGGATCCAATGACAGTAGCACAAGCAACTGCGCCACCGTCCTTGGACCCATCTGTAAATAAGGATTTATAATTCTTATATTTATGTTTCATTTGATTATATTCTTGTTTATACTGTAATTCATTAGTTTCTGATTTTTTAAATGTAGTTAATGTTAGGTCAACCTGTGGTCTAACCAACTGCCAATGGGGAGAGGAAAGAAGACGGAAGGGAGCTATATTGTCCAGCTCAATACCAGCAGCAGCAATAAACGGCTTTATTCTGAGCCCAAGAGGTGGAACAAGAGAAGACGTTTTGCTATATAAATCCTCACAAAGAGGCTTAAGGACACAGTTATATGCAGGGTTAGATTCGTTAGAATATAGTTTTGTCATATATTGTAAAGATAATTTGATACGGCGTTGCGCAAGAGATGGTTCATCGGCCTCAACGTAAAAACTGTCAATAGGTGAAGTTCTGAAGGACCCAAGACAAAGTCTTAGACCTTGGTGATGGACAAGATCAAGAAGTTTAAGATTGCTTTTGCAGGCTCCACCATAGACAATGAAGCCACAATCAAGTTTAGAACCAACGACTGATCGATATAGATGGAGAAGGGTAGCTTGATCCCCTCCCCATTTTGAATTTCAAACAACTTTCAACAAGTTAAATGCTTTCAGACATTTAGTTTTAAGTGATTTAATATGTGGTAAAAAAGTTAAATGTGAATCAAAGATTAGACCCAAAAGTTTGGCTTCCTTCACAACTTTAATGGGCGTCCCATCTAGAGACAGTGCAGGGTCTTTATGTGGTTTGTATTTACGACAAAAATGTATGCAGTTAGTTTTCGATTTGGAAAATTTAAAGCCGTTTTCAAGACACCATTTATTAATCGACGTGCATTAGGGTTTGAGATAACACGTTGACTTAATGCACATACATATTATCTGTTGTAAATGATCATGTAGCTTTTTGGCAAATCTCTTACAGCAGTTACCTATTGCAGCCGCAATCTTACCTGTGTTCCATGAATATTGATAATCAACATCTTTTGATGTTCTGTCTGTTAACCGGTTCTGATGTAAAACTTACATAAAATGTGTCTTGATTAGTTTGCATTGTAATTTGGTAATTGTAGTACTACTTAACGTGTCATTTCTTAAATCTTTAACTAAAAGACTAAACAATTACATGTGTATGAAGAGAAAATGACTGTATCTTTTAATTGCTATATTGATGGTTGTTTCAACAAGAAGCATCTCTTGGATGGTTATAGATAGATTCATCACTGTTGCTTATAACTAATTACGACCCCTGAAAATCCGGGTGGGAATCGGTTTTGGCTTGGTTAGTATATCGCCGAACTCATTTCTATCCCCAAACGGTGTAGATATGATCTTAGACATGCCATGTTTGTTGTAAGAAGCGGGTGGTGGACGAACAAATGAACTAAGCAAAGTATCCCATGAGTGGACAGTGGAATCCTCCCGCGCCATATTGACATGGCAACGAAAAATCACCCCCGTATTGTAAATAAAGTCCAAATATTACTCACGCTCTTCACACTCACTCACGCACCACACCCTATCAGCATATACACATTTACAAACATACATACATACATACACACACACATACACACACATGCATGCATACATGCATACATACATACATACACACACATATACATACATACACACACAGCAGAAGTACATACATACATACATACATACATACACACACACACACACACATACATCCATGCATGCATGCATGCATACATACATACATACATACATACATACATACATACATACATACATACATACATACATACATACATACATACATACATACATACATACATACATACATACATACATACATACATACATACATACATACATACATACATACATACATACATACATACATACATACTTACATACATACTTACATACATACTTACATACATACATACATAACTCACTCATGCTCGCCCACCCGACAAACAAACACACATCCACTCACTCGCTCACGCACCACGGCTCAAGACAGCGGGGCATTAAATGATATTCCCTATACTGGTGGTGACGTTTGTTTTCTGCTCACATTGCTGATACCTTACTCACAGGCGATCCATCCGCTGGTCATCCCTGATGAGATAACAGGTCCATATATGACTATGTCCAAACTATCACATTCCAGTCACCAAAATGAACAAAGCAATGATCAACGTTTGAGTTGACAGTGTGATGCTGTGTTTCCGTACAAACCAAGAACTAGAGCTACTGAATGATGTTTCACAAAGATGATTCCATTAAAGTTACATTTGTACGCTATACGCTAGTCGTGGAAGGGTTGTTGTATTTCAATTTCAAATGCACAGCTGTTTATATTCATGTACATCTTTTCGTCTTCTACACACCAACCCGTGTGCCTTGGAGCTGACGCTTGATTATATAAATATAAGTGTATGCCGCTCACGGAATATAGTTCAAACATTATTAATGCCACCAGGTGTTTTTCTGTCCAGCACAATAATATACATACCTATATAACACATTCCTAGCAGCTTTCTCTTCACTATTCCTTGTAGCCGAAAGTATTAAACCATTGGATAACAGAAAGTGAACACCCTTATTAATGATCGCTAAAATCAATGCAAAACATACACTCATTATCGAACAATGTGAATAGACTGTAGACTGTGAAAACCATTCACTGCCAATTCGGTGCCAGACAGCAGCAGCGTGCAGTCCTCAGTCTCTGTAACCTACGACGACGATGTTCCTGTTCACCACGCCCACCTGTCTCATACCTATCACCCGCTCTTTTTTGCTCTGATATAGTTTCCATTACTCCCGTGCTTTTCTGTCGGCGGAGATGTATGGCAACCGATTCGTTGCCTTTTTGTACCAGTTCTCGAAGAGCATCTCCGAGATGCACGTTTGCTCATTTTCCCTAAATTTACGTGCCTCTACACAGCTAACATACTGCGTTTGGAACACATGATTAGTCAGCGTATGGGCAAACTGTTTCAGTCTAAAAGGATTTTACTAACTTGAATAACTTTTTAAAAAATCAACGTAAAAAGTGTTCACTTTTCTCTTGAGAACTGTAATATGCAATGAGCTTGGAAAGCAAGTCTAGACTCTTTTTCACCACCCATGGAAGCTGAAGCTTTTGCTAGCTCAAGCATACAGAGTACCGCGTTGGTATAAATTCGTTTATACTTCCTGAAATAACAACCTGCATTTAAACATCGAAACCATGTCTGCATTTACATTTCAATTAAATTGGAATATGAATCACAGTTGAATGCACGGTTTTCTTTTTGAGGAATATTCTCAAATGGGTGCAAAGTACGATTTTGCAGATGTGAGGAATGGTTGTTTTAAGGTTGATAAGAGAAGATTTGTTTCTATCTCATAATTAAAATGCTACATCGCAGCCTGTCCCAGTTCACAGGGACACGGCATACGCGTACTATACAATGTCTAAAATGTCGACAGCACCTGCAGTTGCTCTTTGTCCGTAACTGCACAAGAGTGACTTCATTGCATTATGCATGAATGTCTGGTGAATTGCGAGTTTTCTATAATACTTTATCATCTGAATTATTATGTCATCGCTACCTTGACACGTGAGGTCTATATATGTTTGGAGAATGGTTATATGTAACTTCTCTCTGGGTAATATCGAAAGGGTAGTACATATTTCGATTTGTCTTTGATAGAAATATTCAACTGTTGCATCGATAGCGACCATCCAGAAAAACAGCTCATACAGTGAAATAAGATATAATATAGAATAAACCCTGAGACTTTCTTCATTTCCCTGAAGCTGGGGAAATGTAGACTGGGCACATTTTCTTTTCTTATTATGGATATATTTGCTTCAGGGACTGTATATCAGACATTGCCTGACTCACTAGAGCATTTATCTGTACAAGCTAATACAAACGAAAATTTGAAATCGCGTGGAAACTCCTGTGCTCATTAGTATACAAAGCTACGTTCATTGCAAAAGCTGAAGGACGAGTATTCAAGTACACACTACATCTTTCCTGTCGGTGCCATGTTTCTCTTTCTCTTTCCTGAAATATTGATAACCAGTGTTTTGTTTTTGTAAAGATGTTTTCAGTCCAGCACTCACGATCTGTAAGGAGATTTACATTTTTTCACAAATTAATACACGACAGAAGGAATACGTGAGTTCCTCTAACATCGACGTACTTTCATAGAGCGTCAACACTGAAGATGACATAAATAATGTTCATTCGTGTCGTGTTGAACATTATTTTGGTGAATGTTTCCAACGTAGGGGGCTGCTTTATGTGGAGGGGGATAAAATTCCACAGAGTAGGGCCAGCGTACTGGAAAGACCTCTCGCCAAAAGGAGCAAAAAGAACTTTGGGAAGTGAGAGGAGACATTGGTCTTGAGATATGAGAGTTCTGGTAGGGGAGTAATCAGTGAGAAGTGCTGGTGAAAGCGTTCGCTCGTCACTGAAAACCCGAGTTTGATTCCCCTCATGGGTAGAATGTGTGAAGCCTTGGTGTCTACTGTCGTGATATTGCTGGTGTATTGCTAAAAGCGGCGTAAAGCTAAACTCACTCACTCATTCGTATGACTTCGGGGCGGTGGGGTAGCCCAGTGGTTGAAGCGCTCGCTCGTGAAGCTCGACATTTACCACATTGTCTCGCGCTTATGACCTGGACTTAGAGTGTGAAGCCTATTTCTGGTGTACCCTGGTGCGATGAATATGTGTAAAACTGAACTCACGCACTTTATGACTCCATTTCAAAGCATACAAAACAAACATCTCTATATAATGCTACCTTAGCACGATGTTGTCCTTGATGGGGTATGTTTTACACACTAAGATGAAACCTTCAGCAGAGAGGGGTTGGGTGGTTTAGTCCTTGCACTGTCAGAGTGGTAAAGCTTATCATCAGCTCAGGGCCCTTGCCCCCTCTTCACGCTGCCCAGGGAGAAATATGTAGACTCCCCAACTCTGCAACCTTCTGTATCCTTGTCATTATTATTTTATAGCCATACGTTGTGTGTTGTATCCGACCATTTAAGTCGGAAAGAACAAGCTTGTGTGGTTAATGTTTTATTATAAAGTCGTGCAGCATTATACATATTTCATATTTATCATTCTTCATCAGGTTCATCTGTCCAGTGTAAACGTCAACACTCATGTTATGTTGATGGTGATTGTAAATTCATTTTCATTTCCACTAAACGAGGACATACTTGTAGCATTTGAACGTGCTTTTAACTTTCATTTTCAGCATCAAATGTCAAGTAACAGTGAACTACTTGCACATGTCCTCATTATTATTCATGACGCCAAGAATAATTTCATGGCAGTGTCCAATACAGTTCACAAAAGTGTGTTTTGAAATTTAAGCTTCTAAATTCAGGAAACGTATCAAGTAAGGGTGAACTACATTTTAACACATTACATTATAAGAAACTCGTTGTACTGAAACGTGGAACATGGTGACCGTGCCAGTAGCTGACCTTGACCTCTATGTCCATGATTATGTCATAGCTACTTGATGTGTTGATAGCTCACCCTTCATCAAAGTTTTAGGACAACACGCAACATTATACATTTTCCAAACTTTTCAGTGTTTTTCACAATTTATGCTGCTTAAATGATGATTTTAAATTCATTTTCATTTCCATGAAACGAGGACAAACTTTCGATATTTGAGAGTGCATGTACGTTTGTTTTGAAAGTTCCTTTATCAGGATAACGGTACGGTATATTACATGGACTAGTGTTTATTCATTAATCTTAGTGGAGGCCAAGCGTGATTACATAGAAATATCTCTTACAATCTATTTACTAGTAAATATTGCGTATATCCCATTGATGGGAGTCATATAGATGGATGACAGTTGAAACCAGTTAGCCTCAATGTAATGGCATAATTGAAAGTGGAGTTATTTGTCCATGTCGTCGGCCGAACAATGTGTATTTCCTTCTATAGCTGTCATCAGGTTAACTGACGTTACATGGGGAAATTGTATGCGTCACATAAGGACACAAATGTCTATTTCAGACTACCATCTGCATGCATGCTTCGTTGCAGTCAAATGTCCGGCCACCACTAATTTTAAATCATTTTATATGGGTAGCAGGAAAACTCAAGGTCAAGGTATTATGCTAGTTGTTTATCGTGTTTGTAGCTAGATTTAACTGGAATACAATCAACCTTTTGAAATTGTTTGAACTGTTCGTAACAAATCATTTGACTTCCATTCGAAATTGTCAATGCAGAGCGCTTTTTTAACCACTGGATTCGCAGAGGATGGTTTGAAATACCACATCGGCGTGGATCGTATTTATAAGGCACACAAAGATACACCTCCAACCAAAGGGCGTGCGAAGCATCTGACTTGATGTGGTGGGGAGACTAACAGTGTCCCTTCATTTCTCTGTACCTCATACTGTGTGACCAACAAGTGACATTCCCACACAATATGTGCACGTATTACTCGGACATGGAGTTGCTGAAACAAATATATAAGAATATATGTCCACGATATTGTAACATTTCTACAACCGCCAAATGACACTAGAGTTGTTGTTCAGACCCTACGAATGTTCTGTTTCAAACTGAACATGTCAATGTCCCTCAGATGTGCATTGACACATTTTGTGTTCACATGTCTGTGAAAATTCGTATTTTAATAATTTACAAGTGCTGCAGAAATTGCTAAGACAGTGCGAATTAGGGTTTCATATCTTGTGTCGACACCATTTAACTTTCAAATTTCATAGTCAGTTCATAGTCAACTCCACACATGAAGCGATATGTATCACCTAAACAGGAAATGAATGGCCTTGATCATGGAGGAGCGTTATCCACTAAGACACGTGACAGAAACTACCCATCACAACATCGATATTTTGACGCTTCAGAAATGAGCCGCATATTAATCAGATAACTCCTAATTTCGCATTACTAAATCAAACTTAATACTACAACTGACCATGACTTTACTAAGTAAACAGAAAATTCTCGGAGCTCAGCGTTAGAACTGATCTTCAGCAACATGTCGTAAGAAGACACTAGAGGTATCACATGTCAAGCTCCCGAACTTGTTGACACATGTCGTTGTATCCCAGTTGTATAGTTGTTCATGCTGTTGATCAGTGGAATCGAATCCTGGCACATAGTTGGGTTATTGCTGAGTGCGGTACTTAAACAGTGAAGCGAGCATGAAATGTATTCGCTTACAAATGATATGTCATGTTCATCTGCATTTTTCCGAAATAGAGACTCCAGAATTATTAACAAGGCTAAAACTGAAACCAGTTTCATCTCTCATAGAATTACATTAAACTTCCTTTGGATTTTCTGAAGAGAGTTCAGATGTAAATGTCACGACAGGGACGTGTGGGTTGTATCAATGTGTTGTACTTTATTTATGAATGTTTATCCTATTCAGGAATTGTGTACACGCATATATCATACATCATTAGTAAGTTATCCTTTCAATTGAACATTCCCGCTCAAGTGATGTGGTCTGACAGTTTAAAGCTTATAACATAATGCACTTTCTCTCATGCGGTTGTACTGCCCTTGGTAGCATGTGCTAATGGAGCTACGGACCGCACCTGTGACAGACATGACTAAACAAACTGCATTCTCATGGAAACCTGTTCTCGTGTTATTGTCAACAGGAAATGATTTATTGATCGTTTGCCGCCCAGCCGTTCTTTGTGATCACAAACTTTGTGACAATATATTTCACCAGAGGCTTTCAATTATGATGATGACACAGTGTTGAAACATTCGGGAACGTTCATTCTTGTATTGTCCTCTGTATTGAACTGGTGTCTATACAAATAAGGATTAATAAATAACGTTGTTTTGCC
Source organism: Haliotis asinina (assembly GCF_037392515.1). Classification (NCBI taxonomy): domain Eukaryota; kingdom Metazoa; phylum Mollusca; class Gastropoda; order Lepetellida; family Haliotidae; genus Haliotis; species Haliotis asinina. Next base: position 8,004,502 of record NC_090283.1, on the reverse strand, counting down.
AATGTGTTACAAACAATTAAAAGAACTCCTATACAAACGTTGCATTCAATGTATCTGTTTATGTCGTATAGTAAATATATAAATGCACTAGCAAGAAATCCCAACAAACACTTCAGTTCAAACAACACAGTATGTTGTATTTTATTGAGTAAATATAACCAAATGTATGGACGTCCGAGCTAGAATTGGCCTAAAGAGGAAACTAACGGGATCGGGTGGTCAGTCTCGCGAACTTTTTTTTGACACATGCCATCTTATACCAATAGCGTAGATGTTCATGCTGTTGATCAGTGGATTGTCGGGTCCAGACATACAGCTGGGATACTGCTGAGTGTTCCGTTTAAGCAACAAGCCAACCATAACAAGTATTCAATTACAAATCATGTCGTGATCATTTTCATTTTCCTGAAATAGAGACACCAGAATTACCAAAGCTGACAATACAACCAGTATCATCTCTCATAATACTGCATTTCATTTCTGTTGGGACTGGGAAGTGTATGCTGTGTCAATGTGTTGCACTTTGTGCATGCATCTTTTTGGTCAGTCATCGTGTGATATGAACATTCTTACGGAAGCGTATTAGGGCCACTGTGAAATTATTTTAGTCTGATCGACTACGTAGAAGATCTCCAGTGTAGGACACAATATTCCCTACGTACGACTGATTAGTTAGTATCTCCTATGTAGGAAGTGTTATCTCTACGCAGGAATTACAATCTCTTACCTAGTGCTTAATATCACCTACGTAGGATTGAATGTCTCGTACGTAGGCCTTCTTATGTCATACGGGTGAATTAGTATCTGTTATGTAGGACATACTATTACCTACGCAGAACTTACTATCTGCTAAGTTCCTAAGTAGTACTTAATATCTCTTACGTAGAATTTAGTGCCTCCTCCATAGGACTTATATGTTAATATGCATTAATCTGGAATGTTCGACTTGGATCCCCAGACACGCAAACAATCTCCTCTTTCACTGTTTCAGTCACTGTTAGAGTCCACAGTCATGGTGTTTTATTCACCCTTAGAGTCTAGAGTCATATTTACATATACCGTTAAAGTCATGAGTTCAACAAATTGCTGCACATGACTGTCATGTGTTGGACCGAATATTGTACTTTACTGCTCTCTGTAAAGTGTTATTCAGGGACTTGCGTTTCTACTGTTAACCAAACATTCCTCAACTTAATAACCATACTTCATAATCTGAACATTAAAATGGATACAGTTAAGTCCGACGTAGGAGATAGTATGTCCTGCGCAGGAGTTCTATGTGCTACGTATTAGACAGTAAGCCCTACGTGTGGCATAATATGTCCTACGTATGTTTTAATAACCCCTACGTAGGAATTAGGGGATAGTGACAGGCCAAAAAGGAATTCACCGTGGCCCTACTACCCTTCCATACATTTTTCTTTAAGGGGCGAGATCTGCTGCAGTTTCGGTCATGAGGTTACGTTGCCTGTAGTAGTAGAGACCTAGTTCACTGCGCTGTGCATATTATGCAGCAGGTTACCGGTCGTTTGTTATATGTTTCAATGACAGACATTACTAATACAAACTGCTTTCTTGAGGACACCTGCTTGCTTAATACTGTTGATAATGACGATCGTTTGCGAACCAGCCATCCTTTGTGATCACACACTTTGTGACAACATCTTTCACCTCCGGCTAATATCTTTTACCATGGGCTTTCAATGTTGATGACGACGAAGTGTTGACATATTCGGAACGTTCATTCTTGTCCTGCCCTCAGCATTGAACTGGTTTCTATAAAGATTTAGATTCAAGATTAGGTTTGTCTCGCCTGGATGTTACAAAAAGATAAAATAACTCCTGTATAAACACAGTATCCTTTATACCTGTGTATGTCGTGTCAAAAATGTGTCTGCTTACGTACGTTGAGTATACACTGATAAGAAATCACAACAGGCACACGTTTTCAAAGATTACAGTATGTTGGATCCGTTAGATTCCTTTCACACACGATTAATTCTATACTACAACAATACTATAACAAGCATGTGGTGGAAATGAATGGTGTCTGGTGCCGCTGTTCAAGGTGCATTGTAGTCAGAGGGTACATGAAACAGATGATTCACTGTCCATTCATAAGTGTTACTTATTTCTAAATGTACCATTATTTCCATAGAGTTTTATATCTGAGGAGCGGTGGGTTCGTACAGTGGTTCAAGCGTTCGCTCGGCATGCATAGGCCCGGGTTCGATTGTTTGAAAGAAATACCGTTTGCGTGAAAAACGCAGGTTCCTGCTTTAACGCGAACACTGTAGTACGAGTATATAACGATTGGTTCAAGGTTTGGCATAACACACCAACTGCTGACAGTGCACTGTTAGTGTACCTTGAAGAGCAGCTGACCAGTCACAGGAACACTGTCAGTGCATGTTGAAACTGTTGGTCAAATATCAAATATCAGCGCCTTGAGCAAGCACTAGTTGCATGGATATGTGCACTATATAAATATCCAATATCATAACATAACACAACATGGTGAATGAAGCAAGGGAGACTACTCCGTCAAGTTGCACTCCACTGCACTTGCAGTAAGAGGACATAGACTCCTCACATGCGAGGTGCGGTGTTTGTCAGTCAACGCTGTCACTGTACAACACATTCTCATGATTACTGTGTACGGTGCAAGGGAGACTACTCCGTCAAGTTGCACTCCACTGCACTTGCAGTAAGAGGACATAGACGTCTCACATGCGAGGTGCGGCGTTTGTCAGTCAACGCTGTCACTGTACAACACATTCTCATGATTACTGTGTACGGTGCAAGGGAGACTACTCCGTCAAGTTGCACTCCACTGCACTTGCAGTAAGAGGACATAGACGTCTCACATGCGAGGTGCGGCGTTTGTCAGCCAACGCTGTCACTGTACAACACATTCTCATGATTACTGTGTACGGTGCAAGGGAGACTACTCCGTCAAGTTTCACTCCACTGCACTTGCAGTAAGAGGACATGGACGTCTCACATGCGAGGTGCGGCGTTTGTCAGCCAACGCTGTCACTGTACAACACATTCTCATGATTACTGTGTACGGTGCAAGGGAGACTACTCCGTCAAGTTTCACTCCACTGCACTTGCAGTAAGAGGACATAGACGCCTCACATGCGAGGTGCAGCGTTTGTCAGTCAACGCTGTCACTGTACGGCACATTCTCATGATTACTTTGTACGGTGCAAGGGAGACTATCGTGCATTCACAATATCGTTTACTTTCACATGTTGCCTCACTTCTCAGTTTAAAACTGTAGTCGAGCTACTTTCCAACTTATACTGGACAACAATGTGACATAAGAGATAAAAACACGTTGAATAACACCATAAACACATCACGTTTGTGTCAATATGCCCGTTTTTAGAAAAATTAAACTTATAGATTCCATCAGAAAACGTGTCCTTATCACTTGCACATTCGCGTGGATAACGGTTAGACAAGACAAGACAAAAACATTTAATCTTTGTGATCAACCGTAAGGTTTGGGTTCATCAGTCCTGTCAGATGTCGTGTGGCATTCTACGTGTCATTGATATATTTAGCTTCAGTTCCAAGGTATCCGAATAATCTGACTGGAAGTGTTTGCCAATGCATAGTTCAGTAACATCATGCCAACCCGTGAAGGTCCGGGTAGGAATATTGTTTGGACTGTTTGGCCCAGACTCGGCCATTTACATACCGCAGAAATATAGCTGTAACATTCCTGAGTGCGGCGTAAAACTACACTTACTGTTTTGCTCACTCACTATAGCATGCCGTAGATTGTCATACTACCACGAAGAAGCTTTGAATTCAAGTAATTAATATCATCTTGAAGACAAATCATTACAATTCCATATGCGACTAATCAACAGAAAACGGACCTAATAAGAGCTATCAGCACTGATGTTCGCGTTTGCTGGGCTGAAAAACAGTAGAGTATTGGATATAATGCATTTAACTTCACCGAGCTACATACAGTCCACGAAAATCGTTTCTATACAAGCACCCAGTCCAACAACATTGTTTATATACATACCCACAGTCCACCAACATCGTTTATGTACATGCACACAGTTCATGGATATAGTCCCTGCACATTATGTTTTACAGGATAATGCAGCACAGAGGGTTCGGATGATCGTGGCACAGACAGGATGGTAAGGTTCATCATCAGCTCAGAGCTCTTGTCCTCTCTACACGCAACCAAGACCTGCGCATGGGACTTCTCCCAGGAACCCAGTCGAACCCACCAAGAACTTTCCTGAAAATATGCAGACGTCTGCGTTAACCAGAGTGTCAGAAGAGCTGTAGTCCCGGAGGGGAACCCGGGAACTCTCCTGATCTGAAGATATGCTGTTTGTGACAAGGAGGGGCATCCACTGACAAGATGTTGGACAGTCTCTGTAAATTGATCGAATGATCATTTCATGGAATTATTTTCTTTTTAGAATCAGAAGTTGGCGATTGCGAGTGCGAAGTGAGTGGTCCTGACCAGCAAAAGGAAGCCCTCAGTTTCACATTTGAGACCAGCCGACTTCACTCAGGCGAAGGAATTAGTTTTTACTGCCATGCTGTTCCACACACTGCATGTACACGCGATGCAATGGCTTCACAGAAAGCTTCTGAACAAAGGTCCGATTCTGGACAGACATGGTACATGAGTTCACATGGCTTACTCCCGTCGTTGGATCATCCAGCAGTGCAGTGCCATCAACAAAATCAACCTCAAATTTCAGATTCTGTCTAGCAACCGTGACAAGTTTAAAATAGCGGGGGAACTCTTAGCTTTCATCGTGAGTCTTGACCTCGATCACCAGAGGATCATCCGATAAATACATATGTGCAACAATACACGATAAAATTCTAACATGAAGAGGCCCCACATTAATCAAACCCCGACCCTCAAAACTGAATGGCACATATAAACGATTAATAGAGGAGCGAGGGTGGTGTACTCCGTTATCAAACATGATCGAGATCAGGTGGTCAATACTCTGGATATGCTCCCTTGTTCAATCAACTAATCCAAAGGAATAGGAGACTACTGGCACAGCAAATGTATTGGTGGCTTTGACCTTGTTTCAATCATTTAGCTCGAAGCTCCAGATTTTCTTTAACTGAGAGTTATACTCAGCTCGATGTTTGTCTTGAATATAGGCATTATGAAAGTTGTCTCGAACTTGTATTCCACGATAGGTGTAGGTCTTATCTTCCACAAGATGCTCAAAAACCTCACTGTAACTTGACCGATCCATCATTAGTTACCTTGTCACGCTGTCACTATACAAATCCAGTACTTGAACGGAATTAATGCACACACAACGGAATACAAGAATCGATAAATGTTATCTCGGAAAAGATGCAAATTTGGTATTTTGTTTAAATTATATTATTATGTTTACCTTATTGAAGACCTATGCTAACTGATGACTGATTGTACTGTCACGGGGTGGCAGATGCTAAATGTCATTTCAAGATATGTGCCATTTGTAGTCATTCGTCAGCAGATTAAAATCGGTTTGATAAAACACTTGCCAATAAATATAAGGTAAGGTATTTTCCCATTAAACATTTAGATCTCACAGTTTATATTTTATTTTTCAAATTAATTTTGTTTGTGCAGGGCAGTGGGGTAGCCTAGTAGTTAAAGCGTTCTCTCGTCACGTTGAAGACCCGGGTTCGATTAACCATATGGGTGCAATGTGTAAAGACTATTTTCTGGTGTCCCCAACCGTGATATTGCTGGAATGTTGCTAAAAAGCGGCGTAAAACTAAACTGTGGTAAGAATGCATGACAAGTTAGTATTTCAGAGTCCTTAGTTACCTATATAGTTGTTTCTGAATATGTGAAGAATATTACCGACGGCAAATTTACAATTGGATGTGCAGAGGACCCCGTATCAAGTGTTTTGATCATTCACATCGACTCAGTGACGATGTAGAGGTCACTAAACCATCTCTCAGTGACTACATGGCACCACAAGATAAGTAGGGCGCCCAAAAACGCGCTTCCCATGACCTCCACGCCATCATTGACTACACAGAGAGGCCAGATAGGAAGCCTCTAGTGACTACTGTGATACCAGTGGCTACACAGAGGGGCCAGATAGCAAGCCTCTAGTGACTACTCCGATACCAGTGGCTACACAGAGGGGTCAGACAGCAAGCCTCTGGTGACTAATGTGATGCCAGTGGTTACACAGAGGGGCCAGATAGCAAGCCTCTAGTGACTACTGTGATGCCAGTGGCTGCACAGAGGGGCCAGATAGCAAGCCTCTAGTGACTACTGTGATACCAGTGGCTACACATAGGGGCAAGATAGGAAGCCTCTAGTGACTACTCCGATACCAGTGGCTACACAAAGTGGGACAGATAGCAAGCCTCTAGTGACTACCACGATAGATGTGGTCTACTTACTACCACGGTACCTTAGGCTGAACAAAGGGTCATATACAAAGTTCTACTGATTATCACGGTACCATCTATTAAACAAGCCTCTTTGACTTCTACAGCAAAAGCGGCTACACAGAAGATTCATATAGCATGACTCACGTGACTACCACGGCGCCATATACTGAAGAGAAAGGTGATACAATACTTACAGTATAGAATACATCACATATTGAAGTAGTGTACACAGTTCTTACAGTTCTGAATGCTTGGTGTGGCCTAGCAATATACACAGTTCTTATAGTATAGAATACATCACACGGCAGTATGGAAAATGACACATGGGTTAGCAATATACACTTCTTACAGTATGGAATACATCACATGTCATAATAATGCACACAGTTTTTACAGCATAGAGTATATTACATAGTATAGGAATGTATCTATGCCCTACAGTTTGGAATGCACACGTGGTATAACAACTAATACACTACTTACGGTATACAATACATCACAGGTTATAGCAATGTACACAGTTCTTGCAGTTTTGAAATCTAGATGTAGGATAACCCTGTACACAGTTATTAAAGTAAAGAATACATCACGTGACGACAGAATGTATACAGTTCTAACAGTGTGGAGTACATCATGTGGCAAAGCGATGTACTCAGTTCTTACAGTATGCAATATCGTATGGAGGAGCAATGTACACAGAACTTAGAGAGTGGAGTAAATTATATGGCGTTACAATGTTGTAAGGGATAACAATCGAGGCGACGGCCGACACACAAAACATTTATTCACTACGACTGGACAAGACAGAAGACAAGACGAGACTGGTGCACACATTCAGCACGGATGCGCCGCTTACAGTAATCTCCTATGATTGGCTCACCGTGTCACGTGTGATGCACAGGTATCGCTCTAATTAAAGGGACTCATGTTTACATCTCACAATGTACACAATTCTTCAAGCATGGAATGCATCATATGGCTTAGGAAAGTACACTATCATACAGAGTGGAAGACATCATATGGCATAGCAATGTTCAGAGTTCTTGTAGCAGCATATAGTCCTGGACAACTTTTATGCAATCTAATTCAGCAGTTATTTAATCGGACTAAAGAATTCACCCTAATCATTCAGTGTATAATGTTACCTGTCAAACATGGCATCTTCAAGCTTTGTCAAGAAGTCAAGAAGCTTTGTCGCATCATAACAATATACACATTCTCTTTGTATACGCTGAAAATGTGTTTTGGATTTGATTTTCTCCTACGTCTATAAACTGATTGTTTTGCAATCAAACATATTGCATTTAGGGGATTGTTATTTTCCCCCTCTAAATCCAATGATGATATTTTCATTTGAAAAAAGTATTGTACCCTCAGAAATTTCCTTAAACCAATCCCTTATCGTTTTCCCATATTCCTTTGGCATGGTCACAATCACACAGTAAGCGAGTAATTGTTTTGGGTAGCTTAGCGCAAAAAATTCACAATGGAGAATCCAGGATTTCATGCTTTGATCATTCACGGAGAAAACATTTTTCAGTACTTCAACCAGGAATACTAAATTTCGTTGTCTTCCCAGATCCCTACATCAGGTGAACTGACGAAGATAGTCCTCACCTGATGCAGGGATCTGGAATGAACCCGAAACGTTGTGTGAACAGATCAAAGAACATTAATCCATAAAAGGTCCTAGTGAACAAATATAGTGCGTGTGAATGTGGCTGAAATGCAAGTTCCAGAATAGTTTCCGTTAGCCCAAATTTTCTATCTTTTCTCCATATTTCATTGTGTATTTTCGTCGATTTTGGCTGTCTTTCATGGGGTACAGTGTATCCGCGTTCCACAAGCTAAGGAACTAATAAAAATGATCGCCCATTCAGTATGTGAAGGAAGATGACTTAATAGACTCCTTACATGTCCAATGATATCATTTACTGGATGCCAAAATAATATGTGTACATAAATGCTTATTTATATTCCATTTTGTCCGATTAATCAAGCTGATAGCGAAATGCATAATATTTTGAAAATGGGGCTTTCATAAACTGGTGCCTGCTTTAAGCTGGACTGCTGTATGTGCGTAGTACACATTATGTCGAAAAGCGCTCGTAAAATCTACAAATTATTATCATCGTCATCGTTAAATTTTGCGCACAGACATTGAAAACGCCAAACACCACTGGGCTTACTCGAGGAAAATGAGTACAGAGTAGGCAGAACGTTAAGAGGAGCTTAGGAACAGTGTTGTCCCGGTGCAGTGTTTTTTTGTCACGTGCTTCGAGTACTTAATTTGTCACTCACTCACTCACTCACTCACTCAATTTCTCTGTACGCTTGTCTATTATGTCACTTGTAAGGAATGCCCATTCACTCTTGTGTCTGAGCCTTGCCACAGCTGAAACATAAAACAAAACATTAACAATCGTCTGTTGCCGAAATCCGTTACCAGGCATGCTCAGCTTAGGACTGTCATAAATATTTCATCGTTGCCACTCAAATAGACATTCGTTAACTTTGAGTATGCTACTGGATTCGAACATCTCAACCTCCATATATTTCTGTCACATGCCTTTGATGATACGATGTCAGAAAAAAAATGTACTTTTTTATTTTTTTTTGTAAATGTTTTGCATGTATACAAGCCTATGTTGATACATGTTTGTATTGTATATGATCTATGACTAGTCCAGTTTACCGATTACTTCCCGTCAAATGTTTACATGTGCATACGTATCTATAGATACATAATGTTGTTTGTAAGTGTGTATGGAATACGGTTAATATAGGTTTGTCGGCAACTGGTAACGTATAAGGCATACGTTTTTTTTAACATTGCCCATTATTTCCCAGCAGATGTTTACGTGTACATAAGTATATATAGATACACAGTACCGTTAACGTTGAAAATGAAACACGACTCGTGCAGGTTTGACTGTGATTGTGACCAGAGTTGTTTGTACAGTAATCGCTCTTGAAAGAGGATTGGTATATGACGTGAAATGTGCACGTGCATTACGATAAGCAAAACAAAACAAAACAAAAGAAAATAATAAATACACTGGTATAAAGAATCACTGAAAACTGTGTGATAATGCAAATTAAAATTAATGGTCTAGCATGATTATTGACCTCCTTGAATATCGTTTAAATAGAGAATAACACCCCATGCACGCTTCTGTGTACAACAGTCTACTATGTTGTACTGTACACATACAACCCATGCGTTGTGTTTATGGGCAATGATAAAGGGAAATGATGGTGCGTTCGTGGGATGTATGTCTTTGAAAAGTTTGTTAAAGCTTGTACTTCCTATTCAAATTGAAAGTTCCCTAAGTTTTCTGTATGAGTATTTGTTACTTTTCAAAATGACAAAACTTGGAGTAATGGTTCGTCAGCACAGGCAGACAAATTTACTATAAGTGAGTGATTTCAGTTTTACGCTGCACACAGCAATGTTCTAGCTATATGGCGGCGGTCTGTCTCCCGTCTCTGGACGGGACAATCCAATGATCAACAGCATGGGCATCGATCTGCACAAATTAAAACCGATGACATGTCAGTCAGCGAGCCTGACGACCTGATCCCATGAGGCGCCTCTTACGACAAGCATGGTTGCTCTTTATGGTAAGTATGGGTTGCTAACAGGCTATTCTACTCCAGACCTTCACGGCTCAGATTTACTATAAGTGACCATTATAACTGCAATACCATGAACGATCCGGGTTCTACTTGATCTTAAACACCAGACAATAAGGAAGATTTTTTTATCCATAAAGACCCGTGAAGATCCAGGTTAGAACTGAATTTCACTGAACTGGTTTATCTCTTACTTGGTTGACAAATGTCATTGTATCCCAAATGCTCAGATAGATGTTTATGCTGTTGATCACTGGATTGTCTGGTTCAGACTCGATTATTTTACAAACCACTTTCATAAAGGTGGAATACACGCTCGTATCCATAAAGTAATGTGTAATGTGCGTTGTTTTGTGAAAGGAATAAAATGTATAGCCCCGTAACTGGTCATACTTGATATCTGCACTCTCTACACTTAAAGTTGTATTGGAAAGACGTTTTCTCAAATCTTAAGAAATAAATCTGATATTTAAGGGCTTTTCAATGGTCTTTGGCAATTTAGAGTATCATGAACCTAAAGATGTGCCTCTGGTCTTTGAAGCATCTCCAGTCTGATTGTCCACTTGAAATTTGATGCTGAAGAAGAAGATTGTGTTTATTTCATTGAAAATAAAAGCACTGAAACGCTCCACATAAAGTCGGAATCGCACATAGCACAATATGTGAATACTAGTATACTATAGACAAACAAGGCGGGTACTAATTTGAGTCGGTCCAACATTTCCGGTATTTCTCCTATGTCCATCCACCCACTGTACATGGACGGGATGGGAGTTCTGTTCCGGGAACTGCTTTACGCTATCACCTCTCCCTGTTATAATCGGAGTAAATGCGACATTATTACATAATATTGAAGTTGGCCGATTTCCCCAACATGTAAATCCAGGGAAACCCACCCAGCTAACACAAAGTCTAGTTGTAGACTGGTAATGTCATGACAAAGTGTTGTAGTATTACGTAATTTTACAACATTGTTTTCATAACGTTAAAGCAAATAGATATGTACATGTCAAAGCGTCATGTATCCCCTGATACATGTTATGTTTCATCGTTTCTGAAAAGTTAACCTTGATGCGATGTGAACTGTCCCTTTTCCGAAGTCGTAAAAACCGGAGTGACATCGAATTATTCGTAATTTCTGCAGAAAACAAGACTGTTGATGTACTTATTATATTATATGATTACCATCTCTAAATATACTGAAGTCATAGTAACGTAATTGCCATTTTTATTGACAATGCCCTGACTAGAATGATCTTTAGTAAGCCATGCTTGAGGTGTGTGAGGCAACTAGCGAAATCGGGTGGTCAGGCTCACTGACTTAGTTCAAACGTGTCATCGTGTCCAAGTTGCATAGATTGATGTTCATACTGTTAATACCTGGGCTGTCTGGTCAAGACCTGATTATTTACAGACCGCCGCCATGTAGCTGATATATTGCGCAAATGTAAATCCACACGTTCACTCACTCAATGTTAATATCACGTCAGTGTGCAACGTCACGTTACAACGTTGTGACAACGTATTTGTGAGTCCACGGAACGCATAACGTTGTGACGACTTGAAACTGCTAGCTGGAATTACCTTCAACAAACAATTTCTCAAAAAAGCACCACTATGGTGTACATCCACACGAGCAAACCATTACTCAAACTTATTTAATACTTCCACATAACCATTTTAAACAATGGTGGAATAGAACGATGCAGATTCACAATTAGTCCAACCATTCGGTTACACAAAGATAGGAAATAAAGTGAACGTTATGTGACGTATGTATTTGTTTATTACATGCAAGTACGGGCGCAGCAGCCTCTCAGCAAACCATCGGCGCATGTAAGAAGCGGGGTATATTTGTCGCAGCAACCTCGACATTGATGTGCTGATATACACAAATGTGTACAAGTATATATGCGCCAAGGTTAGAGAGCAATTGAAAACCGGGAGCCGTAAACCATATTTCTAAAGAAACACGGAGTGATTACATGTACCTCTAAGCTACATTTAAAACTAACTAATGTCATATTGCTGGTGTTTCTAACTTTACTTGCAAAGTTATACTCCAATTGTTTCTTGGCTCTTGAAGCGTTCTTACAATCAGATGGGTGCTGGACGAGTAGTGTAGCGTCAGAGACGAGACGTTGGCGTCATATCAGTTCCAGAGATTATGAGGCCAAATGTCGGTGAGATGCTGAGATTCTTCACAAATGTTTTCGACTTCCATGACAGGTTTATCTGTAGCGTCGTTTTGAAAATATATTCATTAGTTTGATACCTTGATGAGAGTGTTTAGAATATTATTATATGGAAGTGAGAAAATGAAAGCTTGCTGAATAAATGAATATATTTGTTTTTATGTTTATCTGTGGGCATGTTCTTTTGTCATTGATGTGCGATGTTTTGCTAATGATATGACATTATGCTAGAATAATGGATAACCCTGTATACCAGTGGGTGTCATTCTGAACACTTAGAGGATAGCTTATGTTGGGGGACGCGGAAGGGGAAGAAGGAGGGGCGGGATTTTGTCTGGTCTTGCGTATACTTCATATCATCTCTGTTGTCTTCGGTATTCAAGGGGTCGACACAATGAGTTTTACACAGTAACGTAAATTCTGTAATCTCCACTTGAAGAGTTTCACAGAATACACATTGACATAAACTCTAACTGTTATCCCAAACCACCTGAGTAATACATTAGAGTGTTCGTTGTCTGGAGCGACTCCGATGCTGATTGGGAATATGACCAGATTATATTACACCTCCTTCTTGGACAACTGTGATTACTTGATGTAAGTCAGTTCTCAGATGCGACCTGTTTACATTCTGTTATATCTCTTTCCGAAAACGTCAGATCCATAACTGTATTCCAATTGCTTAGCGCTACACCATTTGCAGAATTCGAGCTTACGAGTAGAATCCTTATTTCATTTCAGTCCAATATTCTGTTTGAAGTTTATCAGTGAGACATCTTTCTATGTTCGTAGTTCCGCTACAGTATCAGCGAGATGCTAACACCAATCTGTCAGCACTCCCGCTGGCATTATTGGTGTCTCCTTCACATGTGCGTTTTACAAATATCCATCACGTACGATTTACTCTATTATTATTCAAGTTACGTTCTACATTTGTATGAGCGGCAGAATGAGTCGAGGTTCTGTATTATTTATACTGCCGTTGGGTGTGAAACCACCTGAACTCCCGTAGGTTTTCTTTACAGGGTGAACTGCCAAGCCACGAAGCAACCGAAAGCTTTCTAAATTTAGTTTGGATAACGCTACTTACCGCAAACACAGCTTGCACATTTAGTAGTCGAAACGGATACTCATGTGTATGTCCCATTGATATCATTTCAATGCATTATATATTTATCATTTCCTTGTCATCTTTTGCTTCAGGGAGTGAGCTATATGTGAGGAGGCAGTTTGTGTCTGTGAGAAAAAAAATGGAACTGGAGAAGACTGCTGATTTTAAAAATTAATTGTTTCCCATATTGTTGTCATAGTGTTTTACAGAGTACGATATTCTGAGAGACAGGAACATCTCATGACGTCATGCGCTTTGTGTTGTGAGGCATATATAGTGAGGGAATATATGTGAAAGTACAGATGTTCCTTTGTTCGTGTCCAGGTGTTCTGGAAGTATGGATTGTGTAGTCAGACTCGATGCAGGCCCAGTTGAAGCATGACGTCTTTTACTGGAGGCTTTGACCCAGACATGTTTATTAACATACCGTGGAATGTTTATGAAGGAAGGTTAAACATTATATGAGAATACTAGACACTGGACAAAACTGCCTTTACCCATCGTTGCCATGAATTCTGTAGCTCAGACACATAGCGCTCAGAGCCATGAATCTTACCTGTGACCGCAGTACCAAAACGTCAATCAAAGGAGATATTATATTATTTTACGACACTTCATCAGTATGAGAACGTACCCGTTGAGTTACTTCCCCGAGATCGTCCCTGACAGTTTTCCTGATCTACCGTTGAATAGACAGAGGACAACGTACGTTTCAGTTCTTGTGTGTGCTTTTACATGAAAGAATAAATAGATATGATGTTTTGTTTAGAACTGAGAACTTTTATATTCACTTGTACTTAGGAATATAAAAATAATGAAAATCGAATTTAATTGAGCTCAGGATGAAATATATTTTATTTGACTTTTTGAGAACACATTACTGTTAACGGGCTGATTTTTGAAGGCCTAACTGTGAATACGTCTTATCTAAATATGTTCAGGAAGCTCAGAACCAAAAAGAAGAAGATCCAATAATATTGTAACATTCTCATCCTTGTCGCCTGCAGTCAGTATGGCTCTTCGTATACCTTCAGTGTGTGTCATCACTAAATACTTGTTGCATATTAAAAACATAGGATTTTAACTTACATCAGGTAATATATATAGTGTAATGAGCGCAAGTTTAATCAAAAGATGTATTCAATATCTCACACTGAAAATAGTTACCAATACAAGGTGAAGTACATCCACAAACATTCAGGTGACTCTGTCTTTTGATGAAATATGCTCAATGTAGAAAACTACGACATTTCACAGTCGTAGGGGAAGGGTGGGTATTTAGCATCCTGGGATTGCCCGAATATCAATACGATAGAAACATGTACATCCACGTAATCTGATATATACTCTTAAAAAAAGTTGGGGAACTATACTTTCAATGCACGATTGTCGAAATTTAGAGATGATTATAGGGGACTGAATCAATGCTGATACAATAATAATGGATGTTTTGAGAATGCATGACCGCATTGATTTCGTTCAATGCAAAGCTGTTTGTTCAGTTATCCCCTTTGTTAGGTGACTGGAGTATGACATGAAAATTTCAGGCTTACAATTTTCAGTCATTAGTGTGTAATTTGATCCTGAAAACCCTGACATTGCACAGAAACTTATCGAAGAAAATAGTGTACAGTGATTTATCGACCTGCCAGAGTCATAATGACACCCCATGGAAGTGTAGTGCATGTGCTTCTCGTGCACTGTGTTTGCGGTGGTGATAACGTTAAATTATGCTGCATACACAAGATGAATGTCATTGTAACGTTATGGGTTTTCTTTCTACCAGATTTCAAAGTTCAGATTCCCCTACCTTTTTGAAGAGTATATATCAGAATGTGGCTCACAAAATCGGCAGCTCAAAACTCATAGACGCACGCGCGCACACTCACACGCACACAGACATACACGCGGTAGCAATGCAAAGCTAAACGATGGCCGAGAGCAGTGATAACTGTCGATTCAGGTGATCTAGATTCAGTTCCATCAGTTATCTGAGGTTATCGTTTTGAGATGAATCTCGTTGTGAATCTCGTGCTCGTTGTTTCTCCCGGCTGCGGTTGCCCTCATTGTTGTTACCGTGTATGGGAGGCAGACATTATGACTAATGTATGTGGGAATGTACATTTTATTATTTATTCGGTTGTGACGTACGCGCTAATACACCTGCAGTACACTCCTGGCTCACCGAATAGTATTTATAAAATTGGGTTTCACGAGTACTTTATTCCACAGACATACATCATTTTATTCCACATACGCTTTAGAACAAAATAAGAGATGGGGGCTTGTCACGAAATCCTGATTGGGTGTGAAAACGAACACTATTTGAAATGAAAGCAGAAAAATAATTAGATTTTATAATGCAGTGTTT
Organism: Haliotis asinina; assembly: GCF_037392515.1. Classification (NCBI taxonomy): domain Eukaryota; kingdom Metazoa; phylum Mollusca; class Gastropoda; order Lepetellida; family Haliotidae; genus Haliotis; species Haliotis asinina. The sequence goes on along the minus strand of NC_090283.1, from coordinate 7,988,769 downwards.
TCTCTTATTTTCAGGCATATATTAAATCGCCAGTTCGGGGAATTGGCTCGCTTGGCAAGAGGTATGACTATGTCAACCCACACACAACACAACACCTGAGTAAATAAACAAGGAGTTTATTACAGACCGGAGGGTCTTTATACAATCTACTTAGTACACATTTACAAAACAGCACAGTATTCAAAACGTAATACCATAGATAAAATATGTCACATACAACCTTATAGGCGTTTATGCAGCACCAAAAGCATGGTGCTAACAACGCAATGTACGACACACTTTATATAATCCACAATAGCCACAAAACAATGTAAAGTTAAACATTATCAAATAAACAATTCTAAACCACAATACAATGTTAATGAGAAATACACTAAACGACGCTACGTTTCAAATAGCCCTAACGGTTGTGGCATCGGTCGGAACATAAAAACAAATAAATAAATAAAGTAAGCGTTTCAACAACAGACTACACTTAATACAGAATAGCTATGGTACCTATTTGTCAGAGTAGAAGAAATAAAAGTTTATTATTCATTGTATAATTTAGCGAGACTACATACACAGTGTTTGTTCCTATTGCAGGAAATCAACCACCCATAAACACACGATATGGTGACCTACTTATCATACAGTATCATTTTGGCTTCATATTTTAAATGCCATAAATCATAAAACTGTCTGTGACGCCCGAGCTATGTGTGGTAATAAAAATACCTTTTGGATTTTCTGGGATCAAAGCCCCGACAGTAGCGTAAACACGGTCGTTTATCCGGATGCCTTGATGCCATGTTTGTTAAAGTATGAAAGTAGTTCCTTCAATTTACAAATTACCTCTCTAATTCGCATCGCTAACCGTATTTGACCCCAACGGATACTGAAAATATCTGTAGACTTTACCCAGCCGAGAATAAATATAATGTCACCCTCGTGTCTGCTGATATCTATTATATCAACACACGTTGATAAAGGTAAAAATATCCCCGGCAAGTCTCTTCTCTTCCATTGTGCAGAATGGGAGATGTATATCAAATGTATTGAAAGTGTTCGGTGCCTGGACAATATCTACAATTGTCGTCAGTATGCTGCCTTCACTTTGTCATTATGTTATTGGAAATAACGAAGATATAATGTTTGTTTACATCGACAACAGAAGGATGATGTCTCCAATAACGTAGACGTTCATAGGCTACAAGTTATTTCAAGACGACGTATTGCACTACCGTTTGCATCATTTTGCTTTTTGTTTTTTCTATAACTGTTATTTCCAAGTATTTACACCAATGTACATATAAAAAAGACGAAGCGAACTTAACTGAGTACATGTGCTTATTTTCCTTATTCTCGTGTCCAAGAAAGATTGAGTCAGAATGTATTGAAAAGATGAATGAAGTCCCACTGGTTTTAAACAATAAAATCGTTTAAAGGTGTAAGTCCTCTAGGGACTTCAGGAAAATATATACATCTCTACAGTTGGCGTCAGGCTGACCTGTTTCCAGGATCCGCTTCACCTCTGTCAGTTTCACAATCCTGTAGGCGGCATGAAGTTCGTGGACTGCCTATATCTATACGGGAGTCAGTGGTGCTGTAACACAAAGTAAACTCTGTACACGAGTCGTATATTTATTTTACAACTACATTGTTCACATCTTACACTGATGATGTAAAACACTTGATACATCATCTAAACATGCAGTACGACTGTCAGCAAAATAGAGGGTGTACATGCATCACCAGAACTAGCTGATGTTTTTTACAAGTTGGTCATAGAGAAAATTAGAATTTAATGGAACAATTCTAAAACAGTTATGTGTGTGTCTGCCTACTGCAACACACGTCTCCATCAACCTCCTGTGCCATATCTCGAGGGGGTCCCAGACGTCCATGCTTCCCCTCTCCCTTGTCCCTACGCACTTGTTACATTACTGTCGCATTTTCTAAATGATGAGGCAAAATGAAAAGGCTGCAGATTGATTCAACGTGACGTTCATCCAGTGTTTGCATCCATCAGAGCTTAGTTTAAATTGGAGTGAAAGTTCAAACTGACTCTGCTATGGAATACTAGAAACTGAATCTCATTCCTAAACACGCAAACCTGTACATCAGTTGAGGACATTTGTTTTCGAAAATATGTGTCACCTAATCGTTTATATCAATAGTTCCTCAAGCAATGAAACCAATTTTACTGTCTTTCCTTCAGTAACAACATTAAGTGCCTTCCTGAATCGTGATGGTCCAATCCATACTTCCATACAGACAGACTGTTTACACAGACTTGTATTGTATAATACGTACAGTAATATACACAGTACCCACACATGCATAATGTCTCCAACTGTGGCAGATATTTACACCATTAATAGAAGAGTTTACATGTGTCTGGTCCTCGTGTCTGTGTGAAGCAGGTACCTGCTGCGCCATCCATACTGTAGTCGCTATCTGCCCTGCTCACTTCACACCCGTTTCTTAAATTGCTCTAAATTGTGAAATAGGGCGTTTATCATACTTTCCCACAGATTTCGTTCTTAACAGCAGACACATCTGATTACAAGTCTGGAAATGTCCTGACAAGCGACACTCCGACCTCTAAGGTGCCAGCTGTGACGTTATTATGATATGACATCTCGGAAGTATGAAGATGTTTCTGGACTAATATACTTGATGGAGGGTAAGTGTATTAAACCAGAAACGTCGTGTGTACGTAATAAACGTCTTGTGTGATAGAGTTTGGCTTTCAATTTATTGAGTATTATGTTAGCTCTTTTGCTTTGGTATTATTGGGGTGTTTTTCGTTCACCTATTTTTGTGTGGGACAGGATTGGTCAATAAAAGTCAAAATATATTCATGTGGTGTACTTTGGTCTTTCACTGTCTAATAGTTAGGTCGAGGCCAAACAAATATGTCACACATGCACAGTTTCTGGGTCTTTCTGAAGCTGTCGGCACCGACGTAAAATACTGAATGGAAGCTAGTCTGGAGCTTATTGCATCTGTTGTTAAGGATGAAAAATACTAAATGCATACATCCCCAGGAGTCTACTGCATCTGTAATCAAGGACGAGCAATACTGATTGGATACAGCACCTGGAGCTCCCTGCATTTGACATCAAGGACTTGCAATGCTGAGTGTATACAACGCCTACAACTTACTGGATCTGTCGTCCAGAATGGGACATACACAGTGGATACAACGATTGAAGCTTACTGTATCTCCTGTCAACGACGTGGTAAAGGATACACCGCCTACAGCTTACTGCATCTGTCGTCAAGGTGTTTGGTAACTTTACTGTAAAACTGTAAGTGCTATCCGTTTCCAATTTGGTATGAAGCTTTATAATTCTTTCACTTTCTCGTTTGAAATAATTATAGATTTTTCTAATAATGTCTTTTGCGTCAGCCGACAAAATGGATGTGGACATTTTTCTGTGTGTAAATGTGTGTGCACTTCGTGAAATGCACGTGCTTTAAGTCACGTGACATGACCTGCCGAGCTTAATGTAAGAATGTGACATGTGATCTGCCTATATGCATGACCGGGTCGCTGTTCCGGAACGTAGCTCAACACCCTTGACATGTGAGGTGTTGTAGTGACTTGAAATAATGACATTTCTTACACACAACTTTCCTATTATCGACTGATAAATTATGACAATTAAAATCCTCAATGGTAGAAAAATTATAAAGCTTTATACCAAATTGGAAACAGATACCACTTATAGTTTTAAAGTAAAGTTACAAAGCACCGTACCTGAAACATTTTCTGCTAGACCATAGGTCGATTTGACGGTCTTCTGCTTGAGACTTATCTTATCTTAAACTGTTTTTTTTTAATTCTTGAGGCCAATGCAAACATGTGCCAATGAAGAAAACTTCGATGCGAAGATCACGTAATCGACTGCACGTGCAAAACGTGATTTGGCAGTAACGTCTTTCGCAAAGCAAATGGATGGGTTTGAGTGGGTTTTGCTAACTTTTTTCTGGAGTCGATAGATAGGGATCCCATTTCAATTACATAGATGTATCATCAGAGAAAATCTATTCATTATTTTTGAAGTGACATCTTGTGAAGTTTCTGTTTTGACTCAGTATATTACAGCCATTTCTGACAACAGATATATCTTTTGCCAGATGCTCTAGCGAACAAAACTATTGCGCTTAGACCGTCTATTTACATAGCCACAATGATGAGCAAAGTGTTTATGGTTACTCAACTCAATTTGAATTCTTTTGTCTGCCCACGTTTCGGTTAGTGCCACAATGTCGTTTTTATCAAGGTTGTCATAGAATTCCATGAGAAGCGCGTTTAGACCCCGCAAGACAATTACAATTCCTCACAAACAGTCCAACCTCCTCGTGCCCATAGGCCTGGGGCGTAGATTTGACCGTAAATGTAAAGTTAATTGCACACCAGTCGGAAACGTATACCCTCTGACTTTTCCATTTTCATAACAGCAAAGGGTTCCTGTCTCTGATCATTTTGACTTTTGGATACAGATCGTTAATACAGATGCTAGACTCCTTCAACTTTTACAGCACTTCTCTTAAAAACATCATTATCTCTGAGGTCCTTGGAGCTCACTGTGTTAATTCTGTGCTTGCGGCTTCCATAACATCCTATTTGATGCACCCTCCCAAATTCCACATAGTAGACACACTCCTGGGCGAGCTCCAACTTGTCAACTAGGAACTGTCAGATGACTTGCACCGTATTCTCTTCCTGAAATTCTCCCCAGCTATCCTTCCTTTTCTTTCATTTATCCCCGAAAAGAGTGGGTTGTCTCTCATTGACCTAGACTGTAAGTGTCTCCTGTCAGTCCAACATTGAAGCTACTGGACTCAACATTAAATACGCGAGTGTATACTGTTCACAAGAAGTAGGGGAATCTGAACTTTGAAGTTTGGTAGAAAGAACACCCATTAAGGAATGTTACAATGACATTCATCTTGTGTATGCAGCACCATTTCACGTTATCATCACAGGCAAGCACAATGGATGGGAAGCACCTGCACAACGCGGGAGCCTCCTACACGTGCATGGGGTGTCATCGTGAATGTTGACGTTTTTTCAGGCAGGTCGATAAATCACTGTAGACCATTTTTTCCTCATTATTTTCTTGCATCTGTGCATCACACAGTTGTTCGTGTATGCTTCTACTCGTATATATTTTATTGAATTTGCAACACTGCGTATGCAACTTGAACGTTTACATGCAAATCGAATGTTGCAGACTGGCACTACCCAGCGAGAAGTGGCCAACGCTTTCTATGTTTCCAAGTCAGTCATTAGCTGACTTTGGAACAGTTACCGACAAACCCCAAACATATGTCATGTTTGGGATTTCACTTTCTTGGTAAAGTACATGTGGACATGTGGAAGTCGCGGTGGCTGAGCGGGCTAGGCGGCTGACTTTGTGTGCTGGCGATTAGGTGCCTGACTCTGAGGGTGCGGGTTCGAATCCCGGATGGGACTCAACCGAAAAAAGTACTAGAATTTGTACTTTACCAAGAAAGTGAAATCCCAAACATGACATATGTTTTGGGTTTGTCAGCCGCCTAGCCCGCTCAGCCACCGCGACTTCCACATGTGGACATGTGGAAGTCGCGGTGGCTGAGCGGGCTAGGCGGCTGACTTTGTGTGCTGGCGATTAGGTGCCTGACTCTGAGGGTGCGGGTTCGAATCCCGGATGGGACTCAACCGAAAAAAGTACTAGAATTTGTACTTTACCAAGAAAGTGAAATCCCAAACATGACATATGTTGCATTTGACCACTTTCTAAATGGCATCGTGTAATCAAACCCAAAACGTTGATGATCGAAATGGTGGTATTGCAATCACTGACCGAACCCCTCTTCATGTTGTGCAAGGAAGGGCCAGGGGGCAATACTACCGAGACAACATACTGGCATCCTTTGTTGTCCACTTTGTTAGGTAGTCAGTTTATCTTTCAGGATGATAATGCCCGTGCACACCACGCACGTATCGTCAATGATCACCTTTGCAACACAACATCTGTCGTATCCCATGGCCAGCATTGAGTCCTGACCTTTTCCCCATCAAACACGCATGATAGGGAGACGTGTGCGTCAACGCCAAAGTCCACCGACTACGCTGGATAAGTGGAACAGACTCCCCCAGAAGACTGCTGGGAGACTCATAGTCAGTATGTCACGTCGTCTGGATGAATGTCTGATTCTTCAGGGTCAAATCACACACTACTTACTGAAAATTGTAAACCTGCAACTTTCGTGTCATACTCCAGTCACCTAACAAGGGGGAGAACTGAACAAAAACCATACTTTGAATGGAACCCATTTTGTGATTCTCACAACATTCAGTATTATGATATCAACATTCATTCAATCCCATATATCTCCCAGTTTCGAAAATCTTACATTGAATGTACAGTTCCCTTAACTTTTAAAGTGTATATTTCAAGTGAACAGTTTAACGGGAAGGTTGAGACAACATACTGAGCTTTTAACAGATATCTGGTATCATTTTGTGATTCATAAACACGTGCTGGTAATATGTTGAACATCTTGAAATTGACTTTTCCTTGGAAAGCTATTACTCATGGTTTCTAATCCGTCTTCCACAGATATCATGTATCAAGAGCATGAGCATCGATCTGCTCTAGACGAAATCGATGACATGTGTCAACCAAGTGTTTTCCTCTATGACGTCAAATTCCATAGAGGAGGTCATACGTCAAAAAGGACAAGACGAGACAATTGCTTATTTGTTTCAAAGATTTGGACTAACCGTCTCTCGTCTGTTTCCTACGGAGATTTATATTTACATTTGTGCCAGGTAATGGAGGCGTAAAAGTGCAGTATTTTGTACCCAAGTGGGGAATCGAACCCGGGACTTGAGACCTGAGCGTGAAGAGCGGACACTTTAACTATGTGACTATCCCACCGCACTGAGAGCAGGTAATGAGCCTGGATATAAGCGCCACATACTATTAACAGACTCAAACTTGTTGTCATGGAAACATGGGAAGGGTCAGCTTCTAAGTAGCTAAAGGCACCACTTCAATCCTGGGTAAATACATGAACCCAGTTTGGATGAACCGTGTCTCATGGCATTCGAATTGTGCTCCCCTAACAAAACCGATCCTCCCCTCCCCTCCCCTCCTCATTTCGAGACACAGTGTAAAAATCGTTTCCATGGATTTTCGATGGCTGACAACCCAAATAAGTACAGATTGCTTTGTTTGATGTAATCTATTAACACCTGCTTGGACGTCCCACTTCTCTTCTTCTACATTAGATCGCGGATGTAAGGTCTAATCATAGGTATAAAACCAGAGCATTAACAGAGGAGTAGTGTCACACAGAAAACAGCAAAATCCCCTTTGTGCCAACACAAATTCCACCATGACTGGGCAACAAAGAGAGTAAGATATTACGATGGGGGTGTCTATAAATAAATGTAAGATAGGGGCTAGTCGTTATGTGGTAATCTACTTTCGGGTTCTCTGGATATAATGTCAGTGGCACAAATCATTACCGAATTTAATGTGTTAATCCCATTTCTTGTATTCACATTGTCCTGGTATTGCTAGCATATTGCCACACGCGGTGTGAAAACCATATTGATTCACACAGTGTTTAACTTGTCGAACTCTCGCACCGTTGTCGCACGAAGCATCTACAAGAAGTGTCAGCAAAATATAAAGACACGCTCCACTGGACGTGGTTTAGCTCCCCACACGGCAATAACTCAGCTGTGTTGTGGCGGTTTCTGATCAAACTGTGCCTTAAACACAGTACAGAATGATCAGACATTATAAAGAATTTACGGATTGGAATCCTTTTGTTTTTGTTTCCTTTTAAGTTTTTTCGTACAGTACTCGCGTACTGATTTGTGAATATCAAAAGAACATAAGTCCAGATTCAAAGACAGGTGAACAGTTAGTATGGGCTGCAATGCAGGCTTCAGTGGGGTGGGGCATACTACTGATAAAAAAAGTTAGATATTCGTGGTCTATGCAGAAACAGACACACAGAACTTTCATCTGAGAAAATCCACATTGTTCTGGTTAACAATTATCTGCTGTAAGCAACATTTGAAACTTCGTTCCTTTTGTTCAGGTTTGATGAACGGTGATGAAATTCCTCGACATTTGCATGCACCTCACTCCTAATTGTCTCTTTACAGACAGCCAAAGTTCCGCTATCAGTCATATCCAAGTTTTCTAAACTCCCACTTTTACAAGAATACCAAGCTGACTCCTATCACCGACCGTCAATTTTCTGGACCTACCCGCGCCTCCCTGGTGCTCAATGCCCTATCAATTTCTAACACAGGATAAACAGTGGACAAAGGGATGCCTGTTCTACTTGAAATCACTTTAGCTGATCTGATGTCCTTGTTATAATGCTCTACAATCAACTTCCTCTTCTCTAAATCACCCACACTCAGGATCACTTAAAATGTCGTCTGCTAGCAAGTGGACAAAGGGGGATAACACTTCTCAAGCTAATGAAAAAGGATTAACATAGTTGTCTCTCATGAATGAACCCCAGCACTTGGTAGCTGGGCAAGGTTGTTTATGTTAGAAATCCGAATAAACATATTCCTATAGTAAATTCTCAATATTTTCTGGCCATACTATAACTATGCAGGGAGAAACATTGATTGAGACCAGACCTGTGATTGTGGTAAATACATTTTGAAAAGCAGTTAGGTGCAATCATGGACTTAGACAGCAGTCGTTATGTGCAATATATATCATCAAACCATTCTCACATGTACTCCGCAGATACTGGTGAACAACTACATCCGTTAAGAGTAAGGCCACGAAATTCTATTAACAAACATCTAAATTCCGGCAGATAGAACTGGGACTGACCTCGTTAAATGGTAAGGTATTTTAGGGTTTGGAAATACTGACGGTGGTGTTTATGTGCAATGTTGGATGTTGCTTTTGCTACACTGCATTTGGTGGTAGGCGGCATTGCTCTAGAGCGACGATGGATGTTCAATCTTATCTCAGAGCGATGATGTTTGTTATAACCTGGATGGAGCAGTTTTGAAAAGAGCTAGATGACCTGTTTGACCTACCTTCGAAAAACAGGTCATTTTCAGAGCCACGTTTTTCTGAAAGGAAATGAGATGTAACGTGTACTGAATCAGCATCTTCATGTTTATCTGTCATGGGTTTATGGGTCATGACTGCTTTGATGCATAAACGAAACCAATGTAGTCATAAAATTAGTCCTATCTATATATAGTATCAAGGACTGGCTTTCCGACTGTGAGACCAGTTGGTAGAATGACTGAATGTGTATTAAGGTCATACCATCAAGGCAACACTCAAGTACACAGGAATTCACATGAGAAAATGGATCACAAACAAGATCCCACTCTGTAGTCTCATCACAGTAAGCCAACCGGGCGTGGTCTCTCATGAAACTGCCACTTCTACTGGTATCTTACCGCAAGCATGTGACACCGAATCGAAGAAAAAAATCCCACAAGTTTCTATAGGGAGACGTAAAGACACGCTGCAATGACAAGCTAACCGAAATGTAAGATATTCTTGGAATCGGGATTGGTAAAGCAACTAAATGAGTAAAGAAGAGATTTACGTACTGTTCACCGCCTTCTTCTTGTGCCTGTAAACAAAAAAGTAATCCAAGATAAAGAATTACGCATAAGATTAACATTTGCAAGTGTAAACCCCTTCAGGACACTTCTTTTCCAAAACCTCTTAACCTCCAGGTGACTTACATTAGGTTTTGTAAACTAGTTCAGCATTAAGAAAGTGTATCAGCTTTAGCTGTATAATTTGTAAGTGGTAATCTTGTAGACATGGTGACAGGAATCATGTTGGGAATCAGATGATTATACCGTTCTGTTATAAAGCATCTACGGTACTACATTCGACTTCTTTGTGGAGATCCGAGTAAGGGTTGATTTTGGGTAACCAATGCTTTTCGTAACAGGCGACTAACGGGATCGGGTGACCAGGCTTGCTGACTTTATTGACACACATCATCGTATCCCAGATGCGTAAATCGCGACGTTAAACACGGGATTGACTGGTCCGTATGACATGAGCATCGATCTGTGCAATTGGAAATTGATGACATGTGTCAACCAAGTGTTTTCCTCTATGACGTCAAATTCCATAAAGGAATTCCCACTTAATGAGCCTGGATATAAGCGCCACATACTATTAAAAGACTCAAATTGTTGTCATGGAAACATGGGAAGGGTCAATTTCTTAGTAGCTAAAGGCACCACTTCAATCCTGGGTAAATACATGAACCCAGTTTGGATGAACCGTGTCTCACGGCATTCGAATTGTGCTCCCCTAACAAAACCGCCCCTCCCCCTCATTTTGAAACAGAGGGTAAAAGTCGTTTGCATGTATTTTTAATGACTGACAACCCAAATAAGTACAGATTGCTTTGTTTGATGTAATCTATTAACACCTGCTTGGACGTCCCACTTCTCTTCTTCTACATTAGATCGCGGATGTAAGATCTAATCATAGATATAAAACCAGAGCATTGACAAAGAAGTAGTATCACACAAATAACAGCAAAATCCCCTTTGTGCCAACACAAATTCCACCATGACTGGGCAACAAAGAGAGTAAGATATTGTGATGGGGGTGTTTATAAATAAATGTAAGATAGGAGCTAGTCGTTATGTGGTAGTCTAGTATCAGTTATTCTGAATATAATGTTAGTGGCACAAATCATTACCGAATTTAATGTGTTAATCCCATTTCTTATATTCACATTGTCCTGGCATTGCTAGCATATTGCCACACGCGGTGTGAAAACCATACTGATTCACACAATGTTTAACTTGTCGAACTCTCGCACCGTTGTCGCGTGATACATCTACAAGAAGCGTCAGTAAAATATAAAGACACGCTCCACGTGACGTGGTTTAGCTCACCACTCGGCAATAACTCAGCTGTGTTGCGGCGGTTTCTGATCAAACTGTGCCTTAAACACAGTACAGTATGATCAGAAATTATAAAGAATTTACGGATTGGATTCCTTTTGTTTTGTTTCTTTTTAATTTTTTTCGTACAGTACTCGTGTACTGATTTGTGAATATCAAAAGAAAATAAGTCCAGATTCAAAGACAGGTGAACAGTTACTATGGGCTGCAATGCAGGCTTCAGTGGGGTGGGGCATACTACTGATAGAAAAGTTAGAAATTCGTGGTCTATGCAGAAACAGTCACACAGAACTTTCATCTGAGAAAATCCACATTTTTCTGGTTAAAAATTATATGCTGTAAGCAACAGTTAAAACTTCATTCCTTTAATTCAGGTTTGATGAACGGTGATGAAATTCCTCGACATTTGCATGCACCTCACTCCTAATTGTCTCTTTACAAACAGCCACAGTTCCGCTATCAGTCATATCCAGCCTTAGGTTTTCTAAACTCACACTTTTACAAGAATACCAAGCCGACTCCTATCACCGACAGTCAATTTTCTGGACCTACCAGCGCCTCCCTGGTGCTCAATGCCCTATCCATTTGCAACAGACGATAAACAGTGGACCAAGGGATGCCTGTTCTACTTGAAATCACTTTAGCTGATCTGATGTCCTTGTTATAATGCTCTACAATCAACTTCCTCTTCTCTAAATCATCCACACTCAGGATCACTTAAAATGTCGTCTGCTAGCAAGTGGACAAAGGGGGATAACACTTCACAAACTAATGAAAAAGGATTAACATAGTTGTCTCCCTTGAATGAACCCAAACGCTTGATAGCTGGTCATGGCACCGGTTGTTTATGTTAGAAATCAAAATAAAAATATTCCTATAGTACATTCTCAATATTTTCTGGCCATACTATCACTATGCAGGGAGAAAAGGTGATTGAAACCAGACCTGTGATTGTGGTGAATACATTTTGAAAAGCAGGTAGGTGTGATCATGGACTTAGACAGTAGTCGTTATGTGTAATATGGACCATCAAACCATTCTCACATGTATTCCACAGATATTGATGAACAACCACATACGTTAAGAGTAAGGCCACGAAATTCTATTAATAAACATCTAAATTCCAGCAGATAGAACTGGGACTGACCTCGTTAAATGGTAAGGTATTTTCGAGTTTGGAAATACTGACGGTGGTGTTTATGTGCAATGTTGGATGTTGCTTTTGCTACTCTGCATTTGGTGGTAGGCGGCATTGCTCTAGAGCGACGATGGATGTTCAATCTTATCTCAGAACGATGATGTTTGTTATAACCTGGATGGAGCAGTTTTGAAAAGAGGTAGATGACCTGTTTGACCTACCTGCGAAAAGTAGATCATCTTGAGAGCCCTTTTTCCTGAAAGGAAATGAGATGTAACGTGTACTGAATCAGCATCTTCATGTTTATCTGTCATGGGTTTATGGGTCATGACTGCTTTGATGCATAAATGAAAATAATGTAGTCATAAAATTAGTCCTAACTATATACAGTATCAAGGACTGGCTTTCCGACTGTGAGACCAGTTGGTACAATGACTGAATGTGTATTAAGGTCATACCATCATGGCAACACTCAAGTACAGAGGAATACACATGAGAAAATGGGTCACAAACAAGATCCCACTCCGTGGTCTTATCACAGGACGTCAACCGGTCGCCGTCTCTGATGAAATTCCATTGGCATCTTACCGCAAGCATGTGACACCGAATCGAAGCAGAAAATCCCTCAAGTTTCTACTCGGAGACGTAAAGACACGCTGTGATGACAAGATAACCGAAATGTAAGATATTCTTGGAATCGGGATTGGTAAGGTAACTGAAAAAGAGATTTACTTACTTCTCACCGCCTTCTTTATGTGCCTGTAAATAGAAACGTAAACCAAGATAAAGAATTACGCATAAGATTAACATTGGCAAGTGTAAACCCCCTCAGGACACTTCTTTTCCAACACCTCTTAACCTCCAGGTGACTTACATTAGGTTTTGTAAACTAGTTCAGCATTAAGAAAGTGTATCAGCTTTAGCTGTATAATTTGTAAGTGGTAAGCTTGTAGACATGGTCATATGAATCATGTTGATAATCAGATGATTATATCGTTCTGGTATAAAGCATCTACGATACTACATTCGACTTCTTTGTAGAGATCCGGGTTAGGGTTGATCTTGGGTAACCAATGCTTTTCGTAACAGGCGACTAACGGAATCGGGTGACCAGGCTTGCTCACTTTATTGACACATATCATCGTATCCCAGATGCGTAAATCGCGATCTTAAAAACACAGGATTGACTGGTCCATATGACATGAGCATCGATCTGTGCAATTGGGAATTGATGACATGCGTCAACCAAGTCAGCGAGCCTGACCACTGATCCCATTTGTGGCCACTTACGACAAGCATAGTCACCTTTTATGGCAAGCATGGGTTGCTGAAGGCCTATTCTACCCCGGATCTTCACGGGTACTGCAGGGGTGTGAGTTGCAGGGGTGTCAATTATTGTGAGTGAAATGAAGTGGGAGTATGATTTTAGTTGAGGTATGCATTTTGTCTTGATTTATGGGATGAGATGGTTAAACATGGCAGATGCTGTTACTCCATCACTATTGTGTGGATCGATGTCAATGATATGAATTTTCTAGTCGACTGTCAATTATTATTACTCGCCTGTGGGAGAAACAGTAGTGTAATACTGTAACGGCAATATTACACTAGTGCCTTATCACACATTACAGTGGTTTACAGTTATGACGTCACAATGTTAATGCCACTGTCACAGTGATATTAGTCCTTGCTTGATTCGCGGAAAGCTCAGTCATCTCACCGTAGACAGTCTCTGTCACTCTAGTGAGTTAAGGTAATATTCAGAATAAACATATTCTAAACTAGCGTCTGTGAAATAACATTTTCTTATCAACCTCGTTTGCACTCGTTTGATACCAAATCATTCATAAAAATGGTATTATATGGAATGTCTTTTAGTATCCTTTATCTATCTGATGTTGAGTCAGTTACAGGCTACTGTCATAAAACTAGAGCACTGCTAACTAGCGGTAAACAGCAAATGAAACGAACAAACAGTTTGCTGGAACTTACCATATGACGAAGATCAAACCGCCTACAAAGACAAGGCTTGAGACAAGTACTGGTACAACAACTAGAACGATGTTCTGGCAACTGCCCGTCGGTGCCACATCTGTGGTAACGGTTGTATGACTGCTATAGGTAGTACCTGCACAATGTTATATAAAGACATTAATGAGAACGTTGTGTTACAAACAGGAGGAAAGATAGCGGGTAAGCAGTTCCACGCATCTTAGTAACATTTTATACATAACACTCTGGACAGTGTACATCTGTTATCATATAGTACAGCTTTTGATTTAGGTATATCAAGATGATAATGGAATTTTGCATTTGTCATAGTTCACATTATATGTTCAACTTTCTCACGTTTCAATTATTGGATATGTTAAACTTGTTTAACCTTGGTGGCCGATGGTGATTCCACTGGGAATCTCACAGAAGACGCCGACGTAATTGTCTAAACATCCCAGAGTGCATTGCGCATTGTGCTGATTGCAGGTGTTTCTTAGGCAATTTGCGCTGCACGGTTCATCACACAGGTCACCGTACACACCCACTTTGCATCCTTCGAAGCATTTTCCGGTTTCTTTCTCACAGAGCACTTTGCCATTTCGCAGAGGTTTACAGTTTTGAGAACAAGTTTTACTACAAGTATCCCCATATTTTCCCGGCTCACATTCCTCTTCGCCTTGTACAGACACATCTGAAATATGGTGAAGGTGAGGACATTTTAATCATAGTACAGAAAACATACCATATTAGATACATGTATATACATGAATGTTATTACAGTTACGCAGGAAATCAGAAAGTAAAAGAATTCAGTGTGAAACGAACAATAAACGACGAACTGTTCAGCAATGGAGAAGTTGATATAAAGATTAACTACATTCAAAACATTTAATGCAGAGGAACTGCATGATCATAGCAAGTACAAAGACAGTTCACATAATGGCAGTATGCCATAAACGCCGTGCATGATCATAGCAAGTACAAAGACAGTTCACATAATGGCAGTATGCCATAAACGCCGTGCTTATATAATGCAATCAATTATGATAATAGTTGTCAATCACCAAAACATGGGAATCCAGGTTGAAGACGCTTACAACCCATGACTCTGTTCAATAAAGCGACCGTAAGTCTGTCAAGGTCTAAGAGTCTACGAGCTGTAAGCGCGTCGTGGAAAGGAGCCTTGATGTTAAGAGAGACACGATAGAGGTACGTACGTGCATCTTTATCTGTTGTTAATATCTCTTGAAACAGGGTGGATGACAAAAGTACTTCTAGCAGGTTAAACCCGCTCTTACTTCTCGACTCCCTTTCTGTATACGAGGGTTGGATGAAAAGTTCTAAGTCTGAGTGGTTTTTCCCCACCAGGTAGAGACAGGTGTTTGCCACCAATGAGGACAATCATTTAGTGAATCATAGACACAAGAACTACAAACGTACTAATAGTTTTACCTCAATTACAGCTCTTTTGGTACACCTACCCTCTGAAATCATCAGAAATGGACAAAACTGAATACAGGGCAGTCATCAAGTACTTGCAAAAGAAAGGGATGTCCCCAACACAGATACATGCTGACGTGGTCTCCACTCTAGGGGATGATGCTCCTTCATTTTCCACAGTAAAGAAGTGGGCTGCAGAATTCAAGCGTGGCAGACAAAGCCTTGATGATGACCTACGCTCAGGAAGGCCTTCAACAGCAACCACTCCAGAAAACATCACGCGAGTGCTCGATATGTTGATGGATGATTGACTACTCGACATATTGCTAGTGTAGTGGGCATCTCTCATGAGAGGGTTGAGCATATTATCACCAACGAATTAGGAATGACTAAAGTTTCTGCAAGATGGGTGCCAAAGCTCTTGACAGCAGAACAGAAACGTGTCAGGTTCCAGACGTCCCTTGACAATTTGAAGCAGATCCCGATGATTTTGTGGCACGATTTGTAACCATGGATGAGACCTGGATACATCACATTCAACCAGTAACAAAGTTACAGTCAAAACAGTGGAAGCATCCTGATTCACCAGCTCCGAAGAAAGCCAAGTCTGATCCTTCAGCTGGAAAGGTGACGGCATCAATCTTTTGGGATTCCAGGGGTATTCGGCTCATTGATTATCTTGCAAAAGGTCAAAGTATCAACGGCAGATACTATGCTGATCTGCTGCACCAGTTGCGAGAAGCAATCAAAGCCAAACGACGAGGGATGCTCGCTAAAGGTGTCCTCTTTCACCAAGACAATGCGCCTGTTAATAAATCGGTGGTGGTCATGTCAACAATCCGCGATTGTGGCTTTGAACTCATTGACCATCCTCCTTATTCACCTGATTTGACTCCTTCTGACTTCCACCTGTTCCCCAAAATGAAGAAGGAACTCGCCGGTCGCCATTTTGCAAGTAATGATGACGTCATTTCCGTTGTGACTGATTTTTTTAGGGTAGCTGAAGAAGATTTCTTCCTGACCGGGATTCGGGCCTTGCAGCATCGCTGGCAAAATTGTGTGAACTTGGAAGGGGACTATGTTGAAAAATAAATTACAAACATGGACTTTGTAACTTTTTTTCACAGTGAGGCTTAGAACTTTTCAGCCAACCCTCGTATGTTGATTAGCACACCACTGCTTTCTACTAAATTGTGCATTGATACTGGCTCATTTAACACAATATGTGGGCTGCAGTCGTCAGTGAAAACACATTCCAGACACTTATGCCACATTGCTTGGATATGCTTGGATACTGTGTAAACTAGTCTCACGAATGGCTTCAATGCGTGATCATATCAACGACACACACGTACATATGCAGGCTGCAAGAATCCGCACTGAATTGTAACGTGTGAGAAAGCAGTTCTCCGTGGACGAGCAGCTCTCTGATCCGATTTGCTTGATTTGTTTCAGCTTCACTATCGTTATCCTACATGTGGGACATTCCGTTTTCTATGACCAAAAGCTGTTTCAACGGCAATATTATAATACTGGTAGACGTAAGACGACATTACAGTTTAGTTAGATTACAGTTTAAAACACGGAATGCACAGGGGTCTCACAGTCCCGAGACCCATTCAAAACACAGTGTGACGAATTTATTACCCTGAAGATATCTTTTTTAGCGTATCTCTTAAAAGCACCATTCAGTCTTCGGCAGAATGAGACACAATACATTTATTCATATCTTTTCCTGAATGGTCATAAAGGAAGATAACTCGGAACGGTTTATGACTAAAATTGTTGAATTTAAGGTTTTGTTAAACAAGTGAAATACAGGCACATTTTATTTTGTTTACATTTCTATTGACACAAAAATACGAAATTTTGTCAGCAGTTTTATTACTCTGTTTGTATTCATAATTGCAAGCACCAAATCTAAAATTTCGAAGCGATCAGCCTTTTGGCAACCACATTCCATCAAACGTCAAGGTCATTCATACAACCCGTGTAGTGTGTCACGTGACAGATTTGATGGGGTGTCAGGTTCTCACAGCCTGGCAAACCGGCATTCAAGGTTTCGTAGGCTTAACTATTGACCAAATAGAATTCTAAAAAATATCTTAAGGTTTATAATATCTTGTATTTCCAGTGCAAAACTCTTGTATTGATTTCTAAACTTCGTTAATTCTGGAACATACATTAGTTTGAAAGACTTTTTCCTTTTAACTAGTATTAGTTTCAACATGTAACAATGCCTGACACATTTTAATTCCACCACTTTTCACCAAATTGCCTTAATTTAGAAACCGAAACTTTACGGGTCTGTAGTCAGAAGGGGTACTTGATGTGAAAGAATATTATTTCAACTCTCCTGGAAATATTTAGGCTGTGGTTAGATAGTCAGAAATTTGAAGGTTACATATTTATACAATAAACATACAGAGACATTCGTATGATCTTTCTTGACTAAACGCACTGTGTCTATTTTGAGTTCATGTGGAAATGTATTTCCTCAAGGGACAGACGGGTACTCCAGTGGACCAGGTGAAAGCGTTTGCTCGTCACGCAGAATATCTGGGATCTTTTCTAAATATGGTTACCATGTGTGAACGCAGACACAATATATAACTCTGTGTGAAGTAGCATCGTTATATGTCCCCATTAGGGATTCAAAGTGGCATTTCCATTTTGAAATAAACCCTGTTAAATGCATCAATACACATACAGTTTAACCTGCTAATTAGTGACTGTTACTTTATTCTGATAATACACCTGTGAGCCGAACGCACACATAGGAACAGTATGCTTTTTGTAACATTTAATGCAGAACATGTTATATTGTGAGTGCTTTGGATTATCGCGTCTTCATCAGTTAGGGTGACATTGAAGAAAGTTACTTACAGCCTAAAACGACAATGGTTACATAAATCCACATGTCTTAGCGATGTCCTTTGGCATACCACCTGTAAATGAATGAAATGCACTTATTACTTCAATTCACAGCTCACATGTGCTACTCGAGATTATGTAGGGTGGGGTGAGACGGATAGGATAACTATTGTTGACCTCGGGGGGTAGATAATGTCATCTACTGTGAGCATGATGAGTTGGAAGAGGAAATGACTAAAGACATCGCCCTGCTATATGCCTTCTATGCAGAATTTGAGAGTCTGACTCTTCAAAAGAAATAAAAAAAAAAATATCTGCACCAACAATTTATCCGTCCCACTACGACATCGTTTTCTCTTTACTCAACACTCAAACAGATTCCTGTTCAGAAGAAGACGACAATGATATCTTAAATAGTATGCAACTCACATTATTTTCGTTCAAAGTGTGCAAAATCCCGATTTGTCAATCAAAATTGGAAATTCCTTTCAGTAAACACAAAATGACCATTTGAGTAATATCCCAACTAGATAAAATATATGTGTTTCTAAATGTGGAGAACACGGGCAGATGTTTTAAAAGGAAACGAAGAGTAAATCGTGAAATGTTTCTGGCTAATCATGAGGCATAATTGTTGTTTCGATAAAACTTTAAACAAAATCCAAAACCACAACGATTCTTAATATATGTGTGTGTGCATGCATAGTTAATGGCAATGCTGGTTGGTACACATAATATGTTTCAAGGTGAAAAGTACAATGTACTAAAATGTCTGATGTAAATACTGTAGATAAAACGCCCAAAGGATAAAAACATCTTATAATAATCACCGAAACTAGTATATCACATGAAACTGAACATGGCACAGTTTTAATCTAGTTTGAAACGGAGATCACTAAGACAACACTCTCCACTACGACAAATAGTTTACTCTGTTTAGATAAAAGATTGTGTTATATGAATTACAGTGCATCAAACCTTCAAGCCAGTGAAATGAGCGAAAACACCGTGACATCGTTCTGAAGTGTTTCTATGAATTTCACAAACGATTGACACTGACTTTCGTTTGATAGTCTTTAATATTAAACATCTGGTGATCTGAGAATATAGCATGCACTATATACCCAATATGGCAGGACACTTCCGCGTTCGTGTACGGGTTTTTCCTTTAACATCAAAACCGGCTAGTTTTATTGTAGACGATTGAGAGGGATTATATATAAGTCATATACTTGCCGATTTCGTTGATTACAGGTGGAAACAGAACAGATAGTGAGAAGTTGCTTACCAAAGTTTCTCTTCAACATGGACAGTTTCTGTTCACCTCCGTATCGACCCGGTAGACTGTGGTAATGTCAAGCCTCAGCTTTTCCTCGGCTTTGTTAATGTCGGTATAGTACAGTTAATGTATTTATAGCCTGCCTTTCGACGGACGAGCAGTTCATTGTATGATATAATAATGCCCAGCACTACGCCATAACTATAGGCTTGTTTGTCGGTGTAGGTAACGGCAACGCTGAAGACATCCCTCTTGGTGCAATAGAACACAGAGGTCGTTCTCTCCTGGACGGTGGCCATTTTCTCGATTTTTTAAGGATCCGTTTGGTCTGGGTTCCACTTTGCTATGCTTGTATAGGAGGGAAGTGACTAGTAATCGCGACAGGTGGGCTCAAGCTATATAAACTCAGCACTTGCTGTATAAGGAGTGCGATAAGATAATATCAGATTAGATGAGGTAATTGTATATTATCGCGAAGGAAATTTGCTTTGCACGGTTAACACTGACAACACATACAATACAACAAGAATGCACATACATGAAACCACAATAACACCAATACACACGTCAAATATTACTAACATAGCTAGCAGCTACGCCCAAAATGTGATGCAAGATAAAATGCATAACAAACATATTGACAATTTCGAGTCGTATAGTGGCGACATTAAATTGTTTGCTGAGGAATATTAGCGCCGAAAGTATATTAATATAATAGACTAAAACAAACTATAAAGTATCATAAAATGATTACGAAACATGGAAGTATTTTTTAAACACTGATGCTTGCTGAGATGAAAGAATTTCGAGTCCTGTTTAAACTGAATATTGGTATGCGCAGTCGTCGGTCAGAAGGAAGAAGTTGAAATTCAGGAAATAGGACAGGAGTATGGTCATTTAAAATATTATGTGATTTGTTTTCAATTTGTAAAACATTCAAACAGACAGACAGACAAATATTCTTGTTTCCAATACCGAGCCCATTAGTGCAAAATACATATTATGATTAACAATCACAGTACACTCATAAACAAACTGTAGAGACCATGATTTAATCCATGCAACGGTTGTCATACATATGAGTTTACCTGTTTTATGTACACATATCACACATTCATTTCACGTGTAAAACATTCATATATTTCAAACGAAGAATTTACAGATTTTAAGATATAGTGTTACCTTAACCATTAATTAAAGACGCCGACTACAAAGCCAATGTAAAAGTATGTATTTATTCATAATACAAAAAAAAACATTTTGTTATCAGAACAAAACTTCAACTGCATAGAAAACGATACCATAAGAAGAAAACTAGTCTGCGTTTCTTACGATTTATTTTTCCCCGAGAAGATACGAATTCGCTTCTTGATTCTGGCCAGCATGAGGCAAGTATTGATCCAGCCTGTGATCAAACTGCAAGACGTACTTTGGTATCTTAGTAGATACTATTTATTTGAATGTGCCTTGAAAGCACTGAGTTGAAGAATGTTGATGAGGCACAGGGGCTATTAAAGAAATGTAAATCGTATCACAGCTTCATCAGCCGTAACATATTCCTTTGAAATACAGTACGTAGTGGTGGAAGAATGTACGGGAACATCACTAGAAATTGAGTTCTGCAGCGTCTGCAGCGATATCGAGAGACATTATGTCTGCCTTTTGGTAAGGCACTAAACTTAAAGGAAAACAATGACTGGTCCCATTTCGTCTTCGTTGATATCACTGTAGATATGTTCTGAGTTTCGGAGCCTCCTATCTGCAAGGTCCTGTCTGTTTGGTTCACTTTGTGGACGGACGTCTGCCATCTCGTGAGATTCCTCTCTAGAACAGAAATAAGATGGAAGAATAAACATATGACCCACCAACATTAAAAAATACTTTATTTCATTGAAGTTTTGAACTTTTGAACGCAGCAGTATGCAATTTGAAGAATGTAATGTTACTTTGTTGATGTAAAAAAATGAAATGTTGATCACAGAAACAATATTGTTGAATGACATATAGAAGGTCAAAGTCGTTGCATCCAATCTTATCTGATAAAGTATTAGCTTAGGTTCTGTTTGACGTTTGCGCAATACGTCATGCAACACATTGTATACGCTGACCTCTTTGCGGAGACTCTCTTAAAGTGAAACATGCACCCTGTTACAATGATTCCAAGAACCAAAACCAACAGAGCTGTCGATGTTCCAATAGTTGCAACGTTCATGACAGAATCTGAAATGGGTAGTTAAAGAAAGCAGTTGTAAACTCATGTATGAATTGTATTATCCAATTCTACGTCCGTATGTCTTTTTGTTTTTGTTTTTGTTTTTGTTTTTGTTCTTTTTTATCAAAATAAATCGAAAGCTTTTCTACGAACCGAATCCGTGTTCCCTTGTTTTCAGCATCTAGTTTTTAAAAATCACAAATTGTAGCTGGTGTCCGGCTTATTGGTTTCACCATAGATGCATGTTGATTGTTAGCTGTCATAGGCTGATCCAAATGAATATAGGCAAGTATTCTGTCTATACATTATCAAATACTTAACGAGTAAAATATTATCTACATTATTCTTAAACATGACTCGAAAAGATTTAGAAGATTAATGATTTTTTCATTCAGGGAACAATATAAGCTCTCATTTAGGGAATTGTTCCCTAAATGAAAATATCAAGTCTAAGTACACACACACAAACACACGCAGATATATATGTGCTTACCACATTTCCCTGTACGAGGATGACAGACACCTCCGATACAGTTTATGCAGGGTAGTTGGCAGGATTGTCCATACTGTCCTTGGATACACCCATTGTCACAAGACCCGTTGTTTTGGTAACATGTGTGATTAAAACAAGTTCCCGGACAAGGCATACAGTCATCTCCATAGTAACCAGAGAGGCATCCTTCAACACAATCACCCGTGTCATTACAACCGAAACAGTTTGGGATACATTTATCTGGCGACGCACAGTGCGCACCGGACCATCCATTGACACAGCCATTGATACACTCTCCACTGTATCTTACACATTCAGATATGCAGGAGCGAGAAGTGTTATTAGTAATAGTGGTGGGATAAGACACACAGTCTCTGTGACATCTTAAAGAACATGAACTTCCATACAATCCAGGTGCGCACGTTTGTACACAATCAGTTGTTGAACAATTTTCACATGAATATTCACAGTCTCGGCCATGGTATGGATCATGACACACATCACATCTGCCTGTTATCCTGTTACAATGTCGACATCTCAGTGAACAGTTCTTGCAGTTGGACCCATAGTATTGGTCATGACATCCAGAAACACAAGACGATGTCAGATGGCAGAACGTTCCATCACATTCTCCAGGACACTTTGTGCAGTTTTCCTTCTGAAGTGTGCACGGGATGTTGCATAGAGTACCATAGAAACCAGGTATACAACCTTCAGAGCAATTGTAAGTGCCACGATGTGTCTGACTACATGTGCTGTTTATGTATTGGTTGCTGCAACGCGACGTGCATCTGAGACCGAAATATCCCGAAAAGCAATCTGTACTGCAGTATTGTGTCGTACTTGAGCAGTTTGAACACTGTTGATCCTCCATGCACTCATCAGCTGTAAAAGAAGATACGTTCATTGTACACAAGCATAAGCATAAGTTCTCACAGCTGATTATACATTGAGTACAATTTTAGATATTACTTCATGTTCCTGCTTTATGCCCCAGCAGTGCACTGGAAATTAATGCAAACCAACAAATTAACTAAACCGACAGAATACACAAGGAAAGGAAATATGTTTTCACAACTGGACTTCACTGGAAGCACAGAAAGACATTCGTCTCCACAACAAATGCAATGTTTTTGGTTTAACTGATGCAAAATAGCCAATGGATATAAAAGCTACCTTGTGTTGACAAAAGTCTCACAGCTACAATCAGTATCACGTGAACATCCATTGCCCTCCTGAAATCGTAAAAACACATCATTTTAGTACGTTACTGTGACGCTAAGCCTCAGATTAATCGATTTCGCGATTTCAGTTGTTCAAATACAAATGTACCTGTCCATTGAGATGGGCTTCAACTGTATGGGCGGATGGGAAATGAACACTACTGAACTTAAGTTTCGGGTGTTTCTAGCAACACTGAGCAAGTGCTTTGTGGATGTCATAGTTTCACTGTGGTTTCAACTTCCCATGGCAAAGGTCCGAAAACACAGCCAATGTGTGCCTCATGCATACTAATACAAACGGTTGTGTTCTGATGACATCAATATCACGGACATGATCTCTACATGCGTTCCCAGATGCATTTATACTCGTACGACACATTACAGTCCCTGGACATATTTTACATAGGTTCTGAGTAGCATAACTGTATAAGGGTAAATGTAGTCCTGTCATCTAAAGTATAATCTGACTGTCAAATAAACAGCGATATACAGTATGGTTCAAAATTATTGAGAATAGCTAAAGCATTTCATATTATTAAACGAGAACAAATCAGGTAAAATTGAATGTATTGTAATAGTGAACTGACCTTTTCATGTTGTGTAGGTAACAATTTAATATTTTATCAAGTCTCCTTGAGCTTCACGGCACAGTCTAAGACGGGTAGGCATACTTCCTATCAGAGAGGTTAGAGTCTCGTGAGTTATGCTGTCCCAGTATCGGACCACTTCTCTCTTCACGTCTTCAATTTTTGTCAACCCCTTTTGATTCACACATTCCTTCATCATCCCCCAAATGTTCTCAATGGGATTTAAGTCAGGACTATATGCAGGAAATGGAAATGCAGTCACAGTTTTCTCCTGAAACCACTGCTTGGCATGTTTTGCGGTGTGTTTAGGATCATTACCTTGCTGCAAAATCCAGTCATTTCCATAAGACACATGTGCACTTGGAAGGAGAAAATTATCTAATATGTTAGTGTAGCGTTGACTTGTCAGATTTCCCTCAAACACACACAGCGGGGTCGTTCCTAATAAGGATATCCCTCCCCATACATGAAACTTTGGGCTGTATTTAGGTCGTCGATACAACGGTGCTGACGCAGACTTTGTCCATATTTTCACATTATTGGGATATACCCATATTGAGCTTTCATCAGTAAAAATCACATTTTCCCAGTCAAGGTTTTCATGTGCCAAACACCACTGAACACGCCTGTCTTTATGTTCTTGTTTCATGAGAGGAGAAGGAATTCCAGTCTTTTTCTCCCATCCAAGATCAATCAAATTTCTTCTAACTGTAGATTTTGATACAACTGTTGATCCCCTTTCTATCATTTCATACCTGATGGTGGAGATGCTTGCCCTTTGCTTTATAGACGCTGAAATTCCCAGCCGGACGCGATCTGAGAAGTCTAATTTTCTGGGTCTCCCTGCTCCTTTCTGGTGCCCCAAATCCTTTCCCTCTTTAAAACTCTTCCTAATCCTATACACAGTAGAAAGAGGAGTTCCTGTTCTCTCTGCCAATGTATTTACATCATCAATTCCTTGATTACACAACTCAAAAATCAACCTTCTTTTATCTTCAGCAGACATTGTTGACAGTGCTGAGGAAAATGACGTCTGCTACAAATTCAGGGGAGGTAACTCTAATTGTACTATACTCAGTAGGCCAAGATGACTTACCTCCCTTATACCATTACTTAGTTTTAAGTATCAGTGAATCAGTTGAGGTGTTAGGATAGCTCAAAGTAAGAAGACAAATTCTCAATAATTATGAACCAGACTATATCATCGTACATATAGTTAACATGATCCAATCAGTGCTTTACAAGCTGCCATCAAACCTTGTGAAGAAGACATTCCCATTTTAAAATGTAGAATCCGGTACTGATCTTAGGTTTCTTCAATGCTTTTCGATAGGCACGTAGAGAGGATATGGTGTCCTTTTCGTCCGCCTCATGGATGACAACGTCTCTTGTAATAACCTTCACTAATACCAATTATGTGCCTATTTCCTCTCACTTGTCAGTTGAGGATGCCCTATGTTTGTTGATGAAGAACGAAACCGAGCTGAGACCTGACACTTGATGATTGCTTAATGACGGTTACACGTATTGTACAAGGTACATGTTTGTGATCGTAGGACATGCATATGTTTAAAGAATACAAGCTGCGTGGTGATATGAAAATATATGGCTAACACTACGAATCTTCGCTGAAAGGTCAAAGGCACCGATGGAACTTTAGCAGATGATAAAATGACACTTATTTACATTACGTTAAAATGTAATGACGTCAGTACGCCATTCTCCCCTCAAACGTACACGAGGTAACCGAAATCACGATAAATGTCAGTTGACATTGCAGCATGACATTGCTATATAGTCTCTTACAGCATAACAAACGCTCCTAGCGCACCGCTCCTTGGTTTACAGTTACTTATCTCGACTAACATAACCGATGGTATTAAAACGTTTAACTTCATCAAAGAACAGCTTTGAAACAGCTCAACTATTAGTTAAACAGCGACGCGGCAACTTTCGCTAACAAGCCTTTTCTTAGACCCAAAATGTATCCTGGAAACATCGAATGACTAGTCATTTTCATCTGAATGTGCTCATGCAAGTTTACATTGACAGTGTACATGCTACATTAATATTGCCCCATATGGTTTACGACAATGTAGCTAGATACTATATGAATTTATGATCATGTAGACAAATACTTATTTTCCATTTTCCATTAATTAATGTGTTGTGAGTCTTGTGCAATATCGAGGTGATGGACATACAAAATCATCATTAACAGTTACTGGCAATCACCAAGGGTACGAAATGTCGCTTTTTCAAACAGCATGTAAAAATAATTGCGGTCAATAGCTTGATGAATCCTGTGACTGGTTACTTGAGAGAGGTCATCAATACCTTATTCGACATCCTCTGGAGAGAGTACATGCTTCACAACGCCTTCTCATGGATGCAGTCGAACGTCTGATGACGTAAACCAGTATGCATTGCCACGTATCGTTCAAGGACAGCCTTTCATTTCGGGAATACCCGAACCTTCCCGCCTGCATGGAACAGAAACTCCTCAAAAGAAAACCCCACAAAGAACAAAAACGTATGTAATCAGCATATCAATGGTGAACGCTGTCTGCAAACATTTGAATCCATTGTCAGTGACGATAACTCTCCAAAACGCACCAAAATCTGTTTGCCTCAATAAGAGCAATAATTTGTGGACAGGAAGAAATTCATGCGTTTTCTTTTTCATGTACATTCCATGCATCATTTCCAATACAAGTCGGGCTGTTTCAATACTCTTCCGACAATTGACAGTCTTAAATTTGGTGTTAAAGTCATGCCTAGACTTACTGAGGCTCAGCGCAACAATGCGATTGGTCACTTGGAGGCTGGGGAGTGTCAGTCTGCGATTACAAGGCAACTAAATGTGTCACAGAGTATCATAGCGAGACTTTGGCATCGCTACCTGCAGCAACGGTCAAAACGTGATCGCCCCAGGTCAGGACGACCCCGTGTGACCACGCCCACTCAGGACAGTTTTATTCGGCTTCGACATTTGCGGAACAGGTGCACCACAGTATCCTCAACAACATCGGTAGTGCCAGGACTATTCTGATCAATTTCAGAACAATTTCTGATGAGTAACCACATACGAGAGTCGGGTATTCGCTCCAGAAGACCTTTGCGAGGACCTGTCCTTACACGTCAACATCGGCAACAACGCAGACAGTGGTGTCGCCAACATCTCCCATCTATCTGTGATGAGTCACGTTACATCCTGCGACGTCCCGACGGAAGAGCACGTCGTAACGAACGCTACGCTGCAAATTGTGAACAGAAAGTGGACAGATTTGGTGAGGGAAGTGTCATGGTTTTGGCCGGATTCTCATACAAAGTCAGGGCAGATCTCATTCAGGTCCAGGACAATTTGACAGCCCGACGTTACCGTGATGAAATCATCAGGCCTCATGTCCTTCCTTTCATGAACCGCCAGAACGTTATTTCTAAGCATGATAACGCTCGGCCGCATACAACAAGAATAACCAGGTATTTCCTTGCCCCAAACAACGTTCAGGTTCTTCATTGTCCCTCACGATCACCGGATCTTAACCCTATTGAACATTTTTTGTGACAGACGCTACCTGCTCTGTTTGTGGCCTCGGCGGAAGAGTACCAACTCATACCAAGGCACTTCATCCGGAATCTGGTTTATGGGACGTCGATGCCAAGCAACCATTGATGCTAATGGTGGCCACGCAAGATACTGACTGCTCTGCAACCTTGACCTTGGAGCACTTGTCATTTGTGACGTACAGTTTCTTGCAGCATTGGACCTTTGATGTTCATTCAAGTTTTCTTCATGAGAAAATTTTCAACTATGCGTTTCTGTCCTGAGTATTATGTTAAATCTACTCATCAGAATGTGATGCCATTCTCGTCGTTGCCAACGCCATACACGTCGGGCCTATTGTGCTCAAGGCGATCCTGGACGATCAGCACCATCCCTTGAAAGGGTCTGTAGGCACTGCTACCAATATTGTCGTTTCCTCCCTGGGTGTCGGCTTACCTGGTGACCCAGTGCCGTTGCTGACGATTCAGTCGTTGTCAGGAACCGATTGCAAAGATGCAATGTGAGTAGAAATCTATCTTGTCCGTTTGTTGTGACACATCGTCTGCTACTCCGAGGTCTGTTACTGGTTCTGCCACGCTGATGGTACTGCTGGAACAACGTTAACGTAGTGACGGTTTGATGTGATCATCCAAAGGTTCTTGCAAATACGTGTCTTTGATGTCCCCGTGATGACCACGCCAATGGCTCTCTCCCTCTCTTCTGCACTTAAACGTGACATCACTTTGTTTTTTGTTTTCTTTTTTGATGTGACAGTGCATGGTATGGAATATTGGAAGGGATATTCTCGGGATCTCGACCTTTGGAAACAAGCTTAAAATGTCAAAAGTGTGAGAATGCGTTCAGTTCCAGTCTTGGGCGTGTTTCCAGTTTAAATGGGTATATTTTATACAATCAAAAATTTATATATTAACAGACAAAACGTTAAGACTAGGCTAACATATACGTTCAAGGAAAATTCTAACACACAAATTGTATCATTCGGCTAAAATGAACGTGTCCAACGTTTTACTCGACACCATTTTCACCATTATGGGTCATGAAATATTTATCAATATATTTTCTTCCGCTCCAGCTTGACTACAAAACACCCTGCCTTTCAGTATTCTTTTGTCTCCAGATTCAAAAAAGTAGAAATACATTTGTTTCGTAAATATTAGTTTTCCTGTGGTAGCCATGAGTTCCAATGTCTTATTAACCACAGACTAGGGGTTATGTGTGAGATACCTGTTTATTTCCGTATATTTCGGGAAGAACACACCGTGTAATAACAATAATATACAAGATGTACATAACATTAAAACACATCTGATGAACAAACAGATGGCATATACATGTATTACGCCATGCAATATAACACAGGTCACTTTTCGTTTACAGTGATCAACAAAATGAACTTTGCGTAAAGTTTTTTATAGCTGAAATGGATAGAATTATTATCGAAACGCCCGCACGTTATCAGAAATGAGCGGTCAATGTAGCAAAAGGCTTGACGACGGGTCATTATCCATCCCGTTGCTAGGTGACGTCATAAGTAGCTCAGCAGTTGAAGTTCAATCACCAACGGCTCGTTTGAACCTGAGCTCATTATTGACAATATATCTGGCTCACATTCGTCACATACACATGTGTCATCGTGTACTTTCTTGCTTGTGGCAACCATCACAATGTACCATAAATTACAACATACAGCAATAAAACTATCGACTGGAACGTTAACGTTTTTGAGTACTGAAAACAGTGAAGCCATCTGTGCTGTTCTATGACGTGTCTATATTTGTAAAATGTGTGTCATTGATCTCCGTCGTTTGTTGTCAGCAGTAAATGCTTCTAAACCGATGCCGTTGTTTGTATTCTTTATTTTTATTCAAAATTATATTTATTTTAGCTATAATAACGGTAACGCTAATTTTCAGGGCATTATCATTTACAGGAGCCCTCGGTCCTTACTAACTGCACTCCTTCGTCGGGCAGTTAATGAAAGACCTCGGGCTTTCGCAAATGATATGTCCTGAAAATAGCGTTACCTTTATGATAACATGTGGCCTAATGGTTAAAACAGGGGATAACTGTACTGTGTTTGACGGACTGGGGATGTGTACCGTATGTTATATAACTTAGTTACGTACCTAATTCGTCAACCACAGTACATTATCCCAATTCTAATTCAACTCGTTTTATGCTGTTTTAGTGAAAACAGAATTATTATTTAAATCAGGTCAAAGTTCGCCCAGTTCAGAGGTCAATCATATCACTGAATGAACTTGCACAATCACCAGACAAATTAGTTCCCTTCAGCACGGTTGTTTTGTGCGCACTGACTTAGTCTGACAATGAGGAATAAATCATACTGTTACAGTTAAAATGAAATGGAATTAACATGAAACCTCCCTCTGGTTATCAGAAATGAGCGGACAGCTGCAAATGATGGTGGCCCTTTGATTCCTTACCGACGGACCGTTACAGTTCTTTTGTCGTTATAGCGGGTGATGTGACACTGCATAATGACGTCATTAATCTTGTTCCATGATCTAAAAGTGATGGGTGAACAGCCCATTGCGAGGTAAATTGTTTGATCTTACAACTAAATTTATGATACTGCACTGTCTTTCCATCCATTTTTTTGCGGGATAGGTGAGTTAACCGACCCTGGGCTTCTGCAAATGTATACAAAATATGAAAAAATCAGCGTTACCCTAATAGATGCAGGGATTCATTCAAAGGTTTTGATTAATCGGTTTTCAAATTGCGGCCGTATATGCTGATTATACGGTCGGAAATTCATAGCATTGGCCAGTTAGAAGTCGTGTTACATACTAAGCTGAATTAGAATATACTATGAATATTGTACAAAGAAATTTTGTGGGTGACACGGGAGTGTGTCCACACATCCAGCACCCGGACAGTCAACGCATGCAATAACCTCGTGTAAGTGCCATACACTGGTCAAATGTATTCATACTTATATGATAGAGAAAACACGAACTACGGCTACTAGTTAAATGATATTCCGAATGCTGAGTTTTATTTGGTTTACAGGCATATTTATACCTGTTGTGTTCAATGATTGATATCAGGGTTTAATTTACTATGTATGTATCAATAAAAAGTTATAATGACTATCCTTTGATTCCCACGAAACTATACCTTCTATCATGCAATGAAAGTGCAGTACAATTAGTGAGTAGGATGGCGTATGACATGTATCTTTGAAATTAGATCAATAACGGAAACGCTAATGAAAGTAACACAGTAAAGACAATGACCTAAAAACAGACTAATTCAATGTCC
This sequence comes from Haliotis asinina, assembly GCF_037392515.1. Taxonomy (NCBI): domain Eukaryota; kingdom Metazoa; phylum Mollusca; class Gastropoda; order Lepetellida; family Haliotidae; genus Haliotis; species Haliotis asinina. Next base: position 7,957,742 of record NC_090283.1, on the reverse strand, counting down.
TGTAACACATAACCGACAACCCCTGTAGCACAGAACTGTACATAAATCACAAAGACTTGAGGCAGTTGAACTTTCAACTAACTTCACTTGAAAGACATAAATATGTCGCTCTCTGCCTGATCACTAAATCCTGAAATACGATAAAGATGATTAGTTACTCATTTTCCACTATTTACTGATATAAGAAAGTAACCATTGTTTTGTACACAATATACAACCACTTATTTCATCCATCGTACGTTCCTATTCCTTACTTTATGAAACACTCTACAAACGTAGCCGACTGAATACGCATGATACATGTGAATCGAATCCTTAGACACAGGTGCCTTACATTCGATTAGAAATAAAAGCAAAAGGGGGAAATCAAACTCTTTATTGATTTATTTTGTCCCGTGACATTCACATTTTCACCGCTTTGAACAGTACTTGTCTATTTCATATCACAGCTTGTCAACTCTACACGACAACTGCACGTGAGATCGCGAACCGCTAATGATTAAATAGAACTGTATATTAGGCAATTTGAAGGAAAGCACGATAACGCGACATTGCGAGATTTATAAAGCGTTGGAATCTCGCATTCTCGCGTTTTCGTGCTTTTGCAAATATTACATAGAACTGTATAGGCTATTGAAGCAAAAACATGAGAACGCGAGATTGCGACACTTGAGAAATCTCGCAATCTCGCAATGTCGCGTTCTCGTCCTTTTGTACCAATTGCACATACAGTTCTAGATAGCCATTTTCAAAAACACGAGAACACGGGAACACGAGACTGCGCAATCTTGCGCTTTCCTGCCAGTTACCTATACAGTCATCTTGAACCGAGATCACGGGTAACTCAGAGAGGTTGATTAATTTCTGAAAAACATGGAAGACGGGGGGAATATTAAACCAGTTGTATGTTTTACTTTTTTTGAAGGCGAGCTTCAGGTACCTCTATAAATTACTGTCGTACGGTTCGATTCACACACATCGTGCACCTTCGACAGCGCTACGTTTGTGGAGTATTTCATCAAGCAAAGAAAGTATTATATAATAGGAATGAATTAAGTGGTTGACTGTGATGTTGCTGGATATGCAGACCAGCTCTCGTGTCACTCACACGTTATAGGTTTCTTTGTACAATATATTTCGTGTTACCCACAGGTCCTGTACACAGTATCTCTAGTCCATTTCATTATTATACTATGTCTTATTATATATATTTATGCAAACTCTCGTTTTCTATATCACTGTAAACATGTGATAAGGTAAGCCATCTCTGCTATATTGCAGCGCTTAATCACTGCACCTGCATTATGATTATGCGTTTACGATGATGATGATTATGATGACATGTTTATTAGATGTGATGCATGTTGTGTATATGTGTGTTATAACAGAGAGCCTTCTGTCACCCCGATATGGAACAGTTATGTCACTCATAACCCGTAGTCTGCGGTAAATAAAGCATTGGAACTCACTGTGTCATGACCGCTACAGGAACACCAATATTAGCGACACAAATGTATTTCTATTTCTTGGAGCGAGGAGACAAGGAACTGTGTAAATCAGGATGTTTTGTAGTTAGGTTGGGACGGAAGACAAATTAGTATTTTGGGCCGAAAGTAGTTAATATTGGTGTCGAATAAACACCAGACAAGCACATTTTTGCAGTCTGCTATACACTATTAGCCAGGACCAAGACTGTCTGTGACTATATAATTGTGATTGTGACAAATAGATTGATATAAAATGAAAAGGAGCTCAAGGGAGACTGATGAAATCCATACTTGCTTCACATAGGGCTTAAACATTGCACTGAGGGCTAGGCAGTAGGGACAATATTGTGTTTAGGGACTGTGAGACAAACTAATGCTAACTTTACACGAAATTACATCATGTAGAAAATCGCAGGTCATTTCTATAGCTGACAGTGTAACTAGTCGCGAACTGATGCGGCTTTAACCAATAGCTTATCACTCACTGAAGTTAACATTTTTCAAGCTTCTGCACGCTTTAGTGTTTCTGCTTATATTTGACATCCATGTTCACAACTTCGTTTGTTAAATTATATTGAACATGTTCAGAATTTTTAAGTACATAAGAAATTATAACAACAGGAGCGGGCTTACATAGACTACAAAGGATTTTCAAGCATTGTCATAAATTTGTTAAATGCTACTTGGGCAGTGAAAAGCGTGAATGAAGCATGACCACAACGCTACTAACATGCGCATGCGCCTTGACCTCGGGATAATGCGCATGCGCAACGCCAACGTCTAAAACGCGAGATCGCGAGAAAAGGAAATGTCACATTCTCGTGTTCTCGCAATTTCGTGTTTTTTGTGACCTTATTTGACAAGGCGAGTTGGCGAGATTGCGAGATTTGACAGCATGAACAAATGTCGCATTCTCGTGTTATCGACTTTTGACAGAAACGTGCTCTGTACCAAAAACACGAGAATGCGAGATCGAGAGAACGCGAGATTTTGGCCAAGCACTTTTGGCTTTTTAGGCTTGCTTCCAAAGGTCGACATCGCGAGAATGCGAGATGGCGTGAATGTCCCTTACAGTATTCCACACTGGCCATGGTCATTTGGATTTAGATATTTAGTGGTGTATACATGTTTAGGTTTGAGTGAGCTGGGATCCTTGCAAATGGGTAGATGCAGTGTTTCCATGAGTCTCTAACGTGTTCTAACCCGTTTGGGAATGTAAAGGTTTCAACTTCACTTTAAAGGCTAGTTAACTCTAACGTAAACCGCCTTCACATTGCTCATCATTTCTTTTCTTGGTGACGTGCGTCTTAACATAGGTTGGTAGACACGTCAATTTGCCGTGAATGAGCATTGCTAATCTAGGACGCCGACATCCCCGTTTTCTGTCTTTTTCTGCTTCAGATTAAACGTCATAATTTATTAAAATTCAGCATTTTAAAAAAAGAAATATAGTTCCCACTACCTTCAAGTGTATAGTGTAACAAAGTGCAGTTTTGCCCTGAACTATTACAGCCTTAAAGCACACGGTCACAAAGCATTCTTGTACTTTTAACTATAATAGTTTCTTAAAGTAGAGGCTAAAAGCAACCGTGTGTGAAGAAAGGTGTTGTTGGTTATATCGCACAGTAAAATAAAAAAAAATACGTGACTATGTTCATACAACACATACATTTCCGCAGTTGTAGAACCCCCTATATACGCCAGTGTTGAATACATGAACAAATTTGCTTCTTGACAGACAGTTTTCGCTTATTCAAAACAACCAATGTGTTATATCGCTACTATCGGAAATAGGTAACTGAGCATAACATAAAATGACATAAAATCTGAAATTGGTGATAAGGCACGCACACCACCCCCTCCTCTCTAGACACCTTCCTGCTTATACAAGTATATGATGTCTTCATCATTGAGTGAAGTATGGAATCTAGTCCACGGACTCATCAACATACTCTGCATCAATGAATGAATAATCAAAGTGTTGGGGCAGAATTACCATGCTCCATGTTCTTATCGCCGCCGCGGTCCATACCGTGTCCTCGTTTTGCGGACGTATGTCTCACAAGCAAATGTTTGTGATTGAGACAATTAACCCGAATATGTTTTCAACTTTTTTAAATGTTCAAGATTACCTTCACTAAGTCTTAACTGTGCTCAGTATGGACATAAAGTGACTTACGTTTCGTTGATGTAAACATGGGTGTCAAATTGGTTTACTTTTCTACCTTGCTATTGTATTCACATTCACACGTGTTTTGCTCTTATGTGTTCGGGGACATAAAGTGAACGAGTTTACTTTTACGCCGCACTCGAATATTCCAGCTACCCAGCTGACAACTCCACGAGGTTATGCTTTTGTCGTGACGTGGCATTAACTTCTGGAAGAATGGAAATTACGTTACTGTGACTTCATCATATTTATGGCATAGTAATCACCAAATGTCATATAATGGATGAAATATCAACTAGATTTTCTGTAGAAACTACGGATGATTCGATATCACTATTGCGCCTACAATTTTCCTGGATGACACAGTTCACGTCGCGTCAGAGTTTCAAAACCGCAATGCAATATTGTGTAATAGTCGATACAAGTTTTAACAACGTATACTTATGCTGGTACGTTGTAAAATAACGTTATAAACAACGTTGTGACAAAAATTCTCACAACATTCGTTGTGTATGTGGCACCGGTGTGGAAAAGGCAATCCCGTGTTCAACAACATAAGCGTCAATCTGCGAAAATGGGTTACAGTGATATTTGTCAACTAAGTCAACAAGCCTGACCACCCGATCCCGTTAGTCGCCTCTTACAATAAACATCGGTTACTGAAGATCAGTTCTAACCCGGATCTTCACAGTTGTGGACCGTACAAACGAGTTTCCAAATACGAGCGCAATACAACATTCTATCTTTTACAATTGTGAAGAGAATGAAAGACCATCTAATGAATATTACAAACACACGCAATTTCACGCATGTATGTCTGTGTGTGTCCGTGTATATGTCAGCGAGAGTTTAAGAATATTCGTATATGCATGTATGTATTGTATGTTTATAATATAAAATGAAACGAAAAGCAATGCCATGTGGTAACATGCTGAAAACTGAAACGCTCAAGAGCCGTGAAGTAATTAAAGTCAGTGGTGACAATTTACAATTTTATTTTCGCCGGGTGATCAAAATCAAAAGTGGCCGAGGTTTACTAGCACATTCCAATATCGCTAACAAATGCATAATATCGACAAACCCCTAACACATCGACCTGAAATATCCGCACAGCACGAATAGTAAACTAATTACCAAAACAATATCTGATATTTGGTTATTATAACGAAGGATTAAACAGAAAGGGTAAACTGAAGCACTAAAGCTTTACAGCCATATATGTACAATTCATAAGTTATCACCGATGAGGATGAAAAAATTCTATACTGAAGAAACTATTCCCAGTGCTGAATAAACACCAGAGCTACTTTTGACACGTTCAACGGTCAACGCGTGTTGAAAGCAATAGCATACTAAAATCCAAGAACATTATGGAAGAGAAGAACATTTACGAATTATAAGCAACAGAAGCACTGCTTGAGGACGAAGTCCTATGGGCGATGTCCAAACAGAGATAAATGATTTCTGCAAGGTTACCGTTTACTTTCAAAGTGACATTTGTATCGGTATTTGAGAATTTAGGTGTCCTCCAGTGCTACTCTAAATCTTCAGTTGGTGATAAATACGTGACTACAGTTCTGGGATTATCAACAAATACATCCCTTATCAAGTGAGTGTATGACTGGGAAGCACACGCTGAGCTATGTGACGTGTCACTGCCATTGTTGTCTTCTGTATCCTGGGCCCCGGGGTAGTAATCAGCCAACACTGGTAGTACAGAATCACTGTCATCATCTTCACTACCGTTGTTGTCTTCTGTATCCTGGACCCCGGGGTAGTAATCAGCCAACACAGGTAGTACAGAATCACTGTCATCATCTTCACTGCCATTGTTGTCTTCTGTATCCTGGGCCCCGGGGTAGTAATCAGCCAACACAGGTAGTACAGAATCACTGTCATCATCTTCACTGCCATTATTGTCTTCCGTATCCTGGACCCCGGGGTAGTAATCAGCCAACACAGGTAGTACAGAATCACTGTCATCATCTTCACTGCCATTGTTGTCTTCCGTATCCTGGGCCCCGGGGTAGTAATCAGCCAACACAGGTAGTACAGAATCACTGTCATCATCTTCACTGCCATTGTTGTCTTCCGTATCCTGGACCCCGGGGTAGTAATCAGCCAACACAGGTAGTACAGAATCACTGTCATCATCTTCACTGCCATTGTTGTCTTCCGTATCCTGGGCCCCGGGGTAGTAATCAGCCAACACAGGTAGTACAGAATCACTGTCATCATCTTCACTGCCATGTGCTCCAGGAAAGTAGCCGACCAAAGCAGGAAATGCTGGGTTACTGTTGTATACTTCCACTACTTCCAATGTCGGTTCTTGTTGTCTTTGCTGCTGCGATACTTCATCATAATCTTCTTCCTCTCTTTGCTGCTGTTCTTGCGACTGAGACACTTGATCATAGTCGCCTATGTCCCAGTATTGATGCACCGGGAAGTATTGTCCTGTTTCCAGTTGCCCCGATCTATATACATGTATCGTCTCACCTCTTTGGTTGTCTCTGAAAATATACACATGGCTATAGATAATAATGCAACAAGATACCATTGATCACGAGTAAACCTGTTAAACAAAGGTAGTTGGAAAATAACATTCACGTTCAGATGTTAATATGTTTTGGAAATTGTGGTCTTACACGCTTTTTAGAGTCAACCGACCAGTTTAAACAGTTATGCAAGTTCGTTCTGTATATAAACTGCTTTTTATCTTTATCATATTGATAACAAACACATTTCGTCTGTGGTACCATTACAGATTATGGTAATAGTTAATGAGTGCACATGAATGGAAATCAGAAATCTTATTCTGCGAAGTAACATTAATGTCATGTGTTTGTAATGTGATACTGTTTTTAGTACAAACATTTTAAATACCAACCTTTCTGCAGTTTGTCGGCGATGACGAAAGCAAAGCACAAATATACAAACTATACCAAGTACAAGAAGTACAAATCCTGTCGACAGTCCTAATCCAAAAAGATGAACAGTGTTCTGTGAACTGTGAACTGTGCTTCCTGAAAAATACCAATTATAACTTAATTGTTGTAGGAGGCAGTGGAATCATTCACATTCTGACACAGCATGGGATGAGGTCTGAAAAGAGTGTTTGAACCAATTATTCTTCAATGAATACATACTATTCAGTATCAGTGATACTAAGATACGGCCAAATAGCTATAAGTTAAGGAGGTAGGGAAATTACTGCGTTCCACTTGATCAAATGACGTTTACCGTGAATGCATATCCCAGAAATAGGATTGCAAGCACCCCCAGGACAGTGCATGCAGGATAGTTGACAGGATTGTCCATATTTTCCTTGTATACACCCGTTGTCACAAGACCCGTTGTTTTGGTAACATGTGTTATTGAAACAAGTTCCCGGGCAAGGCATACAGTCATCTCCATAGTAACCAGGCAGGCATCCTTCAACACAAAAAGCCGTCTCATTACAACTCAAACAGTTTGGGATACATTTATCTGGAGAGGAACAGTGTGGACCAGACCGGCCATCTAAACAGCCATTGATACACTCTCCACTGTATCTTGTACATTCAGATATGCAGGAGCGGGAAGTGTCATTAGTAACAGGGGCAGAATAAGACTCACAGTCTCTGTGACATCTCAATGAGCATGTACTTCCATACAATCCAGGTGCGCATGTTTGTACACAGTCAGTTGTTGAACAATTCTCACATGAGTATTCACAGTTCAGACCATGATATGGATCATGACACTTATCACATCTGCCTGTTATCCTGTTACAATGTCGACATCTCGATGAACAGTTCTTGCAGTTGGACCCATAGTATGAGCCATGACATCCAGCAACACAAGACGATGTCAGATGGCAGAACGTTCCATCACATCCTCCAAGACATTTTGTGCAGTTTTCCTTCTGAAGCGTGCACGGGATGTTGCATCGAGTACCATAGAAACCAGGTACACAACCGTCAGTGCAAGTGTAAGTGCCACGATGTGTCAGACGACACTTACTGTTCATGCATTGGTTGCTGCAAGGCGACTTGCATCTGAGACCGAAATATCCCGAAAAGCAAGCAGTATTGCAGTACTGTGTTGTACTTGAGCACTTTGAACACTGTTGATCCTCCATGCATCCATCAGCTGTAAAAGAAGATATGTTCATTGTAGACAAGCATAATGTCTTAGAGCTGATTATACATTTGAGTACAATTTTAGATCATTCTTCATGTTACTGCTTTATGCCCCTGCAGTGCACTCGAAATTAACTCAAACCAACAAATTAACTTAACTGAAAGAATACACGATCGCTGAAATATGTTTTCACGACTGGAGATGCCTGGAAGCACAGGATGTCAGTCGTCTCTACGACAAATGTAAATATTTTCGTTTAACTGAAGCACAATACTCAGAGAAATATAAAAGTTACCTTGTGTTGACAAAAGTCTCACAGCTACAATCAGGATCACGTGAACATCCATCGCTGTCCTGAAAGCGTAACAACACAGAAGTTAAGTTAATTACATTAAGCCTCAGATTCATCAGTTTCGTGATTTCTATTATCAGATAAATGAAAATGTCAAATCAGTGGGTGAGTGATGAGTGTACAAACGTACCTGTCCATTGAGATGGTTTTCAACTGTGTGGGCAGATGGGAGATGCACACTACTGAACTTAAGTTTCGGATGCTCCTTGCAACACTAAGCAAGGGCTACGTGGACGTCATAGTTTCAGTGTGGTTTCAACTTCCCATGACCAAGGTCGGAAAACACAGCCGATGTGTGCCTCATGCATACTAATACAAACGGTTGTGTAATGATGACATTAGTATCACGGACATGATCTCTACATGCATTGCCAGATGTATTTATACATCACAGTCCCTGGACATATTTTACATTGGTTTAGAGTGGCATAATTGTATAAGGGTTAATGTAGCCCTGTCTTCTAAAGTAAAAGCTAATTGGTGAGAAAAGAACAGGCATTGCAGGCAATGCTGTCATTGTTGATATAACCAGTGCTTTACAAACTGTCATCAAACGTTCTGAAAAGGATTTTCCTATTTTTAAAAAATGGTATTAGGTACTGATGTTAGGTTTTCTCAATACCCTTATCTTAGTAGATGTAATGGATGTAGCCTCATGTGCTAATGCGAGCAAGCTATGTTTTCCTAAAACCCTTCTCTAAGAAGACATAATGAGTGCCGGATCCAGTACTGGATTGAGCAAGTTACGCTTACCCAATGCCTTTCTCTTTGCAGGAATAGGGTGTGTGGTATCCAGTTCAGGTGTGGGCAGGTAAGGCTTCCTCGTGGGCGCTTTCAAGGATGAAAACATCTCTTGTAACTAGTCCCATTGCTGAATGGAAACCAAAGTTACCTAAACACGTTTGACGGTGGACGCTTTTTGAAAACAACATATGTGATATCATACGAAATAAAATTTACAAATTGTATTCCTGAAGGCATTTGAAATCACTACAAAGAAAGGCAAGTTTTTCTTGAAGACTATACTGTAGTGACGTATATACTAACAACTGAATGGAACACCTTGCGTAGCAATGGAAGATATCTAATTACTCATCGATGACCAGAGATGAATGGTTTCTGCAAGGTTATAGTTTGAAAACTAGGTTAGAGCATTGTATCTATTGTATTGTGTTGTATCTGAATTTTGGGTAATTAGATATCTTCCACTGCTACTCCAGGTGTTTCATACAATTCTCGGATCATCAACAAACAGATCCCACATTAAGGGAGTGTATGACTGGGAACGACTCAGTGTGTTATCTCCATTGTTGTCTTCTGCATCCTGTGCCCTGGGAAAGGAATCTCAGGTCAGAGATGCTGACATCATCTTCAATGCCATGTGGCGCAGGAAAGAAGTCGGCCAAGCAGTAAGTGCAAGGTCACTGTTGTCTTCTTTCACTGCCGGTCCTAGCTGTTGTCTTTGCTACTGAGATCCTTCATCATAAACTCTCCCCTCTACCGGTCCATCCTTTCTGCTGAGATACTGCATCGTAATCCTCTTCCTCAGCCCAACCTTTTCGCTGTCCTTCCTGCTGAGAGACTTCACGGTAATCTCCTTCCTCTGATGGTCTTTGTCTCTGACGGCCCTTGCTACTGAGATCCTTCATCATAAACTCCCCCCTCTACCGGTCCATCCTTCCTGCTGAGAGACTTCACGGTAATCTCCTTCCTCTGATGGTCTATGTCTCTGACCGCCCTTGCTACTGAGATACTTCGTCATAAACTCCCCCCTCTACCGGTCCATCCTTCCTGCTGAGAGACTTCACGGTAATCTCCTTCCTCTGATGGTCTATGTCTCTGACGGCCCTTGCTACTGAGATACTTCGTCATAAACTCCCCCCTCTACCGGTCCATCCTTCCTGCTGAGAGACTTCATGGTAATCTCCTTCCTCTGATGGTCTTTGTCTCTGACGGCCCTTGCTACTGAGATACTTCGTCATAAACTCCCCCCTCTACCGGTCCATCCTTCCTGCTGAGAGACTTCATGGTAATCTCCTTCCTCTGATGGTCTATGTCTCTGACGGCCCTTGCTACTGAGATACTTCGTCATAAACTCCCCCCTCTACCGGTCCATCCTTCCTGCTGAGAGACTTCATGGTAATCTCCTTCCACTGATGGTCTATGTCTCTGACGGCCCTTGCTACTGAGATACTTCGTCATAGTCATCTATGTCCCAGTACCGATGCACTGGGCAGTACTCTCCTGTTTCCAGTTGCCTTGATCACTCTGTAAGTATTGAGTCATCTATTTGGTGATTCCTGAAATATACACATGATCAATACAATAATACACAAGTATCTTATTCTATCAAGTATGATTAATATAATAAACATAACATACTGTTTTCAGAATAAATATTATATATACCAACCTTTCAATAGGCGACGGCAACGACGGAAAAATTAACCACCAATATACAAGCTATGCCAACTCTAAGAAGCATACATCCAGCCGACAGTCCTAGTCACAGAACATGCACGGTGCTGACTAAAACAAATCTTACGTATGCTTTAATTATTGTAGGAAACTGTGAAATCATACAAATTCAGACCCAGGCAGGTGTGACGACTGTATTTTCGAACAAATTATCCTTGAACAAGTACTGTAAATTCAGCATCATAAATACTGAGACACGTCCAACACAAACGTATCTTAAGAAGATGTGGGCATTGTTCCGTTTTAGTCGTTGGCCTACTCAAACATTTACGTTGAATACATGTCTTGGAACTAGGATTAAAAGCACGTCCCGGCCAGTTCTTGTTGTGGAGGATAGGTGACAGGTCCATACTGTCCTTGGTTGCATCGATTGCAACAAGAACTGTTGTTTTGGTTCCTTTGTTTTTACGACAGACCCCAGTGCAAAGTTTACAGTCATTTCCAAAGCAGCAAGACAGGCATCCTATTACAACCAAGGTTTTGCCTACACTTTATCGGTGAGGAACAAGGTGGGTCTGACCAGTCGTCCGCACTACCATTGATACATTCTCCAGTATATCTGTGACATTCAGATAAACAGGAGAGGGAACTGTGATTTCTCAAAATATCAGCACATCTGGGTGAACAGTGCCTGCAGGTGGATCCATGAGATAATCTAATATCTCAAAAACTGCGTTAAGGACAAATCTGTAAAGCATATGCATTTTAATGCATCCCTATATCAATAGCCGTTCAGTTTGAGGTGGGAAGGAAAGTGTTCATATCTGTGCTCATCCCCGAGGAGGGACATGGGGTGCGGTGGGCGAGCGGTCCCCGGCTAGTAATCCAGCGAAGGCGCCAGGATCGTGCTCACCTGTGACCGGGTGTAAAGACCTTCGAGTTAACTTTGTGTGCAGACTCAGTGTTGTCTGAACCCCTTGTAAACAGTACACAACCCTGTACGGCTAGTGATCCAGCGAGGCTGAGGTGGCATGATCTAGCTAGAGGACAACTTTGTGTGACTCGTTCAGTGTTGTCACGAACCCTAATTTACAAGTCACAACTCTGAATCCACGAATACGTTGGTATATGACCAGGTGGGGGCCACACGAACACGTGCAAACACCTAGCTGCCGGTTCAGTAACGTGCAGTCAAAACTTAGTTCTAAGTACTGTGACAATGTCTCCCAGGCAACGCAGCGGTGATTTGGCAGCTCGTAAGGATGGAAAGTCACATAAACTCTGTGCACCTAATACATTGCAAGAGCTGTATGGTATGACGTGTGTTGAAGGTACGTTTCTAGGTTGACGTTCGTCATGAGTCGGCTCATGTTCTTCCACGTATCAGAATCCACCAGTAACGCCCCATATGTGTTCTGTAAAAGGGTGGGTCGTGGGAGGTTGCCTAGTGGTTAGTGCGTTCGCTCGTAACGCCGAAAACCCAGATTCGATTCATTACATGTGTACAATGTGCGAAGTCCATTTGGGGTGTCCATCGCCTTGATATTGCTGGAATATTGCTAAAAGCTGTGTAGAGCGGTACTCACTCACTCTTTAAAAGGCGTGTTAAGGGGAGAGAGCTGACAATAACATGACAGGGGCGTTTCGTTTTGGAGGATGGAGGTAACAATCGCAGCGTACAAGCTTAATCATAGTGAAATATGAAACAATGACATGAACAGCAAGCAACAGCACAAGTGAGTGAGTGAGTGAGTTTAGTTTTACGCCGCACTCAGCAATATTACAGCTATATGGCGGCGGTCTGTAAATAATCGGGTCTGGACCAGACAATCCAGTGATCAACAACATGAGCATCGATCTGCGCAATTGGGAACCGATGACATGCGTCAACCAAGTCAGCGAGCCTGACCACCCGATCCCGTTAGTCGCCTCTTACGACAAGCTGAGTCGCCTTTTATGGCAAGCATGGGTTGCTGAAGGCCTATTCTACCCCGGGACCTTCACGGGTCAGCAACAGCACAAGAACTATTGGGTTTTCCATAATGTCTATATACAAGACTCTACCATGAGCAATATTGAGCGCAGTTCAGTTTTGATACCAAACTTCTTCCACGATAGTCATGCTGCACAACGTAAACGACCACAAAGCATTCATTATGTTCATTATATTATTATTAGTAGTAGTAATAGTAGTATATTATTACTCGATTCATACAGCAATGGATATTTAGATTGCACATCGACTCATCAGAACACAGGGCGAACGCTCATCATTCCAGCAGTGTCGTTGCCATCGTTACTGACACATTTGATTCAAATGACGTGCATTAGGGTTTGAGATAAAAAATTGACGTAATGCACATACATATTATCTGTTGTAAATGATCATGTAGCTTTTTGACAAATCTCTTACAGCAGTTAGCTATTGCAGCCGCACTCTTACCTGTGTACCATGAATATTGATAATCGACATCTTTTGATGTTCGTTCTGTTAACCGGTTCTGATATAAAATGTATCTTCATGAGTTTGCATTGTAATTTGGTAATTGTAGTACTACTTAACGTGTCAATTCTTAAATCCGTAACTGAAAAACTAAACAATAACATGTGACGGAAGAGAAAATGACTGTATTTTTTAATTGCAATATTGATGGTTGTTTCAACAAGAAACATCTGTCTCTTGGATGGTTTTATATACATTCATCATTGTCGCTTATAACTAATTACGACAAGAGAAAATCCGGGTGGGAATCGGTTTTGGCTCGGTTAGTTTATCGCCGACCTCATTTATATCCCCAAACGGTGCAGATATAATCTTAGACATCCCATGTTTGTCGTAAGAAGCGAGTGGTGGACGAACAAGTGAAATAAGCAAAGTATCCCATGAGTGGACAGTGGAATCCTCCCGAGCGATATTAATATGCCAAAGGAAAATCAGTCCCCCATTGTAAATAAAGTCGAAATATTACTCACGCTCTTCACACTCAATCACGCTCTTCACAGCATCGCCATATACACATATACATACACACACACACACACACACACACACGCACACACACACACACACACACACACACACACACACACACACACGCACATACATACATACATACATACATACATACATACACCACGGCTCAAAACAGTGGGGCATCAAATGATATTCCCTATACTGGTGGTGACGTATGTTTTCTGCACACATTGCTGATACCTTACTCACAGGCGATCCATCCGCTGGTCATCCTTGATGAGATAACATGTCCATATATGACTATGTCCAAACTATCACATTCCAGTAACCAAAATGAGTGAGTGAGTGAGTGAGTTTAGTTTTACGCCGCACTCAGCAATATTACAGCTATATGGCAGCGGTCTGTAAATAATCGAGTCTGGACCAGACAATCCAGTGATCAACAACATGAGCATCGATCTGCGCAACTGGGAACCGATGACATGTGTCAACCAAGTCAGCGAGCCTGACCACCCGATCCCGTTAGTCGCCTCGTACGACAAGCTGAGTCGCCTTTTATGGCAAACATGGGTTGCTGAAGGCCTATTCTACCCCGTGACCTTCACGGGTCACCAAAATGAGCAAACAAAACAAGAACTAGAGCTACTGAAGGATGTTTCACAAAGATTATTCGATTAAAGTTACACTTGTACCCTATACGCTAGTCGTGGGAGGGTTGTTGCATTTCAATACATGCACTGCTGTTTATATTTATGTATATCCTTTCGTCTTCTCACACCAACCCGTGTGCCTTGGAGCTGACGCCTGGCTATATAAATATAAGTGTATGCCGTTCACGGAATATAATTCAAACATTATTAATGCCACCAGGTGTTTCTTTCTGTCCAGGACAATAATACACATACCTATATAACACATTCCTAGCAACTTTCTCTTGAGTATTCCTTGTAGCCGACCAGTGTGTTGCTTTACATGTGAAAGTATGAAACCATTGGACAAAAGAAAGTGAACACCCTTTGTAATGGTCGATAAAATAAATGCAAAACATACACTCATTATGGAACATTGTGAATAGACTGTAGACTGTGAAAAAACATTCACTGCCACTTTGGTGCCAGGCAGCAGCGTACAGTCCTCACTCTCCGTAACCCACGACGATGTTCCTGTTCCTTTTCACCACGCCCATCTGCTTCATACCTATGACCCACTTTTTTTTGCTCTGTTATATTTTCCGTTACTCCCGTGCTTTTCTGTCTGCGGAGATGTATGGCAACCGATTCATTGCCTTTCTGTACCAGTTCTCGAAGAGCATCTCCGAGATGCAGGTTTGCTCATTATTGACAAATTTACGTGCTTCTACACAGCTAACATACTGCGTTTGGAACAGATGATTAGTCAGCGTACGGGCAAACTGTTTCAGTCTAAAAGGATTTTACTAATTTGAATAACTTTTTAAAAAAATCAACGTAAAAAGTGTTTACTTTTCTCTTGAGAATTTTATTATGCATTGAGCTTTGGAAAGCACTCTTTTTCACCACACATGGAAGCTGAAGCTTTTGCTAGCTCAAGCATACAGAGTACTGCGTTGCTATAAAGTCGTTTAAACTTCCTGAAATAACAACCTGAAGTTAAGCATCGAAAACATGTCAGCATTTGCATTTCAATTAAATTGGAATATGAATCACAGTTGAATGCACGGCTTTCTTCTTGAGGAATATTCTCAAATGGGTGCAAAGTAAAATTTTGCAGTTGTGAGGAATGGCTGTTTTGAGGTTGATAAGAGAAGATTTGAATTCCAATACTACAGCGCCTGTCTCAGGTCACAGGGACACGGCGTACGGGTACTAAACAATGTCGAAAATGCAACAACATCTGCAGCTGCGGCTGCTCTTTGTCCGTAACTGCATAATAGTGACTTTATTGCATTATGCATGAATGTCTGTTGAATTGCTAGTTTTCTATAATACTTTATCATCTGAATTATTATATCATCGCAACCTTGACACGGAACTTTGAAGCGTGAGAAGTGTATATGTTTTCAGAAAGGTTATGTGTAACTTCTGTCTAAGTAATATCTTAGACCTTGGCGCATTTTAAATCAATCGAAATGTTAGTACCTATTTTGTTTTGTCTTTGATAGAATTATTCAAGTGTTGCATAGATAGTGGCAATCCATTTGCAAACATGCAATGTGCACAACAGACTGGCAACTAGTCTCTGAAAGGAACACGTTATGCAGAAAAAAACAGCTCATATAGTGAAATAAATAAGATACAATGAAGAATAAGCCCTAAGACTTTCTTCATTTCCCTGAAGCTATGGAGATGTGGACTTGCCACATTTTCATTTATTTTGGGATATATTTGCTTCAGGGACTGTATCACAGACATTGCATGATTCAATACTAATACAATAGCTAATACAAACGAAAATGTGAAATCGTGTGAAAACTCCTGTGCTCAATAGTACACAAACTAATGATCATTGCAAAAGCTGAAGGACGAGTATTCAACTACAGACTACATCTTTCCTGTCGATACTATGTTTCTGTTTCTCTTTCCCGAAATAACCAATGTTTTGTTTTTGTAAAGATGTTTTCAGTCCAGCGCTCACGATCTGTAAAGAGATTTACATTTTTTTCACAAATTAATACACGAGAGAAGGAATACGTGAGTTCCTCCATCATCGACCTACTTTCATAGAGGGTCAATTCTCCAGATCACATGAGTAATGTTCATTCGTGTCGTGTTCAACATTACTTTGGTGTGTGCTCCTCAATGGTGGTTGAACTGAACTATGACAATAAATGTGAAATGCAATGCAATGCCATGTGCCATGGGCTTCATAGATACTAAATCGGAATTTCGCAGTTGCAATCAAACAGATTCATTCCTTTTTATTATTTGATACATTTTCTGAACACATTTTCATGCGTTATACAAAGGGGACGGTCCTTGTTCTTAGAGCTCATAAAGGTACCCCACATACAATTCTGATAAAGCTAAACCCTATACAGTTCTGATAAATGTACCCATCATACACTTCTGATAAAGGTAACCCACATATAGTTCTGATAAAAGTACCCATAATACAGATCTGATGAAGGTACCCCAAATACATTTCTGATAAAGGTACCCCACTTACACTTCTAATAAAGGTACCCCGCATACACTTCTGATAAACGTACCCCACGTACACTTCTGATAAAGGTACCCCACATACACTTCTGATAAAGCTAACCTCTTATACACTTCTGATAAAGGTAACCCATATACAGTTCTGATAAAGGTACCCGCATACAGTTTGATAAATCTAACCCACATACAGTTCTCATAAAGGTAAACGACATACTGTTCTGATAAAAGTACTCAACATTCAGTACTGAAAACGGTACCCAACATACAGTCACCACTAATTGTAAATCATATTATATGGGTAGCAGGAAAATTGGGTATCAGTCAAGGTATTATGCTTGTTGTTTACCGTGTTTGTACCCAGATTTAACTGTAACACAATCAACCCTTTTGAATTGTTTGGACTGTTCGTAACAAATCATTTGACTTCCATTCGAAATTGCCAGTGCAGAGTGCTTGTTATCCATTGATCTGTCAGTGGATTGTGTGATTTGAACTACCACATGGGCGTGGATCGTGTTTATAAGGCACACAGAGATGCACCTCCAACTAAAGGGCGTGGATCGTATTTATAAGGCAGACAAAGATGCACCTCCAACTAAAGGGCGTGGATCGTATTTATAAGGCAGACAAAGATGCACCTCCAACTAAAGGGCGTGGATCGTATTTATAAGGCACACAAAGATGCACCTCCAACTAAAGGGCGTGGACCGTATTTATAAGGCAGACAAAGATGCACCTCCAACTAAAGGGCGTGGGAAGCATCTAGCTTGATGGTGTGGAGTGTAAGATTGTCCCTTCATTTCTCTGTACCGTATACTGTGTGCCCAGCAAGTGACATTACCACACAGTATGTGCATGTATTACTCGGACATAGAGTTCCTGAAACAAGTTCCTGTTTAAGAATATATGTCCACGACATAGTCACAATTCTACAACCGCCAAATGATACTAGAGTTGTTGTCCAGACCCTACGAATGTTTTGTTTCAAATTGAACATATCAATGTCCCGCAGATCTGTATTGACACATTTTGTGTTCAAATAATTCACACGTCTATGAAAATTCATATTTTAATAATTTACAAGTACTGCAGAAATTGCTAAGACAGAGCGAATTAGGGTTTCACATTTTGTGTCGACACCATTTAACTTTCAAATGTCATAGTCAATTCATAGTCAACTCCACACATGAAGCGATATGTATCACCTAAACAGGAAATGAATGGCCTTGGTCATGGAGGAGTGTTATCCACTAAGACACGTGACAGAAACTACCCATCACAACATCGATATTTTGACGCTTCAGAAATGAGCCGCATATTAATCAGATAACTCCTGATTTCGCATTACTAAATCAAACTTACTACTACAACTGACCATGACTTTACTAAGTAAACAGAAAATTCTCGGAGCTCAGCGTTAGAACTGATCTTCAACAACATGTCGTAAGAGGACACTAGAGGTATCACATGTCAAGCTCCCGAACTTGTTGACACATGTCGTTGTATCCCAATTGTATAGTTGTTCATGCTGTTGATCAGTGGAATCGAATCCTGGCACATAGTTGGGTTATTGCTGAGTGTGGTACGTAAACAGCGAACCGAGCATGAAATGTATTCGCTTACAAATGATACGTCATGCTCATTTGCATTTTTCCGAAATAGAGACTCCAGAATTATTAACAAAGCTAAAACTGAAACCAGTTTCATCTCTCATAGAATTACATTAAACTTCCATTGAATTTTCTGAAGAAGGTTCAGATGTAAATGTCACGACAGGGACGTGTGGGTTGTATCAATGTATTGTACTTTATATATGAATTTTTACTCTATTCACGAATTGTGTACACACATATATCATATATCATTAGTAAGTTATCCTTTGAATTGAACATTCCCGCTTAAGTGATGTGGTCTGACGGTTTAAAGCTTATAACATAATGCACTTTCTCTCATGCGGTTGTACTGCCCTTGGTAGCATGTGCTAATTGAGTTACCAACTGCACCTGTGACAGACATGACTAAACAAACTGCATTCTCATGGAAACCTGTTCTCGTGTTATTGTCAACAGGAAATGATTTATTGATCGTTTGCCGCCCAGCCGTTCTTTGTGATCACAAACTTTGTGACAATATATTTCACCAGAGGCTTTCAATTATGATGATGACACAGTGTATTGAACTGGTGTCTATAAAAATTAGGATTAATAAATAACGTTGTTTTCCCAGGGTGTTACAAACAATTAAAAGAACTCCTATACAAACGTTGCATTCAATATATCTGTTTATGTCGTGTAGTAAATATATGAAGCTCAGAATGCACTAGCAAGAAATCCCAAAAAACACTTCAGTTCAAACAACACAGTATGTTGTATTATATTAAGTAAATATAACCAAATGTATGGCCGTCCGACCTAGAATTGGCCGAAAGAGGAAACTAACGGGATCGGGTGGTCAGTCTCGCGAACTGTTTTTTTGACACATGCCATCGTATCCCAATAGCGTAGATGTTCATGCTGTTGATCAGTTGAATTGTCGGGTCCAGACATACAGCTGGGATACTGCTGAGTGTTCCGTTTAAGCAACAAACCGACCATAACAAGTATTCAATAACAAATCATGTCGTGATCATTTTTACTTTCCTGAAATAGAGACACCAGGATTATTACAATAAAACCAGTATCATCTCTCATAATACTGCATTTAATTTCCGTTGGGACTGGGAAGCGTGTGCTGTGTCAATGTGTTGCACTTTGTGCATGCATTTTTTAGTCAGTCATCGTGTGATATGAACATTCTTACGGAAGCGTATTAGGGTCACTGTGAAATTATTTTAGTCTGATCGCCTACGTAGAAGATAATATCTCCAGTGTAGGACACAATATTCCCTACGTACGACTGATTAGTTAGTATCTCCTATGTAGGTATTGTTATACCTACGCAGGAATTGCAATCTCTTACCTAGTGCTTAATATCACCTACGTAGGATTTAATGTCTCGTACGTAGGCCTTCTTATGTCATACGGGTGAATTAGTATCTGTTATGTAGGACATACTATCATCTACGCAGGACTTACTATCTTCTAAGTTTCTAATACGTAATATCTCTTACATAGAATTTAGCGTCTCCTCCATAGGGCTTATATGTTAATATGCATTAAAATGGAATGTTCGACTTGGATCCCCAGACACGCAAAAAATCTCCTCTTTCACTGTTGAGTCCACAGCCATAGTGTTTTATTCACCCTTAGAGTCTACAGTCATATTTACATATACCGTTAAAGTCATGAGTTCAACAAATTGCTGCACATGACTGTCATGTGTTGGACCGAATATTGTACTTTACTGCTCTCTGTAAAGTGTTATTCACGGACTTGCGTTTCTACTGTTAACCAAACATTCCTCAACTTAATAACCATACTTCATAATCCAAACATTAAAATGGATACAGTTAAGTCCTACGTAGGAGATAGTATGTCCTGCGTAGGAGTTTTATGCGCTACGTATTAGACAGTAAGCCCTACGTGTGGGATAATATGTCCTACGTATGTTTTAATAACCCCTACGTAGGAGTTAGGGGATAGTGACACCCCAAAAAAGGAATTCACTGTGGTCCTACTACGCCTCCATACATTTTTCTTTAAGGGGTGAGATCTGCTGCAGTTTCGCTCAAGAGGTTACATTGCCTGTGGTAGTAGAGACCTAGTTTACTAGTTTATGCAGCAGGTATTCAAGGGCTTTCAATGTTGATGACGACGCAGCGTTGACATATTCGGAACGTTCATTCTTGTCTTGCCCTCTGCATTGAACTGGTTTCTATAAGGATTTAGATTAAAGATTAGGTTTGTCTCGCCGAGATGTTACAAAAAATTAAAAGAACTCCTGTATAAACATAGTATTCTGTATACCTGTTGTATGTTGTGTCGTACATGTGTCTGCTTTCGTAGGTTGAGTATACACTGATAAGAAATCACAACAGGCACACGTTTTCAAAGATTACAGTATGTTGGATCTTTTAGATTCCTTTCACACACGATTAATTCTATACTGCAACAATACTATAACAAGCATGTGGTGGAAATGAATGGTGTCTGGTGCCGCTGTTCAAGGTGCATTGTAGTCAGAGGGTATATGAAACGAACAGTTGAATCACTGCCCATTGTGCTGTAAGTGTTACTTATTTATGTATGTACCATTATTGCCATTGAGCTTAATACCTGATGAGCGGTGGGGTCGTACAGTGGTTCAGACGTTCGCTTGGCATGCAAAAGCCCGGGTTCGATTGTTTGAAAGAAATACTGTTTGCGTGAAAAACGCAGGTTCCTGCTTTAACGCGAACACTGTAGTACCAGTATATAACGATTGGTTCAAGGTTTGGCATAACACACTAACTGCTGACAGTGCACTGTTAATGTACCTTGAAAAGCAGCTGACCAGTCACTGGAACGCTGTCAGTACATGTTGAAACTGTTGATCAAATATCAAATATCAGCGCCTTGAGCAAGCACTAGTTGCATGGATATGTGCACTATATAAATATCCAATATCATAACATAACACAACATGGTGAATGAAGCAAGGGAGACTACTCCGTCAAGTTTCACTCCACTGCACTTGCAGTAAGAGGACATAGACGCCTCACATGCGAGGTGCGGCGTTTGTCAGTCAACGCTGTCACTTTACGGCACATTCTCATGATTACTTTGTACGGTGCAAGGGAGACTACCGTGCATTCACAATATCGTTTAATTTCACATGCTGCCTCACTTCTCCGTTTAAAACTGGTAGTCGAGGTACTTTCCAACTTATACTGGACCATAATGTGGCATAAGAGATAAAAACACGTTGAATAACACCATAAAAACATCACGTTTATGTCAATATTCCCGTTTTTAGAAAAAATAGACTTATAGAGTCCATCAGAAAACGTGTCCTTATCACTTGCACATTCGCGTGGATAACGGTTATGAAAGACAAGACAAGACAAAGACATTTAATCTTAATCAACCGCAAGGTTTGGGTTCATCAGTCCTGTCAGATGTCGTGTGGCATTCTACGTGTTATTGGTATATTTAGCTTCAGTTCCAAGGTATCCGAATAATGTGACTGGAAGTGTTTGCCAATGCATAAGCAGTTATATCATGCCAATCCGTGAAGGTCCGGGTAGGAATATTGTCCTTCAATGACCCACGCTTGTCGTAAGATCGACTAACGGGATCGGGTGCTGAGCCTCACTGACTTGGTAGACCCATGCCATCATGTCCCATTCTCATGCCGTCGGTCACAGGATTGTTTGGTCCAGACTCGGTCATTTACATACCGCAGAAATATAGCTGTAACATTCCTGAGAGCGGCGTAAAACTACACTTACTGTTTTGCTCACTCACTATAGCATGCCGTAAATTGTCATACTACCACGAAGAATCTTTGAATTCAAGTAATTAATATCATCTTGAAGACACATCATTACTTGTGAATTGCATATGCGACTGATCAACAGAAAACTTACCTAATAAGAGCTATCAGCACTGATGTTCGCGTTTGCTAGGCTCAAAAACAGTACTGGATATAATGCATTTAACTGCACCGAGCTACATACAGTCCACGAAAATCGTTTCTATACAAGCACCCAGTCCAACAACATTGTTTATATACATACCCAGAGTCCACGAACATCGTTTATGTACATGCACACAGTTCATGGATATAGTCCCAGCACATTATGTTTTACAGGATAATGCAGCAAAAAGGGTTCGGATGATCGTGACACAGACAGGATGGTAAGGCTCATCATCAGCTCAGAGCTCTTGTCCTCTCTACACGCAACCAAGACCTGCGAATGGGACTTCTCCCAGGAACCAGTCGAACCCAGCAAGAACTTTCCTGAAAATATGCAGACGTCTGCATTACCCAGAGTGTCAGAAGGGTTGTGCTCCCAGAGGAGAACCCGGGAACTCTCCTGATCTGGAGATATGCTGTTTGTGACAAGGAAGGGCATCCACTGACAAGGTGTTGGACAGTCTCTGTAAATTCATCGAATGATCATTTCATTGAAGTATTTTCTTTTAGAATCAGAATTTGGCGATTGCGAGTGCGAAGTGAGTGGTCCTGACCAGCAAAAGGAAGCCCTCAGTTTCACATTTGAGACCAGCCGACTTCACTCAGGCGAAGGAATCAGTTTTTACTGCCATTCTGTTCCACACACTGCATGTACAGTGCAATGGCTTCTCAGAAAGCTTCTCCACAAAGGACCGATTCTGGACAGACATGGTAGATGAGTTCACATGGTTTACTCCAGTCGTTGGACCAACCAGCAGTGCATTGCCATCAACAAAATCAACCTCAAATTTCACATTCTGTCTAGCAGCCTTGACATGTTTAAAATTGCTGGGAACTCTTTGCTTTCATCGTGAGTCTTGACCTCGATCACCAGAGGATCATCCGATAAATACATATGTGCAACAATACACGATGAAATTCTATCATGAAGAGGCCCCACAATACTCAAACCCCGTCCCTCAAAACTGAATGGCACATATAAACGATTAATAGAGGAGCGAGGGTGGTGTACTCCGTTATCAAACATGATCGAGATCAGGTGGTCAATACTCTGGATATGCTCCCTTGTTCAATCAACTAATCCAAAGGAATAGGAGACTACTGGCACAGCAAATGTATTGG
Organism: Haliotis asinina; assembly: GCF_037392515.1. NCBI lineage: Eukaryota > Metazoa > Mollusca > Gastropoda > Lepetellida > Haliotidae > Haliotis > Haliotis asinina. Next base: position 7,934,404 of record NC_090283.1, on the reverse strand, counting down.
TGGCTTTGACCTTGTTTCAATCATTTAGCTCGAAGCTCCAGATTTTCTTTAACTGAGAGTTATACTCAGCTCGATGTTTGTCTTGAATATAGGCATTATGAAGGTTGTCTCGAACTTGTATTCCACGATAGGTGTAGGTCTGATCTTCCACAAGATGCTCAAAAATCCCATTGTAACTTGACCGATCCATCATTAGTTACCTTGCCACGTTGCCACTATACAAATCCAGTACTTGAACGGAATTAATACACACACAACGGAATAAAAGAATCGATAAATGTTATCTCGGAAAAGATGCAAATTCGGTATTTTGTTTAAATTATATTATTATGTTTACCTATAAAGACCTATGCTAACTGATGACTGATTGTACTGTCACGGGGTGGCAAATGCTAAATGTCATTTCAAGATATGTGCCATTTGTATTCATTCCTCGGCAGATTAAAATCGGTTTGATAAAACACTTGTCAATATATATAAGGTAAGGTATTTTCCCATTAAACATTTACATCTTACAGTTTCTATTTTATTTTTCAAATTAATTTTGTTTGTGCAGGGCAGTGGGGTAGCCTAGTAGTTAAAGCGTTCTCTCGTCACGTCGAAGACCCGGGTTCGATTAGCCATATGGGTGCAACGTGTAAAGACTATTTTATGGTGTCCCCAACCGTGATATTGCTGAAATATTGCTAAAAAGCGGCTTAAAACTAAACTGTGATAAGAATGCATGACAAGTTAGTATTTCAGATTCCTTAGTTACCTATATAGTTGTTTCTGAATATGTGAAGAATATTACCGATGACAAATTCATCACTGGATGTGCAGAGGACCCCTTATCAAGTGTTTTGGTCAAACACATCGACTCAGTGACGATGTAGAGGTTACCAAACCATCTCTCAGTGACTACACTACATGGCACCACAAGATACGTAGGGAGCCCAAAAACGCGCTTCCCATGACCTCCACGCTATCATTGATTACACGGAGGGGCCAGATAGCAAGCCTCTAGTGACTACTGTGATGCCAGTGGCTACACAGAGGGGTCGGACAGCAAGCCTCTAGTGACTAGTGTGATGCCAGTGGTTAGACAGATTGGTCAGACAGCAAACCTCTAGTGACTACTCCGATACCAGTGGCTACACATAGGGGCCAGATAGCAAGCCTTTTGTGACTACTGGTGATACCAGTGGCTACACAGAGGGGCCAGATAGCATGCCTCTAGTGACTACTGCGATACCAGTGGCTACACAAAGTGGGGCAGATAACAAGCCTCTAGTGACTACTGTGATACCAGTGGCTACACAAAGTGGGGCAGATAACACGCCTCTAGTGACTACTGCGATACCAGTGGCTACCCATAGGGGCCAGATGGCAAGCCTCTAGTGACTACCACGATTGATGTGGTTTACTTACTCCCACGGTACCTTAGGCTGAACAAAGGGGTGATATACAAAGTTCTACTGATTATCACTGTACCATTGATTAAACAAGTCTCTTTGACTTCTACAGCAAAAGCGGCTACACAAAAGATTCATACTGCATGACTCACGTGACTACCACAGCGCCATGTACTGAAGAGAAAGGTGATACAATACTTACAGAACAGAATACATCACATCTTGAAGTAGTGTACACAGTTCTTACAGTTTTGAATACTTGGTGTGGCCTAGCAATATACACAGTTCTTATAGTATAGAATACATCACATGACAGTATGGCATAATAATGCACACATGGCATAATAATGCACACCGTTTTTACAGCATAGAGTATATTACATAGTATAGGAATGTATCTATGCCCTACAGTTTGGAATGCACACGTGGTATAACAACTAATACACTACTTACGGTATACAATACATCACAGGGTATAGCAATGTACACAGTTCTTGCAGTTTTGAAATCTAGATGTAGGATAGCCGTGTATACAGTTCTTAAAGTAAAGAATACATCATATGACGAAAGCATGTATACAGTTCTGACAGTGTGGAGTACATCATCTGGCAAAGCGATGTACTCAGTTCTTACAGTATGCAATATCGTATTTACCAGCAATGTACACAGAACTTACAGTGTGGAGTAAATTATATGGTGTTACAATGCTGTAAGGGATAACAATCGAGGCGACGGGCAGCACACGAAACATTTATTCACTACGACTGGACAAGACAGAAGACAAGACGAGACTGATGCACACATTCAGCGCGGACGCGCCGCTTACAGTAATCTCCTATGATTGGCTCACCGTGTCACGTGCGATGCACGGGTATCGCACTAATTAAAGGGACTCATGTTTACATCTCACAATGTACACAATTCTTCCAGCATGGAATGCATCATATGGCTTAGGAAAGTACACCATCATACAGAGTGGAATGCATCATATGGCTTAGGAAAGTACACTATCATACAGAGTGGAAGACATCATATGGCACAGTGATGTTCAGAGTTCTTGTAGCAGCATATAGTCCTGGACAACTTTTATGCAATCTAATTAAGCAGTTCTTTCATCTGACTGACGAATTCACCATAATCATTCAGTGTATAATGTTACCTGTCAAACAAGGCATCTTCAAGCTTTGTCAAGAAGTCAAGAAGCTTTGTCGCATCATAATAATATACACATTCTCTTTGTATACGCTGAAAATTTGGTTTTTTTTGGATTTGATTTTCTCCTACGTCTGTAAACTGATTGAAATTTATTGTCCTATAAATCGGAATAAAAGTACGTTTGCAGGTTTAGAAAACATTTATGACGAAATTATTTCAAGCTATTTCTTTCTTTAATATCTTTAATATTATGTGTCGTATGTACAGACATGAGAATAACTATACATTTGACTATATGTGGATCAAAGTCTGGAAACAGCCCTGGATGCATCCAGATAACGATTGTTGGATGTATGAATGGAAACAATTAAATAAAGTGGATTGAATGGAACGAAACAAAAATCTATATAATGTTCTAAAAGAGTGAAAGACCCTGTAATAATAAATGAAGACATATCTGTTCGAGACAGCGGAGTTGTTCAACTGGGTAAGAAAGTTGGTAATTATAAGGGAACTTGTATTTCGTTACACATAAAGTTACCACCAAAATGTGTTGTTCTAGACAAATATCCTGTTACACAACTGGCATATGCCATAAACCTAAATGAATACTGATTGGTTTGATATGTTTAACAACTGTGACTGTGTTGACGATGCATGTAAAATATTTCACGATGTTTTCACAATGTATGTTAGATCATGAGTACAACTGTAACGATTCATCCTGATGACTATCCTCGGTACGCTCAGTCTTGATGACTGAACAAGAAATTCCAAACATCATTAAATGATTACCACCGAATAAAGCTGCGGGTACGGACAAAATATGGCATAAACCTCTAAAGGAATCTGCACCACTATGTTTGCTTTTTGAATTGTCAAAATTCTGCACCCACCAATGGAAATTAGCAAATGCAATGCCTGTATTCAAGAAAGGTGACAAAGCATAAAACTACAGACTTACAAGCTGTGTCGGTAAACTGCTTGAGACAGTTGTATTTAAGCATATAAGTAACGATTTCAACGATAACAATCGGGGGAATGTTTGTATCTGAACTCAGGGAATAACCTGTGAGGATGGCAGGTACATGGAATATATAACCTGCTGATCCGTATTCATCAAGCGTTGCTTGATCAGCATTTTGACCGTGTTCATGTAGTGTTCTGTGTAGTTGTGAAGCACTTCGGCTGTTCCTAAAAACACTGGGCCTCCAACCCATACCATATTGTTTTTAATAACCTTTACGACTCTCTCATCTTTGTTGAAAGGGGATAGTGACCCCATATAGGCGACCTTCCGTTGATTCCATTTTTGTGGAATCTGGAAGGTCTTCCTTTCACCAGCAATACTCAGGAAGAGTCCAATATCTAGCCTGCAGAAATATTTTGTTGGAAACAGCTCCTCCGCTAAAACTTTGTTGACCAATTCAATCTTAGAATGCATTGCACATGAGTAGTTCTCGTTGACTGTGTTCGGCTGATGCTTTGGATAGTTCGACTGCTTGTAGATACACCGGATCTCACCAGCCAAAGAGAAGGACCAAAGGTTGCATCTGTCTCTCAGGAACACTTTCGTTATATTCCCGGGAAACCTGCGTCTGAAGTTTATGAAGTGGTCGTACACATCGGTATATGCGACAAGGCTGTTTCTTTATGTAGTCAAAAACTTTCACCCAATGCTTATATTTGGCCGGCGTAAATATGTTAGCACTGCCTTTGGCAACACCGCTGGGCTTACTCGAGGAAAATGAGTACAGAGTAGGCAGAACGTTGAGAGGAGCTTAGGAACAGTGTTGTCGTCCCGGTGCAGTGGTTTTTGTCACGTGCTTCGAGTACTTAATTTGTCACTCACTAACTCACTTTCTTTGTACGCTTGTCTATTATGTCACTTGTAAGGAATGCCCATTCACTCTTGTGTCCGAGCCTTGTCAAGACTGAAACATAAAATAAAACATTAGCAATCGTCTGTTGCCGAAATCTGTTGCTAGGCATGCTCAGCTTAGGACTGTCATACATCTTACATCGTTTCCACTCAAATAGACATTCGTTAACGTTGTGTATGCTACTGGATTCGAACATCTCAACCTCCATATATTTCTGTCACATGCCTTTGATGATACGATGTCAGAAAAAAATGTACTTTTTTATTTCTTTTTTTGTAAATGTTTTCCATGTACACAAGCCTATATTGATACATGTTTGTATTGTATATGATCTACGACTAGTCCAGTTTACCGATTACTCCCCGTCAAATGTTTACATGTGCACACGTATCTATAGATACATAATGTTGTTTGTAAGTGTGTATGAAAGATGGTTAATATAGGTTTGTCGGCAACTGGTAACGTATAAGGCATAAGTTTTTTTAACATTGCCCATTATTTCCCAAAAGATGTTTACATAAGTATATATAGATACACAGTACCGTTAACGTTGAAAATGAAACACGACTCGTGCAGGTTTGACTGTACTTATGACCAGAGTTGTTTGTACAGTAATAGCTCTTGAAAGATGATTGGTATATGACGTGAAATGTGCACGTGCATTACGATAAGCAAAACAAACAACAACAAAAAATAATAATAAATACCCGGGTAGAAAGAATCACTAAAACCTGTGTGATAATGCAAATTAAAATTAATGGTCCACGTATACACAGTGACTATCGACCTCCTTGAATATCGTTTAAATAGGGAATAATACCCCATGCACGCTACTGTTTACAACGGTCTACTGTGTTGTATACATATACATATACAACCCATGCGTTGTGTTTTTGAGCAGTGACAAAGGGAAATGATGGTGCGTTCGTGGGATGTATGTCTTTGAACTGTTTGTTAAAGCTTGTACTTCCTATCCAAATTGTAGGTTCCCTAAGTTTTCTGAACAACCTCTGCTGACGTCACAAGAGGTTGATATAAAAAATAAACCTTTATCCGTTGTAAAGACAATATCATTCCAAGGTGTGTAAGGGTAAATACCTCCCAATACACGCTCCTGGCTCAAAACTACCTGGTCGTATAGTGTTTATAAAATTAGGTTTCATGAAGGATGGCCACGGGATGCCTTTCACATCACGTGTATTTTACAGTGGCCTGCAACAAATGCATCATTATATGTCACTGACACCTGAGTGGGTGTGAAAACGAGCACTATTTAAAATGAAAGCAGAAATATAATTAGATTTTTTAACACAGCTTTTTCTCTTATTTCCAGACATATATATTAAATCGCGAGGGAATTGGCTCGCTTGGCAAGATTGATGACTATACCAACCCCCACACAACACAGCACCTGAGTAAATATACAAGGAGTTTGTTACTCGACAGTCACAGGATTATTTTACATGATAACTCAAAAGAAATATGTTACAATTATATTTATCAATTATCTTTCAAAGAACATAAACATCATACGTAGATTCGATATACAATTCGCTATTCGTTATATAATCACGATACACTTTCAGAAGTATACAACGCCATGTCATTGTCAAATACTCTACACATCAGGCCAGGGGATGTTCATACAATCTACATTATACAATTATAGATAAAATATGTCACATGCAGCCTCATAAGCGTTTATGCAGCACCAATAGCATGGTGCTCATAACGCAATGAACCACACACTTTATACAATACACAATAGCCACAAAACAATGTAAAGTTAAAGATTATCAGATAAACAATTCTAATCCGCAATACAGAGTAGTTGAGAAATACATTTAACGACCCCACGTTTCACATAGACCTAACAGTTGTGCCAAGAGTCAGAAAATAAAGTAAACATTTACAGAATAACAATGGTACCTATTTGTCAGAGTTAAAGAAAGTAAAGTTTCGTACCTGCGTAAATATACAAGGAGTTTATTACACGACAGTCACAGGATGATTTATGTGTCACCCCTTTCTTATACCTATTCCAGTTACCATAGCTAATCCCATTGACTGATAAAACTGACGATAAGGCTGTTGTTGTGAACTTCATTTGTTATATGTTAATCCTATTGTCTAACTCAACTGACGATAAGGTGCCTACTGCACAGTTAAGTTACTCTATCTTGTCAAGATTATATAAAGATTTTGATAAAAGTAGGTTTTTCGTGAGTGAAGTTCACACTGAATTCGATTAGTCTATCTCTATCTCTTGACACATACAAGATACTGGTCTCAGACTTTAATATGAGTGTGACCTATGGCCGACTGAAGATTGTGAAACGTGGTCGGTTAGTCTGTACCATTTCCATAATTCATTAACAAAAAATGTCATAAGATATTCAAAAACGTTCGTTTTATCCATGTTAATATATATGCTACCATTAGTATATTCAAATGCAATACATCTCCTCCATATATTTAAGAATCAGCAGAGCACTGTAGCAAGACTTATAAAACTTAAAATTAGGTACATGAAAATTATCAGGCAAACGAATTGTCATTTTGCAAACAGGCACCTGAGATAACCACTTCAATAACCCATGATTCTAAAAGAAAAGGAACAATGAAACACACAACCTCAGTACACAAGAACAGAATGTTATTCAGGCCATGTTTAATGAAAATGCTTACATTTTTAGCCTAATGGTAATGGTAATGTCACTGAACGTATGTACCCTCTCCACTAAGTTAAGATAACATTGTCGTAACGGGCTGTTAATGGCTAACAGAGCTTTGAGCAACAGGTTTTCACTCCTCTTACACTAAGGATTCATTAAAGACTGTAGTTACCGATCCGACCTTGGAACTTGGGTGAGATTTTTTATCCATGGTATGATGTCCATTGTATGATAAATATGTTAAGAAATTGGTGAGATTACCGAGTGTACGGTAGTACATATGCAAAGGGAAATTTTGGACAAACTAATAATCATGTCAGAGAAGGTCAGTGTCTTGTAATCATTTCATCATTTTCATTTCGTTTCATGAAGTTTTAATAGGGCAGAGTGGTATGAATAACAACTTCTTTATTACGTGAATGCGACGTCTCGATACAGATTCTTGTACCGTTGTCAAGCATCTGCAATGAAACGTCACACTCACGTAATAAAGAAGCTGTTGTCCACAATAATTTGTGATGTTTGTACACCTCAATTTCTAAACTGCCACTCAAACAAGTTACATGAAGTTTTCTTCAGGAAAGGGCATTTCCTCGATCACAGATATGAAGCCTGTTCTTTTCCATTGAGCAGAATGGGAGATATATATCAAATGTATTGAAAGTGTTCGGTGGCTGGACAATATCTACAATTTTCGTCAGTATGCTGCCTTCACTTTGTCATTATTTTATTGGACATAACGAAGACATACTGTTTGTTTACATCGACAACAGAGGGATGATGTCTCCAATAACGTCGACGTTCATAGGCTACACGTTATTTCAAGCAGACGTATTGCACTACCGTTTGCATCATTGTGCTTTTTGTTTTTTCTACAACTGTTATTTCCAAGAATTTACACTAATGTACATATAAAACAAACGAAACGCAGTTAATTGAGTACACATAATTATTTTTTCTTATTCTCTTTTTCAGAGTGTACTGAAAAGATGAATGAAGTTCCGGCTTACTGTCTCTAAACAATGAAATCATTTAAAGGTGTAAGTCCCAGGAAAATCCCACCCTTTGTCCGCATTAGCATATTATCCATGTTGTGTTAACAGTTTCACTAACTCCGTACGTCCCTCATGTCTGTTCACGTCCGCCTGTGTCCCGCACCTGCTGCCCAACTTCACCAGTGTCCTCCGGAATACACCTCTACAGTTGACATCAGTCTGACCTGTGTCCTGGATCTGCTTCACCTCTGTCAGTTTCCCCGTACTGCAGGCGGCATGAAGTTCGTGGACTGCCCATATCTGTGCGGGGGTCGGTGGTGCTGTAACACAAAGTGAAGTCTGTACACAGGTCGTATATTTATCTTACAGCTACATTGTTCGCATCTTACACTGATGATGTAAAACACTTGATACATTATCTAAACATGCAGTACGACTGTCATCAAAATGGCGGGTGCACAGGCATCACAAGAACTAGCTGATGTTTTTACACGTTAGTCATTGACACAATTAGAATGTAATGGAACCATTCTAACACAGTTTTGTGTGTGTCTGGAGAGTAGTCTGCATACAGCAATACACGTCTTCATCAACCTCATGTGCCATATCTCGAGCTCATCAGTGAGAACCTTTGAGACCACATTTTACACGGACAGTGACTGTTGTCTAGAACTAAACACTTATATCAATAGTTCCTCAAGCAATGAAACCAATTTTACTGTCTTTCCTTCAGTAACAACATTAAGTGCCTTCGTGAATCGCGATGGTCCAATCCATACTTCAGTACAAACACACTATTTACACAGACCTGTATTGTGTAATACGTACATAAATATACACATTACCCACACACACATAATGTCTCCAACTGTCGCAAATATTTACAACATTAATAGAAGAGTTTACATATGGCTAGACATCGTGTCTGAAGCAGGTACCTGCTGCGCAGTCCATACTGTAGTCGCTGTCTGCCCTGCTCTCTTCACACCCGTTTCTTAAATTCTTCTAAATTGCGTAATAGGGTGTTTATCAAACTTTCCCATAGATTTCGTCCTTTCACGGCAGACACATCTCACTACAAAGCCTGGAAATGTCCTGACTAGTGACACTCCGACCTCTAAGGTGCCAGGTATGACGTTATTATGACAGGACATCTCGGAAGTATGAAGATGTTTCTGTGTTTATACACTTGATGGAGGGCATGTGTATTAGACCAGAAACGTCGTGTGTACGTAATAAACGTCTTGTATGATAGAGTTTGGCTTTCAGTTTTTTGAGTGTTATGTTAGCAGTTTTGCTTTGATATTATTGGGGTGTTTTTCGTTCACCTATGTTTGTATGGGACAGTCTTAGTCAATGAAAATCAAAATACAATCATGACGCATTATGTGGTGTACATTTGTCTTTTAGTGTCTAATAGTTAGGTCGGGGCCACACAAATATGTGCAAAACGTAATTTGGCACTAACGTCTTTTGCACAGCGAATGGATGGGTTTGAGTGGGTTTTGCTAACTTTTTTCGAAACTTTTTTTTGTTCTTTGTGAGTCGAAAGATAGGGATCCCATTTCGAATACATAGATGTATCATCAGAGAAAATCTGATCATTATTTTTAAAATGACATTTTGTGAAGTTTCTGTTTTGACTCAGTATATCATAGCCATTTCTGACAACAGATATATCTTTTGCCAAAGATGCTCTAGCGAACAAAACTATTGCGCTTAGAGCGTCTATTTACATAGCCACAATGATGTACAAAGTGTTTATGGTTACTCAAGTCATTTTGAATCCTTTCGTCTGGCCACCTTTCGATTAGTGCCACAATGTCGTTTTTATCAAGGTTGTCACAGATTCCATGAGAAGTGCGTTTAGACCCCGTAAGACCATTACAATTCCTCACAAACAGTCCAACCTCCTCGTACCCATAGGCCCGGTGCGTAGATTTGACCGTAAATGTAATTAAGTTAATTGCACATCAGTCGGCAACGTATACCCTCTGACTTTTCCATTTTCATAACAGTAAAAAGTTCCTTTCTCTGATCATTTTGACTTTTGGATACAGATCGTTAATTCAGATGCTAGACTCCTTCAACTTTAACAGCACTTCTCTTAATGAAATCACTATCTCTGTGGTCCTTGGAGCTCACTGTCTTAGTTCTGTGCTTACGGCTTCCATAACATCCTATTTGATGCACCCTCCCAAATTCCATATAGGAGACACACTCCTGGGCGAGTTCCAACGTATTCTCTTCCTGAAATTCTCCCCAGCTATCCTTCCTTTTCTTTCATCTATCCCCGAAAAGCATAGGTTGTCTCTCATTGACCTAGACTGTAAGTGTAATATCATGTCTTGTAGCATTGATATTTTCTCCTCAACGAGGTATATCTTGTCTGCTGCCAGTCCCACATTGAAGTTACTGGACTCAACATTAAATACGCGAATGTATACTGTTCACAAGAAGTAGGGGAATCTGAACTTGGTAGAAAGAAAACCCATTAAGGAATGTTACAATGACATTCATCTTGTGCATGCAGCATCATTTCACGTTATCACCACACGCAAGCACAATGCATGGGAAGCACATGCACAACGTGGGAGCCTCCTACACGTGCATGGGGTGTCATCGTGAAAGTTGACGTTTTGCAGGCAGGTCGATAAATCACTGTAGACCATTTTGTCCCTATAATTGTCTTGCATCTCTGCATCACACAGTTGTTAGTGTATGCTTCTAGTCGTATATATTGTTTGAATTTGCAACACGGCGTACGTAACTTGATAAACGTTTACGTGCAAATGGAATGTTGCACACTGGCACTACCCAGCAAGCAGTGGCCAACGCCTTCAATGTTCCCAAGTCAGTCATTAGCTGACTTTCGAACAGATACAAAAAAGACCCAAAATGTTGATGATCGACCCCGTTTAGGTCAAGAAATGGTATGGGGTGGTATTACTATCACTGACCGAACCCCTCTTCAGGTTGTGCAAGGAAGGGTCTGAGGGCAATACTACCGAGACAACATACTGGCACCCTTTGTTGTCCACTTTGTTAGGTAGGTCGGTCGTCAGTTCATCTTTCAGGATGATAATGCCCGTGCACACCACGCACGTATCATCAGTGATCACCTTACCAACACAACATCTGTCGTATCCCATGGCCAGCATTGAGCCCTGACCTTTCCCCTATCAAACACGCCTGGGGCATGATAGGAAGACGTGTGCGTCAACGTCAACGAATATGAGCTCTGGCTTGCACAAGAGGTAAATGGACTTACCCAGAGGACTATTGGGAGACTCATACTCAGTATGCTGTTTCGTCTGGATGAATGTCTGACTCTCCAGGGTCAAATCACACACTACTTACTGAAAATTGTAAACCTGAAACTTTCGTGTCATACTCCAGTCACCTAACAAGGGGGATAACTGAACAAACACCTTTACTTTGAATGGAACCCATTTTGTGATTCTCAAACCATTCAGTATTATGATATCAACATTCATTCGAGCCAATATATCTCCCAGTTTCGAAAATCTTACACTGAATGTACAGTTCCCCTACTTTTTAAAGTATATGTATTTCAAGTGAACAGTTTAACGGGAAGGGTGAGACAACATACTGAACTTTTAACAAATATCTAATATCATTTTGTGATTCATAAACACGTGCTCGTAATATGTTGAACCTCTTGAAATTGACTCTTCCTTGGGAAGCTGTTACTCATGGTTTCTATTCCGTGTTCCACACATATGATGTATCTTGTATTTCTTTCACCAAATGTGCTCACTGGAAGTCTTCCTTCGATCCACATGCAGATTTCGTTAAATATACGTTTCTGCACTTAAAGGACATGCTTTCAAACAAACAAACTGACAAAATGGAGTTAGTGACTTCAGTTTAATGTTCCACTCAGCAATATTACAGCTGTATGACAGCGATCTATAAATAATCGAGACTGAACATGATAATCCAGTGATCAAGAGCATGAGCATCGATCTGCTCAAGACGAAATCGATGACATGTGTCAACCAAGTGTTTTCCTCTATGACGTCAAATTCCATAAAGGAGATCATACGTCAAAAAAGACAAGACGAGACAAGTGCTTATTGTTTCAAAGATTTGGACTAACCGTCTCTCGTCTGTTTCCCACGGAGATTTATATTTACATTTGTGCCAGGTAATGGAGGCGTAAAGGTGCAGTATTTTGTACCCAAGTGGGGAATCGAACCCGGGACTTGAGGCCTGAGCGTCAAGAGCGGTCACTTTAACTATGTGACTGTCCCACCGCCCTGAGAGCAGGTAATGAGCCTGGTTATAAGCGCCACATACTATTAACAGACTCAAACTTGTTGTCATGGAAACATGGGAAGGGTCAGCTTCTAAATAGCTAAAGGCACCACTTCAATTCTGGGTAAATACATGAACCCAGTTTGGATGAACCGTGTCTCATGGCATTCGAATTGTGCTCCCCTAACAAAACCGCCCCTCCCCCTCATTTCGAAACAGAGTGTAAAAATCGTTTACATGTGTTTTTAATGACTGACAACACAAATAAGTACAGATTGGTTTGTTTGATGTAATCTATTAACACCTCTTTGGACGTCACACTTCTCTTCTTCTACATTAGATCGCGGATGTAAGATCTAATCATAGGTATAAAACCAGAGCATTGACAAAGAAGTAGTATCACACAGATAACAGCAAAATCCCCTTTGTGCCAACACAAATTCCACCATGACTGGAAAACAAAGAGAGTAAGATATTGTGATGGGGGTGTTTATAAATAAATGTAAGATAGGGGCTAGTCGTTATGTGGTAGTCTAGTATCCGGTGTTCTGGATATAATGTCAGTGGCACAAATCATTACCGAATTTAATGTGTTAATCCCATTTCTTATATTCACATTGTCATGGTATTGCTTTTGGTATTCATTCACACAATGTTTCACTTGTCGAACTCTCGCACCGTTGTCGCGTGAAGCATCTACAAGAAGCGTCAGTAAAATATAATTATAGACAAGCTCCTCTGGACGTGGTTTAGCTCCCCACGCGGCAATAATTTAGCTGTGTTGTCACGGTTTCTGATCAAACGCTGCCTTAAACAGGACAGCAAACCAGTACAGTATGACCAGAAATTATAAAGAATTTACAGATTGGATTCCTTTTTTTTTGTTTTTGTTTCTTTTTTTTTCGTACAGTACTCGCGAACTGAAATGTGAATATCAAAAGTCCAGATTCAAAGACAGGTGAACAGTTACTATGGGCAGCAATGCAGGCTTCATTGGGGCGGGGCATACTACTGATCAAAAAAGTTAGAATTTCGTGGTCTATGCAGAAACAGACACACAGAACTTTCATCTGAGAAAATCCTCATTGTTCTAGTTAAAAATCATATGCTGTAAGCAACAGTTAAAACTTCGTTCCTTTTGTTCAGGTTTGATGAACGGTGATGAAATTCCTCGACTTTTCTGCCAACCCACTGCATGCACCTCAGTCCTAATTGTCTCTTTACAGACAGCCAAAGTTCCGCTATCAGTCATATCCAGCCTTAGGTTTTCTAAATTCCCACTTTTACAAGAATACCAAGCCGACTCCTATCACCGACAGTCAATTTTCTGGACCTGCCCGCGGATCAGTGCCCTATATCCATTTGCAACAAACGATAAACAGTGGACAAAGGGATGCCTGTTCTACTTGAAATCACTTTAGCTGATCTGGTGTCCTTGTTATAATGCTCTACAATCAACTTCCACTTCTCTAAATCATCCACACTCATGATCACTTAAAATGTCGTCTGCTAGCAAGTGGACAAAGGGGGATAACACTTCACAAACTAATAAAAAAGGATTAACATAGTTGTCTCCCTTGAATGAACCCAACCGATTGACAGCTGGGCATGGTTGTTTATGTTAGAAATCCAAATATACATATTCCTATAGTAAATTCTCAGTATTTTCTGGCCATACTATAACTATGCAGGGAGAAACTTTGATTGAGACCAGACCTGTGATTGTGGTGAATACATTTTGAGAAGCAGTTAGGTGTGATCATGGGCTTAGAAAGCAGTCGTTATGTGCAATATGGACCATCAAACCATTCTCACATGTATTCCGCAGATATTGGTGAACAACTACATCCGTTAAGAGTAAGGCCACGAAATTCTATTAATAAATATCTAAAATTCCAGCAGATAGAACTGGGACTGGCCTCGTTAAATGGTAAGGTATTTTAGGGTTTGGAAAAACTGACGGTGGTGTTTATGTGCAATGTTGGATGTTGCTTTTGCTACACTGCATTTGGTGGTAGGCGGCATTGCTCTAGAGCGACGATGGATGTTCAATCTTATCCCAGAACGATGATGTTTGTTATAACCTAGATGGAACAGTTTTGAAAAGAGCTAGATGACCTGTTTGACCTACCTGCGGAAGACAGGTCATCTTCAGAGCCACGTTTTACTGAAAGGAAATGAGATGTAACGTGTACTGAATCAGCATCTTCATGTTTATCTGTTCTGAGTTTATGGGTCATGACGCATAATGCATAATGCTTTGATGCATAAACGAAAACAATGTAGTCATAAAATTAGTCCTATCTATATATAGTGTCAAGGACTGGCTTTCCGACTGTGAGACCAGTTGGTAGAATGACTGAATGTGTATTAAGGTCATACCACCATGGGAACATTCAAGTACACAGGAATACACATGAGAAAATGGGTCACAAACAAGATCCCTCTCCGTAGTCTCATCACAGTAAACCAACCGGACGCCGTCCCTGATGAAATTGTCAATTCCACTGGCATCTTACCGCTAGCATGTGACACCGATTCGAAGCAGAAAATCCCTCAAGTTTCTACTCGGAGACGTAAAGACACGCTGCGATGACAAGCTAACAGATATGTAAGATATTCTTGGAATCGGGATTGGTAAAGCAACTAAATGAGTAAAGAAGAGATTTACTTTACCTTTCACTGCCTTCTTTATGTGCCTGTAAATAAAAACGTAAACCAAGATTAACGATTAACATTTGCAAGTGTAAACCCTTTCAGCACACTTCTTTTCCAACACCTCTTAACCTCCAGATAACTCACATTAGGTTTTGTAAACTAGTTCAGCAAAAAAGTGTATCAGCTTTGGCTGTGTAATTTGTAAGTGGTAAGCTTGTAGACATGGTGATATGAATCATATTGATAATCTGATGATTATATCGTTCTGCTATAAAGCATCTACGATACTAGATTCGACTTCTTTGTAGAGATCCGGGTTAGGGTTCATCTTGGGTAACCAATCCTTTTCGTAACAGGCGACTAACGGGATCCGGTGACCAGGCTTGATGACTTTGTTGACACATGTCATCGTATCCCAGATGCGTAAATCGCGATGCTAAACACAGGATTGACATGAGCATCGATCTCTGCAATTGGAAGTGGATGACATGTGTCAACCAAGTCAGCGAGTCTGACCACTGATCCCATTTGTGGCCACTTACGACAAGCATAGTCACATTTGTGGCAAGCATGGGTTGCGGAAGGCCTATTCTACCCCGAATCTTCACGGGTACTGCAGGGGTGTGTCACACGAAACTGCGCATCATCAATTATTGTGAGTGAAATGAAGTGGGAGTATGATTTTAGTTGAGGTCTGCATTTTGTCTCGATTAATGGGGTGGGATGGTTAATATGGGAGATGCTATCACTCCGTTCCTATTGTGTGGATCGATGTCAATGAAATGAATTTTCTAGTCGACTGTCAATTATTATTACTCGCCTGTGGGAGAAACTGTAATACTGTAACGGCAATATTACACTAGTGCCATATTCCTATACTTATCACATCATAGTGGTTTACAGTTATGACGTCACAATGCTAATGCCACTGTCAGTGATATTAGACCTTGCTTGATTCGCGGAAACCTGAGTAGACAGTCTCTATCACAGCAGTGAGTGAGAGTAATATTCAGAATATATATATTCTAAACTAGCTTCTGTGAAATAACATTTTCTTATCAACCTCGTTTTCGCTCGTTTGATACCAACTCATTCATAAAAAATGGTAATACAAGGAAGGTCTTTTAGTAACATTTATCTGTCTGATGTTGAGTCAGTTACAGGCTACTGTCGTGAAACTAGAGCACTGCTAACAAGCGATAAACAGCAAATGAAAAGAACAAAGAGTTTGTGAGAATTTACCATATGCAGAATATCAAAGAGCCCACAAAGACAAGGCTTAAGACAAGTACTGTTACAACAACTAGATAGATGGTCTGGGAACTGCCCGTCGTTGCCACATGAATGCTATAGGTAGTACCTGCACAATGATATATAAAGACATTAATGAGAACGTTGTCTTACAAACAGAAGGAAAGATAGCGGGTAAGCAGTTACAATCATCTTAGTAATATTTTATACATAACACTCTGTACAGTGTACATCTATTATCATATAGTACAGCTTTTGAATTAAGTATATCAAGATGATATTGGAAATGGAATTTCACATTTGTCATCGTTTACATTATATGTTCAACTTTCTCACGTTTCAATGATTGAATATGTTAAACTTGTTTAATCTTGGTGGACGATGGTAATCCTATTGGGAATCTCACAGAAGACGCCGATGTGATTGCCTATACATCCTAGCGTGCAGTGTCCACTGTGCTGATCGCAGGTGTTTCCTAGGCAATTTTTGCTGCACAGTTCATCACACAGGTCACCGTACACACCCACTTTGCATCCTTCGAAGCATTTTCCGGTTTCTTTCTCACAGAGCACTTTTCCATTTGGACGAGGGAAACAGTTTTGAGAACAAGTTTTGTTACAAGCATCCCCATATTTTCCAGGCTCACATTCCCCTTCACCTTGTGCAGTCAGATCTAAACATGTTGAAGGTGAGGACATTTTAATCATAGGACAGAAAACATACCGTTTTAGACACATAAATGATTGTTATTACAGTTCCGCAAGAAATCAGAAAGTAAAAGAAATCAGCGTGAAGACAAGCATTAAACGATAAACTGTTTAAGAATAAAGAAGATAATATAAAGATTAACTACATTTAACAATTAATGCAGAGGAATTGCAATATCATGACAAGAACAAATACAGTTCACATAATGGCAGTATGCCATAAACGCCGTGCTTATGTAAATAAACTCAATGATGATAATAGTTGTCAGTGTTCAAAACATGAGAATCCAGATCGAAGAGGCTTACAACCCTTGGCTCTGTACCATAAAGCGATCGTAAGTCTGTCAAAGTCTAAGAGTCTACGAGCTGTAATAGCGTCGTGGAATGGCGCCTTGTCTTGATGTTAAGAGAGACAGGATAGACGCACGTACGTGCATCTTTATCTGATGTTAATATCTCTTGGAACAGGGTGGATAAGAAAAGTAGTTCTGGCAAGTTAAACCCACCCTTACTCTTGACTCGCTTTCTGTATATGTTGATTAGCACACCACTGCGTTCTGCTAAAATTGTACAATGATACCTCCTCATTTAACACAATATATGGGGGTGCAATCGTTAGTGAAAACATATTCCAGACACTTATGCCATTTCTTGGATATGTAATATACTGTGTAAACTAGTCTCACGAATGGCTTCAAAGCGCGATCATATCAACGACACGCACGGGCATACGAAGGCTGCAAGAATCCATACTGAATTGTAGCGTGTGAGAAAGCAGTTCTACGTTGACGAGCAGCTCTCTGATCTGATTTGGTTGATTTGTTTCAGCTTCACTATCGTTATCTCACGTTTTCTATGACCAAAAAGCTTTTTTTACGGCAGTATTAAAATACCGGTAGACGAATGACGACATTACAGTTTAGTTAGATTACAGCTTAAAACACGGAATGTACAAGGATCTCACAGTCCCGAAAACCCATTCAAAACACAGTGTGACGAATCTATTACCCTGAAGATATCTTTTCTAGCGTATCTCTTTAAACCACCATTCAGTCTTCGGCAGATGTGTTAGTGGTGCCACATCTGTGGTAACGGTTGTATGTCTGCTATATGTAGTACCTGCACAATGGTATTATAAATGAATGAGAATGAGACGCAATACGTTTCTTCATATTTTTTCCTGAATGGTCATAAGGGGAGATAACCCGGAACGGTTTATGACTAACATTGTTTAATTTAAGGTTTTACAGAAACATTTTATTTTGTATACATTTCTACTGACACAAAAAATACGAAATTATGTCAGCAGTTTTATTACTCTGTGTATATTCATAATTGTAAGCGCCAAATAAAACATTTCGAAGCGATCAGCCTTTTGGCGACCGCATTCCATCAAAGGTCAAGGTCATTGATACAACCCGTGTAGTGTATCACGTGACAAATTTGATGGGGTGTCAGGTTCTCACACCCTGGCAAACCGGCATTTAATGTTTCGTAAGCTACGTATTGATCAAATTGAATTCTAAAAAATATCTTAAGGTTTATAATATCTTGTACTTCCAGTGGAAAACTCTTTTGTTGATTTCTAAACTTCCTTAATTCTGGAATATACATTTTTATTGTTTGGAATTTATTGGTTCTGCTTCCTTTTAACTAGTATCAGTTTCAACATGTAACAATGCCTGACACGTTTAATACCACCACTTTGGGCCAACTAGCCATAATTCAGAAACCGGAACTTTATTGGTCTGTAGTCAAAAGGGGTACGTGATGTAAAAGAATATCAAATCACATTTCAAATCTCCTGGAAATACTTAGGTTGTGGTTATATAGTCAATAATTGGGAGGTTACTTGTTTATACAATAAACAAACGAAGATATTCATATGATCTTTCTTGACAAAACGCACTGTGTTTATTTGAGTTTATATGGAAATGTATTGCCTCAAGGGACGGACGGGTACTCCAGTGGTAAACGCGTTTGCTCGTCACGCAGAATATCCAGGATCTATTCTAAATATGGCTACCATGTGCGAAGCCAGAAACAATATATAACTATGTGTGAAGCAGCATCATTAAATGTCCCCATTAGGGATTCAAAGTGACATTTCCATGATATAATCCTTGTTAAATGCATCAATGCACATACAGTTTATTCTGCTAATTAGTGACTGTTACTTTCTTCTGATAATACACTTGTGAGCCGAACGCACACATAGGTCTAGGCTAACTGCCCCCCGGACAAGTCTGATGTAAATATTGTAGATAAAACGCCCAAATCATAAAGACGGTTTACAATAATCACCTATACTAGTGTATCACATGATACTGAACAAGGCAAAATGTTTAATCTAGAATAATTAAATTTTTATCGTGTTCATTAAAATTCTGGCAATCTGATTAGTTAACTGGGAACATTTCTTTTGATTTCATTTCCCAATGAATCTGAAAAAAATAAGCCACGCCCACCGAACCGGACTACTTTAGGACCTGAGGAATGCCGGGGAATCCCTTTACACAGCGGGGGAATTCCCTTGCACTCGGGTACCTTAATGAACTTTGGGTAAACATTGAAGTGATACATTGTGGTTAACATAAACAAACAACTCAAAATTATCCGTGAACGTTAATAAGGTTGCAACGCCTCGACAAGAGCATGCGCACGTTGGAACATCAGTTCATGGCATTGCAATCCCAGTCACATCACAGCCTCTTTCTACTTGCGCAGATACTACAATCTCAGTTCCACTAACTTCATATCATCGGGCTTAATTTCCATTTCTCACTTTTCAAACTGTCTCTTTCAGTTCGCAGGTAGTAATTCAAACGTTTGAACTTGAAACTTTGCCGATACCGGGACGCGTCACGTTGAGTTGTTCCACTCTGATTCGTCGACCGATGTTAGCTTGGTTGATTGACAGCTGTTTGGGGGTGCTCTATGCTGATTGGCTCATGGTTTGGCAGGCGTGTCATTTTATGTAGATGAGTCACGTGAGTCATGTCACGTCATTACCGAATTCTTAGACCGAAAATGTTAATCGGTGGTAACAAAGATATCTGTTTCCATGAATTTGATTACGTTTAAAGAAAATATTGTTGACAGGGTATAGTATTTGTTCCTGAATTTAATTATAAGGATTGACTTCTGTATGAAACTAAAAACCAAGGTGCAAACTTTTGTAAGAATCCGCTACGCGGATTCATACAGTTTGCACCTTGGTTTTTAGTTTCATACTTCAATGCAACGAAAGAAATACACAGTCAATCCTTAATTGAAACGGAGATCACTAAGAGAACACTATCCACTATGCCAAACAGTTTACTGTGTTTAGATAACAAGACTCTGTTATATGAATCACAGTGCATGAAACCTTCAAGCCATAACAAATGAGCGAAAACAAGTGACATCATTCTGAAGTGTTTCTCTGAATTTACGAAACGACCAATACTGACTTTCGTTTTATAGTCTTTGATATTAAACTTCTTATAATCGGAGAGCATGGCATGCACTACACAATATTTCGGGACACATCCGCGTTCGTGTACGAGTTTTTCCTATAACATCACAACCGGCTAGTTTTATTGTAGACGTTTGAGAAGACTAGTATCATAAGTTATATATTTGCCAGTTTCGTCGGTTACAGATGGAAACAGAAAAGATGGTGTAAGGCTGCTTACCTAAGTTTCACTTGGACAGTTTCTGTTCACCACCGCATATCGACCCGGTAGACTGGGTAATGTCAAGCCTCGACTATTCCTCGGCTTTGTGAATGTCGGCTTTGTACTGTTAATGCTAATTATAGCCTGCCTTGCGACGGACGAGCAGTTCATTGTATGATATAACAATGAGTAACACTACGCCATAACTATAGGCTTGTTTGTCGGTGTAGGTAGGCTACGTTGAAGACATCACTCTTGGAGTATCTATGATGATGTTTTCTCCAGACACATATGTCGTTCTCCTCGTGCGGTGGCCGTTTTCTCGACTTTTTCTTTGGGGTCTGCTTGGCAATGTTAGTAACTGCTTTGCGCGGTTAACATTGAAAACACACACAATACAAGAAGATTGCACGAACATAAAACCACAATAACATCAATACACACGTCAAATATTACTAAACCAACTAGCAACACCGCCTAAAATATGATGCAAAGATAAATTATGAATACATGTTAACATATTTCAGATTTAGAGCCGTATAGTGACCACATTAAATTTTGTCGGTCATGCGGAAAAGGTCGAAATTCAGGAAATAGGACATGGGTGCTTTCATTTAAAATATTACGTGCTCTCTTTTTAATTTGCTGTTTGTAAATAGTGCTGAATTCTTCTATTTTAATTTTTTCTTGCAGTGCTTCTATTTTTTGGAAAGTTTAGATCGACTTTAAACAGACAGAGCGCCATTCCAGAAACACACTAACAAATTAAAATACTTTGAATAAAAGACATAGAATATGATTGTTCCAGTCTTAAAATAACGAAGACGACGCAAACCGTATAGCTGTATAGCCGCTTTAGTCCTTTCTTGTATAAATAATCATTATTGCTGTGGATGCATGCTATATTCGTGGACCCATGCTCATATTTCAAGTCATTCTTTGTCAAAATTTAGTTACTGCTGGACACGTATGAGAGTAAACGCGTTAGTGAGAAGTAGCCTGGCGGGGAATACAGATGAATAGCCTTAGTTGTTGCAGTTAGCTCGGCGTGCACAACATTCTGCAAACATAAGTCAATACCGCTTGTTTAACACGTGTGTCGCAGAGCGATCGTATGCATCGTTTGAAGAAGTTTTAAGGGCCAAATGATTCATTATCAGAGACAATAGGCCCACGAGTGTCACTGTAATGGTTAATGTGCTGACAAACGCAACATATCGTGCCATACAAACAGCACTAGCAATCATCAGTTTTATAGACCGACCACCCAAAACGGAAATGACATACATGAAGCACTCGGTCATACAATATTTCGTGTACCATTCTCGCTCATCCAATATACAGGTGTACATTGTTCTCGTGCTCCTGGTCGACGTGCATATTCCACGGACCATTAGCTTGAAACCCCTTCCACAGTCATTCAGATTAAAGCGGACTACAAACTGCAGCTGTTTAACCAGATTCCAGAAGGCCTCCAACCTGATTCCTTTAAAATGCGTCAAAAAACCTCGCGATTTCCAACAGGTGAACACTGAACAACAGTGACAAAGCATCGATGTTAGTATATTGCCCTTCACGTTCAATTGATAACAGATATCGATGGATTTACATATTGACAGTCTGAAAAAGATGTTGTGTCATTTGTAACAGAATGCATCTGGCATTAAAGGACGTATTAATGACATTTCATTGGACTCGTGTGTTTTCCCATACTGTTCAGAATTTTTTAAAACATTCACACTGACAGACAGACAGAGAGACAGACAGACAGACAGAGAGACAGTCAGCCAGATATTAGGATTAACTCTCACAGCCTGCTCATAAAATCACACTGGAGACCATGATTTAATCCATGCAACGGTTGACATGCGTATAGGTTTACCTGTTTTATGTACACATATCAGACACACATTTCACGTGTAAAACATTCATATATTTCAAACGGATTTTACAGCTTCTATGATACAGTGTTACCTTAACCATTCATAAATGAAACCGACTATCAAAACCAAAGTTAATGTATTAATTTATTCATAATACAAAAAAAGCATTGTATTATCAGAGCAAAACGTCAACTGCATATCAAAAACGATACCATAGGACAAAGGCTGGTCTGCATTTCTCACAATTTATTTTCCCCGTGAAGATACGAATTAGCTTCTTGATTCTGTCCAGCATAAGGCAAGTATTCATCCAGCCTGTGATCAACCTACACTTCAGTAAGACGTACTCTGGAATCCTAGTAGATACTACACATTTGAATGTACCTCAAAAGCACTGACTTAAAGAAGGTTGATGAGGCACAGGGGTTATTAAAGAAATGTAAACCGTATCTCAGTGTGACGAGGCGAAACATATTCCTTTGAGCGTGAAATACAATACGTAGTGGTGCAAGAATGTACGGGTGAATCACTGGAAATTCAGTTTTGCAGCGTCTGCAACGATATCTACAGACATTGTGTCTGCCTTTTGGTAAAGCACTAAACCTAAAGGAAAACAATGACTGGTCCCATTTCGTCTTCGTTGACGTCACTGTAGATGTGTTCTGAGTTTCGATGCCTCCTGGATGAAAGGTCCTGTCTGTTTGGATCACTTTGTGGACGGACGTCTGCCATATCGTGCGATTTCTCTCTAGAACAGAAATAAAATGGAAGAATAAAAATATGACCCACCGACATTAAAACATACTTTAATTCATTGACGTTTTGAACTTCAACACGGCAGTGTGCAATTTGAAGAATGTAACGCGGCTTTGTTGATGTAAAGAATGAAATGTTGATCACAGAAATAAAATTGTTGAAGGACATATAGTAAATCGAAGTCGTTATGTCGAATCTTATGGGATCAAGTATTAGCTTAGGTTCTGAATGACGTTTGCGCAACACTTCATCCACCTCGTTGTATATGCTGACCTCTTTGCGGAAACTCTCTTAAAGTGAAACATGCACCCTGTTACAATTATTTCAAGAACCAAAACCAACAGGGCTGTCGTTGTTCCAATAGTTGCAACGTTCATGGCACCCTTGTCAGAATCTGAAATGGGTAGTTAAATAAAGCAGTTGTAAACACATATATAAACTGCATTATCCGAATATATGTCCGCATGTTTTTTTTTCTGTTTTTTTTTCTTCTCAAATCAAATAGAAAACGTATGTAGGAACCGAATCCGTGTTCCCTTGCTTCCAGCATTTAGTACAAAAAATCACAACTCGTAGCTGGTGTCCGGCTTATTAATTTCACCACAGATGCGTTTTGATTGTTAGTAGGTATAGGCTGATCAAAATGAATATAGACAAGTATACTGTCTACAAAGTATGAAATACTTTTCGAGTAAAATATTATCCAAATTATTCTTAAACATGACCCGACAAGATCTAGAAATGATATTTTCATTCAGGGAACAACATATGCTCTCATCTAGGCAATTGTTAACACACAAAGATACACACACACACACACAAACACACAGAGAGAGAGAGAGAGAGAGACAGACAGACAGAGAGAAAGACAGACAGACAGACATCCTTACCACATTTCCCAGTACGAGGATGACAGACACCTCCCACACAGTTCATGCAGGATAGTTGACAGGATTGTCCATATTGTCCTTGAATACACCCGTTGTCACAAGACCCGTTGTTTTGGTAACATGTGTTATTGAAACAAGTTCCCGGGCAAGGCATACAGTCATCTCCATAGTAACCAGGCAGACTTCCTTCAACACAAAACGCCGTCTCATAACAACTCAAACAGTTTGGGATACATTTATCTGGAGAGGAACAGTGTGGACCAGACCGGCCATCTAAACAGCCATTGACACAGTGTCCTCTGTATCTTGTACATTCAGATATGCAGGAGCGGGAAGTGTCATTAGTAACAGGGGCAGGATAAGACACACAGTCTCTGTGACATCTCAATGAGCATGTACTTCCATACATTCCAGGTGCGCATGTTTGTACACAGTCAGTTGTTGAACAATTCTCACATGAGTATTCACAGTCCAGACCATGATATGGATCATGACACTTATCACATCTGCCTGTTATCCTGTTGCAATGTCGACATCTCGATGAACAGTTCTTGCAGTTGGACCCATAGTATGAGCCATGACATCCAGCAACACAAGACGATGTCAGATGGCAGAACGTTCCATCACATCCTCCAAGACATTTTGTGCAGTTTTCCTTCGGAAGTGTGCACGGGATGTTGCATCGAGTACCATAGAAACCAGGTACACAACCGTCAGTGCAACTGTAAGTGCCACGATGTGTCAGACGACACTTACTGTTCATGCATCGGTTGCTGCAAGGCGACTTGCATCTGAGACCGAAATATCCCGAAAAGCAAGCAGTATTGCAGTACTGTGTTGTACTTAAGCAGTTTGAGCACTGTTGATCCTCCATGCATCTATCAGCTGTAAAGGAAGATATGTTCATTGTAGACAAGCATAATTTCTTACATCTGATTATACATTTAAGTACATTTTTAGATCATTCTGCATGTTACTGCGTTATGCCCCAGCAGTGCACTCAAAATTAACTCAAACCAACAAAATTAACTTAACTGAAAGAATACACGATCGCGGAAATATGTTTTCACGACTGGAGTTGACTGGAAGCACAGGATGTCAGTCGTCTCTACAACAAATGTAATTTTTTTCGTTTAACTGAAGCAAAATACTCAGTGAATATAAAAAGCTACCTTGTGTTGACAAAAGCCTCACAGCAACAATCACTATCACGTGAACATCCATCGCTGTCCTGAAATTGTCACAACACAGAATTTTAGTTAATTACATTAAGCCTCAGATTCATCAGTTTCGTGATTTCAATTATCGGATAAATGAGAATGTCAAATCAGTGGGTGAGTGATGAATGTACAAACGTACCTGTCCATTGAGATTGGTTTCAACTGTGTGGGCAGATGGGAGATGAACACTACTGAACTTAAGTTTCGGATGTTCCTTGCCACATTAAGCAAGTGCTACGTGGACGTCATAGATTCAGTGTGGTTTCAACTTCCCATGGGCAAGGTCGGAAAACACAGCCATCGTGTGCCTCATGCATACTAAAACAAATGGTTGTCTATCTATGACAATATCACGGACATGATCTCTACATGCGTTCCCAGGTGCATTTATACTTGTACATCACCTTACATCAGAGACTCTTGTCATATTTTACATTGGTTTTGAGTGGCATAATTGTATAAGGGTAAATATAGTCCTGTCGTCTAAATTTAAACCTGACTGTCAAATAATCAGTGCTTTACAAACTGCCATCAAACGTTGTGAAGAGGACATTCTTATTGTATAATGTAGAATCCGGTACTGATGTTAGGTTTTCTCAATGCCTTTCACTAGGCAGGTATAATGGATGTGGTGTCCAGTACCGTTACGTTTCCTTTTTGTCCTTCTCATGGGTGACAATATCTCTTGTAATAACCTTTGCTAATACCAGTTATGTGCCTATTAACTCTCAGTTGTCAGTTGAGAATGCCCTCTGTTTGTTTATGAAGAAGGAAATCCAGATGTGAGAACTGAAACTTGATTTATTTCTTAATGACGATTACATATATTGTATGTGGTACACGTTTGTGATCGTTGATCTTGCATTTGTGTAAGGAAAACAAATTGCGTGGTGATGTGAAAATATATGGCTAACTCTACGAATCTTCGCTAAAAGGTCAAAGACACCGGTGGAACTTTAGCAGGTGAAAAAAGGACAGTTATTTACATTACGTTAAAATGTAATGACGTCACTAGGCCATTCTGGTCGGCCGCCTCGTAATCAAACGTACATGAGGTAACCGACATCATGACAAATGTCAGTTGTCATTGCAACATAACATTGCCGTATAGTATCCTTTAATATAACAAAAACTCATAGCGCAGCATAGCATTGTTTGCAGCTGCTTATCTCGACTAACATAACCGATGGAAACAAACGCTTAACTTCATCAAAGAACAGCTTGGGAACAGCTCGACTCTTAACTAAACGGGGACATGGCAACATTATTTAACAAGCCTTTGTCCCGGAAACATCGAATGAGAAGTCATTTTCTTCTGAATGTGCTGATGTAAGTTTATATTGACAGAGTACATGCTACATTGATATTGCCCAATATGGTTTTACGACAATCTGAAATGTAGCTCAATACTATATATATTTATGTTCATGTAGACAGATATTTATTTTTCATTAAATATTATATGTGGTTAGTCTTGCACAATATCGAGGTGATAGACGTATGAATTCATCATTAACAGTTACTGGTCATTGGGGTACGAAATGTTGCTTTTCACACAACCTGTAAAAGTAATTGTGGTCAATAGCTTGGTGAATCCTGTGACTGGTGAATTGATAGAGGTCATCGATGCCTTATTCGACCTCCTCTGGAGAGAGTTCATGCTTCACAACGCCTTCTCGTGGAAAAATTTCCGAGTTTGAATCCATTGTCAGTGAAGACAACTCGCCAAAAAAAACACCAAAATCTGTTTTCCTCAATAAATGCAATAAATTGTGAACGGGAAGAAATTCAAGTGCTTTCTTTTTCATGCACATTCCATGCATCACTCCCAATACACGTCCGGGGTTTCAATGCTCTTCTGACAATTTACAATCTTATATTTGGTGTTTAAGGCATGCCTATATTTACTGAGGCTCAGCGCAACCATGCGATTGGTCATTTGGAGGTTAGGGAGTGTCAGTCTGGTAACAAGGTAACCGAATGTGTCACAGAGTAGCATAGCAAGACTTCAGCATCGCTACCTGCAACAAGGGTAAACACGTGATCGCCCCAGGTCAGGTCGACTCCGCGTGACCACGCCCACTCAGAACAGGTTCATTCGGCTTCGACATTTGCGGAACATGTTCACCACAGCATCCTCCACAACATCAGTAGTACCAGGACCATTCTGATCAATTTTAGAACAATTTCTGATCAGACTGTGGGGAACCGCATACGTGAGTCTGGTGTTCGTTCCAGAAGACCTTTGCGAGGACCTGTCCTGTCACGTCAACATCGGCAACAACGCAGACAGTGGTGTCGCCAACATCTCCCATGGCCATCGCAAAGGCAGAAACTGTTATCTTCAGTGATGAGTCACGTTACATGCTGCGACGTCCCGACGAAAGAGCACGTGGATATCGACGTCGTAACGAACGCTACGCTGCAAATTGTGTACAGAAAGTGGACAGATTTGTTGACGGAATGTGACATGGTTTGGGCTGGATTCTCATACAATGTCTAGACAGATCTCATTCAGGTCCAGGACAATGTGACAGCTCGACGTTACCGTGATGGAATCATCAGGTCTCATGTCCTTCCTTTCATAAACCGTCAGAACGTCATTATTCAGCATGATAACGCACGGCCGCAAAAAGAAGAATAACCAGGAATTTCATTGCCCAATCACGTTCTTGATTGGCCCTCACAAACACCGGATCTTAACCCTATTGAACATTTGTGGGACGATTTGGATCGTCGTGTGCGACAGCGTGGCCCTCAGCCACAGACGCAATCTGCTCTGTTCATTGCCTCGAGGGAAGAGTACCAACTCATACCCAGGTACTTCATCCGGAATCTGGTCCAGTCTATGGGACGTCGATGCCAAGCAACCAATGATGCTAATGGTGGCCACACAAGATACTGACTTCTCTGCGACCTTGACCTTGGAACACTGGTCATTTGTGACCTACAGTCTCTTGCAGCATTGGGCCGTTTACGTTCATTCAGGTTTTCTTCATGACGACAATTTTCAACTATGCGTTTCTTTCATGAGTAGTATATCAATTTTAATCTCATCAGAATGTGATGCCATTCTCGTCGTTGCCAGCGCCATACACCTAGGGCCCCTTGCACTCAAGGCGATCCTGAACAATAAGCACCATCCCTTGAAAGGGTCTGTTGGCACTGCTACCGATATTGTGCAGTCGTCTCCTTCGTGGGTGTCGGCTTACCTGGTGACCCAGTGCCGTTGCTAACGATTCAGTCAATGTCAGGAATCGATTACATAGATGCAAGGTGATCTTTCTTGGTCTGTCTTGATGTCTATCTTGTCCGGGTGTTGTGACACATCGTCTCCTACTGCGAGGTCTGTTACTGGTTCTGCCACGCTGATGGTACTGCTGGAACAACGCAGTGACGGTTTGACATGGGCATCCAAGGGTTCTTGCAAATAGAGTTCTTTGGTGTCCCCGTCAACGTGATATCGCTCTGTTGTTTTCGTTTTTGATGTGACAGTGCATGGCCATTAGGATTTAGATATTTAGTGGTCTATACATTTTTCGGTTTGAGTGAGCGGGGGTCCTTACAAATGGGTGGATGCAGTGTTTCCATAAGTCTCTAACGTGCTCTAACCCGTTTAGGGATGTAAAGGTCACAACTTCACTCTAAAAGCTAGTTAACTCGAACGTAAACCGTCATTAAATTGTTCATCATTTTTTTTCTTACTGACGTGCGTCTATACGTAGGTTGGCAGACACGTCAATTTGCCGTGAATGAGCGTAGTTAATCAAGGTCGCCAAGATGCCAGTTTTCAGTGTTTTTCCTGCTTTAGATTAATCGTCATAATTTAGCAAATGTAGCATTTTAGTAAAAGAAATTGAGTTCCCTCTCTGCGTGTGAATAAAAGTTTCGCTGGTTATATCTCACAGTAAAATAATAAAAAAAAACATTACGTGACTATGTTCATACAACACATAAATTTCCGCAATTGTAGAACCCCCTATATACGTCAATGTTGAACACATGAACAAAATTCCTACTTAACAGACAGTTTTTGCTTATTCCGCTACTAACGGAAAGAGATAACTGAGCATAACTTAAAATGATATGAAATGGAATCTGAAATTTGGGATAAGGCACGCACCCAACCCCCCTCCCCTCTAGGTCCGTCCCTGCTTATAGAAGTATGTGGTGTTTTGATCATTGAGTGAAGTATGAAATCTAGTTCACGGACTCATCGACATACTCTGCATCAATGAATGAAGAATCAACGTGTTGGGGCAATATTACCGTGTTTCATGTTCCTATCGCCGCCGTAGTCCATACCGTGTCCTCGTTTTGCGGACAAGCAAGTGTTTGTGATTCAGAAACCAAACCCGAACATGTTTTCATTTTAATGAAATGTTCAATATTACCTTCACTAAGTCTTAACTTTGCTCAGTATGGACATTCAGTGACGTACGTTTCGATGATTTTAAAATGGTTGTCAAATTGGTTTACTTTTCTACCTTGCTATTGTATTCACATTCACACGTGTTTTGCTCTTATGTGTTCGGGGACAGACAGTGAGTGAGTTTACTTTTACGCCGCACTCAGCAATATTCCAGCTACCTACTTAACAACTCCATGTTGTCACAACGTCATAATGTAATGCTTATGTCGTGACGTGGCATTAACTTTTGGAAGAATGGAATTTACATCAGTGTGACTTCTGGCATGGTAATCACCAAGTGTCCTATAATGGGTAAAACATACACTAGATTTTCTGTAGAAATTAGGAATAATTCGATATCACTCTTGTGACGACGATATTCCTGGATGATACAGATCACGTCGCATCAGACTTACAAAAACGCAATGCAATATTGTGTAATAATCGATACATGTTTTAACAACGTATACTTATGCTGGTACGTTGTGAAATAACGTTATAAACAACGTTGTGACAATGTTGTTTCATGACGTTAAAAAACGTACAACCTTCTCACTACGTTCTTGAAACGTTATGTATTAGCTGTGTATGTGGCGGCTGCGTGGACCAGACAATTCCGTGTTCAACAACATGAGCATCAATCTACGAAACTGGGTTACAGTGTTATGTGTCAACCAAGTCAACAAGCCTGACCACCTGATCCCGTCAGTTGCCTCTTACAATAAACATGGGTTACTGGAGATCAGTTCTAACCCGGAACTTCACAGTTGTGGGCCATACAAACGAGTTTCCAAATACGAGCGCAATACCACATTGTATCTTTCATAATTGTGAAGAGAATGAAAGACCTTCTAATGAATATTACAAACACACGCAATTTCACGCATACATGTCTGTGTGCGTTCGAATATTCCTATATACATGTATGTATTGTATGTTAAAGCAATGCCATGTGGTAACATGCTGAAAACTGAAACGTTAAGAGCCGGGAAGTAATAAAGGGCTGACAATTGGTGACAATTTACAATTTTATTTTCGTCGTGTGACATAGTTAACAAGAGGAACTCAAAAGTGGCTGAGCTTTACTAGCACATTCCAAGATCACTAACAAATGCATCATATCAACAAACCCCTAACACACCGACCTGAAATATCCGCACAACACGAATAGTAAACTAAGTACCCAAACAATATCTGATATTTAGTTATTATAACGAAGGATTAAGCAGAAAGCCTAAACTGAAGCACTAAACCTTTACAGCCAGATATGTACAATTCATAAGTTATCACCGATGAGGATGAAAAAATTCTATACGGAAGAAACTAATTCCAATGTTGAATGAACACCAGAGCTACTTGGACACGTTTAATGGTCAACGCATGTTGACAGACATAACCGATAGGATACTAAAATCCAAGAACACTATGGAAGAGAAGAACATTTAAGGATTGGAACCACCACAAGCACTGCTAAAGGGCGAAGTGAAATGACGATATCCAAACACTTTCAAAGTGACATTTGTATCGGTATTTGAGAAATTAGGTGCTACAGTGCTACTCTAAATCTTCAGTTGGTGATAAATACGTGACTACAGTTCTGGGATTATCAACAAATACATCCCTTATTAAGTGAGCATATGACTGGGAAGCACTCGCTGAACTGTGTGACGTGTCACTGCCATTGTTGTCTTCTGTATCCTGGGCCCCGGGGTAGTAATCAGCCAACACAGGTAGTACAGAATCACTGTCATCATCTTCACTGCCACGTGGTCCAGGAAAGTAGCCGGCCAGAGCAGGAAATGCTGGGTTACTGTTCAATGTCGGTTCTTGTTGTCTTTGCTGCTGTGATACTTCATCGTAATCTTCTTCCTCTACCGGTCCCTGTTGTTGTTGAGAAACTTCATAATAATCTTTTCCCTCTGCAGGTCTTTGCTGCGGAGACACTTCATCATAATATTCTTCCTCTCTTTGCTGCTGCTCTTGCGATTGAGACACTTCATCATAATATTCTTCCTTTCTTTGCTGCTGCTCTTGCGACTGAGACACTTCATCATAATATTCTTCCTCTCTTTGCTGCTGCTCTTGCGATTGAGACACTTCATCATAATATTCTTCCTTTCTTTGCTGCTGCTCTTGCGACTGAGACACTTCATCATAATATTCTTCCTCTCTTTGCTGCTGCTCTTGCGATTGAGACACTTCATCATAATATTCTTCCTTTCTTTGCTGCTGCTCTTGCGACTGAGACACTTCATCATAATCGTCTATATCCCAGTACTGTTGCACCGGGAAGTATTCTCCTGTTTCCAGTTGCCCCGATCTATATGTACGTATCGTCTCACCTCTTTGGTTGTCTCTGAAGATATACACATGGCTATTGACAATAATGCAACACAGATACCATTGATTACGAGTAAACTACTAAAACAAAGGTAGTTTGAAAACAACGTTCACGTTCAGATGTTAATATGTTTTGGCAATTGTGGTATTACATGCGTTTTAGAGTCAACCGACCAGTTTAAACAGGTATGGAATTTCGTTCTGTATATAAACTGCTTTTATCATTATCATATTGATAACAAACACATTTCGTCTGTGGTACCATTACAGATTACGGTCACAGTTTCCGAATGCACATGAATGTTAAATCAGAAATCTTATTCTGCGAAGTAACATTAATGTCATGTGTTTGTAATGTGATAATGTTTTTAGTATAAACATTTTAAATACCAACCTTTGGGCAGTTTGTCGGCGATGACGAAAGCAAAGCACAAATATACAAACTATACCACCTATAAGAAGTACACATCCTGTCGATAGTCCAAATCTCAAAACGTGAACGGTGCTTCCTGAAAAATACCAATTATAAATAAATTGTTGCAGGGGGCAGTGCAATCATTCACATTCTGACACAACATGGGATGAGGTCTGAAAAGAGTGTTTGAACCAATTAATATTCAGCAAATACATACTATTCAGTATCAGTGATACCAAGATACGGCCAAATAGCAATAACTTAAGGAGGTAGGGAAATTGCTGCGTTCCACTTGATCAAATGACGTTTACCGTGAATACATATCCCAGAAAAAGGATTGCAAGCACCCCTAGGACAGTGCATGCAGGAGAGTTGACAGGATTGTCCATATTGTCCTTGGATACAGCCATTGTCACAAGACCCGTTGTTTTGGTAACATGTGTTATTGAAACAAGTCCCCGGACAAGGTATACAGTCATCTCCATAGTAACCAGAGAGGCATCCTTCAACACAAAAAGCAGTCTCATTACAACCCAAACAGTTTGGGTTACATTTATCTGGAGAGGAACAGTGTGGACCGGACCAACCACCTACACAGCCATTGCTACACTCTCCACTGTATCTTGCACATTCAGATATGCAGGAGTGGGAAGTGTCATTAGTAATAGAGGCAGGATAAAACAAACAGTCTCTGTGACATCTCAATGAGCATTTACTTCCATACAATCCAGGTGCGCATGTTTGTACACAATCAGTTGTTGAACAATTTTCACATGAGTATTCACAGTCCGGACCATGATATGGATCATGACACTTAGCACATGTGCCTGTTATCCTGTTACAATGTCGACATCTGGGTGAACAGTTCTTGCAGTTGGACCCATAGTATTGGTCATGACATCCAGAAACACAAGATGATGTCAGATGGCAAAACGTTCCATCACATTCTCCAGGACACTTTGTGCAGTTTTCGTTCTAAAGTGTGCACGGGATGTTGCACAGAGTACCATAGAAACCAGGTATACAACCTTCAGAGCAATTGTAAGTGCCAAAATGTGTCTGACTACATTTACTGTTCATGCATTGATTGCTGCAACGAGACCTGCATCTGAGACCGAAATATCCCGAAAAGCAATCAGTACTGCAGTATTGTGTCGTACTTGAGCAGTAGTGTAGGGAATGGGGGTTTTAAAACACTTTCAAAAAAAGTCTCTACAACGCCTTATTTACTAAATAAGGCGTTGGTTGGGCCCTTAGCTCTTGCTACTATTACCCCTACTACAAAAAAGTTGGCAGTAATTACTGTGCCTATGTCACGATGAAACAGTTTCTTGCTACTATTACCCCTACTCTTAACGTGTGTTGGTAGGAGGTAACACTGTGCCGTACGGTACGATCAATAATTCTTCTCTTACAAACCCCCTACCCGGCCCATCCCTCAAGTAGTATAAGTTAGGTTCGTCGGCTTTCATATCCACTTTATCTATGTTGTAAGTTTTGACTGACCATATAGGATCGGTGGCCCGCTTACGGCTATCACCCTCGTGTTCCCCCGGCTGGTATAGATACCTCACTAGGGCCCTATCTGGTATCTGTTTCTCCTTCCCACGCAATGGAGCGGCCGACTCTGCAACTATTGATTTTAGTTTGATAGCGTCTGCCGGTTTCTTACCGGTGAGACGGGTGACTTCATGGTTGATTGCCGACACCACCTTGGGTAACCTCGTGACCCATTCAGTCGATCGTTTTCCAGGGGTGGCCATCTCCCTAGCATACTGATAGCCGAACAAGCGCTCAGCCAAAGTCCTATTAAATCTCTCAACTATGGCTTGGCTGCGATGGGCTCTGGCCGTGCCACGCCTGACCTTTGTATCGTGTTTGGCTAGCAGTTGTGACACGGCACCCATGAACTCCCGTCCGGGGTCAACTTGCAGCTCTGTTGGCCACGTCAGCGGGCTGCGTTTGTATATGCGTTCGAATCCTCTGGCTACCTGGGCCGAATCTTTCGTGGTCAAGGGTTCGGCTTCCTTGTTACGACTGGCTACGTCCACTACAGTTAAGGCATACTTGTACCTCTTGTCGTGGGGTAGGAACAGTAGGTCTGCCTGGTGAACGCTATTAGGTATGTTAATACCGAACCTCCTTCTAGGCACGTAGCGTGGTGCCGGCAAATAGATCTGCCACAGGGCTTGTTTTTCAAGCCACGCTTTGGCTTCCTCCGGGGGTACTCGCGCTATTTTAGCTAGCTTATCTACTGCGCTAGCTCCTTTCCAGTACCCACGCGGGCTGTAGTAAATAGCCTCAAATTTTTTCATGTCCATACGCGTATGTGTTTATCCCATCAATAGCTATCCAACGTTTCGTGTCCATAGGTGACAGGGACGTCTTGTTTATAGTCAGTCCGTATATCTTATGTCCATCACTTCTAAGTGTGTTCATTTTATGCCTAAAGGTACGGGTCTTGAACAGGGCTTCCTTGAATCTGGCGTGTTTGATGTGTTGTTTCACCACATACTTCTTAACCCCCTTAGCCTTCCGGATCTCACTATTGTCGGCTTTCAGTATGGAGTACATCTTAGGTCTCAAACCTATGTACTCGGCTATGGGCGTGCCAGCACACTCGTCCTTCATCTTACCTAGGACCTTTTTATTTACCGTACTGTGTATGGTATGGGTCTTAGGGTAGTCGCTGGTGTCGTATAAATCGAGGTGTTTTTCATGTCCTCGTACACGTCCTCGTTTCGAATTTCTAACAGCAGGGAATCCGTGTCAGTGTACAGCACTTCACACCTGTCGCCGTACTGTTTCTTGAGCTCGTTGTAGTAAAAGTCGTACATCAGGTGTTTGGATAAATCGAGGATGCTCATCCCCACGTAAACAGGCCGGTTGAATTTTATGTGGCTTTTCTTCATGTGTAGGGCAACCAGGTTGTCTGTGAATATCTTACTACGGTTGAATGCCGGACTGACTATCAATCTCCTGAGCTTGTCTTCCTCACTCGACCGAACCAGCTTCACGGTCACGCATTTCCTCAGGTCCTCCATAGTCTTACCAAACACCGAGTTGTTCATGAGCTTGTAGAGATTTTTCTCAAAATCACTGGTGGCTTTTTTTCGTAGGTCTGTGTTCATTCTGATGTAGGGCTCCATCCATGGGCTCTGGTCGAACATGAGCACCCTGTGTATTTTGGTCAGCCTCATACCCAACGACAGGTACAGCTGTAGGTTGCGATAGTGAACGATGTACTTGGTCTTATTCATTAAGTTAGGCACGAGTTTTTCAACGTCTGTCACACGCCCACCTAACAAGTTATGTTGGTACTCAGACATCCAGTCTGGGTTAACCCTCATACGTTCGGGGGCCAGGGGGTAGCTGTTGTGTGATGTGTGTAATTCCTTGGTATACTCTAAGTCAACCTCGAGGATATACCCTTTGTTCGAATCTGGTGCAACCCCCATAACATCAACGTGGGGTACCCATTCGAATCCCCCTGTAGGTAGATACTGGCTCATGGCCCAGCCGTACAGGTTGTTTGCGTCGAGGTAGAGAATGTGATTGGTTGGCTTGTTAGGATCGTAACCTTTCACGTATTGATTATTTGCTTTCGCGTATCGTTTGGATGCCATGGAAATCCCACCTCACAAGCCTTTCTAAATGAATAGGTGCATGTCGTAATATGTGAGCAATTCCAAATTAACTCCGGTCTTTTTAAGCAAGGCGTCCCACGACAGACCTGGGCTGGTGTAATACCATGCGGGGTCGAGTTTATACTGCTTTAAACATGTCTGCCGAAACGTTTCAAACACGTCGGCCAACAGCAGTACATCTGTCCTCAAGTACAGGTCGTGATAATCACCCAGGTTCTTACAACCCAGTTTATTCCATACGTTAGTCGCGTGCGAGTAATCATCTCGTGAGACGGACGCCTCATTCAGCTTGCTATAAAAGCAGTCAATAGGGGGTAGTCTGGTCTCGGTGAACTTGACCCAACTATCCATGTACTCATAGGGGTACACACCCTTCCTCATAAGCAGGGGTCTAGTCTCGGCGTCTGTGTATCGATCGGTGATAGGGAAGGTATTGTTGGCCTTGACCAGACTGTCGAGTGACGACAGGAGGAACTGAAACGAGTCAATGAACCTAAGTCCTTTTAAGCTGAAGGAGATGTATCTCTCCATGTTGTTGGGGATGCACGTTATATTACCATCGATTTTCGCGATGGCCTGCATGATCAAGTGTGAGTCGTACCCTCTCAAGTTGTGAAAGACAACGGGGATGTTTATTGTCTTAGAGTTGATTTTAAGCTTGAGGTTGCACGCGCTGTGAGCGGCGCCTCTATACTTACCAGTTATGTGGCAGTGATCTCTCACCGAATCACCGTTAAGTGGTGAGTCACACACGTGACAGTTAGTGCTACTAGCGTGAGCTAGCCTGTCGACTCGGGTCATACGCATGGGAGCGATTCCATACAATGCATTCCTAATAATTTTTTCTTCCTCCTGCAAACACTTTAGAAACCTTTCAGCCGCGTCAGGGCCCCTATACACTACCGGAGCTTTCGTTTCCCCGTCACAACGGACGACAATGTATCCAAACCCACAGGCTTTATGCTCTTGTGTTTTGTGGGTGAAGCTCTCACCACTAGGGGGTGTGGGGGATTCCCCCACAACCAAGGCTTCGAAGTCGGCGTATATGATATAAGGCACAGACATTTGGTTCTTGTGGTTACCGAATTTTAGGATATTATCACCTTCCTTAGGCATGTCGATTCGTATGGCCGTCTGCCCCACACCTTGGCAATCCTCCCGGTGGGA
Organism: Haliotis asinina; assembly: GCF_037392515.1. Taxonomy (NCBI): domain Eukaryota; kingdom Metazoa; phylum Mollusca; class Gastropoda; order Lepetellida; family Haliotidae; genus Haliotis; species Haliotis asinina. The sequence continues at coordinate 7,897,017 of NC_090283.1, read as the reverse complement.
TTCTAATAAATCAGCTCGTGTGAAGCCATGTAGGCATCGTTCACAGAAGTGGGTCTTTTCTCTGTGTGCCGATTGGTCATACAACAGCCTGTTAAAGTGTTTTATCCATGTGTAGTGATACTTGTCACCTCGCTGGATCATGAATATATTGATAACTTGGCGATCCTTCACCCCGCTGGCCCTGTGTACTATTGTTGTGTTACCTTCGTGCCCAAAGATATTTATAGCCAGATTATTGTGTTTTTCTACTTTAGTGATCTGGGATATGGGGGTGGGTTCATCTATACCATCCCAGTTGAGCCCATCATCCTGAGGATAATTAGAAGGCCTGTTCGGATTAGTGTCAGCTGGAAATAAGGCTGACCTGATAGCTAACCTCAGGCAATCGTTTCCTCTATTCTTAACGTTTACTATGGCATGTTTGTTCCTATAGTAGGGAGGCAAGGCTAGGTATGACCCGCCTCTGAACGGCACGTAGTTAGCTATGTCTAGATAGACATTATCGATTTTATCTACAGCCCACCCGGACCCCAAGTGTGTGTAGCGTTCTAGGTATTCTCGTATCTGCTGAAAACTGGTATCGATTGATGTGTCAATGGTCTCTGTATGTGTGACGACCTCTTGTTTACCTCGGAAGTAAGGCTGAACATACTCAGTGAGGTCCCCAACCTGCTTATCGAGCGACATTTTCACTGTGATCTGAAACTTGATACTTCCTAGGTTATTTAGTTCCTGGTTGACCTTATCAGCTATCAGAGGCTTGATATCTGTAATGTCTATGTTTCTATCAACGTGCATGTGCCAACCTCTCAAATAGTTGCCTACAGCGCGCTCAGTGCGCACGAACTGTAGGTCAATAGCTCTATTCTGTCGTAATAATTCTAAAAGTTGTGGTTTCCTCATACAGGAATACCCGCCTAAACCCAAATCGTGTGCCTCGGCTTTCAGTTGTTTTACAGTGGGACGTGCTACGGGGGTATGTGATAACAATTCGACTAACCCGTCTCTCCCCAGTTTTGAATAACCCGTGTATCCAAGCTGTTTCGCTTGAGCTTTTAATTGTACAGTAGTCATAGTGTTTACACCTAACATAACCAATGTCTAATTGGAGTCTATCTTGAGCAGTCGCCTACGTTCTTTTATGTAGCCCTTTTTATTCTCGTAGATGAGTTGATGTCTGACTACGTTCGCTCCGTGAGCTTTACATAGACAGTAGTGCCCTTTAACCCCGATACCACACACAGAACACGTGTAGTTAGGACTTCCCATATGGAAACAACAGAACCTAGCCCTGCATTTCCTACCACAGGCCTCGGTCTTCCCCATAAGTATGTATTCGCATCGGTATTGAGCGGGTCTCATGTTTACTTATATGGGTATTTAATTTAATTGCTTCGCAACCAACGCAGTAGCTGCTATACCCAACACTATGAAGCCCAGTTCACGATTCATTTGTCCCTTGGATGGTGTGTAGTACTGAGCGAGTGTGGGTTTATTGAGCGGTTCCAATCGTTTACCAGTTAGTAGGTAGTATTCTTTCATTGCTTCATCAACATCGTTGAATGTTTGAACGGCATGGTTTTCACGCTGGAGTTGTTCGTTAATAAAATCGATCCTCTGGAGGCGTTTTTTAGCGTACTCGGCCTGTGCCCTTTGTAATTTCTCAGTAGCGAGATCGTGCCGCTTCCTTTCTTCCTGTATTTCAGCCGCGTGGTCATCTCGTAGTTTCGAGAAGAGGAAATTACTCCCGGAAAATGCCAGGGCATTCACTAACGCCCCACCGACCATCATAGCTATCGTGGCCATCCTATATTTATTTCATTATATTTTCAGGTATTATCCCTTGTTTTACTAGGATGTCTTTTGTGGCCATCGCCATACCAAGGTTCATTATGAGCATACCCATTTCCTGCAGGTTGAAATCTAGCTTGATAGTTGGTTGTTTAAGCACCATTTTAGTCAACCGAGCGTACCCTACGGCTAGACTGGCGACCACTGTGGCGTGGTATGCGTCGTTGACGAACGTTTTCCCCTCAGACATTATGTATATGATATAAAAATATTAAAATTATAACATGATATGCGGGTCGACAGTGGGGGTTACCCTCCCACTGTTGGGAGGCTCACTGTTGGGGGACTCACTGTGGGAGAGTACCCCCACGTATAACCATGTTATAACCACGGCAGCACCTACAGCCAACAACAGTCGGGGGTTGATAATTTTATGTTGGTTACACCACCGTTTTTTACCGGCAGCTACTCTCTTAGGATTCTTCTGCCTGGTTACTGTTGGGGTCACTTCCTCCACTGTTGGGGGTTCCCCCACTGGGGTCACTTCCCTCACCTCGGGAGGGGTCTCCACCGTCACCTCGGCCATCTATACTATTATTATTATTTTTTCTCTCAAATTGACAATGCTTTGCCGTGATTATCGCCGCCGTCACTGGAGCCAACAACATGCCATATTTGTGGTACAGCTCGCAGCTGATAGAGCTCATGGCGTGTTCGATAAAAGGGTCTTTCTCGAGGTCCTCCCACAGGTAAAGTCGGCGCTCTGGTGGAATGGGAAGGAAGTATGACACAATACCGGTGCATATCTGGGTCATAGCCGATCCTATTGTCTTTGTCATTTCTGCTCCGAGCCGGGACTCGTATCTAGCGTACAGCTTATCGATTTCTTCGGCTGACATTTTGTGAATTTTATCCGGAGTGTAGTCTCCAAAGTAATGTTTGGCTTTGCCGCCAACAGCCAACGCCACCAGTTTCTCTCACTTGTCATCATCCCCAGACAGTTGTTCGAGCAATTCCTCACACTCCATCTTATAACATAACAAGTAAGATTTAGTTTTAACTATATAATACCCGATGCAGGCAAAACACAGAGAAATGAAGGTTAAGTTGCACACGACAAACACTTCAAATATCATAGCTATACTTAGCATTTGCTTAGCTTTGCTTAGCTTTGCTTAGCTTTGCTTAGCTTTGCTTAGCTTTGCTTAGCTTTGCTTAGCTTTGCTTAGCTTTAGCATACTCTATAAGCCACTGGTTGGTCGGTCTTGAGCACGAGCTTAGCGTGTTTAGTTTCAGCGAGCTGTTTCTTCACCCGTTCCCGTTCTAATTTGCTCATCACATCGTTCTCTCTCAAACACTCCTCGAACGAATCCCTGTCCTTGCAGTGAAATAAGGCCACCCATCGCGTCTGCTCCCTGAGGTCTTTCAACACCGAGTTGAACTTCTGCGTTAGCACCCAGACGTTGTGATTTGCATGCCGGCCGGAGAAGGCCAGGTACGATAGCATGTCTCTCTTTTTTGTTATCTCGCGATTAGCGCTGCAGTCGTCCAGTATGAACAGCGTCGGTTCCCCTTTAAATTTCTCGTGAAGAGCTTTCAACCAGTCCTGCAGGTGTGTTCCAGGGTCGATTTTGTGTACGTCCGGGTCCGTCATCACCCAAGGTCGCGCGTACGTTTTATTCATGCTCAGAGTAGGGCACATGATAACGATGTTATCGAACACATCCTTGTAGTAACCCTCCAACATATCCAACACGAAAACGGTCTTCCCACAGCCAGTCTGCCCGCACACTATGGCGCAGTGTGGGTCAGTGGGGAGGTCAATAGATGGCTTGCACGAATCTCCCATTGTCTATATTAAGTTGCGCGTCCATAATAACGTACAGATATAATTTCAACTTACCAGCGGGTTGAGCCTTCTTAGTAATCTGGATGGTTATCCCTTCGCTGCCGTTATCTATACGGCGCCCGCTACCATGCAGTTTATCATCATCCGTGGATCGCATGTCCAACCATAGGGCGTACTTGGTGGTCAGGTATTCACCGATCTGCACGGAGCCGAGGTCCAGGTCCTTTGTTATGTAATCCCCCACTGGTAGCTTTTTTATCTCATCCCACTGCTGGTGTGGTCTCATACCATGACTGAACAGCTGAACGCCCTCGATGGTCACTTCCACCTTTTCAATCTCGGGGTTGAAAAACTTCTCGCTGTCCCTCCGGAATGGCTCGTAATCCTCCACGGGGACGACCAGGATACCTTTCATCGATCGCGCCGGCACGTTCAGGTTGATATTCCACACAGTGTCGCTCTTATCTCGCATGACTGATCTATGCCTCAGTACGCGATCGTACAGGATAGCCATCTTCCCAGAGTACTGGCTTCGAACCTGCCTGGCCAGCTCCGGGCTAGTGACCATGTCGAACTCCAGAGAGATGTTGTCTATGGCATAACTGGCCTCATCACCGTTCGGCGTACGCACTACTTTGCTATAGTCGTTAAACATGAGCTCGTATTCGAGCCTATCACCCAGAGCGGCCTGGTAAAACGGTGCGTGTCCCGTGAGCAACTCGAAGTCGAGCGGCACGCAGAATCGATTCCCGTATGCTCGAGCGATGGCCTTTTCACCGTCCGATAGCTTGTCTTGCTGGTCTGGCGTGAAGGCATACCCTATGCGCAACCGGGTTGATTTGCTGATGCCCTGGTACACATCATTGACTCGTTCTCCCTCACTTTTCCAGAGATCCCCGTAGCAGTGAAACACGTCGCTGTCGTCGATGCTCAGCACCTCGTTACCGCTGATCTTGACGGTCGTTTTCTTGATGATAGCTCGAACCACGTTCCGCACTAGCTCGCGTTTGTCGTTGTCGGAGGTCAGCGTGATATTGAACGCCAGTCGAACAGTGCCTGGTACAATGAGGTCATTCTCACCAAGGTTTGGAAATCTAACCAGCAGAGTTTGATTCTGGTCTATCTTGCTGGGATTGTTGGTGATGGTCACCGACTGACGCACGGCTCTGGCTCCTAATGGCTCTCTCAATCTTCTGAAAGGATCTAATTTTCTGCCGTACATTGTTATATATAAATGAAATATATTTTTAATACTAAATAATGGATGAAGACATACCTATGGAGACGTGGCATGATCCTATGGATGATACAGGGGCCGAGCAGGAGACCTCATTCTCAGGTGACCCACTCATGGAGGGCGCCGTCGACGATTATTACAACGCAGTTGAAAATAAATCCAAACTCAAGCCGTTGGGAAGGGACTATTCCAGGTTAACCCTCGATAGAAATGGCACGCTGCGTTTGAAGGCTCACCCGGAGATCGATCTCGTGAATAAACGCACGAGAGAACCGCTTGCTTTATCAACACTGGGCAGTCGACATGGGAGTGACTTGATCCGCGATGAACTAGGTTTCATAGATTACGGTGGCGCACGACCTAAGCTTCCTCCGAAGGTCCGTCAAGATGTGCAAGATTATGATATTAAAAAGGTGTTGGCCGACTACGAGAACAAGCCCTTCCCGGGTTTCGAACATACCTTTCGGGAACTGCGGGGGTTGGACCTGTTGATGCAAACCATTCGTGGTCAGCTCTGGAAAAGCACGGCCAAAGTGAGTGAGATAGACGGCCACATCGACTATGAAAAGGGCAAACTCGGTGAAACTGAGGACGAGTCTATGAAAGCCACCATCGAGGAACGAATACGTAAGTTGGAAGAGGAAAGGCAGGTCTGGTTGGAGACAGCGTCCGGCCACAAAGAAAAGCTTCGATCCCAGGCCAACGGAAACCATGAATCAAGTCCTCTACCGAGACACCACGTTAGCAGACAGGATTCGGATATTGTTCCGGGAGCAAGGGATCACCATCGCCAGCATTCTGACTGCATTGGGTTTCATCATATCAACCCTGGTGGTGTCACTGACAGGGGGTACCCCTGTGGGGGGAACTCCCACACACCCCGGCGGTGGTGTTAAAGACTGGATAAAAAAACTCGGGGAAGGCCTAGCTAAACTGGCTGGTAAAGCCGCCGAAGCCCTTCCCGGCATCCTGGGTAGCATCGTCTCGTGGTTGTTGGGCGCTCTGGCTAAAACTGCCACGTGGCTCAGTCAAAACCTGTGGGCAGCCATCGTCGCCGTGGCGGGTCTGGTGTACGTAGCGGCTAAGAAATTTTTAACCAAATAAGCCCCAAAGCTACCCCACCAACCACCAGGGCCGTTTTACTATCAATATGCTGCTCCTGAATATAGGGGGCCACCTCCTGTGTTGGTTGAACTTTAGGCTCCGGGGGCGGCGCCACTATACCCGTTTCACGTGGTGGGATGTGTGGGATATAGGGGGTGTTAATATCGGAATGATACCCAACTTTTGATCCGCCGTGGCTATGACTATTTTGTTGTTATAACCCACCACTTTTTTTACTCTCAGTTGCATATCACTCTGAGCCATGTACAGCCCCACGCCGAACACGTAATTGACTTTCGATCTGGCGTATTCTAACACGTTTTGGTAACGGTCGATGGCCCGCGGGAGATCAACTGGAGAATTGATAGCATCCTCAACGTTGGCAACGAACTGTTTCTGAGCGTCGTAAGCAGTTCCCTTACCGATGATGTTGGAACGCGTCATCGACTGCGCACCCAACAGCGCCCACACGTACGTTCGAATCGAGTCGTTCAAGCGTATTGTACCAGCACGAGTGAATCCTTTCGATGTTTTTGAGATCATTTTAGTCCAGGCTGTGGCTGCATCAGGATTGGTTTGCTTTATGCAGCTGACATGGATCTTTTCATTCGTTGTGGGGCCTGTAAATGTATGACGGTTTGGGTTGTATGTACCATCTGCAGAACCGGCCATATATGTTCCGGACCTGTAGAAGTACACGAGAACTATACCGAGACCATGGTTAACACCAGGAAGGCGAAAGTCTTTATTCGTTGGAATCTCAAACTCCCCACAAACACGTTCATAAGCGCGTTTATCATAGGGGTTATTCGTCATACTCCACGCTTTATCTTGGGGAAGAGGAGCACTTATTTCCTTCAATATTCGTCTCGTTTGATAATAAATATGAAACACAATGACTGCCTTACTCAGTTCGTCTATACCGTAGTCTAGTGTCACACCCAACCCTGTCGTCGCACATCACACAGCAAAGTTGAGTTGGTTCTGCCAAAACTGCATTGGGTTTTGATTCCAGTTTACCACCGCCTGCGCGTTATTAACGGTCACGATATAGTTTTCAAAGATATTAATAAAGGTTGTTTTAAACCCCGTACTACCTACCACCACGATTTTCAAGTGTGCTAAGTCCATATTATAATATATAAATTATATATTATAATATGTACATAACACTTCCAGGAATAACGAGCGGTGAGGCCGTTCAGCTGACGCACGCGATCGATAACACGTCAGGCCAACTCGAAGTCGCACTCTGCGATATCACCTACCTACCGCAATGGACTAACATCAACGCCAGCAACAATAAGCTGTTCGTCAGTGGAACTCGCAGTCAGATAACTGACAGCTACTACAGCGTGTGCTCTCTAAACGACGAGGTCTTCAAACCCCTGGGAGCCGAACTCAAGATGAACGACTCAAACGTGTACAGTGGTGTTAATCAACAACGGAAGAAACCCCTTGAGGCTCGGCCGACCATTAGCGAGGATACTCGGTATGTCTCCAGTAGTATAGGTAATAGGGGTTCTGGCTCACTTTCACAAAATGTCTCTACAAAGCCTTATTTACTAAATAAGGCTTTGGTTGGGTCATTAGCTCTTGCTACTATTACCCCTACTACAAAAAAGTTGGCGGTAATTACTGTGCCTTGGTAGGAGGTAATACTGTGCCGTACGGTACGATCAATAATTCTTCTCTTACAAATCCCCTACCCGGCCCATTCCTCAAGTAGTACAAGTTAGGTTCGTCGGCTTTCATATCCACTTTATCTATGTTGTAAGTTTTGACTGACCATATAGGATCGGTGGCTCGCTTACGGCTATCGCCCTCGTGTTCCCCCGGCTGGTATAGATACCTCACTAGGGCCCTATCTGGTATCTGTTTCTCCTTCCCACGCAATGGAGCGGCCGACTCTGCAACTATTGATTTTAGTTTGATAGCGTCTGCCGGTTTCTTACCGGTGAGACGGGTGACTTCATGGTTGATTGCCAACACCACCTTGGGTAACCTCGTGACCCATTCAGTCGATCGTTTTCCAGGGGTGCCCATCTCCCTAGCATACTGATAGCCGAACAAGCGCTCAGCCAAAGTCCTATTAAATCTCTCAACTATGGCTTGGCTGCGATGGGCTCCGGCAGTGCCACGTCTGACCTTTGTATCGTGTTTGGCTAGCAGTTGAGACACGGCACCCATGAACTCCCGTCCGGGGTCAACTTGCAGCTCTGTTGGCCACGTCAGCGGGCTGCGTTTGTATATGCGTTCGAATCCTCTGGCTACCTGGGCCGAATCTTTCGTGGTCAAGGGTTCGGCTTCCTTGTTACGACTGGCTATATCAACTACGGTTAAGGCATACTTGTACCTCTTGTCGTGGGGTAGGAACAGTAGGTCTGCCTGGTGAACGCTATTAGGTATGTTAATACCGAACCTCCTTCTAGGCACGTAGCGTGGTGCCGGCAAATAGATCTGCCACAGGGCTTGTTTTTCAAGCCACGCTTTGGCTTCCTCCGGGGGTACTCGCGCTAGTTTAGCTAGCTTATCTACTGCGCTAGCTCCTTTCCAGTACCCACGCGGGCTGTAGTAAATAGCCTCAATTTTTTTCATGTCCATACGCGTATGTGTTTATCCCATCAATAGCTATCCAACGTTTCGTGTCCATAGGCGACAGGGACGTCTTGTTTATAGTCAGTCCGTATATCTTATGTCCATCACTTCTAAGTGTGTTCATTTTATGTCTAAAGGTACGGGTCTTGAACAGGGCTTCCTTGAATCTGGCGTGTTTGATGTGTTGTTTCACCACATACTTCTTAACCCCCTTAGCCTTCCGGATCTCACTATTGTCGGCTTTCAGTATGGAGTACATCTTAGGTCTCAAACCTATGTACTCGGCTATGGGTGTGCCAGCACACTCGTCCTTCATCTTACCTAGGACCTTTTTATTTACCGTACTGTGTAGGGTATGGGTCTTAGGATAATCGCTGGTGTCGTATAAATCGAGGTGTTTTTTCATGTCCTCGTACACGTCCTCGGTTTGAATCTCCATCAGCAGGGAATCCGTGTCAGTGTACAGTACTTCACACCTGTCGCCGTACTGTTTCTTGAGCTCGTTGTAGTAAAAGTCGTACATCAGGTGTTTGGATAAATCGAGGATGCTCATCCCCACGTAAACAGGCCGGTTGAATTTTATGTGGCTTTTCTTCATGTGTAGGGCAACCAGGTTGTCTGTGAATATCTTACTACGGTTGAATGCCGGACTGGCTATCAATTTCCTGAGCTTGTCTTCCTCACTTGATCTAACCAGCTTCACGGTCACGCGTTTCCTCAGGTTCTCCATAGTCTTACCAAACACCGAGTTATTCATGAGCTTGTAGAGATTTTTCTCAAAATCACTGGTTGCTTTTTTTCGTAGGTCTGTGTTCATTCTGATGTAGGGCTCCATCCATGGGCTCTGGTCGAACATGAGCACCCTGTGTATTTTGGTCAGCCTCATACCCAACGACAGGTACAGCTGTAGGTTGCGATAGTGAACGATGTACTTGGTCTTATTCATTAAGTTAGGCACGAGTTTTTCAACGTCTGTCACACGCCCACCTGACAAGTTATGTTGGTACTCAGACATCCAGTCTGGGTTAACCCTCATACGTTCGGGGGCCAGGGGGTAGCTGTTGTGTGATGTGTGTAATTCCTTGGGATACTCTAAGTGAACTTCGAGGATATACCCTTTGTTCGAATCTGGTGCAACCTCCATAACATCAACGTGGGGTACCCATTCGAATCCCCCTGTAGGTAGATACTGGCTCATGGCCCAGCCGTACAGGTTGTTTGCGTCGAGGTATAGAATGTGATTGGTTGGTTTGTTAGGATCGTAACCTTTCACGTATTGATTATTTGCTTTCGCGTATCGTTTGGATGCCATGGAAATACCACCTCGCAAGCCTTTCTCAATGAATAGGTGCATGTCGTAATCTGTGAGCAATTCCAAATTAACTCCGGTCTTTTTAAGCAAGGCGTCCCACGACAGACCTGGGCTGGTGTAATACCATGCGGGGTCGAGTTTATACTGCTTTAAACATGTCTGCCGAAACGTTTCAAACACGTCGGCTAACAGCAGTACATCTGTCCTCAAGTACAGGTCGTGATAATCACCCAGGTTCTTACAACCCAGTTTATTCCATACGTTAGTCGCGTGCGAGTAATCATCTCGTGAGACGGACGCCTCATTCAGCTTGCTATAAAAGCAGTCAATAGGGGGTAGTCTGGTCTCGGTGAACTTGGCCCAACTATCCATGTACTCATAGGGGTACACACCCTTCCTCATAAGCAGGGGTCTAGTCTCGGCGTCTGTGTATCGATCGGTGATAGGGAAGGTATTGTTGGCCTTGACCAGACTGTCGAGTGACGACAGGAGGAACTGAAACGAGTCAATGAACCTAAGTCCGTTTAAGCTGAAGGAGATGTATCTCTCCATGTTGTTGGGGATGCACGTTATATTACCATCGATTTTCGCGATGGCCTGCATGATCAAGTGTGAGTCGTACCCTCTCAAGTTGTGAAAGACAACGGGGATGTTTATTGTCTTAGGGTTGATTTTAAGCTTGAGGTTGCACGCGTTGTGAGCGGCGCCTCTATACTTACCAGTTATGTGACAGTGATCTCTCACCGAATCACCGTTAAGTGGTGAGTCGCACACGTGACAGTTAGTGCTACTAGCGTGAGCTAGCCTGTCGGCTCGGGTCATACGCATGGGAGCGATTCTATACAATGTATTCCTAATAATTTTTTCTTCCTCCTGCAAACACTTTAGAAACCTTTCAGCCGCGTCAGGGCCCCTATACACTACCGGAGCTTTCGTTTCCCCGTCACAACGGACGACAATGTATCCAAACGAACAGGCTTTATGCTCTTGTGTCTTGTGGGTGAAGCTACCCCCACTGGGGGAATCCCCACCCACAACTAAGGCTTCGAAGTCGGCGTATATAATATAAGGTACAGACATTTGGTTCTTGTGGTTACTGAATTTTAGGATATTTTCACCTTCCTTAGGCATTTCGACTCGTATGGCCGTCTGCCCCACACCTTGACAATCATCCCGGTGGGATTCTAATAAATCAGCTCGACTGAAACCGTGTAGACATCGTTCACAGAAGTGGGTCTTTCCTTTGTATGCTGATTGGTCATACAACAGCTTGCTAAAGTGTTTTATCCACGTGTAGTGATACTTTTCACCTAGTTGGATCATGAATATATTGATAACTTGGCGATCCTTCACCGGGCTGACCCTGTGTACTATTGTTGTGTTACCTTCGTGCCCAAAGACATTTATAGCCAGATTATTCTGTTTTTCTACTTTAGTGATCTGGGATATGGGGGTGGGTTCATCTATACCATCCCAATTAAGCCCATCATCTTGGGGATAGCTAGAAAGCCTATCTGAATTCTTGCCAGCTGGAAATAAGGCTGACCTGATAGCTAACCTAAGGCAATCGTTTCCTCTATTCTTAACGTTTACTATGGCATGTTTGTTCCTATAGTAGGGAGGCAAGGCTAGGTATGACCCGCCTCTGAACGGCACGTAGTTAGCTATGTCTAGATAGACATTATCGATTTTATCTACAGCCCACCCGGACCCCAAGTGTGTATAGCGTTCTAGGTGTTCTCGTATCTGCTGAAAACTTGTATCGATTGATGCGTCAATGGTCTCTGCATGTGTGACGACCTCTTGTTTACCTCGGAAGTAAGGCTGAACATACTCAGTGGTACTCCCAACCTGCTTATCGAGCGACATTTTCACTGTGATCTGAAACTTGATACTTCCTAGATTATTTAGTTCCTGGTTGACCTTATCAGCTATCAGAGGCTTGATATCTATAATGTCTATGTTTCTATCAACGTGCATGCGCCAACCTCTCAAATAGTTACCTACAGCGCGCTCAGTGCTCACGAACTGTAGGTCAATAGCTCTATTCTGCCGTAATAATTCTAAAAGCTGTGGTTTTCTCATACGGGAATACCCGCCTAAACCCAAATCGTGTGCCTCGGCTTTCAGTTGTTTTACAGTGGGACGTGCTACGGGGGCATGTGATAACAATGCGGTTAACCCGGCTCTCCCCAGGTTTGAATAACCCGTGTGCCCAAGCTGTTTTGCTTGAGCTTTTAATTGTTTTACCGTAGGAGGGGCTTCTAAACCTAGTAATCTCAACAATGCTGACTTCCGCATTCTAGAATACCCGATAACACCTCTCTGTTTTGCGACCCTCTTGAGCTCGCTTACAGCAGACATCGTGTTTACACCTAAGAGAACTAATGTCTAATTGGTTCACAGTGAGGGGAGGTAACTCTTAAGTGGCTATCTTGAGCAGTCGCCTACGTTCTTTTATGTAGCCTTTTTTATTCTCGTAAATGAGTTGATGTCTGACTACGTTCGCTCCGTGAGCTTTACATAGACAGTAGTGTCCTTTAACCCCGATACCACACACAGAACACGTGTAGTTAGGACTTCCCATATGGAAACAACAGAACCCCTGATTCCTGCATTTCCTACCACAGGCCTCGGTCTTCCCCATAAGTATATATTCGCATCGGTATGGAGCGGGTCTCATGTTTACTTATATAGGTGTTTTAGTTTAATTGCTTCGCAACCAACGCAGTAGCTGCTATACCCAACACTATGAAGCCCAGTTCACGATTCATTTGTCCCTTGGATGGTGTGTAGTACTGAGCGAGTGTGGGTTTATTGAGCGGTTCCAATTGTTTACCAGTTAGTAGGTAGTATTCTTTCATTGCTTCATCGACATCGTAGAATGTTTTAATGGCATGGTTTTCACGCTGTAGTTGTTCGTTAATAAAATCGATCCTCTGGAGGCGTTTTTTAGCGTACTCGGCCTGTGCCCTTTGTAATTTCTCAGTAGCGAGATCGTGCCGCTTCCTTTCTTCCTGTATTTCAGCCGCGTCATCATCTCGTAGTTTCGAGAAGAGGTAATTACTCCCGGAAAATGCCAGGGCATTCACTAACGCCCCACCGACCATCATAGCTATCGTGGCCATCCCTATATTTATTTCATTATATTATCAGGTATTATTCCTTGTTTTACTAGGATGTCTTTTGTGGCCATCGCCATACCAAGGTTCATTATGAGCATACCCATATCCTGCAGGTTGAAATCTAGCTTGATAGTTGGTTGTTTAAGCACCATTTTAGTCAACCGAGCGTACCCTACAGCTAGACTGGCGACCACTGTGGCGTGGTATGCATCGTTGACGAACGTTTTCCCCTCAGACATTATGTATATGATATAAAATATTAAAATTATAACATGATATGCGGGTCTACCATGGGGGATACCCCCATACCCCCACTGTTGTGGGTGGGTGGTGGCTCACTGTGGGAGGGTACCCCCACGTATAACCACGAGATAGCCAAGGCAGCAGTTACACCTACAGCCAACAACAGTCGGGTTGGGTTGGCCACTTTATGTTGGTTACACCACCGTTTTTTACCGGCAGCTACTCTCTTAGGATTCTTCTGCCTGGTTACTGTTTGTGAAGGGGTCACTTCCCTCACTGTTGGAGGTGTGGGGGGTATCACCTCGGGAGGGGTTTCCCTCACTGGTTCCACTGGGGTTTCCTGTGCAGCATCCATCTATACTATTATTATTATTCTTTCTCTCAAATTGGCAATGTTTTGCTGTGATAATCGCCGCCGTCACTGGAGCCAACAACATACCATATTTGTGGTACAGCCCGCAGCTGATAGAGCTCACGGCGTGTTCGATAAAAGGGTCTTTCTCGAGGTCCTCCCACAGGTAAAGTCGGCGCTCTGGTGGAATGGGAAGGAAGTGTGATACAATACCGGTGTATATCTGGGTCATAGCCGATCCTATTGTCTTTGTCATTTCTGCTCCGAGCCGGGACTCGTATCTAGCGTACAGCTTATCGATTTCTTCGGCTGACAATTTATTAATTTTATCCGGAGTGTAGTCTCCAAAGTAATGTTTGGCTTTGCCGCCAACAGCCAACGCCACCAGTTTCTCTCGCTTGGGGGAATCCCCAGTGGGGGTACCCCCCAACTGTTCGAGTAATTCCTCACACTCCATCTTATAATATAACAAGCAAGATTTAGTTTTAACTATATAATACCCGATGCAGACAAAACACAGAGAAATGAAGGTTAAGTTGCACACGACAAATACTTCAAATATCATAGCTTTGCTTAGCTTTGCTTAGCTTTGCTTAGCTTTGCTTAGCATACTATATATGCTACTGGTTGGTCGGTTTTTAGAACGAGCTTAGCGTGTTTAGTTTCAGCGAGCTGTTTCTTCACCCGTTCCCGTTCTAATTTACTCATCACATCGTTCTCTCTCAAACACTCCTCAAACGAATCCCTGTCCTTGCAGTGAAATAAGGCCACCCATCGCGTCTGCTCCCTGAGGTCTTTCAACACCGAGTTGAACTTCTGCGTTAGCACCCAGACGCTGTGATTTGCATGCCGGCCGGAGAAGGCCAGGTACGATAGCATGTCTCTCTTTTTTGTTATCTCGCGATTAGCGCTGCAGTCGTCCAGTATGAACAGCGTCGGTTCCCCTTTAAATTTCTTGTGAAGAGCTTTCAACCAGTCCTGCAGGCGTGTTCCAGGGTCGATTTTGTGTACGTCCGGGTCCGTCATCACCCAAGGTCGCGCGTACGTTTTATTCATGCTCAGAGTAGGGCACATGATAACGATGTTATCGAACACATCCTTGTAGTAACCCTCCAACATATCCAACACGAAAACGGTCTTCCCACAGCCAGTCTGCCCGCATATGATAGCGCAGTGTGGGTCAGTGGGTAACCCCAGGGGGGTGTGGGGGTCTTGTTTATTGTTGGGGGGTGTGGGGGGTACCCCCCATCAGTGGATGGCTTGCACGAATCTCCCATTGTCTATATTAAGTTGCGCGTCCATAATAACGTACAGATTTAATTTCAACTTACCAGCGGTTTGAGCCTTCTTAGTAATCTGGATGGTTATCCCTTCGCTGCCGTTATCTATACGGCGCCCGCTACCGTGCAGTTTGTCATCATCCGTGGATCGCATGTCCAACCATAGGGCGTACTTGGTGGTCAGGTATTCACCGATCTGCACGGAGCCGAGGTCCAGGTCCTTTGTTATGTAGTCCCCCACTGGTAGCTTTTTTATCTCATCCCACTGCTGGTGTGGCCTCATACCATGACTGAACAGCTGGTTGGGCACGCCCTCGATGGTCACTTCCACCTTTTCAATCTCGGGGTTGAAAAACTTCTCGCTGTCCCTCCGGAATGGCTCGTAATCCTCCACGGGGACGACCAGTATACCTTTCATCGATCGCGCCGGCACGTTCAGGTTGATATTCCACACAGTGTCGCTCTTATCTCGCACGACTGATCTATGCCTCAGTACGCGATCATACAGGATAGCCATCTTCCCAGAGTACTGGTTTCGAACCTGCCTGGCCAGCTCCGGGCTAGTGACCATGTCGAACTCCAGAGAGATGTTGTCTATGGCATAACTAGCCTCATCACCGTTCGGCGTACGCACTACTTTGCTATAGTCGTTAAACGTGAGCTCGTATTCGAGCCTATCACCCAGCGCGGCCTGGTAAAACGGCGCGTGTCCCGTGAGCAACTCGAAGTCGAGCGGCACGCAGAATCGATTCCCGTATGCTAGAGCGATGGCCTTTTCACCGTCCGATAGCTTGTCTTGCTGGTCTGTCGTGAAGACGTACCCTATGCGCGCCCGGGTTGATTTGCTGATACCCTGGTACACATCATTGACTCGTTCTCTCTCGCTTTTCCAGAGATCCTTGTAGCAGTGAAACACGTCGCTGTCGTCGATGCTCAGCACCTCGTTACCGCTGATCTTGACGGTCGTTTTCTTGATGATAGCTCGACCCACGTTCCGCACTAGCTCGCGTTTGTCGTTGTCGGAGGTCAACGTGATATTGAACGCCAGTCGAACAGTGCCTGGTACAATGAGGTCATTCTCACCAAGGTTTGGAAATCTAACCAGCAGAGTTTGATTCTGGTCTATCTTGCTGGGATTGTTGGTGATGGTCACCGACTGGCGCACGGCTCTGGCACCTAATGGCTCTCTCAATCTTCTGAAAGGATCTAATTTTCTGCCGTACATTGTTATATAAAAGAAATATATTTTTAATACTAATGGATGAAGATATAGATATGACGGAGATGCCGGGCGCTAGTGCCCAGGCATTCGATGATGAGCAGGAGACCTCATTTACTAGTTCACCATTGAACCAAGAACTCTTGGAAACACCGGTAAATGATTATTTCGAAAGTTTAAGAAGAGATAAAAACTACGTTGAACCACAGGGTCGATACCATAAGGATTTTTTTATTGATACAAAGGGTGTTCTACGCCTTAAGTCTGACCCAGGGGTTGACCTCTTTAACAAGAGCAATAAAAAACCACTGGCCTTGTCAACTCTAGCCAGCCGCTATGGTGTTGAATTTATCCGTAA
This sequence comes from Haliotis asinina, assembly GCF_037392515.1. Taxonomy (NCBI): domain Eukaryota; kingdom Metazoa; phylum Mollusca; class Gastropoda; order Lepetellida; family Haliotidae; genus Haliotis; species Haliotis asinina. Next base: position 7,880,549 of record NC_090283.1, on the reverse strand, counting down.
AAATCTAAACATGAATGATTACGGTGGTGCAATACCTAAGGCCGTTAAAGAAGATCTGCAAGCTACCAGATCCCACCTCACCACTAGAGATGAAATAACACCACAGCGTGCTACAGAAGCCTCAGACAGCATAGAAAAACTGTTGAGCACCTACTGGGACAAACCGTTACCGGGGTTTGACTTTCCGGTAAGGGAACTGCGCGGCTTAGACGAAGCCGTGAAACGCGTGCGTGGAGAACTCGTGAACAACATGGGGAAACTGAACGAAATCGACGAGCACATCGCTAGGGAAAAAACCAAACTCAACGAAACTGAAAACGATGATATGAAGCGTCGTATCAATGAACGACTACGCGATTTAGAAGACGAGAGACGTACACGATTGGAATCCGCTTCCTCGAATCGTGAACAGCTTCGATCCCAGATCAGTCGTATTCGGGAAACAATCGATAGAATACTGAATGAGGATACAACTTTAGCCAACAGGATTCGGATATTGTTCCGGGAACAAGGGATCACCATCGCCAGTATTCTGACTGCATTGGGTTTCATCATATCAACCCTCGTGGTGTCACTGGTGGGAGGAACCCCCACACCCCCCACACCTGGCGGCGGCGGAACTCCAAGTGGCGGTGGGGGTGTTAAAGACTGGATTAAAAAACTCGGGGAAGGCCTAGCTAAACTGGCTGGTAAAGCCGCCGAAGCCCTTCCCGGCATCCTGGGTAGCATCGTCTCGTGGTTGTTGAGCGCTCTGTCTAAAACTGCCATGTGGCTCAGTCAAAACCTGTGGGCAGCCGTGGCGGGTCTGGTGTACGTAGCGGCTAAGAAATCTTTAACCAAATAAGTCCCAAAGCTACCCCACTAACCACTAGGGCTGTTTTATTATCAATATGCTGCTGTACCCCCACATGCACATGAGGGTGTGTGGTGGACACATGAACTTTAGGCTCCGGGGGCGGCGCAACTATACCCGTTTCACGTGGTGGGATGTGTGGGATATAGGGGGCGTTAATATCGGGGTTGATACCCAACTTTTGGTCCGCCGTGGCTATGACTATTGTGTTGTTATAACCCACCACTTTTTTTACTCTCAGTTGCATATCACTCGGAGCCATGTACAGCCCCACGCCGAACACGTAATTAACTTTCGATCTGGCGTATTCTAACACGTTTTGGTAACGGTCGATGGCCCGCGGGAGATCAACTGGAGAATTGATAGCATCCTCAACGTTGGCAACGAACTGTGTCTGAGCGTCGTAAGCAGTTCCCTTACCGATGATGTTGGAACGCGTCATCGACTGCGCACCCAACAGCGCCCACACGTACGTTCGAATCGAGTCGTTCAACCTGACTACCCCGGCACGAGTGAATCCTTTCGACGTGTCCAGCATGAACATTTTCCACCCGTCTGAGGTTGACTGCTCCACTTTCTGGACTATGAAAGCAACCCCACCTTTAAAGTTCATACGATCATCCCTCCATTCATTACTCGACAAAGCAAAGTCCTGGCGTAGTAAATCATGTCGTTTCAGTAAATCACTGACTTCTTTCACTGGTCGCCACCCATCATAAGGAATACCCAACCCGTGGTTCGGCCCCGGCAAACGCCAATCCGTCTTCGGGTTCATTTCGAATTCATTGCAAATACGTTCGTAGGCACGTCTATCGTACGGGTTGTTTGTTGCGTCCCACGCTTTGTCCTGTGGGAGGGGGGCTCTGATCTCTTTAAGGATACGTCTGACCTGGTAGTACACGTGGAATTTGAACACAGACTGACTCAGCGGTCCACGCCGAGTGTCGGTCAATGTCACACCACACCCCGTTGTAGCGCACCACACGGCAAAGTTTAATTGATTCTGCCAGAACTGCATAGGGTTGTTGAACCAAGCGTGGACTGCCTTGATGTTAGTCACCGAAAGCTTATACTGATCGAACACATCTAAAAACTGGGCATTGAAATACAACCCAGGAGCAACCACGATCTTCATGGGGGAGAAATCTACATCCAGTTTAGGGTAAAACACACCAGGGGAATACATTTTAAAACTATTATATAATGAGCATATATACTCTAACATGTACATAACACTTCCTGGAATAACGAGCGGTGAGGCCGTTCAGCTGACGCACGCGATCGATAACACGTCAGGTCAACTCGAAGTCGCACTCTGCGATATCACCTACCTACCGCAATGGACTAACATTAATATCAGCAACAATAAGCTGTTCGTCAGTGGAACTCGCAGTCAGATAACTGACGGCTACTACAGCGTGTGCTCTCTAAACGACGAGGTCTTCAAACCCCTGGGAGCTGAACTCAAAATGAACGACTCAAACGGCACAGTGGTGTTAATCAACAATGGAAGAAACCCTTTGAGGCTCGGCCGACCATTAGCAAGGATGCTCGGTATGTCTCCTGACGAGATAAAACCAACAACAACCGTCACAGGCACGAAGTTACTCGATCTAGTACCGTACCGAGAGCTGTACATTCATCTCGGTCAGGTGAGCACAACGTACAACATTCAAGGAGGTCACCCTTCCACTATACTGAGAGCAGTGCCGGTGAAAACTGAGAAATACAACGACGGTAGAACCGAGTCGTTTTCACCACGGCAGTATAAGAGATTAATCCAGGGCAACATACCTGAGCTGATAATATCGGTGTTAGATATAAATCATAATCCTGTAAATATAGGATACCTCAGCTTAACGCTTCATGTAAAATGACCAGCGCACAAGGGCCCGGAGTGAAAAAATGCGTCAATATCGGGATCTCCGACCTCGGAGACACGCGCGGTTTCGACGCTCCCGGAGTAGATGGTAAATCGTACGCCTTTCAACTGAAAAACAACATTTACAAACGCGTTGAAGTCACCTCCGGTGGAGCCCTAAGTGATATAGTAGATACCACAAGAGCAACAGTCAACACTAAGTACGCCCTTGTCAACACCGGTAATAACTGGATAATATACCCATCGGTCGGGGGTAAACTGTTCGACTTAGACGATGTTGAGAGCACTACCGTCGCCCGAAACAAGCCATATATGCTCGTCTTCACCGAAGATGACAAGTGGGTGTTGTTACCCGATAACGACTGGTTTCTCAATATTAGACTCGTCTCTCCCTACGTGTTCACGGATAACAAAGACAACCACCTAAACAAAGTCGTGAACAATGGAACCCTGCTCGTGGCTTACGTCCCAACTCAGAGACGTAGCGTAGTCGTCAGCCCACTCGACACTATGGCAGCCCACATGCTATCGAGTAAACCGGCCATACAAAACGTGAAATTGCAGTTGGTGTCTGAATTCGAAGGCGTGGTCAGTATACTAGAGAGTCTACCGGCAAACTCAACACTGATCATCAAAGTCTACCTAGGGGAACCATCGGGAAATGATGTCGAGATCGTGAAGGGGATCAAACTCGGGTGGGGGAAACGACACCAGTATCAAGTTTGCAACGTTTACGCGCGGATGGGTGTCGGCTCCAACACCAGTCTGCAGGGTGTCAACGTGATCGTGGAAAACAAGATATCACTAACCAATATCTTCCTGCCTGACAACATACACTTCATGGGTATGAAGTTCACCCCTGAACTATTATCAGAAAACCAGTTGGAAATTATATCGTAATAGTATAATAATGACCAGTCATCATCCCAACACTACGCTTAACGACCTAGGAGATACGGAGGGATTCGATCAGCCTGGTGAGGAAGACACCTTATATATCCTGCACTTCAAAGACAACGTGTACAGACTGGTGTCGTTATCAGATTTAAAAGAGCCCAAATGGCTGATCAACTTAACACTCGCCTCACCTTATATCACAATAAACGCAGATACGTGGCAGATCTCTAAGATTAGGAACAACGGTATCTGGGTCGGGGATTTCATTCCGGAGGAATCAGTACTCATGAAAACTACTGATACCGAAAAAAATAGGTTAAAGTCTGGAATAAAAAATAAATTAATATTTAGCAATAATCCTTATATGGATCTTGTTGGTAGAATATTCTCCCCTTTCACACTCATCATAGAAGTCTTCTTTTATTTAGACAAGGAAAACACCTCAAGAGTACACCAATTTTTACCCGGGGTGTCAATACACTGGTTTGACGAACACGCAAACAAATATTGTCGTATTGTTATACAACAGGATACCCACGGGGGTCCTATAAACCGCTTAATAAGCCTCAGTGGGGTTTTTATTACAACAGGAAAGTCTATTAGCCTCTCACCTATTACCCTGAGTAGTAATCTAGAACTTGTAGACTTCAAATTCATTGATAGAATATTAACTGAAACCCAATTAAAATATCTTTCAAAATATATATTATAGGATGGGCCTGTACCCAGTCGTAGAGGAAGTAGCGAAGACGCTGGAAACCGTAGATGGGTTCCGCTTGAGGCAGTTATGTGATGTGAAACGCCAACTAGAACATGAGCGTGACACGCGGAAAGCACTATGTAAAAAGTACCATAGAGCTTTCAATATCGTGGACGGGGCTGACACTACCCTTATCGCAACCAGCATGGGACTAGGGGCGGCAGGTGTTGGGTTGTTAGCTACCATCGTGGCTGCACCTATAGTGCTAGGTATTGAAATAACAGCTGGGGTGGCAGGGGTGTTCGGGTTGGCGCTTAAGTTGGTATCACGCAGACTGCATCGTAAGGTATTGAAACACGACGAGATCAGGATTCTGGCCGAATCAAAGCTCAACACAGTGAGTGAGCGTATTTCCACGGCACTCTCTGATAGTAAGATCTCAGAAGAGGAGTTTCGTTCAATCCTCTCTGAACTCAAAAAATATAACGGAATGAAACAAGATATTCGATCCAAGTCTCGTAAGTCTGCTATCAGCGAGGACGAGAAAAAAAAGTACATAGAACAGGGGATACAAAAAGCCCAACAAGCCTTTATTATGAACACCAAAGAGATCATAGGCGGTTCACGTTAAACTGTTTCATCGATATAAACGTGACATAGGCACAGTAATTACCGCCAACTTTTTTGTAGTAGGGGTAATAGTAGCAAGAGCTAAGGGCCCAACCAACGCCTTATTTAGTAAATAAGGCGTTGTAGAGACTTTTTTTTTAAAGTGTTTTAAAACCCCCATTCCCTATACTACTTGAGCAGTTTGCGCACTGTTGATCCTCCATGCACTTATCAGCTGTAAAAGAAGATACGTTCATTGTACACAAGCATAAGCATAATTTCTTACAGCTGATTATACATTTGAGTACAAGTTTAGATAATACTTCATGTTACTGTTTTATGCCCAGCAGTGCACTCGAAATTAATCCAAACCAACAAATTAACTAAACCAACAGAATACACAATGAAAGGAAATATGTTTTCACAACTGACTTCACTGGAAGCACAGAAAGACATTCGTCTCCACAACAAATGTAATTTTTTTGCCTTTAACTGATGCAAAATAGCCAATGAATATAAAAGCTACCTTGTGTTGACAAAAGCCTCACAGCTACAATCAGTATCACGCGAACATCCATTGCCCTCCTAAAATCGTAAAAACACATCATTTTAGTAAGTTACTGTGACACTAAGCCTCAGATTAATCGATTTCGCGATTTCAGTTATAAGCGAGTGTCAAATCAATGGGTGAGTAATGATTGTTGTCCAAATACAAACGTACCTGTCCATTGAGATGGGCTTCAACTGTATGGGGAGATGGGAGATGAACACTGCTGAACTTAAGTTTCGGGTGTTTCTGGCAACACAGAGCAAGTGTTTTGTGGATGTCATAGTTTCACTGTGGTTTCAACTTCCCATGGCAAAGGTCGGAAAACACAGCCAATGTGTGCCTCATTCTAATACAAACGGTTGTGTACTAACGACATCAATATCACGGACATGATCTCTACATGCATTCTCAGATGTATTTATACATCACAGTCCCTGGACATATTTTGTATAGGTTTTGAGTGGCATATTTGTATTGGGGTTAATGTAACCCTGTCGTCTAAAGTAAAAGCTCATTGGTGAAGAGAGAACAGGCATTGTAGACAATACAGGCAGTGTTAGTATGACATAATCAGTGCTTTACAAACTGCCATCAAACGTTGTGAAAAGGATTTTCCTATTTTTAAGAAATGGTATTAGGTACTGATGTTAGGTTTTCTCAATACCTTTCTCTTAATAGATGTAATGGATGTAGTCTCATGTGCTAATGCGAGCAAGTTATGTTTTCCGAAACCCTTTCTCTAAGAAGACATAATGGGTGCCAGATTCAGTACTGGATTGAGTAAGTTCTCTCTGTGTAGGAATAGAGTGTGTGGTATCCAGTGCAGGTGTGAGCAGGTAAGGTTTCCCCTTGGGCGATTTCAAGGATGAAAACATCTCTTGTAACTAGTCCCATTGTTGAATGGAAACCAAAGTTACTTAAACACGTTTGTCTGTGGACGCTTTTTGAAAACAACATATGTGATACCATACGAAAGAAAATTTACAAATTCTATTCCTGAAGGCAACTGAAATCACTGCAAAGGAAGACATTTTTTTCTTGAAGACTATACTGTAGTCACATATATACCAACAACTGAATGGAAGACCTAGAGTAGCAATGGAAGATATCTAATTATTCATCGATGACAAGGGATGAATGGTTTCTGCAAGGTTATGGTTTGAAAACTAGGTACCTTCAAAGTGATGTATCTGAATTTTGGGTAATGAGATATATTCTATTGCTACTCTAGGTGTTTCACACAATTCCCGGATCATCAACAAACAGATCCCACATTACGGGAGTGCATGACTGGAACGATTCAGTGTGTTATCTCCATTGTTCTGCATCCTGTGCCCTGGGAAAGGAATCTCAGGTAGTACAGAGATGCTGACATTATCTTCTCTGCCGTATGGCCCAGGAAAGAAGTCGGCCAAGCAGTAAGTGCAAAGTCACTGTTGTCTTCTTCCACTGCGGGTCCAAGTTGGTGTCTTTGCTTTCCGCTGAGATACTGCATCGTAATCGTCTTCCTCTGCCCATCCTTTTCGCTGTCCTCTCTACTGAGAGACTTCATGGTAATCTCCTTCCTCTCACGGTCTATGTTGCTGCCCTTGCTGTTGAGATACTTTATCATAATCATCTATATCCCAGTACCGATGCACTGGGCAGTACTCTCCTGTTTCCAGTTGCCTTGATCACTCTGTAAGTATTGACTCATCTATTTGGTGATCCCTGAAATATACACATGATCAATACAATAATGCACAAGTATCTTATTCTATCAAGTATGATTAATATAATAAACATAACATACTGTTTTCAGAATAAATATTATATATACCAACTTTTCTATAGGCGAAGGCAACGACGGAACATATAATCACCAATATGCAAGCTATGTCAACTCTAAGAAGAAGCATCCATCCAGCCGACAGTCCTAGTCACAGAACATACACGGTGCTGACTAAAAAAATCTTACATATACTTTAATTATTGCAGGAAACTGTGAAATCATACACATTCAGACCCAGCAAGGTGTGACGTCTGTATTTTCGAACAAATTATCCTTGAACAAGTACTGTCCTTTCAGCATCATAAATACTGAGACACGTCCAACACAAACGTATCTTAAGAAGATGGTGGCATTGTTGCGTTTTAGTCGTTGGCCTAATCAAACATTTACGTTGAATACATATCTTGGAACTAGGATTACAAGCACCTCCCGGCCAGTTCTTGCAGGATAGTTGACAGGGTTGTCCATTCTGTCCTTGGATACAACAATTGCCACAAGAACTGTTGTTTTGGTTGGTTTGTTCTTAAGACAGGCCTCTGGACAAAGTTTGCAGTCATCTCCAAAGCAGCGAGACAGGCATCATATTACAACCCAGAAAATTTCGGCTACACTTAATCGGTGAGGAACAATATCTCAACATATCAGTACATCTGGGTGAACAGTTCCTGCAGGTGGATCCATGAGGATAATCTAATATATAAACATCTGCGTTAAGGACAAATCTGTAAAGTATTTTTAATAGCATCCCTATATCTATTGCCTTTCAGCTTGAGGTGGGAAGCAAAGTGTTAATATATGTGCTGATCGATCCCACCAGGAGAGCTCACCTGTGACTGGGTGTAAAGACCTTCGAGTCAACTTTGTGTTACAGACTCAGTGTTGTCTGAACCCCTAGTAAACAGTACACAAACTTGTGCGGCTAGTGGTCCAGCGAGGATGAGGTGGCAGGATCTAGCTAGAGGTCAACTTTGTGTGACTCTTTCAGTGTTGTCACAAACCCTAATTTACAGTACATCAATCTGAATCCACGAATTCGTTGGTATATTACCAGGTGGGGACCACACGAACACGTGCAAACACCTAGCTGCGGGTTCAGTACCGTGCAGTCAAAACTTAGTACTAAGTAATGTGACAATGTCTCCCAGACAACCCAGCGGTGAATTGGCACCGCGTAAGGATGGGAAAGTTACATTAACTCTGTGCACATAGTACATAGCAAGAGCTGTATGGTATGACGTTTGGACGTTGACGTTTGTCATGAGTCGGCTCATGTTCTTCCAAATATCATAATTCACCAGTAACGCCCGGGATTTGTTCTGTAAAAGAGATGGGTCGTGGAGGGTTGCCTAGTGTTTAAAGCGTTACCACGTCACGCCGAAAACCCTGGTTCGATTCATCACATGGGTGCAATGTCTGAAGTCCATTTGGTGTTTCCATCGCCTTGATATTGCTGGAATATTGCTAACAGCGGCGTAAAACAGTGCTCACTCACCACAACCTTGGGAGTGTTAAGGGGGGAAAGGTGGCAGGGGCGTTTCACTGTGGAGGACGGAGGTAACATTCTCAGTGTTATAAGTAATTATGACCCATGAAAATCCGGATTGGAATCGGTTTTGGCTCGTTTGTATTGTTCGCTGGTTATCGCCGACCTCAATTCTATCTCATCCCGGTGCAGATATTATCTTCGGCATCCCATGTTTGTCGTAAGAAGCGGGTGGTGGATGAACAAATGAAATAAGCAAAGTATCCCATGAGTGGACAAAGGAAAATAAGTCCCCCATTGTAAATAAAGTTCAAATATTACTCACCCACCCCACTCCATCGCCACATACATACATACATACATACATACATACATACATACATACATACATACATACATACATACATACATACATACATACATACATACATACATACATACATACATACATACATACATACATACATACATACATACATACATACATACATACATACATACATACATACATACATACATACATACATACATACATACATACACGTTCACAACTCGCTCACTCATGCCCGCCTACCCCACAAACAAACACGCATCCACTCGCTCGCTCACGCACTCGGCTCAAGACAGCGGGGCATTAAATGATATTCCCTATACTGGTGGTGACGTTTGTTTTCTGCTCACATTGCTGATACCTTACTCACAGGCGATCCACCCGCTGGTCATCCCTGATGAGATAACAGGTCCATATATGACTATGTCCAAACTATCACATTCCAGTAACCAAAATGAACAAAGCAATGATCATCGTGTGAGTTGACAGTTTGATGCTGTGTTTCCGTACAAAGCAGGAACTAGAACTACTGAATGATGTTTCACAAACGTGATTCGATTAAAGTTACACTTGTACTCTGGACTTCAGTCGTGGGAGGGTTGTTGTAATACATGCACAGCTGTGTATATTCATGTCTTCGTCTTCTCGTGTCAACCCGTGTGCGTTGAAGCTGACGATTGGTTATGTAAATACAAGTGTATGTCGTTCACAGAAAATATTCAAACATCATTAAAGCCACCAGGTGCTTCTTTCAGAGACAATTTCTGTCCAGGACAATAATACAATAACGCATTCCTAGCAGTTTTCTCTTGACTATACCATCTCTCCTTGTAGCCGACGAACGTGTTGTTTCACGTGTGAAAGTATTAAAAGAAGGACAAAAGAAGGTGAACACCCTCATCAATGATGGATAAAATCAAAGCAAGACATACGCTCATTATGGAACATTGTGAAGCGACTTTCGACTGTGAAAACTATTCACTGTTAATTTCGTACCAGGCAGCAGCCACCGTACAGTCCTCACTCTCTGTAACCTACGACGACGATGTTCCTGGGTCACCACGCCCACCTGCCCCATACCTATCACCCTCTCTTTTAGCTCTGTTATACGTGGCATTACTCTGGTGGTTTTCTGTCTGCGGAGATGTATGGTAACCGATTCGCTACCTTTTTGACAAAGTGCTCGATGAGCATCTCCGAGATTCACCTTTGGTAATTTTTCCCAAATTTCCATGCTCCTACACAACCAACATGCTGCGTTTGAGACACATTATTAGCCAGAGTATGGGCAAGCCGTTTCAGCCTAAAAGGAGTTTACTAACTTAAATAACTTTTCAAAAACTTCAACGTAAAAAGTCATGAGCTTTGAAAGCAAAGCTAGACTCTTTTTCACCACACATGGAAACTGAAGCTTTTGCTAGCTGAAGCACACAGAAATACTGCGTTATATAAATTCGTTTATACTTCCTGAAATAACAACATGCAATTAAGAATGGAAAATATGTCCACATTTGCATTTCAATTAAACTGAAATATGAATCACAGTTGAATGCATGCTTTTCTTTTTGAAGAATAATCTCAAATGAATGCAAAGTACGATTTTACAGTAGTGAGGAATAGCTGTTTTGAGTTTGATAAGAGATTTGTTTCTATTTCATACTAAAAATAGTAAATAGCAGCCTGTCCTAGTACAGGGTAACGTGTAGTATCCAATGGCGAAATTGTCGATTATGTCATCGCAACCTTGACACGGAGTGTTGGCGCGTGACAAGTGTATATGTTTACTGAAAGGTGATATGTAACCTCCTGTCTAAGTAATATGTCAGACCTTTGCGCATTCTAAATAAATCGACAGGACTCGGGTTATTACCTATATTGATTTGTCTTAAATATAATTATTAAACCGTTGCATAGACAGTGACAATCCACACTAGACTAGCAACTAGTCTCTAAAAGGAACACATTATACAGAAAAACAGCTCGTATCGTAAAATAAATAAGATATGATGAAAAAGAAGCCCTGATACTTTCTTCATTTCCCAGAAGCTGGGGAAATGTAGCCTTGCCACATTTTCTAGACTTGTGTGGGCTTTTTTGGAAATATTTGCTTCATGGTCTGTATGGCAGACATTGCATGACTCACCAGTGCACTTATCTGCACAAACTAATACAAACGAAACTTTTATTTGAAATCTCGTGGAAACTCCTGTGCTCATTGGTGAACAAGTGAGTGAGTGAGTTTAGGTTTACGCCACACTCAGCAATATTCCAGCTATATCGCGACGGTCTGTAAATAATCGAGTCTGGACCAGACAATCCAGTGACCAACAACATTAGCATAGATCTGCGCACTGGGAACCGATGACATGTGTCAGCCAAGTCAGCGAGCCTGACCACCCGATCCCGTTAGTCGTCTCTTACGACAAGCATAGTCGCCTTTTATGGCAAGCATAGGTTGCTGAAGGCCCATTCTACCCCTGGACCATCACGGGTCCATTTGTGAACAAACCAAGGTTCATTGCAAAAACTGAAGGACGGGTATTCATCTACATACCACATATTTACCGTCGATACTATGTTTCTGTTTGTCTCTCCTGAAATAGTCATAACCATCTTTTTACTTTGTAAAAATGTTTTCAGTCCAGTGCTCACGATCTGTAAAGAGATTTACATTTCTGTACAAATTAATACGGAAAACGTGAGTTCCTCCATCACTGACGTACTTTCATAGAGGGTCAAAACTCAAGCTGACATGAGTAATGTCCGTTCATGTTGTGATCAACATTATTTGGTGTTTGCTCTTCAATGGCGAAAGCATTGAACTATGCACGACTGTGAACGTCATGCAATGCGATGTATTATGGCGTTGTAGGATTCGACAGATATCGAATCGGTTGGAATTAAGGGAGCTGTGTGCTGCAGACTGATCCCGTTTCATGTGTTCGCTTTCAGGACATATTGTTAAGTCGTATTCACGGTGGCGGCACTTGTTACTATATCTGTACACACAGTTCTGATGAAGCAGACCATTAAGAATGTACTATTGTAGGCAAAACTTTACAAGCAAGGTATATTTCTAATCCCAAGAGAAGATCAGTGCCAGAGTACAATATTAGCGTATGATTGTGTGATATTTAAGCAGGCAATGTATAGATGACCTTCATTACTTATACCTACACATGTTGAACGTACATGGCGTAAGATATTGTTCATGATGAAAACACGTTACATCACCACCTATTCCTTTATGGCCACGGGGCGGCGGGGTAGCCCACTTTGCTCGTCACACCGAAGACCCGGGTTCGATTCCAATTGTAGGTAGAATGTGTGAAGCCCATTCCCGGTGTCTACTGTCGTGATATTGCTGGTGTACTGCTAAAAGCGGCGTAAAGCAAAACTCACTCGCTCATTCTTATGACCCCGGGGCGGTGGGGTAACCCTATGGTTAAAGCGCTCGCTCGTGAAGCTCGACATTTACCACATTGCCTCACGCTTATGACCTGGACTTAGAGTGTGAAGCCTATTTCTGGTGTACCCTGGGGCGATGAATATGTGTAACACTGAACTCACGCACTTTATGACTCCATTTCAACACATACAAAACAAACATATCTATATAATGCTAAGGTGGCACTAAGTTGTCCTTGATGAGTTATGTTTTACACACTAAGATAAAACCTTCAACAGAGAGGGTTAGAGGGATCCTGGCACAGTCAGACTGGTAAAGCTCATCATCAGTTCAGGGCCCTTGCCCCCTCTACACGGCCCAGAGAGAAATATGTAGACTCCCCAATACTGCAACCTTCTGTATCATTATCATTATTATTTTATAGGCGCACGTTCTCCTGTGTGTTGTATCTTGCCATTTACGTCCGAAAGAACAAGCTTGTATAGTTTCTCTTAATTAATGTGTTATTCTAAAGTCGTGCAGCATTATACGTATTTCAAATTTATGATTCTTCAACAGGTTCATCTGTCCAACGTAAACTTCATATTATGCTGATGGTGATTGTAAATTCATTTTCATTTCCACTAAATGAGGACATACTTGCGGCATTTGGAAATGCTACTACATTTCGTTTGTACTGTAACTTTCTATATCAGCATCAAATGTCAAGTAACAGTGAACTACTTTCACAAGTCCCCATTATTATTCATGACGCCAAGAATAATTCCATGGCAGTGTCCAACACAATTCACAAAAGTGTGTTTTGAAATTTAAGCTTCTGTTTCAGGAACAATATCAAGTAACGATGAACTACATTTGTAATACGCGAGAAGGAAATTCGTTCTTTTGAAACATGGAACATGGTCATCATGCCAATAGGTTGACATGATAAGTTATTTTAATTTTCATAATTGTTTCATAGCCATAAAATGTGTTGATAACTTATGCTTATCCTCCAGTAAAGTTTTAGAACGGCAGGCAACATTATACATTTTTCAAACTTGTCACTATGGATTGTACAATATATGTTGCTTAAATGATGATTTTAAATTCACTTTCATTTCCATGAAACAAGGACACACTTTCGACATTTGAAAGTGCATTTACGTTTGTTGTGAAAGTTTCTGTATCAGGACAAAATGTCAACTAACGGCATATTACATGGACTAGTTTTTATTCATTAATCTTCGTGGAGGCCAAGCATAATTTCATAGAAGCGACGAAATATCTGTTACAATCCATTTATTCGAAAATACTGCGTATATCCCATTGACTTTAGTCATATAGCTGGATGGCTGTTGAAACCAGTCAGCGTCAGTGTAATAGATTAGTGCAATGTGCAGTTGTTTGTCCATGTCGTCGGCTGAACAATGTGTAGTTCCTTCTGTAGCTGTTATCAGCTTAACTGACGTTACATGGGGAAATGTATCCGTCACATCAGGTCACAAATGACTATTTCAAACTACTACTTGCATGCACGCTTCGTTAGAGTCATATTTCCGGCCATCACTAATTTTAAATCATATTACAAGGGTAGCAGGGACACTTGATATCTGTCAAGGTATTATGCTAGTTGTTTACCGTGTTTGTACCTAGATTTAACTGTAATACAATCAGCATTTTGAAATAATTGGACTGTTCGTAACAAATCATTTGGCACTCATTCAAAATTGCTAGTGCAGAGTGCTTTTTAACTATTGATCTGGCAGTGGATTGTATGATTTGAACTACCAGATGGGCGTGGATCGTATTTATAAGGCACACAGAGATGCACCTCCAATTAAAGGGCGGCGTGCGAAGCATCTGACTTGATGTTGTGGAGTGTAACAGTGTTCCCTCATTTCTCTTTACCGTATACTGTGTGACCAGAAGTGACATTCCCACACAACATATGCACGTCGTACTCGAACATGGAGTTGCTGAGACAAGTATATAAGAATATATGTCCACGATATAGTCACACTTCTAAAATCAAATCTCCTTTTAGCAGATGGGATTACTTTTGGAAGGCTTATTGTTATAGGCAGGTGACAGGTGTATATATTTCACACACAGTTTTAATGTGTACGGATTAGTGAGATATATTTACCTACGCCCTCAAATGATACAAGAGTTGTTGTTCAGAACCTACGAATGTTTTGTTTCAAACTGAACATATCAATGTCGCTAAGATGTGTATTGACACATTTTGTATTCACATATGTTCAAATGATTCACACATGTTTATGTGTCATTCTATGAAGATAAAATGTTTTCGTATTTTGATAATTTACAAGAACTGTAGAAATAGTATAGTTGCTCATGCTGTTGATCAGTGGAATCGAATCCAAGCATATAGGTGGGTTATTGCTGAGTGCGACGTTTAACAACAAACCGACCATGAAATGCATTTCGTTACAAATGATACATCTTGTTCACTCGCATTTTCCCTTAACAGAGACTCCAGAATTATTAACAAAGCTGAGACTAAGGCCAATTTAATCTTCATAGCATTACGTTAAACTTCCGTCTAATTTTCTGAAGATGATTCACATGTGAATGTCACGACAGGGACGTGTGGGTTGTATCAATGTGTTGACATGACTAAACAAACTGCATTCTCGAGGAAACCTGCTCTCATGTTATTGTAAACAGGAAATGATTTATTGATCGTTTGCTGGCCAGCCGTTCTTTGTGATCACAAACTTTGTGACAATATATATGTCACCAGAGGCTTTCAATTTTGATGACGACACAGTGTTGAAATATTCGGTAACATTCATTCTTGTATTGTCCTCTGTATTGAACTGGTGTCTATGAAGATAAGGGTTTATAAATAACGCTGTTTCGCCAAGGTGTTACAAACAATTAAAAACACTCCTATACAAACTTTGCATTCAACGACAATTAAATTGCAAGTTGTATTCATATGGTTTAAATGTAAACGTCAGGACAGGGACGCGTGTTTTGTATCAATGTGTTGAACTTTGTGCATGAATTTTGTCCCGCTTCACGATATGGTGCTAACATTGTACAGATATAGCTGTCAGTCATCGTGTGATATGGACATTCTTACGGAAGAGTATTAGGGCCACGGTGAAATTACATGATCTCCTTCGTAGAAGATAATATCTCCAGCGTAGGGCATAATATTTCCTACGTACGACTGATTAGTTAGTACCTCCTACGTAGGAAGTGTTATCCCTACGTGGGAATTACAATCTCCTTTGTAGGGCGTAATATCACCTACGTCGGATTTACTGTCTCCTACATAGGACCTAGCATGTCATGCGGGTGAATTAGTATCTCCTATGTAGGACATACTATTACCTACGCAGGACCTACTATCTTCTGAGTTCCTAAGACGTACTTAATATCTCTTACGTAGAATTTAGTGTCTCCTCCGTAGGACTTATATGTTAATATGCATCAATCTGGAATGTTCGACTTGGATCCCAGACACGCAAACAATCTCCTCTTTCACTGTTTCAGTCACTGTTATAGTCTACAGTCACAGTGTTTCATTCACCTTTAGAGTCTACAGTTATCTTTACATATACCATTAAAGTCACGAGTTCAACAAATTGTTGCACATGGCCGTCATCTGTTGGACCGATTATAGTACGTTGCTGCTCTCTTTAAAGGGTCATTCACGGATTTGCGTTCTACTGTTAACCAAACATTCCTTAACTTAATAACCATACTTCATAATCCGAATCTTAAAATGAATACAGTTAAGTCCTACGTAGGAAATATTGAGTCCTACATGGGAGATAATTTGACCTAAGTAGGGGATAGTGACACACCCAAAAATAATTTCACCGTTGCCCTACTACGCTTCCGTACATTTTCCTTGAAGGGGCGTGGTCTGATATTTAAAGCTCCTAGCATAATGCAGTTTCGCCCATGAGGTTACGTTGCCCGTGGTAGTAGGAACCTAATGTATTGCGCTGTGCATATTATGCAGCAGGTTACCAGTCATTTGTTATATGTTTCAATGACAGACATCACTACTACAAACTGCTTTCTTGAGGACACCTGCTTGCATAATGCTGTCGATAATGACGATAATTTACGAACCAGCCATCCTTTATGGTCTCATACTTTCCGACAATATCTTTTACCACGGGCTTTCAATGTTGATGACGACGCAGTGTTGACATATTCGAATAGTTCATTCTTGTCTTGCCCTCTGGATTGAACTGGTTTCTATAAAGATTTAGAATAAAGATTAGATTTGTCTCGCCGGGATGTTACAAAAAATATTAAAGAATAAACATGGTATTCTATATACCTAGGATTCTTTATATCTGTGTATGTCGTGTCATAAATGTGTATACTGACGTATGTTCAGAATATACTGACAAAAAACACAACAAACACACGTGTTCAAAGATTACAGTATGTTGGATCTGTTTTATTCCTGTGACACACGATTAATTCTATACATTAGAACACAAGAGACATGTGCAAGTGTAGAACTATGTTAACAGTTGCTATTACCAGCATGTGGTGGAAAGGAATGGTGTCTGGTGCAGCTGTTCAAGATGCATTGTAGTCAGAGGGTAAATGAAACGAACAGTTGATTCACTGCCCATTGTGCAATAAGTGCTGCTTATTTTCATATGTACCATTATTCCCATAGAGCTTTATCTCTGAGCGTTCGCTCGGCATGCAAAGGCCAAGGTTCGATTCCCCACATATGCAAACAGTGTGAAACCCATTCCTAGTGTCCCGGCTTTGCTGGACTATTGCTAAATGAAAGTAAAATCCAACTTACTCACTTTATGTTTGAACTTCGTTAAAACATGATAAATTAACTATATTATTATGACTTTCCTCTTTAGGCTGTAGAATAGGATCACCTTGGACTAACCTACTGTCCACTGTCAAGTACAGGTATGTCGGTTGTAAGTCACTCAACAGAGATTAATTTCATTTCTCAAGCTAGTACACTGAGACCTGCGTTTGGCGATCAGGCTATGCTACTGTTCTATGGTTTTCTCAAATGAACCTATTACATATCGGTCTGGTACGTGTGTCAGAGATCCTAACGGGACCTACCCTGAACATATTTGTAGCGTTCACATTCCACTGACTGTGGCAAAATCTCACAACAGATGTAGATATCAATTAAGAAATGAACTCACGTAAGACTAGATTTTTTTCTCACTCATTTGGTTACCTGCTCCCATTAAACAATTAACCATTAATTACCATCTCTGATTGTATCAATATTAGTCCTCTATTGATGGTCTCTTTGGGTTGAATGTATCTCTGGCATGCGTATTTCTGCATTGTGCTCTGTTTTAACAGGCTTTCAACGTTTTACTTGTTAAGACTTTGAACATGTTATTGCCATCATGTCAGGTCCGTGAATTGCACCATTTCCAAATCACTCCAAGAAACATATTAGTGCCATAAGGTTATGCCCGAAGACCTTGGCCATTTACGAGTCACTCCAAGAAACATGCTGTTACCATCATGTAAGGTCTGAGACTTGGGCCATATCCAAGTCACCCCCATTCTTGGGGGCACAAGCATCTGTTCTCATTCAAATGCGTATATCAGTGATTTTGCACGACATTGGTTTTCTGTTTCCTGTAGGGAAAATATTAGGCATGTCTCAAACAACTGTAATAAAGAATCGATATTCGAGTTCTTGTGACCAATCACCGACATTAACTTGAAGTGCGGTGCATAAAACATCACGTCAGTCTATTCACAATGTGTTTGTATACCAGATAAACTTCGACCTTACTTCATTATTATTATTCATTTTTTTGTTTGGTTTTAGCATGATTTCGATTTTGCGAAACATGTATCAAATAGTATGTATAGAAAAGCAAAGCCTTCATTGTGTGTTCAAAGGTACAATAACTAAGATACAATCCCATGGGGTTAATTGGATACGTTGTTGTTCGGTCATGCTAAATATAACACTATGGTGATTAAGGAAATGACCGTAGCCTCATCAGCGCTCTGAACGTATGTACATACGGGTCCAGTGTTCGCGGTAAGTTTTGTACGAGTACGTACAGAAACAAAATCATAGATATGTAGGTCAAAACTTCTGCGCGTGAAATGTTCACTACAATCCTGAATCATTTCGAAATGTATTGGTTTCATTTTATATGTGCTGACTTAAGGTACTTTTTAAAATTAAGTAGATCAGAATCTATGTGAAAAAACACACCCAAAAATATTGTTGGAAATAAACGTTGTTTGCGTGAAAAACGCAGGTTTCTCCGTTAACGCGAACACTATAGTATGAGTATGTACTGATTGCAAGGTTTGGTATATCACACCCACTGCTGACAGTGCACGGTTAGTGTACCTTGAAAAACAGTTGAACAGTCACTCTAACATTGTCAGTGTATGTTGAAACTGTTGATGAAATATCAAATATCATCGCCTTTAGCGAGCACTAGTTGCATGGATATGTGCTCTATATAAATATCCAATAACATAACATAACACAACATGGTGAATGACGCAAGGGAGACAACTCCGTCAAGTCTCCACCACACTGGTTGTAACAAGACAGACGCCTCACATGCGAGGTGCGGCTTTCGTCAGTCACCATTGTCAGTGTACCGGACGTATTCTCATGATTACCGTGTACGGTGCAAGGGAGACTATTATGCATTCACAGCAGCTTTTAATTTCACATGCTGCCTCACCTCTCACTTCAAAAGACATACACGTCAATGATGTTTCGAAAACAGCGTGTTCACCATGGCTCTTGATGACGATTGCTTGTGTGTGTATATTTAGTTTCAGGGTGGTTTCGGGTTGTGGGTCTTGGAAAGTTCATTCTCTCCTTTTTTATCTTATGCTTCTTCCATATCAGCAACGATCGATCTCGATCAGTTACAGTTCCTTAGACAACTCAGATGACATCGGGTTGGTTGATTCCTGTTCTGTGCTACTGTAGAAACCCTGTAACCAATCGGTTCATACTTTGAACGTCACCATCTAAACATTTTAATACTTGTATAAAATACGGTCAGTTAATTATCAGAGTCAGAGTTACAGCGGGTTACAACAAGAATATGTACATACCGTAGACACACCAAAATCAACCCTGGGCGAGACAGGTCAAATCATACAAATTTGTCTTCGTTGATATTTCGGCAAAACCGTGAGGCGACCGACTCTGTACATGTGCATCTTTGTGTGAATTAATGTTATATAAGGAACGCTACATATGTTACTGGGTTGGACGCATGGTAGAGAAAATTAGAGAACAATTCGTCATCATCCGTTCTTCAATGTCACGTCTCTCCTTCGTCATGGAACACATTCTTTTTCCTGTTCACTGTGTCTATTGCTGCTGCTGACAAAGCCCTCTTCTTCTGGACGAAAACGTGGCATCCATATTCATCTAAATATATTCTGTATTGTATTACCTTTATGGAGCATTGGGTCAAGTTTTGTCTTTGTCTGTAGTTATATTGAATATTTTACTCACCACACTTTCAAGTAAAAGACAAAATGCTTATAAACGCAAAAATCATACTCGAGATGCGAAGTGATACTTTGTCCGTCTTATCCAGGTGTTTGCATTTCAAATACCAGATTGTGTCTTACCAAGAAAGGTACTGTAAAGAACCAAGAGGAAAAAACAACAACAAAAAACACGTCGAATAATACATAAAACACAATGAAAACATCACGCCTGTGCCAATAAAGGCTCCCGTTTTTAGAAAAAAAGAAACCGTTATTTTACACCGTTATTTTCCATCAGAATACGTGTACTTTTTAGACTTAAGTACCCTCTCAGGGGGACAATTATTTTACAGTACCTCAACCCCCTTTGAGGGTACAGCCACTAACGATTTAAGTTGCTAACTCAATCTTCCACTTATAAAATATTTACCTATTTACAATTCATTTAACAAATCTAATTCTGTTAAAAATGAGTTAATTAAACGAGGACTATTATTGCTAAAAAGATCCTTCATGGGTCGTGAATTAATATACTGATCCCTTGTGATGGAATACTCAACACAGTCAAGCAGGATATGCTTGACTGTGCTTCTTTCATCACAAGGGATGCAGGACGGAGGATCATCACCTTTCAAAAGGTACTGTTGAGTATATCATGTAAGGCCAATACGACATCGCCGCAGAATAGCCTCTTCAAATCTGAACTGACAAGCCAGGTGGGTACACCCAATTTTAGGTTTTGTTGCATGTAATTTATTGATACCCACTTGGGTGTCCCACTTCTTTTGCATCAGATCACGGATATACGATCTGATGTAGTTTTATAATCAGAGTATGGAATAAGAAGTGTTGTCACAGATTTGTTGAGTGCTGCCTTGGCAGCAAGATCAGCCATTGTGTTACCAGAAATGCCCACATGGTTCCGTAACCAACAGAGGATGATGTCGTATTGGCCAGTAGCAAGATCATTATACAATTCAAATATTCCTATTAAAAGTGGATGTTTACCAGAAATATTTTTAATAGCTTGAAGGCAAGAAAGAGAGTCGGAATAGATTATATAATGTTTATGTTTAGGGTTTCTTTGAATATGTTCCACTGTATAATATTGTTGGAACAAGGTATCTTTTTTTTTGGGTGGGGGGAGGGGGGGGGGGGGATTTATTGGGGATCTACCCTGCACCTTTTCAGAGGGCCACACGCTATGTGCCCTAGAATGGAAGTTTTCAGATACGTCCATGTCTTCAAGTGATCCATATTTATTGAATAACTGAATTTTATTTTCTTTTATTTTTTTGCAAAATCTGGCTTTTTACTTTTAGTTTTAGTGAGACTTTGTTGAGACTTTGTTGACGATTGTGAAGATAATTCAAGATTGGGTGATGTTTCTGATTGTGTTTGAGAGGGACCAGGAAGTGATTCTCCTGTTTGAGTAGATGTAGTGGGTGAGAGAAGGCTAGGAGAATCCGTTTTCACCCAAGTTAAGTCTGTCTGACAGCTGGCAGATACAGTAACTATGCTAGATGTTGTTTCAGGCGTTCTTTTGGCAATGGATGCATAGCTTTCTGTTTGTCCCGAGCTTAGAACTTGTCTTTTTGCATCAGCAAAGCTGATGTTTTGAGTGAACTTTATTTTATTAATTGCCTTTTGCTGTTTCCAAACAGGATAGTCCTTAGAGTAAGATGGGTGATTCCCTGTACAGTTGACACATTGTTTAACATTACTGTTACAATCTTCTGTTCTGTCGGTCTTTTCTCTGCAGTGAGCACATGCAACAGACAAGGTGCACGAGTTTACTCCATGGCCAAACGTTTGGCATTTGAAGCACCTGAGAGGACTGGGAATGTATGTGTCAACATTTAGATTGCAGTAGCCTGCCTTCAGTGATTTTGGAGCAGAAGGTAAAGAAAAAGAAAACAAATATGTGTTGGTTTTAAAGGTTTCATTGTTTCTAAGAGTTGAAAAACGTTTCACATAGAGTACACCCTGATCTCTCATCTCAGACGCGATGTCTAATTCCGACATGTTAGCGAGTAATCGATCATGGTCTCTTACAGTTCCGTTACTCGTGTTGAGTGTTTTGTGGGCTGTGATGGTGACGGGAATGCTAACAAATGTTTTCGTGTTCAACAGATTGCTTGATTGCTGCTTTTTGGCACACTCAACCAACAATGCACCAAACCGTAATTTTCTGATAGTCTTTACATCTCCAGCAATACCTTGGATTCCCTTAGACACAACCAAAGGGTTTAATTTCAATGGAGTGTTATCTTCAGTCTCAATAACTAGAAAACGTGGCCAGTAATCGATTGGTTTGGGCAGTCTTAGGTCATTGTCAACAGGACC
Organism: Haliotis asinina; assembly: GCF_037392515.1. Classification (NCBI taxonomy): domain Eukaryota; kingdom Metazoa; phylum Mollusca; class Gastropoda; order Lepetellida; family Haliotidae; genus Haliotis; species Haliotis asinina. The sequence goes on along the minus strand of NC_090283.1, from coordinate 7,858,248 downwards.
TACTTCAAGCTGACGTTTGGTTTTCTTCAGAGGAGTTTCAGCCATGGTTATTTGTGTTGTATTTCATCATCCGAGGTCCCCACCGACCACGGAGTATCACAAGGACAATGCTAAAAACAAGGGGGTCTCCACCTTGCAGCACTAGAGTCAAGACCGAAATTAAACCAAGTCCAAATCAAAATTTTGCGATGAAATGGATACAAATCGTGCACAGGGCTTGGCGTGACCAACCGATTGGTTGAACCGGGCCCATTCAACCACCCATTTATATTGCCGCTGAAAGTGAATCCATCTGAACTCCCGTAGGTTTTCTTCATAAGGTGAACTGCCAAGCCATGAAGCAACCGAAAGCTTACTATATTTAGTTTGGATAAAACTACTTACTGCAAGCACAGCTTGCACAACAACATTTACTAGCCGAAACGTATACTCATGTGTATGTTCCATTGATCATTTCAATACATTATATATTTATCATTTCCTTGTCATCTTTTGCTTCAGAGAGTGAGCTATATGTGCGGAGGCAGTTTGTTTCTGTGAGAAAAAAAAATGGAACAGGAAAACCTTCTCAAGAATGCTGATTTTAAAAATTAATTGTCTCCCATATTGTTGTCACAGTGTTTTACAGAGTACGATATTCTGACAGACATGAACATCTCATGATGTCATGAGCTTTGTGTTGTGACGCATATATAGTGAGGGAATATATGTGAAAGTACAGGTGTTCTTTTCTTCGTGTCCAGGTGTTCTGGAAGTATGGACTGTGTAGTCAGACTCGATGCAGGCCTAGTTGACGCATGCCATCTTTTACTGGAGCCGTTGTCCCAGACATGTTTATTAACATACCGTGGAATATTTATCAAGGAAGGTTAAACATTATATGAGAATACTAGGCACTGGACAAAACTGTCTTTACACATCGTTGCCATGAATGCTGTAGCTCAGACACATAGCGCTCAGAGCCATGAATCTTACCTGTGACCGCAGTAGCAAAACGTCAATCAAAGGACATATTATATTATTTTACCACACTTCATCAGTATGAGAACGTACCCGTTGAGTTACGTTCCCGAGATCGTCCCTGACAGTTTTTCTGATCTACCGTTGAATAGACATATGACAACGTACGTTTCAGTTCTTGTGTGTGCTGTTACATAAAAGAATAAATAGATATGATGTATTGTTTAAGAACTGAGAACCGTTATATTCACTTGTACTTAGAAATATAAAATAATGAAAATCTAATTTAATTGAGCTCACCATGAAATATATTTTATTTGACTTTATGAGAACACATTACTGTTAACGGGCTGATTTTTGAAGTCCTAACTGTTAATACGTCTTATCTAAATATGTTCAGGAAGCTCAGAACCAAGAAAAGAAGACCCAATAATATTGTAACATTCTCATCCTTGTCGCCGTGCAGTCAGTATGGCTCTTCGTATACCTTCAGTGTGCGTCATCACTAAATACTTGTTGCATTTTAAAGAAACAGGACTTTAACTTACATCAGGTAATATATATAGTGTGATGAGCGCAAGTTTAATTAAAAGCTGTATTCAGTATCTCACACTGAAAATAATTACCAATAAAAGGTGTAGTACATCCAAAAACATTCAGGTGACTCTGTCTTTTGATGAAATATGCTCAATGTAGAAAATTACGACCTTTCACAGTCGTAGGGGAAGGGTGGGTATTTAGCATCCTGGGATTGCCCGAATACCAATGCAATAGAAACATGTACATCCACGTAATCTAATATATACTCTTCAAAAAAGTAGGGGAACTATACTTTGAATGTACGAATGTCGAAATTTAGAGATACTTATGGTGGATTGAATCAATGCTGATACAATAATAATGGATGCTTTGAGAATGCATGACTGCATGGATTTCGTTCAGTTATCCCCCTTGTTAGGTGACTGGAGTATAACATGAAAATTTCAGGCTTACAATTTTCAGTCATTAGTGTGTAATTTGATCCTGAAAACCCTGACCATGCACAGAAACTTATCAGAGAAAATGGTCTACAGTGATTTACCGACCTGCCAGAAAAACTTCAAGAGTCATAATGACACCCCATGGCAGTGTAGTGCATGTGCTTCTCATGCACTGTGTTTGCGGTGGTGATAACGTGAAATGATGCTGCGTGCACAAGATGAATGTCATTGTACATAACGTTCCTCAATGGGTTTTCTTTCTACCAGACTTCAAAGTTCAGGTTCCCCTACCTTTTTGAAGAGTATATATCATAATGTGGCACACAAAATCAGCAGTTCAAAACTCATAGACGCACGCGCGCACACTCACACGCACACAGACATACACGTGGTAACAATGCAAAGCCAAACGATGGCCGAGAGCAGTGATAACTGTCGATTGAGGTGATCTAGATTCAGTTCCATCAGTTATCTGGGGTTATCGTTTTGAGATGAATCTCTTGCATGCTCGTTGTTGTTACCGTGTATGGGAGGCAGACATTTAACTGAAGATTTGCGCAGCATTTTTATGACTAATGTATGTGGGAATGTGCATTTTGTTATTTATTCGGTTGTGAGGTACGGGCTAATACACCTCCAATACACGCTCCTGGCTCACCGGATAGTATTTATAAAATTCGGTTTCATGAAGGATGGCCATGGGATGCCTGTTACATCACGTGTACTTTATTCCACAGACACACATCATTTTATTCCACAGACACTTTAGAACAAAATAACAGATGGGGGCTTGTCAGGAAATACTGATTGGGTGTGAAAAAGAACACTATTTGAAATGAAAGCAGAAAAATAATTAAATTTTATAATGCAGTATTTTCTCTTATTTTCAGGCATATATTTAATCGCCAGTTCGGGGAATTGGCTCGCTTGGCAAGAGGTATGACTATGTCAACCCACACACAACACAACACCTGAGTAAATAAACAAGGAGTTTATTACAGACCAAAGGGTCTTTATACAATCTACTTAGTACACATTTCCAAAACAGCATAGTATTCAAAACGTAATACAATAGATAAATATGTCACATACAACCTTATAGGCGTTCATGCTGCACCAACAGCATGGTGCTAATAACGCAATGTACGACACACTTTATATAATCCACAACAGCCACAAAACAATGTAACGTTAAACATTATCAAATAAACAATTCTAAACCACGATACAAAGTTATTGAGAAATACACTAAACGACGCTACGTATCAAATAGCCCTAACGGTTGTGGCAACGGTCGGAACATAAAAAAGTAAGCGTTTCAACAATAGATTACACTTAATACAGAATAGCTATGGCTATGGTACCTATTTGTCAGAGTAGAGGAAAGTAAAGTTTGTTATTCACTGTATAATTTAGCGAGACTACATACACAGTGTTTGATCCTATTGCAGGGAATCAACCATCCATAAACACACGATATGGTGACCTACTTATCATACAGTATCATTTTGGCTTCACATTTTAAATGCCATAAATCATGAAACTGTCTGTGACGCCCGAGCTATGTGTGGTAATAAAAAATACCTTACGTCACAAGGTAACCGTTTGAACAACAAGTACAGTTTAGTGTGTGCGTGACATTGTGTACGTGGATTCCTGTGTCGTTCTCTCGCTAAGACTGACAGTCGGTAGGGGAACTGATGATGGTATATTCGTACGTCTATGAACATTTATCTTCGCTTTGTAATCTACTCCATCTATGATAACTAGGCATGGATTTTCTGGGATCAAAGCCCCGACAGTAGCGTAACCACGGTCGTTTATCCGGATGCTTTGATGCCATGTTTGTTAAAGTATGAAAGTAGTTCCTTCAATTTACAAATTACCTCTCTAATTCATCGCTATCCGTATTTGATCCCAACGAATACTGAAAATATCTGTAGACTTTACCCAGCCGAGAATAAATATAATGTCACCCTCGTGTCTGCTGATATCAATTATATCAACACACGTTGATAAAGGCAAAAATATCCCCAGCAAGACTCTTCTCTTCCATTGTGCAGAATGGGAGATATATATCAAATGTATTGAAAATGTTCGGTGCCTGGACAATATCTACAATTTTCGGCAGTATGCTGCCTTCACTTTGTCATTATTTTATTGGAAATAACGAAGACATAATGTTTGTTTACATCGACAACAGAAGGATGATGTCTCCAATAACGTAGACGTTCATAGGCTACAAGTGATTTCAAGCAGACGTATTGCGAAGTTAACTGAGTACATGTACTTATTTTCCTTATTCTCGTGTACAAGAAAGTTTGAGTCAGAATGTATTGAAAAGATGAATGAAGTCCAACTGAAGTCCCAACAATAAAATCGTTTAAAGGTGTAAGTCTTCTAGGGACTTCAGGAAAATATATACACCTCTACAGTTGACGTCAGCCTGACCTGTTTCCAGGATCCGCTTCACTTCTGTCAGTTTCACAATCCTGCAGGCGGCATGAAGTTATATCTGTGCGGGAGTGCTGTAACACAAAGTAAACTCTGAACACAGGTCGTATATTTATCAAACAAATATGTCACACATGCAGTATGGGGCTTTCTTAAGCTGTCGGCCACGATGTAAATGGAATGAATGGAAGCTAGCCTGGAGCTTATTGCATCTGTCGTTAAGGATGTAAAATACTAAATGCATACATCCCCAGGAGCTTACTCCATCTGTCATCAACGACGTGCAATACTGAATGGATACAGCACTTGGAGCTCCCTGCATTTGTCGTCAAGGACGTGCAGTGCTGACTGTGAACTGGAAGTGAAATACTAATAATTGATAAAACGCCTACAGCTTACTGCATCTGTCGATCAGGACGTGAAATACACATTGAATACAACGCATAAACCTTACTGCATCTGCTGTCAAGGACGTGGTTTACTAAATGGATACAACGCCCGGAGCCCACTGCATCTGTCATCAAGGACGTGAAATACTGAATGGACACAACAGCTGGAGCTTACTGCATCTGTCGTCAAGGACGTAACATGCTAAAATGATGCAACGCCTACAGCTTACTGCATCTGTCGTCAAGGTGTTTGGTAACTTTACTGTAAATCTATAAGACTTTTGTGCTATCCGTTTCCAATTTGGTATGAGGCTTTATAATTCTTTCAATTCTCGTTTGAAATAATTATAGATTTTTCTAATATTGTCTTTTGCGTCAGCCGACAAAATTGGATGTGGATATTTGTCTGTGTGTAGATGTGTGTGCACTTCGTGAAATGCACGTGCTTTAAGTCAAGTGACATGACCTGCCGAGCATAATGTAAGAATGTGACATGTGACCTGGCAATGTGCATGACCGGGTCGCTGTTCCGGTAAGTAGCTTAACACCCTTGACATGTGAGGTGTTGTTGTGACTTGAAATAATGACATCTCTTTTAGACAACTTTCTTATTATCGACTGATAAATTATGACAATTAAAATTCTCAATGGTAGAAGAATTATAAAGCTTCATGCCAAATTGGAATCGGATAGCACTTATTTTTCTAAGTAAAGTTACCAAACACCGTTCCAGAAACATTTTCTGCTAGATTATAGGTCGTGATGCCAGTTTGTTGCAGACGACATCGCCAATCATACACAGTACGACCCCGGCATCCCATTGCTCTTGCGACGTCCATCCCTGATCCTCCCTCTTGCAACATGCCAACGACACGTGCAAGTGCACATTTGGCAGTCGTGGCGTTTAAAGTACCTTTAGAACTGTGGTTTAAAACTGTTTCATTTTAGTTATTGAGGCCAATGCAAACATGTGCCAATGAAGAAAACTTCGATGCAAAGATCACGTAATCGACTGTACGTGCAAAGCGTGATTTGGCACTAACGACATTTGCACGGCGACTGGACGGGTTTGAGTGGCGTTTGCTAACTTTTTTCTAGAGTCGAAAGATAGGCATCCCATTTCGAATACATAGTTGTATCATCAGAGAAAATCTATTCATTATTTTTAAAATGACATTTTGTGAAGTTTCGGTTTTGACTCAGTATATTATAGCCATTTATGACAACAGATATATCTTTTGCCAAAGATGCTCTAGCGTACAAAACTACTGCGCTCAGAGCGTCTATTTACATAGCCACGATGATGAGCAAAGTGTTTATGGTTACTCATGTCAATTTGAATCCTTTCGTCTGCCCACGTTTCGATTAGCGCCACAATGTCGTTTTTATCAAGGTTGTCACAGATTCCATGAGAAGAGCGTTTAGATCCCGTAAGACCATTACTACTCCTCACAAACAGTCCAACTACCTCGTGTCCATAGGCCTGGGGCGTAGATTTGACCGTTAATGTAAAGCTAATTGCACACCAGTCGGCAACGTATACCCTCTGACTTTGCCATTTTCATAACAGTAAAAAGTTCCTTTCTCTGATCATTTTGACTTTTGGATACAGATCGTTAATACAGATACTGGACTCCTTCAACTTTACAGCACGATTTAATTTGCAATTCCCTATTACTCATGGCTTCTATTCCGTCTTCCACACATATGATCTATCTTGTATTTCTTTCATCAAATTTGCTTCCTGGAAGTTGTCCTTCGATCCACATGCAGATTTCGTTAAATACACGTTTCTGCACTTAAAGGACATGCTTTCAAACAAAGAAACTGGCAAAATGGAGTTAGTGAGTTCAGTTTTATGTTCCTCTCAGTAATATGCCAGCTGTATGTCAGTGATCTATAGATAATCGAGACTGAACATGATAATCCAGTGATCAAGAGCATGAGCATCGATTTCCGCAAGAGAAAATCGATGACATGTGTCAACCAAGTGTTTTCCTCTATGACGTCAAATCCATAGAGGAGGTTATACGTCAAAAAGAACAAGACGAGACAAATGCTTATTTGTTTCAAAGATTTGGACTAACCGTCTCTCGTCTGTTTCCTACAGAGATTTATATTTACATTTGTGCCAGGTAATGGAGGCCTAAAAGTGCAGTATTTTGTACCCAAGTGGAGAATCGAACCCGGGACTTGAGCGTGAAGAGCGGACACTCTAACTATGTGACTATCCCTCCGCTCTGAGAGCAGGTAATGAGCCTGAATATAAGCGCCACATACTATTAACAGACTCAAACTTGTTGTCATGGAAACATGGGAATTGTCAGTTTCTTAGTAGCTAAAGGCACCACTTCAATCCTCGATAAATACGTGAACCCAGTTTGGATGAACCGTGACTCATGGTATTCAAATTGTGCACACCTAAATAAACCGCCCCTCCCCCTCATTTCGAAACAGAGTGTATTTTCAATGACTGACAACCCAAATAAGTACAGATTGCTTTGTTTGATGTAATCTATTAACACCTGCTTGGACGTCCCACTTCTCTTCTTCAACATTAGATTGCGGATGTAAGATCTAATCATAGGTATAAAACCAGAGCATTGACATAACAGCAAAGTCCCCTTTGTGCCAACACAAATTCCACCATGACTGGGCAACAAAGAGAGTAAGATATTGTGATGGGGGTGTTTATAAATAAATGTAAGATAGGGGCTAGTCGTTATGTGGTAATCTAGTATTGGGTGTTCTGGATATAATGTTAGTGGCACAAATCATTACCGAATTTAATGTGTTAATCCCATTTCTTATATTCACATTGTCCTGGCATTGCTGGCATATTGCCACACGTGGTGTGAAAACCATATTCATTCACACAATGTTTCACTTGTCGAACTCTCGCATCTACAAGAAGTGTCAGTAAAATATAGAGACACGCTCCACTGGACGTGGTTTAGCTCAAAACTCGGCAATAATTCAACTGTGTTGTGGCGGTTTCTGATCAAACGCTACCTTAAACAGGACAGCAAACCAGTACAATATGACCAGAAATTATAAAGAATTTACAGATTGGGTTCCTTTGTTTTGTTTTTGTTTCTTTTTAATTTTTTTCGTACAGTACTCACGTACTGAAATGTGAATATCAAAAGACATAAGTCCAGATTCAAGGACAGGTGAACAGTTAGAATGGGCAGCAATGCAGGCTTCATTGGGGCGGGGCATACTACTGATCAAAAAAGTTAGATATTCGTGGTCTATGCAGAAACAGCCACAAAGAACTTTCATCTGAGAAAATTGCATTGTTCTAGTTAAAAGTTATATGCTGTAAGCAACAGTTAAAACTTCGTTCCTTTCGTTCAGGTTTGATGAACGGTGATGAAATTCCTCGACTTTTCTGCCAACCCACTGCATGCACCCCAGTCCTAATTGTCTCTTTACAGACAGCTACAGTTCCGCTATCAGTTATATCCAGGTTTTCTAAATTCCCACTTTTCCAAGAATACCAAGCTGACTCCTATCACCGACAGTCAAATTTCTGGACCTACCCGCACCTCCCTGGTGCTCAATGTCCTATCCATTTGCTACACACGATAAACAGTGGACAAAGGGATGCGTGTTCACTTTAGCTGATCTGATTTCCTTGTTATAATGCTCTACGATCAACTTCCTCTTCTATAAATCATCCATACTCAGGATCACTTAAAATGCTAAGTGATCTAAGTGCTAGCAAGTGGACAAAGGGGGATAGCACTTCACAAAGTAATGAAAAAGGATTAACATAGTTGTCTCTCATGAATGAACCCCAGCACTTGGAAGCTGGTCATGGTTGTTTATGTTAGAAATCCGAATAAACATATTCCTATAGTAATCTCTCAATATTTTCTGGCCATACTATAGCTATGCAGGGAGAAACATTGATTGAGACCAGACCTGTGATTGTGGTGAATACATTTTGAAAAGCAGTTAGGTGTAATCATGGACTTATACAACAGTCGTTATGTGCAATATGTATCATCAAACCATTCTCACATGTATTCCGCAGATATTGGTGAACAACCACATCCGTTAAGAGTAAGGCCACGAAATTCTATTAACAAACATCTAAATTCCAGCAGATAGAACTGGGACTGACCTCTTTAAATGGTAAGGTATTTTCGAGTTTGGAAATACTGACGGTGGTGTTTATGTGCAATGTTGGATGTTGCTTTTGCTACACTGCATTTGGTGGTAGGCGGCATTGCTCTAGAGCGACGATGGATGTGCAACCTTACCCCAGAACGATGATGTTTGTTATAACCTAGATGGAACAGTTTTGAAAAGAGCTAGATGACCTGTTTGACCTACCTTCCAAAGACAGGTCATCTTCAGAGTCACGTTTTTCTGAAAGGAAATGAGATATAACGTGTACTGAATCAGCATCTTCATGTTTATCTGTTCTGAGTTTATGGGTCATGACTGCTTTGATGCATAAACGAAAATAATGTAGTCACAAAATTAGTCCTATCTATATACAGTATCAAGGACTGGCTTTCCGACTGTGACATCAGTTGGTAGAATGACTGAATGTGTATTAAGGTCATACCATCATGGCAACACTCAAGTACACAGGAATACACATGAGAAAATGGGTCACAAACAAGATTCCACTCTGGTGTCTCATCACAGTAAGTCAACCGGACGCCGTCTCTCATGAAACTGCCCATTCGACTGGTATCTTACCGCAAGCATGTGACACCGAATCGAAGAAGAAAATCCCACAAGTTTCCACTCGGAGACGTAAAGACACGCTGCGATGACAAGATAACCGAAATGTAAGATATTCTTGGGATTGGTAAGGCAACTAAAGAAGAGATTTACTTACTGTTCACCGCCTCTTTATGCACCTGTAACTAGAAACGTAAACCAAGATAAAGAATTACGCATAAGATTAACATTGGCAAGTGTAAACCCTTCAGGACACTTCTTTGTCAACACCTCTTAACCTCCAGGTGACTTACATTAGGTTTTGTAAACTAGTTCAGCATTAAGAAAGTGTATCAGCTCTAGCTGTATAATTTGTTAATGACAAGCTTGTATACATGGTGATATGAATCGTGTTGATAATCAGATGATTATATCGTTCTGTTATAAAGCATCTACGATACTACATTCGACGTCTTTGTGGAGATCCGGGTTAGGGTTGATCTTGGGTAACCAATGCTCTTCGTAACAGGCGACTAACGGGATCGGGTGACCAGGCTTGCTGACTTTATTGACACATATCATCGTATCCCAGATGCGTAAATCGCGATGTTAAACACAGGATTGACTGGTCCATATGACATGAGCATCGATCTGTGCAATTGGAAATTGATGACATGTGTCAACCAAGTGAGCGAGCCTGACCACCGATCCCATTTGTGGCCACTTACGACAAGCATAGTCACCTTTTATGGCAAGCATGGGTTGCGGAAGGCCTATTCTAAGTCGGATCTTCACGGGTACTGCAGGGGTGTGTCACAAGAAACTGCGCATCATCAATTATTGTGAGTGAAATGAAGTGGGAGTATGATTTTAGTTGAGGTCTGCATTTTGTCTCGACTAATGGGGCGGGATGGTTAATATGGCAGATGCTCTCACTCCGTCCCTATTGTGTGGATCGATGTGAATGATATGAATTTTCTAGTCGACTGTCAATTATTATTACAGGCTACTGTTATAAAACTAGAGTACTGCTAACTAGCGGTAAACAGCAAATGAAACGAGCAAACAGTTTGTTAGAACTTACCATATGAGTAATATCAAAGAGCCCCCAAAGACAAGGCTTAAGTAAAGTACTGTTACAACAACTAGGTAGATGTTCTGGGAACTGCCCGTCGGTGCCACATGACTGCTATAGGTAGTAACTGCACAATGATAAATAAAGACATTAATGAGAACGTTGTGTTACAAACAGGAGGAAAGATAGCGGGTCAGCAGTTCCACGCATCTTAGTAACATTTTATACATAACACTCTGGACAGTGTACATCTATTATCATATAGTACAGCTTTTGAATTAAGTATATCAAGATGATATTGGAAATGGAATTTCACATTTGTCATCGTTCACATTATATGTTCAGTTTTCTCTCGTTTCAATTACTGAATATGTTAAACTTGCTTAACCTTGGTGGACGATGGTGGTCCCTTTGGGAATCTCACAGAAGACGCCGATGTAATTGTCTATACATCCCAGAGTGCATTGAGCATTGTGCTGATTGCAGGTGTTTCCTAGGCAATTTTCGCTGCACGGTTCATCACACTGGTCACCGTACACACCCACTTTGCATCCTTCGAAGCATTTTCCGGTTTCTTTCTCACAAAGCACTTTTCCATTTGGACGAGGGAAACAGTTTTGAGAACAATTTTTGTTACAAGCATCCCCATATTTTCCAGGTTCACATTCCTCTTCACCTTGTACAGACATGTCTGAAATATGGTGAAGGTGAAGACATTTCAATCATAGGACAGAAAACATACCATATTAGATATATACATGAATGTTATTTCAATTACGCAAGAAATCAGAATGTAAAAGAATTCAGTGTGAAACAACCAATAGACTGTGAACTGTTCAGCAATGAAGAAGTTGATATAAAGATTAACTACATTTGAAACATTTAATGCAGAGGAATAGCATGATCATGGCAAGAACAAATACAGTTCACATAATGGCAGTGTGACATAAACACCGTGATTATATAAATAAACTCAATGACGATAATAGTTGTCAGTCTCCAAAGCATGGGAATCCAGGTTGAAGACGCTTACAACCCATGACTCTGTTCCATAAAACGACCGTAAGTCTAGTATCAAAGTCTAAGAGTCTACGAGCTGTAAGTGCGTCGAGGAAAGGAGCCTTATATTCATGTTAAGAGAGACTGGATAGAGGCACGTACGTGCATCATTATCTGTTGTTAATATCTCTTGGAACAGGGTGGATGAGAAAAGTACTTCTAGTTAAACCCGCCCTTACTTCTTGACTCGCTTTCTGTATATGTTGATTAGCACGCCACTGCCTTCTACTAAAATTGTACATTGATACTGCCTCACTTAGCACAATATGTGGGCTGCAGTTGTCAGTGAAAACATATTCCAGACACTTATGACATTGCTTGGATATGCTTGGATACTGTGTAAACTAGTCTCACGAAAAGGCTTCAATGCGCGATCATATCAACGACACGCACGCACATATGCAGGCTGCAAGAATCCGCACTGAATTGTAACGTGTGAGAAAACAGTTTTCCGTGGACGAGCAGCTCTCTGATCTGATTTGGTTGATTTGTTTCAGCTTCACTATCGTTATCCTACATGTGGGACATTCCGTTTTCTATGACCAGGAAAATAATTTATCATATTCGTAACTACTACTAGCCCGTGGAAGATACGGCAGTGTAATATTTTACGGCAATATTATAATACCGTTAGACGTATGACGTCATAACAGTTTAGTTAGATTACAGTTTAAAACACGGAATGCACAGGGATCTTACAGCCCCGAACACCCATTCAAAACACAGCGTGACGAATTTATTACCCTGAAGATATCTTATTTAGCGTATCTCTTAAAACCACCATTCAGTCTTCGGCAGATTGAGACGCAATACGTTTCTTCATATTTCTTCCTGAATGGTCATAAAGGGAGATAACTCGGAACGGTTTATGACTAAAATTGTTGAATTTAAGGTTTTGTTAAACAAGTGAAATACAGAAACATTTTATTTTGTTTACATTTCTATTGACACAAAAATACGAAATTTTGTCAGCAGTTTTATTACTCTGTTTGTATTCATAACTGCAAGCACCAAATCTAAAATTTCGAAGCGATCAGCCTTTTGGCAACCACATTCCATCAAACGTCAAGGTCATTCATACAACCCGTGTAGTGTGTCACGTGACAGATGGGGTGTCAGGTTCTCACTGCCTGGCAAACCGGCATTCAAGGTTTCGTAGGCTTAACTATTGACCAAATAGAATTCTAAAAAATATCTTAAGGTTTATAATGTCTTGTATTTCCAGTGCAAAACTCTTGTATTGATTTCCAAACTTCGTCAATTCTGGAACATACATTAGTTTGAAAGACTATTTCCTTTTAACTAGTATTAGTTTCAACATGTAACACTGCCTGACACATTTTAATTCCACCACTTTTCACCAACTTGCCTTAATTTAGAAACCGAAACTTTACGGGTCTGTAGTCAGAAGGGGTACTTGATGTGAAAGAATATTATTTCAACTCTCCTGGAAATATTTAGGCTGTGGTTAGATAGTCAGAAATTTGAAGGTTACATATTTATACAATAAACATACAGAGACATTCGTATGATCTTTCTTGACTAAACGCACTGTGTCTATTTTGAGTTCATGTGGAAATGTATTTCCTAAAGGGACAGACGGGTACTTTAGTGGACCAGGTGAAAGCGTTTGCTCGTCACGCAGAATATCTGGGATCTTTTCTAAATATGGTTACCATGTGTGAACGCAGACACAATATATAACTCTGTGTGAAGTAGCATCGTTATATGTCCCCATTAGGGATTCAAAGTGGCATTTCCATTTTGAAATAAACCCTGTTAAATGCATCAATACACATACAGTTTAACCTGCTAATTAGTGACTGTTACTTTATTCTGATAATGCACCTGTGAGCCGAACACACACATAGGAACAGTATGCTTTTTGTAACATTTAATGCAGAACATGTTATATTGTGAGTGCTTTGGATTATCGCGTCTTCATCAGTTAGGGTGACATTGAAGAAAGTTACTTACAGCCTAAAACGACAATGGTTACATAAATCCACATGTCTTAGCGATGTCCTTTGGCATACCACCTGTAAATGAATGAATTGCACTTATTACTTCAATTCACAGCTCACATGTGCTACACGAGATTATGTAGGGTTGGGTGAGACGGATAGGATAACTATTGTTGACCTCGGGGGGTAGATAATGTCATCTACTGTGAGCATGATGAGTTGGAAGAGGAAATGACTAAAGACATCGCCCTGCTATATGCCTTCTATGCAGAATTTGAGAGTCTGACTCTTCAAAAGAAATAAAAAAAAAATATCTGCACCAACAATTTATCCGTCCCACTACGACATCGTTTTCTCTTTACTCAACACTCAAACAGATTCCTGTTCAGAAGAAGACGACAATGATATCTTAAATAGTATGCAACTCACATTATTTTCGTTCAAAGTGTGCAAAATCCCGATTTGTCAATCAAAATTGGAAATTCCTTTCAGTAAACACAAAATGACCATTTGAATAATATCCCAACTAGATAAAATATATGTGTTTCTAAATGTGGAGAACACGGGCAGATGTTTTAGAAGGAAACGAAGAGTAAATCGTGAAATGTTTCTGGCAAATCATGAGGCATAATTGTTGTTTCGATAAAACTTTAAACAAAATCCAAAACCACAACGATTCTTAATATATGTGTGTGTGCATGCATAGTTAATGGTAATGCTGTTTGGTACACATAATATGTTTCAAGGTGAAAAGTACAATGTACTAAAATGTCTGATGTAAATACTGTAGATAAAACGCCCAAAGGATAAAAACATCTTATAATAATCACCGAAACTAGTATATCACATGAAACTGAACATGGCACAATTTTTAATCTAGTTTGAAACGGAGATCACTAAGACAACACTCTCCACTACGACAAATAGTTTACTCTGTTTAGATAAAAGATTGTGTTATATGAATTACAGTGCATGAAACCTTCAAGCCAGTGAAATGAGCGAAAACACCGTGACATCGTTCTGAAGTGTTTCTATGAATTTCACAAACGATTGACACTGACTTTCGTTTGATAGTCTTTAATATTAAACATCAGATGATCTGAGAATATAGCATGCACTATATACCCAATATGGCAGGACACTTCCGCGTTCGTGTACGGGTTTTTCCTTTAACATCAAAACCGGCTAGTTTTATTGTAGACGATTGAGAGGGATTATATATAAGTCATATACTTGCCGATTTCGTCGATTACAGGTGGAAACAGAACAGATAGTGAGAAGTTGCTTACCAAAGTTTCTCTTCAACATGGACAGTTTCTGTTCACCTCGGGCCTATCGGTAGACTGTGGAAATGTGGAGCCTCAGCTTTTCCTCGGCTTTGTTAATGTCGGCATAGTACAGTTAATGTATTTATAGCCTGCCTTTCGACGGACGAGCAGTTCATTGTATGATATAATAATGACCAGCACTACGCCATGACTATAGGCTTGTTTGTCGGTGTAGGTAACGGCAACGCTGAAGACATCCCTCTTGGTGCAATAGAACACAGAGGTCGTTCTCTCCTGGACGGTGGCCATTTTCTCGATTTTTTAAGGATCCGTTTGGTCTGGGTTCCACTTTGCTATGCTAGTATAGGAGGGAAGTGACTAGTAATCGCAACGGGTGTGCTCAAGCTATATAAACTCAGCACTTGCTGTATAAGGAGTGCGATAAGATAATATCAGATTAGATGAGGTAATTGTATATTATCGTGAAGGAAATTTGCTTTGCACGGTTAACACTGACAACACATACAATACAACAAGAATGCACATACATGAAACCACAATAACACCAATACACACGTCAAATATTACTAACATAGCTAGCAGCTACGCCCAAAATGTGATGCAAGAAAAAATGCATAACAAACATATTGACAATTTCGAGTCGTATAGTGGCGACATTAAATTGTTTGCTGAGGAATATTAGCGCCGAAAGTATATTAATATAATAGACTAAAACAAAATATAAAGTATCATAAAATGATTACGAAACATAGAAGTATTTTTTAAACACTGATGCTTGCTGAGATGAAAGAATTTCGAGTCCTGTTTAAACTGAATATTGGTATGCGCAGTCGTCGGTCAGAAGGAAGAAGTTGAAATTCAGGAAATAGGACAGGAGTATGGTCATTTAAAATATTATGTGATTTGTTTTCAATTTGTAAAACATTCAAACAGACAGACAGACAAATATTCTTGTTTCGAATACCGAGCCCATTGGTGCAAAATACATATTATGATTAACACTCACAGTCCACTCATAAACACACTGTAGAGACCATGATTTAATCCATGCAACGGTTGTCATACATATGAGTTTACCTGTTTTATGTACACATATCACACATTCATTTCACGTGTAAAACATTCATATATTTCAAACGAAGAATTTACAGATTTTAAGATATAGTGTTACCTTAACCATTAATTAAAGACGCCGACTACAAAGCCAATGTAAAAGTATGTATTTATTCATAATACAAAAAAAAACATTTTGTTATCAGAACAAAACTTCAACTGCTTATAAAACGATACCATAAGAAGAAAACTAGTCTGCGTTTCTTACGATTTATTTTTCCCCGAGAAGATACGAATTCGCTTCTTGATTCTGGCCAGCATGAGGCAAGTATTGATCCAGCCTGTGATCAAACTGCAAGACGTACTTTGGTATCTTAGTAGATACTATTTATTTGAATGTGCCTTGAAAGCACTGAGTTGAAGAATGTTGATGAGGCACAGGGGCTATTAAAGAAATGTAAATCGTATCACAGCTTCATCAGCCGTAACATATTCCTTTGAAATACAGTACGTAGTGGTGGAAGAATGTACGGGAACATCACTAGAAATTGAGTTCTGCAGCGTCTGCAGCGATATCGAGAGACATTATGTCTGCCTTTTGGTAAGGCACTAAACTTAAAGGAAAACAATGACTGGTCCCATTTCGTCTTCGTTGATATCACTGTAGATATGTTCTGAGTTTCGGAGCCTCCTATATGAAAGGTCCTGTCTGTTTGGTTCACTTTGTGGACGGACGTCTGCCATCTCGTGAGATTCCTCTCTAGAACAGAAATAAGATGGAAGAATAAACATATGACCCACCAACATTAAAAAATACTTTATTTCATTGAAGTTTTGAACTTTTGAACGCAGCATTATGCAATTTGAAGAATTTAATGTTACTTTGTTGATGTAAAAAAATGAAATGTTGATCACAGAAACAATATTGTTGAATGACATATAGACGGTCAAAGTCGTTGCATCCAATCTTATCTGATAAAGTATTAGCTTAGGTTCTGTTTGACATTTGCGCAATACGTCATGCAACACATTGTATACGCTGACCTCTTTGCGGAGACTCTCTTAAAGTGAAACATGCACCCTGTTACAATGATTCCAAGAACCAAAACCAACAGAGCTGTCGATGTTCCAATAGTTGCAACGTTCATGACAGAATCTGAAATGGGTAGTTAAAGAAAGCAGTTGTAAACTCATGTATGAATTGTATTACCCAATTCTACGTCCGTATGTCTGTTTGTTTTTGTTTTTGTTTTTGTTTTTGTTTTTGTTTATCAAATTAAATCGAAAGCTTTTCTACGAACCGAATCCGTGTTCCCTTTTTTTGAGCATCTAGTTTTTAAAAATCACAAATTGTAGCTGGTGTCCGGCTTATTGGTTTCACCATAGATGCATTTTGATTGTTAGCTGTCATAGGCTGATCCAAATGAATATAGGCAAGTATTCTGTCTATACATTATCAAATACTTAACGAGTAAAATATTATCTACATTATTCTTAAACATGACTCGAAAAGATTTAGAAGATTAATGATAGTTTCATTCAGGGAACAATATAAGCTCTCATTTACGGAATTATTCCCTAAATGAAAATATCAAGTCTAAGTACACACACACACGTGCGCGCGTGCACGCACACACCAACACGTACACACACGCAGATATATATCTGCTTACCACATTTCCCTGTACGAGGATGACAGACACCCCCCATACAGTTTATGCAGGGTAGTTGGCAGGATTGTCCATACTGTCCTTGGATACACCCATTGTCACAAGACCCGTTGTTTTGGTAACATGTGTGATTAAAACAAGTTCCCGGACAAGGCATACAGTCATCTCCATAGTAACCAGAGAGGCATCCTTCAACACAATCACCCGTCTCATTACAACCCAAACGGTTTGGGATACATTTATCTGGCGACGCACAGTACGCACCGGACCAGCCATTGACACAGCCATTGATACACTCTCCACTGTATCTTACACATTCAGATATGCAGGAGCGAGAAGTGTCATTAGTAATAGTGGTGGGATAAGACACACAGTCTCTGTGACATCTTAAAGAACATGAACTTCCATACAATCCAGGTGCGCACGTTTGTACACAATCAGTTGTTGAACAATTTTCACATGAATATTCACAGTCTCGGCCATGATATGGATCATGACACACATCACATCTGCCTGTTATCCTGTTACAATGTCGACATCTCAGTGAACAGTTCTTGCAGTTGGACCCATAGTTTTGGTCATGACATCCAGAAACACAAGACGATGTCAGATGGCAGAACGTTCCATCACATTCTCCAGGACACTTTGTGCAGTTTTCCTTCTGAAGTGTGCACGGGATGTTGCATAGAGTACCATAGAAACCAGGTATACAACCGTCAGAGCAATTGTAAGTGCCACGATTTGTCTGACTACATGTGCTGTTTATGCATTGGTTGCTGCAACGCGACGTGCATCTGAGACCGAAATATCCCGAAAAGCAATCTGTACTGCAGTATTGTGTCGTACTTGAGCAGTTTGAACACTGTTGATCCTCCATGCACTCATCAGCTGTAAAAGAAGATACGTTCATTGTACACAAGCATAAGCATAATTTCTCACAGCTGATTATACATTGAGTACAATTTTAGATAATACTTCATGTTCCTGCTTTATGCCCCAGCAGTGCACTGGAAATTAATGCAAACCAACAAATTAACTAAACCGACAGAATACACAAGGAAAGGAAATATGTTTTCACAACTGGACTTCACTGGAAGCACAGAAAGACATTCCTCTCCACAACAAATGCAATATTTTTGGTTTAACTGATGCAAAATAGCCCATGAATATAAAAGCTACCTTGTGTTGACAAAAGTCTCACAGCTACAATCACTATCACGTGAACATCCATTGCCCTCCTGAAATCGTAAAAACACATCATTTTAGTACGTTACTGTGACGCTAAGCCTCAGATTAATCGATTTCGCGATTTCAGTTGTTCAAATACAAATGTACCTGTCCATTGAGATGGGCTTCAACTGTATGGGCGGATGGGAAATGAACCCTACTGAACTTAAGTTTCGGGTGTTTCTGGCAACACAGAGCAAGTGTTTTGTGGATGTCATAGTTTCACTGTGGTTTCAACTTCCCATGGCAAAGGTCCGAAAACACAGCCAATGTGTGCCTCATGCATACTAATACAAACGGTTGTGTTCTGATGACATCAATATCAAGGACATGATCTCTACATGCATTCCCAGATGTATTTATACTCGTACGACACATTACATCACAGTCTCTGGACATATTTTACATAGGTTTTGAGTGGCATAATTGTATAAGGGTAAATGTAGTCCTGTCATCGAAAGTAAAATCTGACTGTCAAATAAACAACGATATATCATCGTACATGTAGTTAACATGATCCAATCAAATTGCCATCAAACCTTGTGAAGAAGACATTCCCATTTTAAAATGTAGAATCCGGGACTGATGTTATGTTTCCTTATTGCCTTTCGACAGGCACGTAGAGAGGATATGGTGTCCTTTTCGTCCGCCTCATGGATGACAACATCTCTTGTAATAACCTTCACTAATACCAATTATGTGCCTATTTCCTCTCACTTGTCAGTTGAGGATGCCCTATGTTTGTTGATGAAGAACGAAAGCGAGCTGAGACCTGACACTTGATGATTGCTTAATGACGGTTACACATATTGTACAAGGTACATGTTTGTGATCGTAGGACATGCATATGTTTAATGAATACAAGCTGCGTGGTGATATGAAAATATATGGCTAACACTACGAATCTTCGCTGAAAGGTCAAAGGCACCGATGGAACTTTAGCAGATGATAAAATGACACTTATTTACATTACGTTAAAATGTAATGACGTCAGTACGCCATTCTGCCCTCAAACGTACACGAGGTAACCGAAATCACGATAAATGTCAGTTGACATTGCAGCATGACATTGCTATATAGTCTCTTACAGCATAACAAACGCTCCTAGCGCACCGCTCCTTGGTTTACAGTTACTTATCTCGACTAACATAACCGATGGTATTAAAACGTTTAACTTCATCAAAGAACAGCTTTGAAACAGCTCAACTATTAGTTAAACAGCGACGCGGCAACATTCGCTAACAAGCCTTTTCTTAGACCCAAAATGTATCCTGGAAACATCGAATGACTAGTCATTTTTATCTGAATGTGCTCATGCAAGTTTACATTGACAGTGTACATGCTACATTGATATTGCCCCATATGGTTTACGACAATCTGAAATGTAGCTAGATACTATATGAATTTATGATCACGTAGACAAATACTTTTTTTCCATTTTGCATTAATTAATGTGTTGTGAGTCTTGTGCAATATCGAGGTGATGGACATACAAAATCATCATTAACAGTTACTGGCAATCACCAGGGGTACGAAATGTCGCTTTTTCAAACAGCATGTAAAAATAATTGCGGTCAATAGCTTGATGAATCCTGTGACTGGTTACTTGAGAGAGGTCATCAATACCTTATTCGACATCCTCTAGAGAGAGTACATGCTTCACAACGCCTTCTCATGGATGCAGTCGAACGTCTGATGACGTAAACCAGTATGCATTGCCACGTATCGTTCAAGGACAGCCTTTCATTTCGGGAATACCCGAACCCTCCCGCCTGCAAGGAACAGAAACTCCTCAAAAGAAAACCCCCCAAAGAACAAAAACGTATGTAATCAGCATATCAATGGTGAACGCTGTCTGCAAACATTTGAATCCATTGTCAGTGACGACAACTCTCCAAAACGCACCAAAATCTGTTTGCCTCAATAAGAGCAATAATTTGTGGACGGGAAGAAATTCATGCGTTTTCTTTTTCCTGTACATTCCATGCATCATTTCCAATACAAGTCAGGCTCTTTCAATACTCTTCCGACAATTGACAGTCTTAAATTTGGTGTTAAAGTCATGCCTAGACTTACTGAGGCTCAGCGCAACAATGCGATTGGTCACTTGGAGGCTGGGGGGTGTCAGTCTGCGATTACAAGGCAACTAAATGTGTCACAGAGTATCATAGCGAGACTTTGGCATCGCTACCTGCAGCAACGGTCAATACGTGATCGCCCCAGGTCAGGACCACGCCCACTCAGGACAGTTTTATTCGGCTTCGACATTTGCGGAACAGGTGCACCACAGTATCCTCAACAACATCGGTAGTGCCAGGACTATTCTGATCAATTTCAGAACAATTTCTGATCAGACTGTGAGTAACCACATACGAGAGTCGGGTATTCGCTCCAGAAGACCTTTGCGAGGACCTGTCATTACACGTCAACATCGGCAACAATGCAGACAGTGGTGTCGCCAACATCTCCCATCTATCTGTGATGAGTCACGTTACATCCTGCAACGTCCCGACGGAAGAGCACGTCGTAACGAACGCTAGGCTGCAAATTGTGAACAGAAAGTGGACAGATTTGGTGAGGGAAGTGTCATGGTTTTGGCCGGATTCTCATACAAAGTCAGGGCAGATCTCATTCAGGTCCAAGCCAATTTGACAGCCCGACGTTACCGTGATGAAATCATCAGGCCTCATGTCCTTCCTTTCATGAACCGCCAGAACGTTATTTCTCAGCATGATAACGCTCGGCCGCATACAACAAGAATAACCAGGTATTTCCTTGCCCCAAACAACGTTCAGGTTCTTCATTGTCCCTCACGATCACCGGATCTTAACCCTATTGAACATTTTTTGTGACAGACGCTACCTGCTCTGTTTGTGGCCTCGGGGGAAGAGTACCAACTCATACCCAGGCACTTCATCCGGAATCTGATCCAGTTTATGGGACGTCGATGCCAAGCAACCATTGATGCTAATGGTGGCCACGCAAGATACTGACTGCTCTGCAACCTTGACCTTGGAGCACTTGTCATTTGTGACGTACAGTTTCTTGCAGCATTGGACCTTTGATGTTCATTCAAGTTTTCTTCATGAGAAAAATTTTCAACTATGCGTTCCTGTCCTGAGTATTATATTAAATCTACTCTCATCAGAATGTGATGCCATTCTCGTCGTTGCCAACGCCATACACGTCGGGCCTATTGTGCTCAAGGCGATCCTGGACGATCAGCACTATCCCTTGAAAGGGTCTGTAGGCACTGCTACCAATATTGTCGTTTCCTCCCTGGGTGTCGGCTTACCTGGTGACCCAGTGCCGTTGCTGACGATTCAGTCGTTGTCAGGAACCGATTGCAAAGATGCAGTGTGAGTAGAAATCTATCTTGTCCGTTTGTTGTGACGCATCGTCTGCTACTCCGAGGTCTGTTACTGGTTCTGCCACGCTGATGGTACTGCTGGAACAACGTTAACGTAGTGACGGTTTGATGTGATCATCCAAAGGTTCTTGCAAATACGTGTCTTTGATGTCCCCGTGATGACCACGCCAATGGCTCTCTCCCTCTCTTCTGCACTTAAACGTGACATCACTTTGTTTGTTTTTTTCTTTTTTGATGTGACAGTGCATGGTATGGAATATTGGAAGGGATATTCTCGGGATCTCGACCTTTGGAAACAAGCTTAAAATGTCAAAAGTGTGAGAATGCGTTCAGTTCCAGTCTTGGGCGTGTTTCCAGTTTAAATGGGTATATTTTATACAATCAAAAATTTATATATTAACAGACAAAACGTTAAGACTAGGCTAACATATACGTTCAAGCAAAATCCTAACACACAAATTGTATCATTCGGCTAAAATGAACGTGTCCAACGTTTTACTCGACACCATTTTCACCATTATGGGTCATGAAATATTTATCAATATATTTTCTTCCGCTCCAGCTTGACTACAAAACACCCTGCCTTTCAGTATTCTTTTGTCTCCAGATTCAAAAAAGTAGAAATACATTTGTTTCGTAAATATTAGTTTTCCTGTGGTAGTCATGAGTTCCAATGTCTTATTAACCACAGACTAGGGGTTATGTGTGAGATACCTGTTTATTTCCGTATATTTAGGGAAGAACACACCGTGTAATAACAATAATATACAAGATGTACATAACATAAAAACACATCTGATGAACAAACAGAGGGCATATACATGTATTACGCCATGCAATATAACACAGGTCACTTTTCGTTTACAGTGATCAACAAAATGAACTTTGCGTAAAGTTTTTTATAGCTGAAATGGATAGAATTATTATCGAAACGCCCGCACGTTATCAGAAATGAGCGGTCAATGTAGCAAAAGGCTTGACGACGGGTCATTATCCATCCCGTTGCTAGGTGACGTCATAAGTAGCTCAGCAGTTGAAGTTCAATCACCAACGGCTCGTTTGAACCTGAGGTCAGTAATGACAATATATCTGGCTCACATTCGTCACATACACATGTGTCATCGTGCACTTTCTTGCTTGTGGCAACCATCACAATGTACCATAAATTACAACATACAGCAATAAAACTATCGACTGGAACGCTAACGTTGTTGAGCACTGAAAACAGTGAAGCCATCTGTGTTGTTCTATGACGTGTCTATATTTGTAAAATGTGTGTCATTGATCTCCGTCGTTTGTTGTCAGCTGTAAATGCTTCTAAACCGATGCCGTTGTTTGTATTCTTTATTTTTATTCAAAAATCCAGTGTCAGCCACAAATGTGTTCAGAATGTCTGAAGAAGAAGATTTTCCATGCTCACAAAGGTATTTGAGCTCAAGTGTTTATGCAGTTTCTGCGACAAATTATGCTACTCTGTACAGTGATATAAGCGACAACGACGACAGCGTTGGTGAGAATTTGCAGACTGCTGATAAACATCGTGACATGCCGTCAAGTGAGGATGATGCCATGTATGTAGCTTCCCAACAGATTGAGAGTGAGTTGTTTAAGACACAGACAAGTGAATCTCTTATCATGTCTTCGAGCGATGATGATATGATATATGCACTTTCACAAGAGATGGAAAGGCAATATGCGGGGAAATTTACAAATAAACATTTCAGTGAACCTTTATCTGATCGGGAATTTACGGAAATGAGCAAGACGACTGTGCCAAAGAAAACACAGAAGTCTATAGAATGGGCATGTCGTCTGTTTGAATCTTGGCGAATTTCGAGGAATGGAAGGATACTAAATGGAGATACATCGGACATCAGCTTAGTTTGATTCTGCATGATCTAAAGGATCTTCATGATGACGAACATAATTATTGTCTGTGTAGATTTATTATGGAAGTGAGAAAGGAGAGCGGCGAAAACTATCCCCCCCCCCCCAAACTTTACGACAGTTGGTGTTGCTTATTCAAATGAAGTTGGTGAATTTGGGAAGAAATGTGCAGTTCTTATCTGATCCGGTTTACACAGAACTGAAAAACACACTGGACAACGTCACGAAAGTGAGGGCACGCGAAGACCTTGGAATGCATCCAAGACAGGCAGATGTCATCACTGTGAATCAGGAGCAAGTACTGTGGGAGAAAGGTATTCTTGGCGATTCATCTCCTCAGACACTGCTTGATACTATGTTATATGTGATTGGCCTCAACTTTGCTATACTGCTTCAGTGGCGTTGAACACAGAACTTTGACAGTTGAACAACTTGAAATTGGAGAAAATGACCAGGGTGAATTCATACGCTACCATGAGAAGGTCAGTAAATGTAATCAGCGTGGTTTGAAGGACTACCATGTTGCGGCCAAAAGTGTTACTGCGTATGCTAGTGATGTATCTCATAGGTGCATCGTCCAACTGTACCGGAAGTACCTTGGTCTTAGCCCTATTGATGCTCCTACAGTTTTATGCTTACGTCCACTAAGTAAACCCAGGCCTGATCGATGGTATTCAGTGTCGCCCGTAGGAGAGCACACACTGAGTAAAACTGTATCGAGATTGCTCGCTGCTGCCGGATTCAGTGGTAAGAGTTTCACATTCTTTTATCTAAAAACTGCATTACTCACAACATATTACCATTATTAACTTTACAGTGTCAAAAAAAACAAAACAATGAAAACATTATACATTTCTACCTTAAACCATATGTTTCTTTGCCAGTAATTTAGTGAGATGTGAATGACAAAGCATTTCTTGACATATGTAAATGTTGCATCCATTCACCTCATGACTTGTTTTGATTGGGTTAACATTTGTCTTTTCAGGTTTCTACACAAATCACTCGTTGAGAGCGACGTGTGCGACGCGGCTGTTTCGCTCTGAGCAGGATAGTGCAAGGGAAACCAAGAAAGCGAAAAAGTGAAACGGCAACCATGTCATCAAGTTCCTGCGAGAAATCCCGAGCTTTGCAAATGACCAGTACCGAGGGCATCGACATTTCTGTCAACCTTACGGTCACAAAATGAAAGTTTGTGTATGTTCGGTGAATAAAATACACTCTGCAGTATGCATTGCTTTTACTTATTATGCTTCCATTAACCCATGACTGTCTTGTTTCAGCACAGATATTAGACTACTACTGGTACTACGTTTTAAATGTTTGCTCTCATGTTGGAATCTGACATCTGTACTTTACAT
The DNA here is from genome assembly GCF_037392515.1 of Haliotis asinina. Lineage (NCBI taxonomy): Eukaryota > Metazoa > Mollusca > Gastropoda > Lepetellida > Haliotidae > Haliotis > Haliotis asinina. Next base: position 7,832,827 of record NC_090283.1, on the reverse strand, counting down.
CGGCGTTTGCCAGTTACAACCATCCAACCCAAAGTAGGCGCAGATTGTTGAAAAAAGGTCTTATGGAACAATTATGCACTGCTGTTTTTTCCTTTTGTTTCATAAGACATTTTCAATTGCAACAATCTGCTCCTACTTTTGGTTGGATGACTATAAGTGGCAAACGTCGATGCGACGTAAAACTGTCAGATTCCAACATGAAAGCAGACATTTAAAAAGTAGTCCCGGTCGTAGTCTAACTACTATCTGGGTTGGTTAGACTACGAACTGAAACAAAACATAAGAATGAAGATTTTATGGATATCAACATTGATAAGAAGTTGATATCCATAAAATCTTCATTCTTATGTATTTACACTTCTAAATGACATTCAAAGACTTGAAACAAAACAGTCATGGTTTAACTGTTGTTAATATCTCTTGAAACAGGGTGGATGAGAAAAGTACTTCTAGCAAGTTAAACCCGCCCTTACTTCTTGACTCGCTTTCTGTATATGTTGAATAGCACGCCACTGCCTTCTACTAAAATTGTACATTGATACTGCTTCATTTAACACAATATGTGGGCTGCAATTGTCAGTGAAAACATATTCCAGACACTTATGACATTGCTTGGATATGCTTGGATACTGTGTAAACTAGTCTCACGAAAAGGCTTCAATGCGGGATCATATCAACGACACGCACGCACATATGCAGGCTGCAAGAATCCGCACTGAATTGTAGCGTGTGAGAAAGCAGTTCTCCGTGGACGAGCAGCTCTCTGATCTGATTTGGTGGATTTGTTTCAGCTTCACTATCGTTATCCTACATGTGGGACATTCCGTTTTCTATGACCAGGAAAATAATTTATCACATTCTTAACTACTACTAGCCCGTTGAAGATACGGCAGTGTAATATTTTACGGCAATATTATAATACCGTTAGACGTATGACATCATAACAGTTTAGTTAGATTACAGTTTAAAACACGGAATGCACAGGGATCTTACAGCCTCGAACACCCATTCAAAACACAGTGTGACGAATTTATTACCCTGAAGATATCTTATTTAGCGTATTTCTTAAAACCACCATTCAGTCTTCGGCAGATTGAGACGCAATACGTTTCTTCATATTTTTTCCTGAATGGTCATAAAGGGAGATAACTCGGAACGGTTTATGATGAAAAATGTTGAATTTAAGGTTTCGTTAAACAAGTCAAATACAGGCACATTTCATTTTGTTTGCATTTCTATTGACACAAATATACGAAATTTTGTCAGCAGTTTTATTACTCAGTTTATATTCACAAGTGTAAACACCAACTCTAAAATTTCGAAGCGATCAGCCTTTTGGCAACCACGTTCCATCAAACGTCAAGGTCATTCATACAACCCATGTAGTGTGTCACGTGACAGATTTGATGGGGTGTCAGGTTCTCACACCCTGGCAAACCGGCATTCAAGGTTCCGTAAGCTTAACTGTTGACCAATCAGAATTCTACAAATTTATCTTAAGCGTAATTATATCTTGTACTTCCATTGCAAAACTTATATGTTGATTTCTAAACTTCGTTAATTCTGGAACATACATTTTTTATTGTTTGGTATTTATTGGTTTGAAAGACTATTCCTTTTAACTAGTATTAGTTTCAACACCTAACAATGCCTGACACGTTTTAATTCCACCACGTTGGGCCAACTTGCCTTAATTTAGAAACCGGAACTTTACGGTTCTGTAGTCAGAAGGGGTACGTGATGTGAAAGAATATTAAATCATTTTTCAACTCTCCCGGAAATATTTAGGCTGTAGTTATATAGTCAGAAATTTGAAGGTTACATATTTATACAATAAACATACAAAGACATTCGTATGATCTTTCTTGACTAAACGCACTGTGTTTATTTGAGTTTATATGGAAATGTATTTCCTCAAGGGACAGACGGGTACTCCAGTGGTAAAAGCGTTTGCTCGTCACGCAGAATATCCAGGATCTATTCGAAATATGGTTACCATGGGTGAACCCAGGAACAATATCTAACTGTGTGTGAAGTAGCATCATTAAATGTCCCCATTAGGGATTCAAAGTGACATTTCCATGAAATAAACCTTGTTAAATGCATCAATACACATACAGTTTAATCTGCTAATTAGTGACTGTTACTTTATTCTGATAATACACCTGTGAGCCGAACACACACATAGGAACAGTATGTATTCTGTAACATTTAATACAGAGCATGTTATGCTGTGAGTGTTTTGGATTATCGCGTCTTCATCAGTTAGGGTGACATTGAAGAAAGTTACTTACAGCCTAAAAAGACAATGGTTACATAAATTCACATGTCCTAGCGATGTCCTTTGGCAGATCACATGTAAATGGATGAAATGCACTTATTACTTAAATTCACAGCTCACTTGTGCTACACGGAATTATGTTGGGTTGGATGAGACGGATAGGATGACTATTGTTGACCTCGAAGGGTAGATTATGTCATCTACTGTGAGCATGATGAGTTAGAAGAGGAAATGACTAAAGACATCGCCCTGCTATATGCCTTCTATGCAGAGTTTGAGAGTCTGACTCTTCAAAAGAAATAAAAAAAATATCTGCACCAACAATTTATCCGTGCCACTACGACATCGTTTTCTCTTTACTCCACACTCAAAAAGATTCCTGTTCACAATAAGACGACACTGATATCTTAAATAGCATGCAGTTCACATTATGTTCGTTAAAAGTATGCAAAATCCCGATTTGTTAATCAAACTTGGAAATTCCTTTCAGTAAACACAAAATGACCATTTGATTAATATCCCGACTAGATAAAATATATGTGTTTCTAAATGTGGAGAACACGGGCAGATGTTTTAGAAGGAAACGAAGAGTAAATCGTGAAATGTTTCTGGCAAATCATGAGGCATAATTGTTGTTTCGATAAAACTTTAAACACAATCCAAAACCACAAAAATTCTTAATACAGTAAAGTTCACTTATAACGTACACGCTTACAACGAATTGCCGGTTACAACGAACAAATTCAGAAGTCCCGACTGCTTTCCTATATGTTGTTATGAATTAACTACCGTATACACCGAACACTGATAGTACGAATTATCTGTTACAACGAACAAATTGATGGGCCCTCTGTGCTATTGTATACGTTTGTGTGCATGCATAGTTAATGGCAATGCTGGTTGGTACACATAATAGGGATGACGTATCTATTGCAGTTATCCCTTTTTCATCTCATAACATATGCTTCAAGGTGAAAAGTACAATGTACTAAAATTTCTGATGTAAATACTGCAGATAAAACGCCCAAAGGATAAAAACATCTTATAATAATCACCGAAACCAGTATATCACATGAAACTGAACATGGCGCAATTTTTAATCTAGTTTGAAACGGAGATCACTAAGAAAACACTTTCCACTACGACAAATATTTTACTCTGTTTAGATAAAAGATTGTGTTATATGAATTACAGTGCATGAAACCTTCAAGCCAGTGAAATGAGCGAAAACACCGTGACATCGTTCTGAAGTGTTTCTATGAATTTCAGAAACGATTGACACTGACTTTCGTTTGATAGTCTTTAATATTAAACATCTGATGATCTGAGAATATAGCATGCACTATATACCCAATATGGCAGGACACTTCCGCGTTCGTGTACGGGTTTTTCCTTTAACATCAAAACCGGCTAGTCTTATTGTAGACGATTGAGAGGGATTATATATAAGTCATATATTTGCCAATTTCGTCGATTACAGGTGGAAACAGAACAGATAGTGAGAAGCTGCTTACCAAAGTTTCTCTTTAACATGGACAGTTTCTGTTCACCTCCGTATCGACCCGGTAGACTGTGATAGTCTACCCGGTAGACTTTGTTAATGTCAGCATAGTACAGTTAATGTATTTATAGCCTGCCTTTCGACCGACGAGCAGTTCATTGTATGATATAATAATGACCAGCACTACGTCATAACTATAGGCTTGTTTGTCGGTGTAGGTAGGCAACGCTGAAGACATCCCTCTTGGTGCAACAGAACACAGAGGCCGTTCTCTCCGGGACGGTGGCCATTTTCTAGATTTTTTAAGGATCCGTTTTGGCTGGGTTCCGTTTTGCTATGCTAGTGTAGGAAGGAAAAATGACTAAAAATCGCAACAGGTGGGCTCACGTTATATAAAGTCAGCACTTGCTGTATAAGGAGTGCGATAAGATAATATCAGATTAGATGAGGTAATTGTTTATTATCGTGAAGGAATTTTGCTTAGCACGGTTGACACTGACAACACATACAATACAAGAAGAATGCACATACATGAAACCACAATAACACCAATACACACGTCAAATATTACTAACATAGCTACTGGCTACGCCCAAAATGTGATGCAAGAAAAAATGGATACCAGACATATTGATAATTTCGAGTCGTATAGTGGCGACATTAAATTGTTTGCTGAGGAATATTAGCGCCGAAAGTATATTAATATAATAGACTAAAACAAAATATAAAGGATCATAAAATGATTACGAAACATTTTGAAACACTGATGCTTGCTGAGATGAAAGAATTTCGAGTCCTGTTTAAACTGAATATCGGTATGCGCAGTCGTCGGTAATAAGGGAGAAGTTGAAATTCAGGAAATAGGACAGGGGTACCGTCATTTAAAATATTATGTGCTTTTATCAATTTGTAAAACATTCAAACAGACACACAGACAAATATTCTTTTTTCCAATACCGAGCCCACTGGTGCAAAATACATATTAGGATTAAAACTCACTGTCCACTCATAAACACACTGTAGAGAGCATGATTTAATCCATGCAACGGTTGTCATACATATGAGTTTACCTGTTTTATGTACACATATCACACACTCATTTCACGTGTAAAACATTCATATATTTCAAACGAAGGTTTCACAGATTTTAAGATATAGTGTTACCTTAACCATTACTTAAAGACGCCGACTACCAAAGCCAATGTTAAAGTATGTATTTATTCATAATACATAAAAGCATTTTGTTATCAGAACAAAAACTTCAGCTGCATAGACAACGATACCCTCCGAAGAAAACTAATCTGCGTTTCTTACAATTCATTTTCCCCCGAGAAGATACGAATTAGCTTCTTGATTCTGGCCATCATGAGGCAAGTATTGATCCAGCCTGTGATCAAACTACAAGACGTACTTTGGTATCTTAGTAGACACTACTCATTTGAATGTGCCTTGAAAGAACTGACTTGAAGAATGTTGATGAGGCACAGGGGTTATTAAAGAAATGTAAATCGTATCACAGCTTCATCAGCCGTAAAATATTCCTTTGAAATACAGTACGTAGTGGTGGAAGAATGTACGGGAACATCACTAGAAATTGAGTTCTGCAGCGTCTGCAGCGATATCGAGAGACATTGTGTCTGACTTTTGGTAAAGTACTAAACTTAAAGGAAAACAATGACTGGTCCCATTTCGTTTTCGTTGATATCACTGTAGATATGTTCTGAGTTTCGGAGCCTCCTATATGAAAGGTCCTGTCTGTTTGGTTCACTTTGTGGACGGACGTCTGCCATCTTGTGCGATTCCTCTCTAGAACAGAAATAAAATGGAAGAATAAACATATAACCCACGAACATTAAAACAATACTTTATTTCACTGAAGTTTTGAACTTCAACACAGCAGTGTGCAATTTGAAGAATGCAACGTGACTTTGTTGATGTAAAAAAATGAAATGTTTGACATTTGCGCAATACGTCATGCAACACATTGTACATGCTGACCTTTTGGCGGAGACTCTCTTAAAGTGAAACATGCAGCCTGCTACAATGATTCCAAGAACCAAAACCAGCAGAGCTGTATATGCTCCGATAGTTGCAACGTTCATGGCATCCTGGCCAGAATCTGAAATGGGTAGTTAAAGAAAGCAGTTGTAAACTCATGTATGAATCGTATTATCCAATTCTATGTCCGTATGCCTTTTTGTTATAGTTTTTTTCATCAAATTAAATCGAAAACTTATGTACGAACCGAATCCGTGTTCCCTTGTTTTCAGCATTTAGTTTTTAAAAATCACAAATCGTAGCTGGTGTCCGGCTTATTGGTTTCACCATAGATGCATTTTGATTGTTAGCTGTCATAGGTTGATCCAAATGAATATAGGTAAGTATTCTGTCTATACATTATCAAATACTTAACGAGTAAAATATGATCTACATTATTTTTAAACATGACTCGAAAAGATTTAGAAATTTAATGATATTTTCATTCAGGGAACATTATATGCTCTCATTTAGGGAATTGTTCCCTAAATGAAAATATCAAGTCTAAGTGCACACACACAAACACACGCACGCACACACACACGACGCACACACACACACATGCGCACACACACACCAGCACGCACACACACGCAGATATATATGTACTTACCACATTTCCCAGTACGAGGATGACAGACACCTCCCATACAGTTTATGCAGGGTAGTTGACAGGATTGTCCATATTGTCCTTGGATACACCCATTGTCACAAGACCCGTTGTTTTGGTAACATGTGTGATTGAAACAAGTTCCCGGACAAGGTATACAGTCATCTCCATAGTAACCAGACAGGCATCCTTCAACACAAAAAGCCGTCTCATTACAACCCAAACAGTTTGGGATACATTTATCTGGCGAGGGACAGTGTGCACCGGACCAGCCATTGACACAGCCATTGATACACTCTCCACTGTATCTTGCACATTCAGATATGCAGGGGCGGGAAGTGTCATTAGTAATAGTGGTGGGATAAGACAAACAGTCTCTGTGACATCTCAATGAGCATGTACTTCCATACAATCCAGGTGCGCATGTTTGTACACAATCAGTTGTTGAACAATTTTCACATGAGTATTCACAGTCTAGGCCACGATATGGATCATGACACTTATCACATGTGCCTGTTATCCTGTTACAATGTCGACATCTGGGTGAACATTTCTTGCAGTTGGACCCATGGTATTGGTCATGACATCCAGCAACACAAGACGATGTCAGATGGCAGAACGTTCCATCACATTCTTCAGGACACTTTGTGCAGTTTTCCTTCGGAAGTGTGCACGGGATGTTGCATAGAGTACCATAGAAACCGGGTATACAACCTTCAGAGCAATTGTAAGTGCCACGATGTGTCTGACTACATTTACTGTTTATGCATCGGTTGCTGCAACGAGACCTGCATCTGAGACCGAAATATCCAGTAAAGCAATCTTTACTGCAGTATTGTGTTGCACTTGAGCAGTTTGAACACTGTTGATCCTCCATGCATCCATCAGCTGTAACAGAAGATACGTTCATTGTAGACAAGCATAATTTCTTACAGCTGATAATATATTTGAGTACAATTTTAGATAATACTTCATGTTACTGCGTTATGCCCCAGCAGTGCACTCGAAATTAATCCAAACCAACAAATTTACTAAACCGACATAATATACAATCAAAGAAAATATCTTTTCATAACTGGAGTTCACTGGAAGCACAGAAAGACATTCGTCTCCACAACAAATGTAATTTTTTTTTGTTTAACTGATGCAAAATACCCAGTGAATATAAAAGCTACCTTGTGTTGACAAAAGCCTCACAGCTACAATCAGTATCACGTGAACATCCATTTCCCTCCTGAAATCGTAAAAAAACACATCTTTTTAGTAAGTTACTGTGACACTAAGCCTCAGATTAATCGATTTCGCGATTTCAGTTATCAGATATATGCGAGTGTCAAATCAATGGGTGAATGATGAGTGTTGTTGAAATAGAAACGTACCTGTCCACGGAGATGGACTTCAACTGTATGGGCAGATGGGAGATGAGCACTACTGAACTTAAGTTTCGGGTGTTTCTGGCAATACTGAGCAAGTGCTACGTGGAGGTCATGGTTTCAGCGTGGTTTCAACTTCCCATGGCCAAGGTCGGAAATACAAGTCGGGCTGTTTCAATACTCTTCCGACAATTGACATTCTTAAATTTGGTCATGGCTAGACTTATGAGGCTCAGCGCAACAATGCGATTGGTCACTTGGAGGCTGGTGAGTGTCAGTCTGCGATTACAAGGCAACTAAATGTGTCACAGAGTATCATAGCAAGACTTTGGCATCGCTACCTGCAGCAAGGGTCAATACGTGATCGCCCCAGGTCAGGACGACCCCGTGTGACCACGCCCACTCGGGACAGTTTTATTCGGCTTCGACATTTGCGAAACAGGTGCACCACAGCATCCTCAACAACATCGGTAGTTCCAAGACTATTCTGATCAATGAAGTGTCATGGTTTTTGGCCGGATTCTCATACAATGGCAGGGCAGATCTCATTCAGGTCTAGGGCAATTTGACCGCCCGACGTTACCGTGATGAAATCATCAGACCTCATGTCCTTCCTTTCATGAACCGCCAGAACGTTATTTCTCAGCATGATAACGCTCGGCCGGATACAACAAGAATAACCAGGGATTTCCTTGCCCCAAACAACGTTCAGGTTCTTCATTGTCCCTCACGATCACCGGATCTTAAGACTATCGAACATTTTTTGTGACGATTTGGCCCTCAGCCACAGACGCTACCTGCTCTGTTTGTGGCCTTGAGGGAAGAGTACCAACTCATACCCAGGCACTTCATCCGGAATCTGGTCAAGTCAATGGGACGTCGATGCCAAGCAACCATTGATGCTAATGGTGGCCACACAAGATACTGACTGCTCTGCAACCTTGACCTTGGAGCACTTGTCATTTGTGACGTACAGTCTCTTGCAGCATTGGACCGTTGATGTTCATTCAAGTTTTCTTCATGTTAACAATTTTCAACTATGCGTTTCTTTCCTGAGTATTATATTAAATCTACTCTCATCAGAATGTGTTGCCATTCTCGTCGTTGTAATGGGTGTAGAAATCTATCTTGTCCGGGTGTTGTGACACATCGTCTGCTACTGCGAGGTCTGTTGCTGGTTCTGCCACGCTGATGGTACTGCTGGAACAACGTAGTGACGGTTTGACGTGAGCATCCAAAGGTTCTTGCAAATACATGTCTTTGATGTCCCGATGATGTCCATGCCAATGGCTCTCTCCCTCTCTTCTGCATTTAAACGTGACATCACTTTGTTATTTTCTTTTTTGATGTGACAGTGCATGATATGGAATATTGTAGGGGACATTCTCGCGATCTCACTTTCTCGCGATCTCGACCTTTGGAAACAAGCTTAAAATGTCAAAAGTGAGCGAATGCGAGATCGCGAGAACACGAGATTTGGCCAAAATCTCGCGTTCTCGCGATCTGTCAAATCTTGCAATCTCGCATTCTCGATTTGTCAAATAAGGCCACAAAAACACGAAATCGCGAGAACACGAGAATGCGACATTTAATTTTCTCTCGTATTGGACGCCACCGTTGCGCATGCTTATTATCACAATTTCAAGGCGCATGCGCATGATAGTAGTGCTGTGGTCATGTTTCTTTCATGTTTTCCATTGTCCAAGTAGCATTTAACAAATTTAGGACATAGCTTGAAAATACTAAGCATATAATTTACTTTCACGAAGTGCAGGGTAGTGTATATAAGTCCGTTCCCGTCGTTACAATTTCCTACGTGCATAAATTTCCTCGACATGTCTTGTATAAGTTAACAAACGAAATAGTGAACATGAATGTCCAATATAAGTGGAAATATGTTAGTGTCTGGAAGCTGGGGAATATATCTACCTTAGTGAGAATAAAAAAAATATTGCTTAAAGACGCACCAATTCGTAGCTAGTCGCAGCAACGCCGGCAGTTACAGTAATAATCACAGACCAGTGAGTTTCTCCATTATGTAATATCATATGAGGCCAGCATTAGTCTGTCTCACAGTCCCTAAAGACATTATCTTTCTCTACTGCCCAGCCCTCACTGCAATGCTTTAGCCCTAAATGAAGCAAGTCTTGTTTTTCCTCGGGTTCAGGTCTAGTCTGTCTTGGGCGTGTTTTCAGTTTAAATGGTTATATTTTATACAATCAAAAATGTATATATTCACAGACAAAACGTTAATGCTAGGCTAACATATACTTTCAAGCAAAATTCTAACACACCAATTGTATCAATCGTTCTACTCGACACCATTTTCACCACTATGGGTCATGAAATATTAATCAATATATTTTCTTCCGCTCCAGCCTGACTACAAAGCACCCTGCCTTTCAGTATTCTTTTGTCTCCACATTCAAAGAAATAGAAAGACATTTGTTTCGTAAATATTAGTTTTCCTGTGGTAGCCATGAGTTCCAATGTGTTAGTAAGCACAGGCTAGGGGTTATGTGTGAGATACCTGTTTATTTCCATATATTTCGGGGAGAACACACCCTGTAATAACAATAATATACAAGATGTACATAACATTAAAACACATCTGATGAACATGCCTTCATAATAAACCGAGGGCATATACATGTATTACGCCATGCAATGTAACACACATCACTTTCGTGATTACACGTTTACAGTGATCAACAAAATGAACGTTTTGTTAAAAAGAGTTTTATAGCTGAAATGGATAGAATTATTATTGAAACGCCTGCACGTTATCAGAAATGAGCGGTCAATGTAGCTTGCTAATGCCTGCAAAAGTTGTTAGGTGACGTCATAAGTAGCTCAGCAGTTGAAGTTCAATCACCAACGGTTCGGTTGAACCTGAGCTCATTATTGACAATACATCTGGCTCACATTCGTCACATACACATGTGTCATCATGTACTTTCTTGCTTGTGGCAACCATCACAATTTTACCATAAATTACAACATACAGCAATAAAACTATCGACTGGAAGGCTAACGTTGTTCAGCACTGAAAACAGTGAAGCCATCTCTGTTGTTCTATGACGTGTCTATATTTGTAAAATGTGTGTCTTTGATCTCCGTCGTTTGTTGTTAGCAGTAAATGCTTCTAAACCGATGTCGTTGTTTGTATTCTCTTTCTTATTAAAAATTATATTTATTTTAGCTATAATAACGGTAGGGCTAATTTTCAAGGCATTATCATTTACAGGAGCCCTCGGTCCTTACTAACTGCACTCGTTCGTCGGGCAGTTAATGAAAGACCTCGGGCTTTCCCAATGATATGCCCTGAAAATAGTGTTACCTTTATGATAACATGTGGCCCAATGGTTAACACAGGGGATAACTGTACTGTGTTTGACGGACTGGGGATGTGTACCGTAGGTTATATAACTTAGTTACGTACCTAATTCGTCAACCACAGTACATTATCCCAATTCTAATTCAACTCGTTTTATGCTGTTTTAGTGAAAACAAAATTATTATTTAAATCAGTTCAAAGTTCCCCCAGTTCAAACGTCAGTCGTATCACTTAATGAACTTACACAATCACCAGACAAATTTAGTTCCCTTCAGCACGGTTGTTATGTGCACACTGACTAAGTCTGACAATGATGAATACATCATAGTGTTACAGTTAAAATGAAATGAAATTAACATTATCAGAAATGTGTGGACAGCTGCAAATGATGGTGGCCCTTTGATTCCTTACCGACGGACCGTTAAAGTTCTTTTGTCAAATGACGTTATAGCGGGAGATGTGACACTCCATAATGACGTCATGAATCTTGTTCCATGATCTAAAAGTGATGGGTGAACAGCCCGTTGCGAGTAAATTGTTTGATCTTACAACTAAATTCATGATACTGCGCTGTCTTTCCATCCACTTTTTGCGGGATAGGTGAGTCAACCGACCTAGGGCTTCTGCAAATGTATACAAAATATGAAAAAATCAGCGTTACCCTAATAGTGCAGGGATTCATTCAAAGGTTTTGATTAATCGGTTTTCAAATTGCGGCCGTATATGCTGATTATACGGTCGGAAATTCATAGCATTGACCAGTTAGAAGTCGTGTTACATACTAAGCTGAATTAGAATATACTATAAATATTGTACAACGAAACCATCTTGTGGGTGACACGGGAGTGTGTCCACACATCCAGCACCCGGACAGTCAACGCATGCAATAACCTCGTGTAAGTGCCATACACTGGTCAAATGTATTTATACTTATAGGATAGAAAAAATAGTACCAAAGACGAACTACTGCTACTAGTTAAATGATATTCCGAGTGCTGAGTTTTATTTGGTTTACAGGCATATTTATACCTGTTGTGTTCAATGATTAATATCAGGGTTTAATTTACTATGTATGTATCAATAAAAAGTTATAATGACTATCCTTTGATTCCCACGAAACTATACCTTCTGTCATGCAATGAAAGTGCAGTACAATTAGTGAGTAGGATGGCGTATGACATGTATCTTTGAAATTAGATCAATAACGGAAAAGCTAATGAAAGTAACACACTAAAGACAATGACATAAAAACAGACTAATTCAATGTCCTGTAACACATACCCGACAACCCCTGTAGCACAGAACTTACATAAATCACAAAGACTTGAGGCAGTTGAACTTTCAACTATCTTCACTTGAAAGACATAAATATGTCGCTCTCTGCCTGATCACTAAATCCTGAAATACAATAAAGATGATTAGTTACTCATTTTCCACTATTTACTGATAGAAGAAAGTAACCATTTTTTTTTTCATTTATGTACACAATATACAACCACTTATTTCATCCATCGTACGTTCCTATTCCTTTACTTGATGAAACAGTCTACAAACGTAGCCGACTGAATACACATGATACATGTGAATCGAATCCTTAGACACAGGTGCCTTACATTCGATTAGAAATAAAAGCAAAAGGGGAAAATCAAACTCTTTATTTATTTATTTTGTCCCGTAACATTCACATTTTCACCGCTTTGAACAGTACTTGTCTGTTTCATATCACAGCTTGTCAACTCTACACGACAACTGCACGTGAGATCGCGAACCGCTAATGATTAAATAGAAGTGTATAGGCAATTTGAAGGAAAGCACGATAACGCGACATTGCGAGATTTATAAAACGTTGGAATCTCGCATGCTCGCGTTCTCGTGCTTTTGCAAATATTACATAGAACTGTATAGGCAATTGAAGCAAAAACATGAGAACGCGAGATTGCGACACTTGACAAATCTCGCAATCTCGCAATGTCGCGTTCTCGTCCTTTTGTACCAATTGCACATACAGTTCTAGATGGCCATTTTCAAAAACACGAGAACACGGGAACACGAGACAGCGCAATCTCGCGCTTTTCTGCCAGTTACCTATACAGTCATCTTGAACCGAGATCACGGGTAACTCAGGTTGATTAATTTCTGAAAAACATGGAAGACGGGGGGAATATTAAACCACGTTGTATGTTTTACTTTTTTTGTAGGCGAGCTGTTTTAGGTACCTCTATAAATTACTGTCGTACGATTCGATTCACATACATCGTGCACCTTCAACAGTGCTACGTTTGTGGAGTATTTCATCAAGCAAAGAAAGTATTATATAATAGGAATGAATTAAGTGGTTGCATATTGTATATATATATACACAAATACATAACTAATAAGCATATATTATCTTATATCAGAATATAGTGGTCTTGTAGACCACGAACGCTTTATGTATTTAAGCTGCAAATAGTTGTCAGCTGCCTCTTGTCTTTTACTCTCATTTACAATTCAGTGTCACAGTTAGCTCAGAGTCAAAGGCTAGTTGCTATGTATTTTAATTGTGACACACATAGTCAATTAAACCCTGCTATTAATCACTACACAAAGTAGGTACAAATATGCTCATGGTAAACAAAACAAAAGTCAATATACAGTATACCATTTAACTTGTATGAATCATTTTGAATCATTTATGGTTAAGTTGTTTTCTGTTTAGTCAATATGCTGGCTAGTAGTTCTTGTTTGCTATCTAGTTTCTGTATCTTCAAAGATTGATATATCTCACCTATCGATATATCATGTATATTTTATGTACTTGACACAGATTACATCTGATCAGTGTGTTGTACATATATGCGTTTAATGCATTGTTGACTGTGATGTTGCTGGATATGCAGACCCACTCTCGTGTCACTCACACGTTATAGGTTTCTTTGTACAATATCTTTCGTGTTACCCACAGGTTCTGTACACGGTATCTGTAGTCCATTTCATTATTATACTATGTCTTATTATATATATTTATGCAAACTCTCGTTTTCTATATCACTGTAAACATGTGATAAGGAAAGCCATCTGTGCTATATTGCGGCGCTTAATCACTGCACCTGCATTATGATTATGCGTTTACGATGATGATGATTATGATGACATGTTTATTAGATGTGATGCATGTTGTGTATATGTGTGTTATAACAGAGAGCCTTCTGTCACCCCGATATGGAACAGTTATGTCACTCATAACCCGTAGTCTGCGGTAAATAAAGCATTGGAACTCACTGTGTCATGACCGCTACAGGAACACCAATATTAGCGACACAAATGTATTTCTATTTCTTGGAGCGAGGAGACAAGGAACTGTGTAAATCAGGATGTTTTGTAGTCAGGTTGGGACGGAAGACAAATTAGTATTTTGGGCCGAAAGTAGTTAATATTGGTGTCGAATAAACACCAGACAAGCACATTTTTGCAGTCTGCTATACACTATTAGCCAGGACCAAGACTGTCTGTGACTATATAATTGGGATTGTGACAAATAGATTGATATAAAATGAAAAGGAGCTCAAGGGAGACTGATGAAATCCATACTTGCTTCACTTAGGGCTTAAACATTGCACTGAGGGCTAGGCAGTAGGGACAATATTGTGTTTAGGGACTGTGAGACAAACTAATGCTAACTTTACACGAAATTACATCATGTAGAAAATCGCAGGTCATTTCTATAGCTGACAGTGTAACTGCGAATAGTCGCGAACTGATGCGGCTTTAACCAATAGCTTATCACTCACTGACGTTAACATTTTTCAAGCTTCTGCACGCTTTAGTGTTTCTGCTTATATTTGACATCCATGTTCACAACTTCGTTTGTTAAATTATATTGAACATGTTCAGAATTTTTAAGTACATAAGAAATTATAACAACAGGAGCGGGCTTACATAGACTAATAAGGATTTTCAAGCATTGTCATAAATTTGTTAAATGCTACTTGGGCAGTGAAAAGCGTGAATGAAGCATGACCACAACGCTACTAACATGCGTATGCGCCTTGACCTCGGGATAATGCGCATGCGCAACGCCAACGTCTAAAACGCGAGATCGCGAGAAAAGGAAATGTCACATTCTCGTGTTCTCGCAATTTCGTGTTTTTTGTGACCTTATTTGACAAGGCGAGTTGGCGAGATTGCGAGATTTGACAGCATGAACAAATGTCGCATTCTCGTGTTATCGACTTTTGACAGAAACGTGCTCTACCAAAAACACGAGAATGCGAGATCGAGAGAACGCGAGATTTTGGCCAAGCACTTTTGGCTTTTTAGGCTTGCTTCCAAAGGTCGACATCGCGAGAATGCGAGATGGCGTGAATGTCCCTTACAGTATTCCACACTGGCCATGGTCATTTGGATTTAGATATTTAGTGGTGTATACATGTTTAGGTTTGAGTGAGCTGGGATCCTTGCAAATGGGTAGATGCAGTGTTTCCATGAGTCTCTAACGTGTTCTAACCCGTTTGGGAATGTAAAGGTTTCAACTTCACTTTAAAGGCTAGTTAACTCTAACGTAAACCGCCTTCACATTGCTCATCATTTCTTTTCTTGGTGACGTGCGTCTTAACATAGGTTGGTAGACACGTCAATTTGCCGTGAATGAGCATTGCTAATCTAGGACGCCGACATCCCCGTTTTCTGTCTTTTTCTGCTTCAGATTAAACGTCATAATTTATTAAAATTCAGCATTTTAAAAAAAGAAATATAGTTCCCACTACCTTCAAGTGTATAGTGTAACAAAGTGCAGTTTTGCCCTGAACTATTACAGCCTTAAAGCACACGGTCACAAAGCATTCTTGTACTTTTAACTCCAATAGTTTCTTAAAGTAGAGGCTAAAATCAACCGTGTGTGAAGAAAGGTGTTGTTGGTTATATCGCACAGTAAAATAAAAAAAAATACGTGACTATGTTCATACAACATATACATTTCCGCAGTTGTAGAACCCCCTATATACGCCAGTGTTGAATACATGAACAAATTTGCTTCTTGACAGACAGTTTTCGCTTATTCAAAACAACCAATGTGTTATATCGCTACTAACGGAAAGAGGTAACTGAGCATAACATAAAATGACATAAAATCTGAAATTGGTGATAAGGCACGCACACCACCCCCTCCTCTCTAGATACCTTCCTGCTTATACAAGTATATGATGTCTTCATCATTGAGTGAAGAATGGAATCTAGTTGAGGGACTCATCAACATACTCTGCATCAATGAATGAATAATCAAAGTGTTGGGGCAGAATTACCATGCTCCATGTTCCTATCGCCGCCGCGGTCCATACCGTGTCCTCGTTTTGCGGACGTATGTCTCACACGCAAATGTTTGTGATTGAGACACTTAACCCGAATATGTTTTCAACTTATTGAAATATTCAATATTACCTTCACTAAGTCTTAACTTTGCTCAGTATGGACATTCATGGTTGTCAAATTAGTTTACTTTTCTACCTTGCTCTTGCATTCACAATCATACATGTTGCTCTTATGTGTTCGGGGACATACAGTGAGTGAGTTTACTTTTACGCCGCACTCAGCAATATTCCAGCTACCCAGCTGACAACTCCACGAGGTTATGCTTTTGTCGTGACGTGGCATTAACTTCTGGAAGAATGGAAATTACGTTACTGTGACTTCATCATATTTATGGCATAGTAATCACCAAATGTCATATAATGGATGAAATATCAACTAGATTTTCTGTAGAAACTACGGATGATTCGATATCACTATTGCGCCTACAATTTTCCTGGATGACACAGTTCACGTCGCATCAGAGTTTCAAAACCGCAATGCAATATTGTGTAATAGTCGATACAAGTTTTAACAACGTATACTTATGCTGGTACGTTGTAAAATAACGTTATAAACAACGTTGTGACAAAAATTCTCACAACATTCGTTGTGTATGTGGCACCGGTGTGGAAAAGGCAATCCCGTGTTCAACAACATAAGCGTCAATCTGCGAAAATGGGTTACAGTGATATTTGTCAACTAAGTCAACAAGCCTGACCACCCGATCCCGTTAGTCGCCTCTTACAATAAACATCGGTTACTGAAGATCAGTTCTAACCCGGATCTTCACAGTTGTGGACCGTACAAACGAGTTTCCAAATACGAGCCCAATACAACATTCTATCTTTTACAATTGTGAAGAGAATGAAAGACCATCTAATGAATATTACAAACACACGCAATTTCACGCATGTATGTCTGTGTGTGTCCGTGTATATGTCAGCGAGAGTTTAAGAATATTCGTATATGCATGTATGTATTGTATGTTTATAATATAAAATGAAACGAAAAGCAATGCCATGTGGTAACATGCTGAAAACTGAAACGCTCAAGAGCCGTGAAGTAATTAAAGTCAGTGGTGACAATTTACAATTTTATTTTCGCCGGGTGATCAAAATCAAAAGTGGCCGAGGTTTACTAGCACACTCCAATATCGCTAACAAATGCATAATATCGACAAACCCCTAACACATCGACCTGAAATATCCGCACAGCACGAATAGTAAACTAATTACCAATACAATATCTGATATTTGGTTATTATAACGAAGGATTAAACAGAAAGGGTAAACTGAAGCACTAAAGCTTTACAGCCATATATGTACAATTCATAAGTTATCACCGATGAGGATGAAAAAATTCTATACTGAAGAAACTATTCCCAGTGCTGAATGAACACCAGAGCTACTTTTGACACGTTTAACGATCAACGCATGTTGAAAGCAATAGCATACTAAAATCCAAGAACATTATGGAAGAGAAGAACATTTACGAATTATAAGCAACAGAAGCACTGCTTGAGGACGAAGTCCTATGGGCGATGTCCAAACAGAGATAAATGATTTCTGCAAGGTTACCGTTTACTTTCAAAGTGACATTTGTATCGGTATTTGAGAATTTAGGTGTCCTCCAGTGCTACTCTAAATCTTCAGTTGGTGATAAATACGTGACTACAGTTCTGGGATTATCAACAAACACATCCCTTATCAAGTGAGTGTATGACTGGGAAGCACACGCTGAGCTATGTGACGTGTCACTGCCATTGTTGTCTTCTGTATCCTGGGCCCTGGGGTAGTAATCAGCCAACACTGGTAGTACAGAATCACTGTCATCATCTTCACTACCGTTGTTGTCTTCTGTATCCTGGGCCCCGGGGTAGTAATCAGCCAACACAGGTAGTACAGAATCACTGTCATCATCTTCACTGCCATTGTTGTCTCCTGTATCCTGGGCCCCGGGGTAGTAATCAGCCAACACAGGTAGTACAGAATCACTGTCATCATCTTCACTGCCATTGTTGTCTTCTGTATCCTGGGCCCCGGGGTAGTAATCAGCCAACACAGGTAGTACAGAATCACTGTCATCATCTTCACTGCCATTGTTGTCTTCCGTATCCTGGACCCCGGGGTAGTAATCAGCCAACACAGGTAGTACAGAATCACTGTCATCATCTTCACTGCCATTGTTGTCTTCCGTATCCTGGGCCCCGGGGTAGTAATCAGGGAACACAGGTAGTACAGAATCACTGTCATCATCTTCACTGCCATGTGCTCCAGGAAAGTAGCCGACCAAAGCAGGAAATGCTGGGTTACTGTTGTATACTTCCACTACTTCCAATGTCGGTTCTTGTTGTCTTTGCTGCTGCGATACTTCATCATAATCTTCTTCCTCTCTTTGCTGCTGTTCTTGCGACTGAGACACTTGATCATAGTCGCCTATGTCCCAGTATTGATGCACCGGGAAGTATTCTCCTGTTTCCAGTTGCCCCGATCTATATACATGTATCGTCTCACCTCTTTGGTTGTCTCTGAAAATATACACATGGCTATAGATAATAATGCAACAAGATACCATTGATCACGAGTAAACCTGTTAAACAAAGGTAGTTTGAAAATAACATTCACGTTCAGATGTTAATATGTTTTGGAAATTGTGGTATTACATGCGTTTTAGAGTCAACCGACCAGTTTAAACAGGTATGCAAGTTCGTTCTGTATATAAACTGCTTTTATCTTTATCATATTGATAACAAACACATTTCGTCTGTGGTACCATTACAGATTATGGTAATAGTTAATGAGTGCACATGAATGGAAATCAGAAATCTTATTCTGCGAAGCAACATTAATGTCATGTGTTTGTAATGTGATACTGTTTTTAGTACAAACATTTTAAATACCAACCTTTCTGCAGTTTGGCGGCGATGACGAAAGCAAAGCACAGATATACAAACTATACCAAGTACAAGAAGTACACATAATGTCGACAGTCCTAATCCAAAAAGATGAACAGTGTTCTGTGAACTGTGAACTGTGCTTCCTGAAAAATACCAATTATAACTTAATTGTTGTAGGAGGCAGTGGAATCATTCACATTCTGACACAGCATGGGATGAGGTCTGAAAAGAGTGTTTGAACCAATTATTCTTCAATGAATACATACTATTCAGTATCAGTCATACTAAGATACGGCCAAATAGCTATAAGTTAAGGAGGTAGGGAAATTACTGCGTTCCACTTGATCAAATGACGTTTACCGTGAATGCATATCCCAGAAATAGGATTGCAAGCACCCCCAGGACAGTGCATGCAGGATAGTTGACAGGATTGTCCGTATTTTCCTTGTATACACCCGTTGTCACAAGACCCGTTGTTTTGGTAACATGTGTTATTGAAACAAGTTCCCGGGCAAGGCATACAGTCATCTCCATAGTAACCAGGCAGGCATCCTTCAACACAAAAAGCCGTCTCATTACAACTCAAACAGTTTGGGATACATTTATCTGGAGAGGAACAGTGTGGACCAGACCGGCCATCTAAACAGCCATTGATACACTCTCCACTGTATCTTGTACATTCAGATATGCAGGAGCGGGAAGTGTCATTAGTAACAGGGGCAGAATAAGACTCACAGTCTCTGTGACATCTCAATGAGCATGTACTTCCATACAATCCAGGTGCGCATGTTTGTACACAGTCAGTTGTTGAACAATTCTCACATGAGTATTCACAATCCAGACCATGATATGGATCATGACACTTATCACATCTGCCTGTAATCCTGTTACAATGTCGACATCTCGGTGAACAGTTCTCGCAGTTGGACCCATAGAATGAGTCATGACATCCAGCAACACAAGATGATGTCAGATGGCAGAACGTGCCATCACATCCTCCAAAACATTTTGTGCAGTTTTCCTTCGGAAGTGTGCACGGGATGTTGCATTGAGTACCATAGAAACCAGGTACACAACCGTCAGTGCAACTGTCAGTTCCACGATGTGTCAGACGACACTTACTGTTCATGCATTGGTTGCTGCAAGGCGTCTGGCATCTGAGACCGAAATATCCAGAAAAGCAAGCAGTATTGCAGTACTGTGTTGTACCTGAGCAGTTTGAACACTGTTGATCCTCCATGCATCTATCAGCTGTAAAAGAAGATACGTTCATTGTAGACAAGCATAATTTCTTACATCTGATTATACATTTAAGTACATTTTTAGATCATTCTGCATGTTACTGCTTTATTCCCCATCAGTGCACTCGAAATTAACTGAAACCAACAAGTTAACTTAACTGGAATAATACACGATCGTGGAAATATGTTTTCCCGACTGGAGTTGACTGGAAGCACAGAATGTCAGTCGTCTCTACAACAAATGTAAATTTTTTCGTTTAACTGAAGCAAAATACTCAGTGAATATAAAAAGCTACCTTGTGTTGACAAAAGCCTCACAGCAACAATCACTATCACGTGAACATCCATCGCTGTCCTGAAATTGTCACAACACAGAATTTTAGTTAATTACATTAAGCCTCAGATTCATCAGTTTCGTGATTTCAATTATCGGATAAATGAGAATGTCAAATCAGTGGGTGAGTGATGAATGTACAAACGTACCTGTCCATTGAGATGGGTTTCAACTGTGTGGGCAGATGGGAGATGAACACTACTGAACTTAAGTTTCGGGTGTTCCTTGCCACATTAAGCAAGTGCTACGTGGACGTCATAGATTCAGTGGGGTTTCAACTTCCCATGGCCAAGGTCGGAAAACACAGCCAACGTGTGCCTCATGCATACTAATGCAAACGGTTGTGTAGTTATGACATCAATATCACGGACATGATCTCTACATGCGTTCCCAGGTGCATTTATACTAGTACGACACCTTACATCAGAGACTCTTGTCATATTTTAGATTGGTTTTGAGTGGCATAATTGTATAAGGGTAAATGTAGCCCTGGCGTCTAAATTTAAACCTGACTGTCAAATAAAGCATCATATACCATCGTAGATATAGTTAACATGACCCAATCAGTGCTTTACAAACTGCCATCAAACGTTGTGAAGAGGACATTCTTATTTTATAGTGTAGAATCCGGTACTGATGTACCTTTCACTAGGCAGGTATAATGTATGTGGTGTCCAGTACCATTACGTTTCCTTTCTGTCCTTCTCATGGGTGACAACATCTCTTGTAATAACCTTCGCTAAAACCAGTTATATGCCTACTAACTCTCAGTTGTCAGTTGAGGATGCCCTATGTTTGTTTATGAAGAAGGAAACCCAGATGTGAGAACTCAAACTTGATTTTTTTCTTAATGACATATATTGTATGTGGTACACGTTTGTGATCGTTGATCTTGCATTTGTGTAAGGAATACAAGCTGCGTGGTGATGTGAAAAGATATAGCTAACTCTAAGATTCTTCGCTAAAAGGTCAAAGACACCGGTGGAACTTTAGCAGGTGAAAAAAGGACAGTTATTTACATTACGTTACAATGTAATGACGTCACTAGGCCATTCTGGTCGGCCTTCTCGTAATCAAACGTACATGAGGTAACCGACATCACGACAAATGTCAGTTGTCATTGCAATATAACATTGGCGTAGAGTATCCTTTAATGTAACAAACACTCATAGCGCATCGCTTCTTGGTTTGCAGCTGATTATCTCGACTAACATAACCGATGGAAACAAAACGCTTAACTTCATCAAAGAACAGCTTGGGAACAGCTCGACTCTTAACTAAACAGGGACATGGCAACATTAGTTAACAAGCCTTTGTCCAAAAATGCGTCCTGGAAACATCGAATGACAAGTCATTTTCTTCTGAATGTGCTGATGTAAGTTTATATTGACAGAGTACATGCTACATTGATATTGCCCCATGTGGTTTTACGACAATCTGAAATGTGGCTAAATACTATATAAATTTATGTTCATGTAGACAGACATTTATTTGTCATTAAATATTATATGTGGTTAGTCTTGCACAATATCGAGGTGATGGACGTATAAATTCATCATTAACAGTTACTGGCAATCACTGGGGTACGATATGTTGCTTTTTCACACAACCTGTAAAAGTAATTGTGGCCAATTGCTCGGTGAATCCTGTGACTGGTGAATTGATAGAGGCCATCAATGACTTATTCGACCTCCTCTGGTGAGAATTCATGCTTCACAATGCCTTCTCGTGGAAGAATTTCCGAGTTTGAATCCATTGTCCGTGAAGACAACCCGCCTAAACGCACCAAAATCTGGTTTCCTCAATAAATGCAATAAATTGTGAACGGGAAGATGTTCAAGTGCTTTCTTTTTCATGCACATTCCATGCATCATTCGCAATACAAGTCCGGGGTTTCAATGCTCTTCCGACAATTGACAATCTTAAATTTAGTGTTAAAGTCATGCCTATATTTACTGAGGCTCAGCGCAACAATGCAGTTGGTCATTTGGAGGTTAAGGAGTCTCAGTCTGCGATTACAAGGCAACTGAATGTGTCATAGAGTACCATAGCAAGAATTTAGCATCGCTACCTACAACAAGGGTAAACACGTGATCGCCCCAGGTCAGGTCGACTCCACGCGATCACGCCCGCTCAGGACAGGTTTATTCGGCGTTGACATTTGCGGACATTTTCACCACAGCATCCTCCACAAAATCAGTAGTGCCATGACCATTCTGATCAATTTTTGAACAATTTCTGATCAGACTGTGGGGAACCGCATACGTGAGTCGGGTATTCGTTCCAGAAGACCTTTGCGAGGACCTGTCCTTACACGTCAACATCGGCAACAACGCAGACAGTGGTGTCGCCAACATCTCCCATGACCATCGCAAAGGCAGAAACTGTTATCTTCAGTGATGAGTCACGTTACATGCTGCGACGTCCCGACGAAAGAGCACGTGGATATCGACGTCGTAACGAACGCTACGCTGCACATTGTGTACAGAAAGAGGACAGATTTGTTGACCGAAGTGTCATGGTTTGGGCTTGATTCTCGTACAATGTCTGGACAGATTTCATTCATACCCAGACACTTCTTCGGAATCTGGTCCAGTCTATGGGACGTCGATGCCAAGAAACCAGTGACGCTAATGGAGGTCACACAAGATACTGACTGCTCTGCGACCTTGACCCTGGAACACTTGTCGTTTGTAACCTACAGTCTCTTGCAGCATTGGACCATTGACGTTCATTCAGGTTTTCTTCCTGATGGCAATTTTCAGCTATGCGTTTCTTTCTTGAGTAGTATATCAAATTTAATCTCATCAGAATGTGATGCCATTCTCGTCGTTGCCAACGCCATACACCTCGGGGCCCTTGCACTCAAGGCGATCCTGAACGATCAGCACCATCCCTTCAAAGGGTCTGTAGGCACTGCTACCGACATTGTGCAGTCGTCTCCTCCCTGGGTGTCGGCTTGACCCAGTGCCGTTGCTAACGATTCAGTCAATGTCAGGCATCCATTGCAAAGATGCAAGGTGATCTTTCTTGGTCTATCGTGAGGTCTATGTTGTCCGGGTGTTGTGACACATCGTCTGCTACTCCGAGGTCTGTTACTGGTTCTGCCACGCTGATGGTACTGCTGGAACAACATAGTGACGGTTTGACGTGGGCATCCAAGGATTCTTGCAAATACGTGTCTTTGGTGTCCCCGTCAACGTGATATCACTCTGTTGATTTCGTTTTTGATGTGACAGTGCATGGCCATTAGGATTTAGATATTTAGTGGTCTATACGTTAGGTCTATATAGGTGTGAGTGAGCGTTGGTCCTTGCAAATGGGTGGATGCACTGTTTCCATAAGTCTTTAACGTGTTCTAACCCGTTTGGGGATGTAAAGGTTAAAACTTCACTCTAAAAGCTAGTTGACTCGAACGTAAACCGTCATGAAATTGTTCATCATTTTTTTTCTTGCTGACGTGCGTCTTTACGTAGGTTGGCAGACACGTCAATTTGCCGTGAATGAGCGTAGTTAATCTAAGTCACCGAGATCCCCGTTTTCTGTGTTTTTCCTGCTTTAGACGAATCGTCATAATTTAGCAAATTTAACATTTTAGTAAACGAAATTGAGTTCCCTCTCCTTGTGTGAAGAAAGGTTTTGCTGGTTATATGTCACAGTAAAATAAAAAAAAATACGTGACTATGTTCATAGAACAAATAAATTTCCGCAGTTGTAGAGCCCTCTATATTCGTCAATGTTGAATACATGACAGACTTGACAGACGGTTTTCGCTCATCCAAAACAACCAATGTGTTATTTTGCTACTCAGGGAAAGAGGCAACTGAGCATAACGTAAACTGATATGAAATGGAATCTGAAATCTGGGATAAGGCACGCACCCAATCACGCTCCCCTCTAGGTCCGCCGCTCCTTATACAAGTATGTGGTGTTTTGATCATTGAGTGAAGTATGAAATCTAGTTCACGGACTCATCGACTTAATCTGCATCAGTGAATGAAGAATCAAAGTGTTGGGGCAGAATTACCGTGCTTCATGTTCCTATCGCCGCCGTGGTCCAAACCGTGTCCTCGTTTTGCGGACGTATGTCTCACAAGCAAATGTTTGTGATTCAGAAAATAAACCAGAATATGTTTTCAACTTATTGAAATGTTCAATATTACCTTCACTAAGTCTTAACTTTGCTCAGTATGGACATTCATGGTTGTCAAATTAGTTTACTTTTCTACCTTGCTCTTGCATTCACATTCATACATGTTGCTCTTATGTGTTCGGGGACATACAGTGAGTGAGTTTACTTTTACGCCGCACTCAGCAATATTCCAGCTACCCAGTTAACAACTCCACGTTGTCACAACGTTGTGACGACGTATTGCTTTTGTTGTGACGTGGTATTAACTTTTGGAAGAATGGAAATTACATCAGTGTGACTTCTGGCACGGTAATCACCAAGTGGCCTATAATGGGTAAAACATACACTAGAGTTTCTGTAGAAATTACGAATAATAATTATTCTATATCACTCTTGTGCCGACGATATTCCTGGATGACACAGTTCACGTCGCATCAGAGTTTCAAAAACGCGATGCAATATTGTATAATAATCGATGCATGTTTTAACAAAGTATAATTATGCTGGTACGCTGTGAAATAACGTTATATACAACGTTGTGACAATGTTGTTTCATAACGTTAAACAACGTGCAACCTTCTCACAACGTTCTCGCAACGTTATGTGTTAGCTGTGTATGTGGCGCCGGTGTGAACCAGACAATCCCTTGTTCAACAGCATGAGCGTCGATCTACGAAACTGGGATACAGTGATATGTGTCAACCAAGTCAACAAGCCTGACCATCCGATCCCGTTAGTCGCCTCTTACAATAAATATGGGTTACTGAAGATCAGTTCTAACCCGGATCTTCACAGTTGTGGGCCATATAAACGAGTTTTCAAATACCAGCGCAATACCACAGTGTATCTTTTATACTTGCGAAGAGAATGAAAGACCATCTAATGAATATTACAAACACACGCAATTTCACGCATGCATGTCTGTGTGCGTTCGAATATTCCATCTGTACATGAATGTATTGTATGTTAAAGCAATGCCATGTGGTAACATGCTGAAAACTGAAACGTTTAAGAGCCGGGAAGTAATAAAGGGCTGTGGTGACAATTTACAGTTTTATTTTTTTTATATTTTTGATATAGTTAACAAGAGAAACTCAAAAGAGGCAGAGCTTCACTAGCACATTCCAAGATCGCTAACAAATGCATAACAACCCCCTAACACATCGACCTGATATATCCGCACAACACGAATAGTAAACTAATTACCCAAACAATATCTGGTATTTAGTTATTATAACGAAGGATTAAGCAGAAAGCCTAAATTGAAGCACTAAACTTTTACAGCCAGATATGTACAATTCATAAGTTATCACCGATGAAGATGAAAAATTTCCGAATACAAGAAACTAATTCCAAGGTTGAAAGAACACCAGAGCTACTTGAACACGTTTAACGGTCAACGCATGTTGAAAGACATAAGCGATACTAAAATACAAGGACACGATGAAAGAGAAGAACATTTAAGGATTAGAAGCACCAAAAGCAGTGCTAGAGGACGAAGTCCAGTGGATGATATCCAAACACTTTCAAAGTGACATTTGTATCGGTATTTGAGAAAATTAGGTGTCCTCCAGTGCTACTCTAGATCTTCAGTTGGTGATAAATACGTGACTACAGTTCTGGGATTATCAACAAACACATCCCTTATTAAGTGAGTGTATGACTGGGAAGCACTCACTGAACTATGTGACGTGTCACTGCCATTGTTGTCTTCTGTATCCTGGGCCCCGGGGTAGTAATCAGCCAACACAAGTAGTAGAGAATCACTGTCATCATCTTCACTGCCATTGTTGTCTTCTGTATCCTGGGCCCCGGGGTAGTAATCAGCCAACACAGGTAGTACAGAATCACTGTCATCATCTTCACTGCCATTGTTGTCTTCTGTATCCCTGTCCCCGGGGTGGTAATCAGCTAACACAGGTAGTACAGAATCACTGTCATCATCTTCAATGCCACGTGGTCCAGGAAAGTGGCCGACCAAAGCAGGAAATGCTGGGTTACTGTTGTATACTTCCACTACTTCCAGTGTCGGTTCTTGTTGTCTTTGCTGCTGTGATACTTCATCGTAATCTTCTTTCTCTACCGGTCCCTGTTGTTGTCCTTGCCGTTCAGTAACTTCATCATAATCTTTTCCCTCTGCGGGTCCTTGTTGCTGAGAAACGTCATCATAATATTCTTCCTCTCTTTGCTGCTGCTCTTGCAACTGGGACACTTCATCATAGTCGTCTATATCCCAGTATTGATGCACCGGGAAGTATTCTCCTGTTTCCAGTAGCCCCGATCTATATACATGTATCGTCTCACCTCTTTGGTGATCTCTGAAAACATACACATGGCTATTGATAATAATACAACAAGATACCATTGATCACGAGTAAACCTGTTAAACAAAGGTAGTTTGAAAATAACAGTCACGTTCAGATGTTAATATGTTTTGGAAGTTGTGGTCTTACACGCTTTTTAGAGTCAACCGACCAGTTTAAACAGGGATGCAAAATCGTTCTGTATATAAACTGCTTTTATCATTATCATATTGATAACAAACACATTTCGTCTGTGGTACCATTACAGATTACGGTCATAGTTCCTGAGTGCACATGAATGGAAATCAGAAATTTTATTCTGCAAAGTAACATTAATGTCATGTGTTTGTAATGTGATACTGTTTTTAGCATAAACATTTTAAATACCAACCTTTCTGCAGTTTGGCGGCGATGACGAAAGCAAAGCACAAATATACAAACTATACCAACTATAAGAAGTACATATCCTGTCGATAGTCCTAATCTCAAAACATGAACGGTGCTTCCTGAAAAATACCAAATATAAATTAATTATTGTAGGGGGCAGTGCAATAATTCACATTCTGACACAACATGGGATGAGTGTTTGAGCCAACTACTCTTCAACAACTACATACTATTTAAGTATCAGTGATACCAAGATACGGTCAAATAGCAATAACGTAAGGAGGTAGGGAAATTGCTGCGTCCCACTTGATCAAATAACGTTTACCGTGAATACATATCCCGGAAAGTGGATTGCAAGCACCCCCAGGACAGTGCATGCAGGATAGTTGGCAGGATTGTCCATATTGCCCTTGGATACACCCATTGTCACAAGACCCGTTGTTTTGATAACATGTGTGATTGAAACAAGTCCTCGGACAAGGCATACAGTCATCTCCATAGTAACCAGAGAGGCATCCTTCAACACAAAAAGCAGTCTCATTACAACCCAAACAGTTTGGATTACATATATGTTTCGAGGGACAGTGTGGACCAGACCAACCATCTACACAGCCATTGAGACACTCTCCACTATATCTTGCACATTCAGATATGCAGGAGTGGGAAGTGCCATTAGTAATGGTGGCAGGATAAGGCAAACAGTCTCTGTGACATCTCAATGAGCATGTACTTCCATACAATCCAGGTGCGCATGTTTGTACACAATCTGTTGTTGAACAATTCTCACATGAGTATTCACAGTTCAGACCATGATATGGATCATGACACTTATCACATCTGCCTGTTATCCTGTTACAATGTCGACATCTCGATGAACAGTTCTTGCAGTTGGACCCATAGTATGAGCCATGACATCCAGCAACACAAGATGATGTCAGATGGCAGAACGTTCCATCACATCCTCCAAGACATTTTGTGCAGTTTTCCTTCGGAAGTGTGCACGGGATGTTGCATTGGGTACCATAGAAACCAGGTACACAACCGTCAGTGCAACTGTCAGTGTCACGATGTGTCAGACGACACTTACTGTTTATGCATTGGTTGCTGCAATGAGATGTGCATCTGAGACCGAAATATCCAGAAAAGCAATCAGTACTGCAGTATTTTGTTGTACTTGAGCAGTTTGAGCACTGTTGATCATCCATGCACTTATCAGCTGTAAAAGAATAGACGTTCATCGTAGATAAGCATAATTTCTTACATGTGATTATACATTTGAGTACAATTTTCGATGTTACTTCATGTTACTGTTTTATGCACAGCAGTGCACTCGAAATTAATCCATACCAACAAGTTAACTAAACTGACAGAATACACAATGCCGGAAATATGTTTTCACAACTGAGTTCACTGGAAGCACAGTAAAACATTCGTCTCCATAGGAAATGTTTTTTTTTTCTGTTTAACTGAAGCAAAATACCGAATGTATATAAAAGGTACCTTGTGTTGACAAAAGCCTCACAGCTACAATCAGTATCATGTGAACATCCATCGCTGTCCTGAAATCGTCAAAATACATCATTTTATTAAGTTACTGTGACACTAAGCCTCAGATTCATCGATGTCGCGATTTCAGTTTTCAGATAGATGCGAATGTCAAATCAATGGGTGAGAGATAAGTGTTGTTCAAATAGAAACGTACCTGTCCACGGAGATGGACTTCAGCTGTATGGGCAGATGGGAGATGAACACTACTGAACTTAAGTTTCGGGTGTTTCTGGCAACACTGAGCAAGTGCTACGTTGAGGTCATGATTTCAGCATAGTTTCAACTTCCCATGGCCAAGGTCGGAAAACACAGCCAATGTGTGCCCCATGCATACTAATACAAACGGTTGTGGAATGATGACATCAATATCACGGACATGATCTCTACATGCATTCCCAGATGTTTTTATACTCGTACGACACATTACATGACAGTCTCTGGACATATTTTACATAGGATTTGAGTGGCATAATTGTATAAGGGTAAATGTAGTGCTGTCATCGAAAGTAATATCTGACTGTCAAATAAACAGCGATATATCATCGTACATGTAGTTAACATGATCCAATCAGTGCTTTACAAGCTGCCATCAAACCTTGTGAAGAAGACATTCCCATTTTAAAATGTAGAATCCGGTACTGATGTTATGTTTCCTTATTGCCTTTCGACTGGCACGTAGAGAGGATATGGTGTCCTTTTCGTCCGCCTCATGGATGACAACGTCTCTTGTAATAACCCTCACTAATATCAATCATGTGCCTATTTCCTCTCACTTGTCAGTTGAGGATGCCCTATTTTTATTGATGAAGAAGAAAACCGAGCTTAGACCTGACACTTGATGTTTGCTTAATGACGGTCACGCGTATTGCACGTGGTACATGTTAGTGATCGTAGGACATGCATATGTTAAATAAATACAAGCTGCGTGGTTATATGAAAATATATGGCTAACTCTAAGAATATTAATCTTCGCTGAATGTTCAAAGGCACCGATGGAACTTTAGCAGATGATAAAAGGACACTTATTTACATTACGTTAAGAAATGTAATGATGTCAGAATGCCATTCTGCCTTCAAACGTACACGTGGTGACCGACATCACGATAAATGTCAGTTGACATAGTCTCTTACAGTATAACAAAAGCTCCTAGCGCACCGCTTCTTGATTTTCAGTTACGAATCTAGACTAACATCAGCGATGGTATTAAAACGTTTAACTTCATCAAAGAACAGCTTTGGAACAGCTTGACAGTTAATTAAACAGCGACGCGGCAACAGAACCTTTTCTTTGACCCAAATGCGATGAGGTTCCCTCGTGGGCGCGTTCAAGGATGAAAACATCTCATGTAACTAGTCCCATTGCTGAATAGAGATGAATGGTTTCTGGAAGGTTATGGTTTGAAAACTAGGTTAAAGCATCGACTACCTTCAAAGTGATGTATCTGAATTTTGGGTAATTAGATATCGTCCATTGCTACTCTAGGTGTTTCATACAATTCTCGGATCATCAACAAACAGATCCCACATTAAGGGAGTGTTTGACTGGGAACGATTCAGTGTGTTATCTCCATTGTTGTCTTCTGCATCCTGTGCCCTGGGAAAGGAATCTCAGGTCAGAGATGCTGACATCATCTTCACTGCCATGCGGCCCAGGAAAGAAGTCGCGCAAGCAGTAAGTGCAAGGTCACTGTTGTCTTCTTTCACTGCGGATCCTAGTTGTTGCCTTTGCTGTTGAGATCCTTCATCATAAACTTCCCCCTCTACCGGTCCATCCTTTCCGCTGAGATACTGCATCGTAATCTTCTTCCTCAGCCCATCCTTTTTGCTGTCCTTCCTTCCTTTTCCTGTCCTTCGTGGTAATCTCCTTCCTCTGATAGTCTATGTCTCTGACCGCCCTTGCTGCTGAGATACTTTATCATAATCATATATATCCCAGTACCGATGCACTGGGCAGTATTCATCTGTTTCCAGTTGCCTTGATCACTCCTTGATCACTCATGTATTTGCTGATCCGTGAAATATACACATGAGCAATACACTAACACACAAGTATCTTATTCTATCAAGTATAATTAATGTAATGAACATAACATACTGTTTTCAGAATAAATATTATATATACCAACTTTTCTATAGGCGACGGCAACGACGGAAAAATTAACCACCAAAATACAAGCTATGCCAACTGTAAGAAACATCCATCCAGCCGACAGTCCTAGTCACAGAACATGCACCGCCCTGACTTAAAAAATCTTATACAAACTCTAATTATTGCAGAAAACTGTGAAATCATATAAATTCAGACCCTGCAAGGTGTGACGACTGTATTTTCGAACAAATTACCCTTGAACAAGTACTGTTCATTCAGCATCATAAATACTGAGATACGTCCAATACAAACGTATCTTAAGGAGATGTGGGCATCGTTGCGTTTTAGTCGTTGGCCTAATCAAAAATTTACGTTGAATACATATCTTGGAACTAGGATTACAAGCACCTCCCGGCCACTTCTTGCAGGATAGTTGACAGGGTTGTCCATACTGTCCTTGGATACAACAATTGCCACAAGAACTGTTGTTTTGGTGCTTTTGTCTTTCGACAGGCCCCAGTGCAAAGTTTACAGTCATCTCCAAAGCAGGAAGACAGGCATCCTATTACAACCCAGAAGGTTTTGGCTACACTTAATCGGTGAGGAACAAAGTGAGTCTGACCAGTCGTCCATTGATACATTCTCCACTATATTTGTGACGTTCAGATATACAGGAGAGGGAAGTGTGATTTCTCAAAATATCGGTACATCAGGGTGAACATTTCCTGCAGGTGGATCCATGAAGATAATCTAATATCTGAACATCTGCGTTAAGGACAAATCTGTAAGGCATATGCATTTTAATAGCATATCCATATATCAATAGCCTTTCAGTTTGAGGTGGGAAGCAAAGTGTTCATATCTGTGCTCATCCCCGAGGAGGGACATGGGGTACGGTGGGCGAGCGGTCCCCGACTAGTAATCCAGCGAAGGCGCCAGGATCGAACTCACCTGTGACCGGGTGTAAAGATCTCGAGTCAACTTTGTGTTGTCTGAACCCATTGTAAACGGCTAGTGATCCAGCGAGGCTGAGGTGGCAGGATCCAGCTAGAGGTCAACTTTGTGTGACTCTTTTAGTGTTGTCACGAACCCTAATTTATAATTCACACCTCTGAATCCACGAATACGTTGGAATATGGCCAGGTGGGGACCACACGAACACGTGGAAATACCTAGTTAAGGGTTCAGTAACGTGCAGTCAAAACGTAGTACTAAGTACTGTGACAATGTGTCCCAGGCAACCCAGCGGTGATTTGGCAGATCGTAAGGATGGAAAGTCACATTAACTCTGTGCACCTAATACACAGATAAATAAAAAGGGGTTGCCTAGTGGTTAGAGCGTTCGCTCGTAACGCCGAAAAGCCTGGTTCGATTCATCACATGTATACAATGTGTGAAGTCCATTTGGGGTGTCCATCGCCTTGATATTGCTGGAATATTGCTAAACGTTGTGCAAGGCAGTACTCACTCACTCTTTAAAAGGAGTGTTAAGGGGAGAGAGCTGACAATAACATGGCAGGGGCGTTTCGGTTTGGAGCATGAAGGTAACATTCGCAGCGTACGAGCTTAATCATCGTGAAACAATGACATGAACAACAAGCAACAGCACAAAAACTATTGAGTTTCCATAATACCTATATACGAGACTCTACCATGAGCAATATTGAGCGCAGTTCAGTTCTGATACCAAACTACTCCCAAGACAGTCATGCTGCACAACCTAAACGACCACAAAGAATTCATTATGTTGTCTCCAGACTCGATTCATATAACAATGGATTTCTAGGTTGCACATCGACTCATCAGAACACAGGGCGAACGCTTATCATTCCAGCAGTGCCGTTGCCATCGTTACTGACATATTTGATTCAAATGACTTGCAGTAAGGTTTTAGATAAAACGTTGACGTAATGTACGTACATGTTATCTGTTGTAAATGATCATGTACCTTCTTAGCAAACCTCTTACAGCAGTTACCTATTGAGACCGGACCCTTACCTGTGTTCAGTGAATATTGATAATCGACATCTTTTGATGTTCGGTCTGTTCACCGGTTCTGATATAAAACTTCCATAAAATGTATCTTGATTAGTTTGCATTGTAATTTGGTAATTGTAGAATTACTTAACGTGTCATTTCTTAAAAGACCAAACAATTACATGTGGCTGAAGATAAAATGACTGTATCTTTTAGTTGCAATATTGATGGTTGTTTCAACAAGAAGCATCTCTTGGCTGGTTTTAGATAGATTCATCATTGTTATTTATAACTAATTACGACCCGTGAAAATCCGGGTGGGAATCGGTTTTGGCTCGGTTAGTTTATCGCCGACCTCATTTCTATCCCCAAACGGTGCAGATATAATCTTAGACATTCCATGTTTGTTATGGAAGGTGGTGGACGAACACATGAAATAAGCAAACTATGCCATGAGTGGACAGTGGAATCCTCCCAAGCCATATTAACATGCCAAAGGAAAATCACCCCTTATTGTAAATACAGTCCAAATATTGCTCACGCTCTTCACACTCACTCACGCACCTCACCCCATCGCTATATACATATACACACATACCACACACACACACATACACACATACACACACATGCACGCACGCACGCACGCAAGCACGCATGCATGCATACATACATACACACACAACTCACTTACTCATGCCCACCCACCCGACAAACAAACACGCATCCACTCGCTCGCTCACGCACCACGGCTCAAGACAGCGGGGCATTAAATGATATTCCCTATACTGGTGGTGATGTTTGTTTTCTGCAGACATTGCTGATACCTTACTCACAGGCAATCCATCCACTGGTCATCCTTGATGAGATAACAGGTCCATATATGACTATGTCCAAACTATCAAATTCCAGTGACCAAAATGAACAAAGCAATGATCATCGTGTGAGTTGACAGTGTGATGCTGTGTGTCTGTACAAAGCAAGAACTAGAGCTACTGAATGATGTTTCACAAAGATTATTCCATTAAAGTTACACTTGTACCCTATACGCTAGTCGTGGGAGGGTTGTTGTATTTCAATGCATGCACAACTGTTTATGTTTATGTTCAACAACCCGTGTGCCTTGGATCTGACGCCTGGTTATGAAAATATAAATGTATGCCGTTCAAGGAATATAATTCAAACATTTTTAATGGAACCAGGTGTTTCTTTCTGTCCAGGACAATAATACACATACCTATATAACACATTCCTAGCAACTTTCTCTTGAGTATTCCTTGTAGCCGACCAGCGTGTTGTTTCACACGTGAAAGTATGAAACCATTGGACAAAAGAAAGTGAACATTGTGAATAGACTGTAGACTGTGAAAACCATTCACTGCCAGTTCAGTGCCAGGCAGCAGCGTACAGTCCTCACTCTCTCTAACCTACGACGACGATGTTCCTGGGTCACCTCGCCCACCTGCCTCATACCTATCACCCACTCTTTTTTGCTCTGTCATATTTTCCATTGCTCCCGTGCTTTTCTGTCTGTGGAGGTGTATGACAACCGATTGGTTGCCTTTTTGTACCAGTTCTCGAAGAGCATCTCCGAGATGCACGTTTGCTCATTTTCCCTAAATTTACGTGCCTCTACGCAGCTACCATACTGCGTTTGGAACAGATGATTAGTGAGCGTATGGGGAACCCGTTTCAGTCTAAAAGGATTTTACTAACGTGAATAACGTTTTGAAAAATCAACGTAAACAGTGTTCACTTTTCTCTTGAGAACTGTTATATGCAATGAGCTTGGAAAGCAAGTCTAGACTCTTTTTCACCACCCATGGAAGCTGAAGCTTTTGCTAGCTCAAGCATACAGAGTACCGCGTTGGTATAAATTCGTTTATACTTCCTGAAATAACAACACGCATTTAAGCATCGAAACCTTGTCTGCATTTGCATTTCAATTAAATTGAAATATGAATCACAGTTGAATGCACGGTTTTCTTTTTGAGGAATATTCTCAAATGGGTGCAAAGTACGATTTTGCAGATGTGAGGAATGGTTGTTTTAATTTTGATAAGAGAAGATTTGTTTCTATCTCATAATTAAAATACTACATCGCAGCCTGTCCCAGGTCACAGGGACACGGCATACGCCTACTATACAATGTCGAAAATGTCGACAACACCTGCAGCTGCTCTTTGTCCGTAACTGCACAAGAGTGACTTTATTGCATTATGCATGAATATCTGTTGAATTGCGAGTTTACTATAATACTTTATCATCTGAATTATTATGTCATCGCTACCTTGACACGTGAGGTCTATATATGTTTGCAGAATGGTTATATGTAACTTCTCTCTGAGTAATATCGAAAGTTTAGTACATATTTTGATTTGTCTTTGATAGAAATATTCAACTGTTGCATCGATAGTGACCATCCATTTGCAAATATGCAATGTGCACCATGGACTAGCAACTAGTCTCTGAAAGGAGCACGTTATACAGAAAAACAGCTCATATAGTGAAATAAATAAGATATAATAAAGCATAAACCCTGAGACTTTCTTCATTTCCCTGAAGCTGGGGAGATGTAGACTTGCCACATTTTCATTTATTTTGGGATATATTTGCTTCAGGGACTGTATCACAGACATTGCATGATTCATTAGTGCATTTATCTGTACAAGCTAATACAAACGAAAATATGAAATCGCGTGGAAACTCCTGTGCTCATTAGTATTCAAAGCTAAGTTCATTGCAAAAGCTGAAGGACGAGTATTCAACTACACACTACATCTTTCCTGTCGGTACCATGTTTCTGTTTCTCTTTCCTGAAATATTCATAACCAATGTTTTGTTTTTGTAAAGATGTCCTCAATCCAGTGCTCACGATCTGTAAGGAGATTTACATTTTTTCACATTTTTAATACACGAGAGAAGGAATACGTGAATTCCTCCAACATCGACGTACTTTCATAGAGGGTCAAAACTCAAGTTGACATGAGTAATGTTCATTCGTGTCGTGTTCAACATTATTTTGGTGTGTGCACCTCAATGGTGGTTGAACTGAACTATGACAATAATGTGAACTTGATGCAATGCAAAGCCATGTGCTATGGGCTTCGCATATACTAAATCGGAATCTCGCAGTTGCCATCAAACACACCCATTCCGTTTTATGTTTTGATACATTTTCTGAACACATTTTCATGCATTATACAAAGTAGGTGGCACTTGTTCTTAGAGCTCGTAAAGGTACTCCACATACACTTCTGATAAAACTAAAGCTAAACCCTATACAGTTCTGATAAAAGTACCCAACATACAGTTCTGCTAAAGGTACCCTACATACCATTCTGATAAAGGCACCCCAGATACAGTTCTGATAAAGGTAACCCACATAAAGCTCTGATAATAGTGACCCACACACAGTTCTGAAAAAAGGATCCTTTATACAGTTCTGATAAAGGCACCCCACATAGAGTTCTGATAAAGGTACCCTACATACATTTCTGATAAAGGTACTCCACATACAGTTCTGATAAAGCTAACTCCTATACAGTTCTGATAAAGCTAACCCACATACAATTCTTATTAAGGTAAACCACATACTGTTCTGATAAAAGTATCCAACATTCAGTACTGAAAACGGTACCCAACATGCAGCTCTGATAAAGGTGCGTGATATACAGTTCTGATAAAGGTGCCCCACATACACTTCTGATAAAGGTACCCCGGGTGACGAATATGCTATTGGAGGCGAAAAGTCCCAGGCATTGTTAATTTGAGTACACTATTACTGAAGCGAGAGACAGGCAATGCGTAGATCACTTATACTTACACATGTTGAATGACGTTGAATGTACATAGTGTAAGATATTTTTCTTGAAGAAAACACACCATATCATCACTTATTCCTTTATGGCCAGCGGCGAGGTAGCCTGTTACTGCTGCTGCTGCTACTACTACTACTACTACTACTACTACTACTACTACTACTACTACTACTACTACTACTACTACTACAAGTCGTACAATGTGGAATGAATTTACAGAGACTGTTCAACACCTTGTCAGTGGATGCCCTTCCTTGGCACAAACTGCATATCCTAAAAGACATGATGGCATGGCTCGCTACTTTTACTATCGTCTCCGCCATGCCTGCTGCTTTGACCCCGAGGTCCATCCATGGTACGACCCTGTACATGTGCAAGGCCTCCTGGAAAATGATACGTTTAAACTTCTCTGGAATAGGCCAAAATACAGCCTGAGACGAATTCCAGCCAACAAACCTGACCTTTTTCTTTCTGATAAAACCAGTGCAATTATTGATATCATTGAATTTTCTGTCCCTTTTCATAGCAATGTGATTGGCAAGATTCAGGAAAAGCATGATAAATATCCGGACCTCGCCTTTGACATGTCTCGCTTGCATCCCAAGTACACTGTCGTCAGACTCCCCATTGTTCTCGGTGCCCTTGGTTTGGTACCTCCTGATCTCTTGGTGCAGATTAAGAGAGTGCCCGGGTTCTCCACCGGGAGCACAGCCCTTCTGACAATCTGGGTAATGCAAAAGGCTGCAGTTTTAGGGAGCCTGCATATTCTCCTGAAAGTTTTTGGTGGGTTCGACTAGGCAGTGTTTCCTGGGAGAAGTCCCAATCGCTGTCTGGGCTGCGTGTAGAGGGGGCAAAAGCCCTGAGCTGATGATGAGCCTTACCCGACTCACTGAGCCAGGATCACTCAAACCCTCTCTGCTGCATATCTAACTTAACCTTTAAACATAATGGATATTTTAACGCGCCATTCTCCACCCACTGGTACATGATCATGGCGCTACATAGAAGCATACATATAATGCATGCAAAAGAAAAACATAATAAAATAGATTTATATTGAAATTGGTAACAAAAATATTCATACTACAAATAAGCTTTGGAAAAAAATATGTTTTCAACTGAAGGCTGAATGTTTCCAATGTGGGGGACTGCTTTATGTGGAAAGGGAGAGAATTCCACAGAGTAGGACCAGCGTACTGGAAAGTCTTCTTTCCAAAAGAAGCAAGAAGAACACTGGGCAGTGAGAGGAGACATTGGTCTTGAGATCTGAGAGTTCTGGTAGGGGAGTAATCAGTGAGAAGTACTTGTGAAAGCGTTCGCTCGTCACGCTGAAGACCCGGGTTCGATTCACCTTATGGGTACAATGTGTAAAACCCATTCCTGGTGTCTACTGTCGTGATATTGCTGATAAACTGCTAAAAGCGGCGTAAAGCTAAACTCATTCGTATGACTCCGGGGCGGTGGGGTAGCCGAATAGGTAACATTATTTCTGGTGTACCCAGGTGTGATGAATATGTGTAAACCTGAACTCACGCACTTTATGACTCCAGTTCAACACATACAAAACAAACACCTCTATATAATGCTACCTTGGCACTAAGTTGTCCTTGATGAGTTATGTTTTACACACTAAGATAAGACCTTCAGCAGAGAGGGGTTGCGTGATCCTTGTACCGTCAGGCTGATAAAGCTCATCATCAGCTCAAGACCCTTGCCCCCTGTACACGCAGCTCAGAGAGAAATGTGTAGACTCCCCAACACTGCAACCTTCTGTACCATTATCATTATTATTTTATAGCCTTATGTTCACGTTTACGTCCTAAAGAACAAGCTTGTATGGTTTCTCTTATTTAATGTTCTTTTTATAATGTCGTGCAGCATTATACGTATTTCAAATTTATGATTCTTCATCAGGTTCATTTGTCCAGTGTAAACTTCAACACGCGTATTATGTTGATGGTGATTATAAATTCATTTTCGTTTCCGCTAAACGAGGGCATACTTGTGGCAACTGGAAGTGCTTTTACGTTTCTTTTGAAATTTAACTTTCTATTTCAGCATCAAATGTCAAGTAACAGTGAAAGACTTACACAAGTCCCCATTATTATTCATGACGCCAATAATAATTCCATGGCAGTGTCCAATACAATTCAGAAAAGTGTGTTTTGAAATGTAAGCTCCTAAATTGTGGAAACGTATCAAGTAAGGGTGAACTACATTTTAACACATTACATTATAAGAAACTCGTTGTACTGAAACGTGCAACATGGTGACCGTGCCAGTAGCTGACCTTGATCAGTTGTCTCTATGTCCATGATTATGTCATAGTTACTTGATGTGTTGATAGCTCACCCTTCATTAAAGTTTTAGGACAACACGCAACATTATACATTTTCCAAACTTTTCAGTGGTTTTTGCAATATATGATGATGGTTTTAAATCCATCTTCCTTTCCATGAAACGAGGACACACTTTCCACATTTGAAAGTGCATTTACATTTGTTTTGAAAGTTTCTGTATCAGGATGAAATGTCAAGTAACGGTAAATTACATGGAATAGTTTTTATTCATTAATCTTCGCGGAGGCCAAGCATAATTACATATATCTCTTTCAATCGATTTATTAGTAAATATTGCGTATATCCCACTGACTTTAGTCATATAGCTGGATGACAGTTGAAACCAGTTAGCGTCAATGTAATGGCACAGTGGAAAGTGCAGTTGTTTGTCCATGTCGTCGGCCGAACAATGTATATTTCCTTCTATAGCTATCATCAGCTTAACTGTCTTTACATGGGGAAATTGTATGCATCACATAAGGACACAAATGTCTATTTCAGACTACTACCTGCATGCATGTTCCGTCACATTTCCAGTCACCACTAATTTTAAATCACATTATATGGGTAGCACGAAAATTTAGTATCAGTCAAGGTATTATGCTATTTGTTTACCGTGTTTGTACCCAGATTTAACTGTAACACAATCAACCCTTTTGAATTGTTTGGCCTGTTCGTAACAAATCATTTGACTTCCATTCGAAATTGTCAATGCAGAGCTCTTTTTTAACCACTGAATTGGCAGAGAATTGTATGGTTTGAACTACGACATGGGCGTTTATCGTATTTATAAGGCACACAAAGATACACCTCCAACTAAAGGGCGTAGATCGTATTTATAAGGCAGACAAAGATGCACCTCCAACTAAAGGGCGTGCGAAGCATCTGACTTGATAGTGGGGAGACTAACAGTGTCCCTTCATTTCTCTGTAGCTTATACTGTGTGACCAACAAGTGACATTCCCACACAATATATGCACGTAGTACTCGGACATGGAGTTGCTGAAACAAATGTATAAGAATATATGTCCACGATATAGTCACATTTCTACAACCGCCAAATAATACCAGAGTTGTTGTTCAAACCCTACGAATGTTCTGTTTCAAATTGAACATATCAGCGTCCCTCAGATGTGTATTGACACATTTTGTGTTCAGATAGCTCACACGTCTGTGAAAATTCGTATTTTAATAATTTACAAGTGCTGCAGAAATTGCTAAGATAGAGCGAATTAGGGTTTCACATTTTGTGTCAACACCATTTAACTTTCAAATTTCATAGTCAGTTCATAGTCAACTCCACACATGAAGCGATATGTATCACCTAAACAGGAAATGACTGGCCTTGGTCATGGAGGAGCGTTATCCACTAAGACACGTGATAGAAACTACCCATCACAACATCGATATTTTGACGCTTCAGAAATAAGCCACATATTAATCAGATAATTCCTAATTTCGCATTACTAAATCAAACTTACTACTACAACTGACCATGACTTTACTAAGTAAACAGAAAATTCTCGGAGCTCAGCGTTAGAACTGATCTTCAACAACATGTCGTAAGAGGACACTAGAGGTATCACATGTCAAGCTCCCGAACTTGTTGACAGTTGTATAGTTGTTCATGCTGTTGATCAGTGGAATCGAATCCTGGCACATAGTTGGGTTATTGCTGAGTGCGGTACTTAAACAGTGAAGCGAGCATGAAATGTATTCGCTTACAAATGATACGTCATGTTCATCTGCATTTTTCCGAAATAGAGACTCCAGAATTATTAACAAAGCTAAAACTGAAACCAGTTTCATCTCTCATAGAATTACATTAAACTTCCTTTGGATTTTCTGAAGAGAGTTCAGATGTAAATGTCACGACAGGGACGTGTGGGTTGTATCAATGTGTTGTATTTTATTTATGAATTTTTACCCTATTCACGAATTGTGTACACACATATATCATATATCATTGGTAAGTTATCCTTTGAATTGGACATTCCCGCTCAAGTGATGTGGTCTGACAGTTTAAAGCTTATAACATAATGCACTTTCTCTCATGCGGCTGTAGTGCCCTTGGTAGCATGTGCTAATAGAGCTACCGACCGCACCTGTGACAGACATGACTAAACAAACTGCATTCTCGAGGAAACCTGTTCTCGTGTTATTGTCAACAGGGAATGATTTATTGATCGTTTGCTGCCCAGCCGTTCTTTGCGATCACAAACTCTGTGACGATATATTTCACCAGAGGCTCTAAATTATGATGATGACGACAGTATTGAAATATTCGGGAACGTTCATTCTTGTATCGTCCTCTGTATTAAACTGGTTTCTATAAAAAAAGGATTAATAAATAACGTTGTTTTGCCAAGGTATTACAAACAATTAAAAGAACTCCTATACAAACGTTGCATTCAATATATCTGTTTATGTCGTATAGTAAATATATGAATGCACTAGCAAGAAATCCCAACAAACACATCAGTTCAAACAACACAGTATGTTGTATTATATTAAGTAAATATAACCAAATGTATGGACGTCCGAGCTAGAATTGGCCGAAAGAGGAAACTAACTGGATCGGGTGGTCAGTCTCGCGAACTTTTTTTTGACACATGCCATCTTATCCCAATTGCGTAGATGTTCATGCTGTTGATCGGTGGATTGTCGGGTCGGGACATACAGTTGGGATACTGTTGAGTGTGCCGTTTAAGCAACAAACCAACCATAAGAAGTATTCAATTACAAATCATGTGGTGATCATTTTCATTTTCCTGAAATAGAGACA
The DNA here is from genome assembly GCF_037392515.1 of Haliotis asinina. Lineage (NCBI taxonomy): Eukaryota > Metazoa > Mollusca > Gastropoda > Lepetellida > Haliotidae > Haliotis > Haliotis asinina. Next base: position 7,790,511 of record NC_090283.1, on the reverse strand, counting down.
CCAGAATTATTACAATAAAACCAGTTTCATCTCTCATAATACTGCATTTAATTTCCGTTGGGACTGGGAAGCGTGTGCTGTGTCAATGTGTTTCACTTTGTGCATGCATTTTTTAGTCAGTCATCGTGCGATATGAACATTCTTACGGAAGCGTATTTGGGCCACTGTGAAATTATTTTAGTCTGATCGCCTACGTAGAAGATAATATCTCCAGTGTAGGACACAATATTCCCTACGTACGACTGTTTAGTTAGTATCTCCTACGTAGGAATTGTCATACCTACGCAGGAATTACAATCTCTTACCCAGTGCTTAATATCACCTAGGTAGGATTTAATGTCTCGTACGTAGGCCTTCTTATGTTATAGGGGTGAATTAGTATCTGTTATGTAGGACATACTATTACCTACGCAGGACTTACTATCTTCTAAGTTCCTAATACGTAATATCTCTTACGTAGAATTTAGTGTCTCCTCCATAGGACTTATATGTTAATATGCATTAATCTAGAATGTTCGACTTGGATCCCCAGACACGCAAACAATCTCCTCTTTCACTGTTTCAGTCACTGCTACAGTCCACAGTCATAGTGTTTTATTCACCCATAGAGTCTACAGTCATATTTAGATATACCGTTAAAGTCATGAGTTCAACAAACTGTTGCACATGGCTGTCATGTGTTGGATCGAATATTGTACTTTACTGCTCTCTGTAAAGTGTTTTTCACGGACTTGCGTTTCTACTGTTAACCAAACATTCCTCAACTTAATAACCATACTTCATAATCCAAACATTAAAATGGATACAGTTAAGTACTACGTAGGAGATAGTATGTCTTGCGTAGGAGATTTATGCGCTACGTATTAGACAGTAAGCCCTACGTGGGGGATAATATGTCCTACGTATGTTTTAATAAACCTTACGTAGGAGTTAGGGGATAGTGACAGGCCAAAAAGGAATTCACCGTGGCCCTACTACCCTTCCATACATTTTTCTTTAAGGGGCGAGATCTGCTGCAGTTTCGGTCATGAGGTTACGTTGCCTGTGGTAGTAGAGACCTAGTTCACTGCGCTGTGCATATTATACAGCAGGTTACCGGTCGTTTGTTATATGTTTCAATGACAGACATTACTAATACAAACTGCTTTCTTGAGGACACCTGCTTGCATAATACTGTTGATAATGACGATCATTTACGAACCAGCCATCCTTTGTGATCACACACTTTGTGACAATATCTTTTACCACGGGCTTTCAATGTTGATGACGACGCAGTGTTGACATATTCGGAACGTTCATTCTTGTCCTGCCCTCAGCATTGAACTGGTTTCTATAAAGATTTAGATTAAAGATTAGGTTTGTCTCGCCGGGTTGTTACAAAAAGATAAAATCACTCCTGTATAAACATAGTATCCTTTATACCTGTGTATGTCGTGTCAAAAATGTGTCTGCTTACGTACGTTGAGTATACACTGATAAGAAATCACAACAGGCACACGTTTTCAAAGATTACAGTATGTTGGATCCGTTAGATTCCTTTCACACACGATTAATTTTGTACTACAACAATACTATAACAAGCACGTGGTGGAAATGAATGGTGTCTGGTGTCGCTGTTCAAGGTGCATTGTAGTCAGAGGGTAAATGCAACGAACATTTGATTCACTGGCTATCGTGCCATAAGTGTTACTTATTTTCATATGTACCATCATTGCCATAGAGCTTTATATCTGATGAGCGGTGGGTTCGTACAGTGGTTCAAGCCTTCGCTCGGCATGCATAGGCCCGGGTTCGATTCTTTGAAAGAAATACCGTTTGCGTGAAAAACGCAGGTTCCTGCGTTAACGCTAACACTGTAGTACGAGTATATAACGACTGGTTCACGGTTTGGCATAACACACCACCTGCTGACAGTGCACTGTTAGTGTACCTTGAAAAACAGCTGACCAGTCACAGGAACACTGTCAGTGCATGTTGAAACTGTTGATCAAATATCAAATATCAGCGCCTTGAGCAAGCACTAGTTGCATGGATATGTGCACTATATAAATATCCAATATAATAATATCATACAACATGGTGAATGAAGCAAGGGAGACTACTCCGTCAAGTTGCACTCCACTGCACTTGCCGTAAGAGGACATAGACACCTCACATGCGAGGTGCGGCGTTTGTCAGTCAACGCTGTCACTGTACAACACATTCTCACGATTACAGTGTACGGTGCAAGGGAGACTATCGTGCATTCACAATATCGTTTAATTTCACATGCTGCCTCAATTCTCCGTTTAAAACTGGTAGTCGAGGTACTTTCCAACTTATACTGGACAACAATGTGGCATAAGAGATAAAAGACACGTTGAATAATACATAAAAACACCATAAAAACATCACGTTTATGTCAATATTCCCGTTTTTAGAAAAATTAAACTTATAGATTCCATCAGAAAACGTGTCCTTATCACTTGCATATTCGCGTGGATAACGGCTATGAAAGACAAGACAAAGACATTTAATCTTTGTGATCAACCGCAAGGTTTGGGTTCATCAGTCCTTTCAGATGTCGTGTGGCATTCTACGTGTTATTGGTATATTTAGCTTCAGTTCCAAGATATTCAAATAATCTGACTGGAAGTGTTTGCCAATGCATAGTTCAGTTATATCATGAAAATCCGTGAAGGTCCGGGTAGGAATACTGGCCCGGTTCTACCAATCGGCTGGTCACGTCATGCCCTGTGCATGGTCAACATCAAATGTGGATTATGTATATCTTTGTATCTTTTCCACGAAATATTTTTGTGATACTCTCACGTTTGAAAATTGTTACTATGCCTAGAGTCTATGCCAGAAGGCGGTGGCTCATGAGCCAATCTGGCAATACTGACCTCCGGGTTCTGTGTGTCTTCAGATATTAGCCATGGACGGAACCAGCCTGACTTTTCTTCTGTTTGACAATTTAGGTACCTGTGTCTGTACTGCTAGAGTATAACAACCCTGTAGCCCTGGTGGTTTGGAGTCGGTTTCCACTTCGACACCGTCCTTGTTGACACTCCATGGTGGGTGGGGAGCAGGGTTGTCGAATGTCCTTTCTTCATTATGGCTACGCCCAATCTAACTGGTTCTCGATCAAAATCCAAAAGGCGACATGTTGAAACAGATGGTATATCATCTTCTGATGATGATTCTACTGCAGTCAGTAGTGAATCCTGGCCACGCTTTTTAGTTGTGGACGGAACTGATGGACAACCCTTGAAGCTTAACCCCTTTGCCATATCAAAAGCCATTGCTGGAATATGTGGTGAAGTGAGAAATGTAACACGTCTCAGGACAGGTTCCCTGTTAGTTGAATGTGCAAAGAGACAGCAATCTGTTAATTTGCTCGCAGCTCGTCAGTTTGCGAATACTGGGATTACTGTTTCAGATCACAAAACTCTTAATTCGTGCAGAGGCATCATACGGGATCGAGCAAAATGTCTTCCTGACATGTCAGAAGGCGAAATTGCTTCTGAACTGAAGTCCCAGGGTGTCACCTCTGTCAAGAGATTCACTAGGAAAATAGGTGATGATATCATTGGGACGAATACATACCTGTTTACTTTCTGCCTCACGTCCTTACCAAAATTAGTAAAAGCTGGATATTTTAACATTGAAGTGGAAGTGTATATTCCAAATAAGCTTCGATGTTTCAAATGTCAACAGTTTGGACATGGAGCTAAGTCATGTCACAGCTCCCCAGTTTGCTCCCGTTGTAGTGGGAAACATGAACATGTCAACTGCACAACTAAAATCAAATGTGCGAACTGCAATGGTAACCATATGTCATTTTCCAAATCATGTCCAGCATATGAAAGACAAGCACAAATTTTGAAATTGAAGCACACCAACAATATATCATTCAATGAAGCAAGGAAACTTTTACAAGTTACAAGTCGCTTGTGTCGGTACACAGTAGCTGTTTCGGTACACAGTAGCTGTTTCTAGTCAAACTGCTATCACCTGGGTCTCACACGACCAAACTGTTTTGTGCAGTGTTTCTGGTGCCAGAAATGGTGTTGCCACTCAGACAGAGACTGAAGCTGACCACATGCTTCCAGCAATGTCTCCCACACCATTAACCACCACTACATCGCCAGCACCTGAAGTTCTTTCAGACCCTGAACTACAGCCAGCATCGGTAAACAAACCTAAACGTCTTACGAACAAACAACAGAAACAACTCAAAAAGAAAGAAACTACGGCACTTAAGCACTTAGAAGTGCCTCTTCCTTTAACTGTTCCTGTAGAGGTTCACAACACTTTTGAACCTCTGGACATGGAGGTCACGCCATCGCTATCAGATCAGCGAAGACCTTCTCCACGTGCTCGATCTCCAATTGAACCACCATGACTTCTTCCACTACTTTATTTCAATGGAATTGTAGAGGACTTCGTAATGATTTTAATGATCTTCAGCTATTAATACAAGATCTAAAACCATCAGCCTTTTGCTTACAGGAAACTTTCCTTAAAGTTGACTTGAGATCTTGTACTTCTTACCATCACCTTTCCCCTCCAGGTTACAAAGCTACTGGAGGATCTTCTGTTATGGTGAGGCAGGGTGTGATTCACAGTCCTGTTCCTCTTAATACCCCTCTCCAGGCTGTCGCTGTACGCGTAACCCTGAATATTGTTTTAACTCTTTGTTCTCTATATATTCTACCTTCGTTTTGTCTCCAACAGGTTGACCTTCAAGCATTATATGACCAGCTACCGAAGCCCTGTGTCATCTTGGGATATTTCAGTGGTCATAACCCTCTTTGGGGTAGTATTAACATCAATGCAAACGGTATAACCTTAGAGGAGTTTTTCTCAAACAATGATTTATGTATTTTTAATGATACTTCTTACACTTATCTTCATCCTAGAATTGGCAGGTACTCTTGTCTGGACTTGTCAATAGTAGATTCCACTTTACTGGGTGAATTCGAGTGGTTGGTTCACGATGACCTGTGTGGAAGTGATCATTTCCCTACTGTTCTAACAGCAGTGTGTCCATCTGATGTTCCTCCATCATCCAGATGGAATTTCACTAAGGCTGACTGGAATTTGTATGTAACTCTTTGTACTAGTAGACTAACACCTGATGCTTTTACAGATGTTGCAGATCCTATATAATGTTTCTCTGCTGAACTTCTCAAAATAGCTGTATTCCAAAGTCCTCTCCAAATGCTCACATACGTAAACCATGGTTTACAGCTGATTGCAAACAAGCTATACTAGGAAGGCACGGAAGAAGGCTGAACATTATTTCCGTCGCCATCCCATGGTCCATAACTTAAATAAATATAAAATACTAAATGCTAAATGTTCCAAAATTTCAAAAATACCAAGAACAACAGAAGAAGAAACCCATCAATTTTCATTCGTACAACGGAGAAGATTATAACGAACTCTTTTCTATCCACTAGCTTTATAATGCTCTTGAACAAGCTAATGATACCGCTACAGGAGCTGATGGTATACATTATCAACTCCTGAAACACTTACCCGGATCATGTTTAGAGACTCTGCTGACTATCTTTGATGAAAGGACGTCAGGTAAATTTCCTTCATCCTGGCTTGATGCCATAGTTGTTCCCATACCTAAACCTGGACGTGATCATACTACTCCATCTAATTATAGACCTATTTCACTGACTAGTTGCGTTTGCAAAACCATGGAACGCATGGTCAATAACAGATTAATATGGTACTTAGAATCAAACAACATCACAGATATTCAATGTGGTTTTCGCAAAAGTCGAAGTACCATTGACCATTTGATTCGATTGGAATCATTCGTTAAGAATGCGATTGTATCCAAACAGCATGCAGTGTCAATCTTTTTCGATTTAAAAAAGGCTTATGACACTACATGGAATTTTAAAAGATATTCATGACTTTGGATTGCAAGGCCGTCTGCCTCAATTTATATCCGAATTTTTAGCTTACAGGCAATTTCAGGTCCGTGTAGGTTCTAACTAGTCTTATTATTATACTCAAGATCAGGGTGTCCCACAAGTCAGTATTTTGTCGGTCAGTTTATTTAGCATTAAAATCAACAGTTTAGCAAAGGTTATAAATGATTCAATTGATGGATCACTTTTCGTGGATGATTTTGATATTTCTTGTCGTGGGAAAAACATGCACACAATTGAAAGACAACTACAGCTTTGCTTTAAATAAGATTGATAAATGGTGTATGGAAAATGGATTTAAATTTTCAAAATCCAAGACTAATTGCATCCACTTTTGCCGAAAGTATAAACCTCATAAAGACCCCGAACTATATCTAGATAACACTCCTATTACAGTTGTTAAAGAATCAAAATTCTTTGGTATAATTTTTGATGAACATTTAACAGTTCAACCACACATTAAATATTTAAAAAATAAATGCCTGAAGGCCCTCGATTTGCTGAAGGTTGTATCTAATACTAAGTGGGGTGCAGACCAGCAAACCCTCCTCCAACTATACCGAGCTCTTATACAATCCAAACTTGATTACGGCTCCGTTGTATATGGTGGAGCCTGCAAAAGCAGCCTGAAACTTTTAGATTGTATTCATCACCACGGTCTAAGACTCTGTCTTGGATCCTTTCGAACTTCTCCATAACTTCTTTATGTTGAAGCCGATGAGCCTTCTTTGAACCATCGGCTTATTAAACTCTCTTTGCAGTATGTTACAAAACTGTTTTCTAGTGAATCCAACCCTGCATGCAACTGCCTTTTTAATCCTCTGTACGAGGATTTGTATGGGAAAAAAAACTTCTCTTACTCCGCCTCTTGGAATACGAATTAAACCTTTCCTTTCTGCAGTTGCCATTAAGCTACAAAATATAGCTCCTTCCCGTCTTCTTTCTTCTCCTCCTTGGCAATTGGTTAGGTCAGAGGCTGACATCACCCTCTGGTTACCCAGCCATGTACGCATTTCTGGTAACACAATGGCCGATCTTCTTGTTCTTTACTCGGATTACAAAGCTAGCACTGGAACTTACATATGTGATCTCATGTAGAAGAGGTGGGACACTCAAGTAGGTATCAATAAATTACATGAAATAAAACCCTACATTGGTTACACCTACTTGGGTTGTCAGTCCAGATCATCATGCGACGATGTCGTATTGGCCATACTCACAAATACTTGATAATAGGTGAAGATCCTCCGTTCTGTATCCCTTGTGATGAGAGAGTCACGGTCAAGCATATACTGCTTGACTGTGTTGAATTCTCCATCACAAGGGAGAAATATTTTACCGTTAACACAGTTAAGGATCTTTGTAACACAGTTAGTTCTCATTTAATTATAGGATTTTTAAAGGAAATTGATTTATTAGTTGAATTCTGAATAATATGTTCTATAGATAGATGTATTTTAATGTTAGACTAGGAAGTTGAGCTGTTATTGGCTGTACCCTCAAAGAGGGTTGAAGTATTGTAAAATTATTGTCCTCCTGAGAGGGTACGTAAGTCCCAAATCGTTCAAAGTCAGTGTAAACATACCAGGATTTTAAAATGTATTACTTTTGTTATTTTAATTTTGGCTACAATTTCCTACACTCGCCATCAGCTGAAGGGATGGTGTAAATCCAGCTAGGGCCCATGCAGGTGGCAAAGGTACTGTAAGTCCCCTTGGTCCCAAGGGTGGTGATCTACCTTCCGTTGTTGGCGATCTGTAGCCTATTTTTATATTGTGTTATCCCCTATCGCTAAATGTTTTAGAATTCATTTCTAGCTTTACTTGTATGTATTCTAGTCATTTTACAGGAATATATAATCAATCTTTCATTATTGTTAATCTATATATTGTTTTAGTCACGATATGGCTGACATATTGCCAAAGTGACTTTAAATTTTAACTCACTCACTCACTCACCCATATCGTTCAAGTACATGCACACATTCCATGGATATAGTCCCTGCACATTATGTTTTACAGGATAATGCAGCACAGAGGGGTGATCGTGGCACAGATAGGCTGGTAAGGGTCATCATGAGCTCAGAGCTCTTGTCCCCTCTACACGCAGCCCAGACATCGAATGGGACGTCTCCTAAGAAATGATGCGTATTCGAACCCACCAAGAACTGTCCTGAAAATGTGTAGACTTGTGCAGAGTACCAGAAGGGCTGTGCTCCCGTTTGAGAACCAGAGCACTCTCCTGATCTGCGCGAAGAGATCGGGAAGTACCAAACAAACGGTACTGAGAACAATGTGGAGCCTGACGACAGTATACTTAGGATGCAAGCGAGACATTTCAAAGGCGAAGTCCGCACATTTTGCATGCTTTTCCTGAATCTTTCCAATCATTTTGTTGTCAAAAGGGACCAAAAATTCACTGATATAAAGAAATTCAGGAATTCTACCAAAAAGGAGGATATGCTTGACTGTGATTCTTCCATCACAGGGGATACAAAACGGAGGATCCTCACCTTTAAGCAAATATTTATGTGTATATCTTGTGTTGCCAATGCGATATCGTCGCATGATGACCTCCTCAAATCTGGACTGACAACCCAAGTAGGTGTATCCAATATACGGTTTTATGTCATGTAATTTATCGATACCTATTGAGTGTCCCATTTCTTCCGCATCAGATCACGGATATACGTTCTAATGCAAGCTTTGTAATATAAATATGGAAGAAGAAGTGGTGTCACAGATTTGTTGAGTGCTGCCTTGGCAGCAAGATCGGCCATCACATTCCCAGAAATACCTACGTGACTAGGTAACCAACAAAAGACGATGTCGTATTGGCCAGTAGCAAGAGTATTATACAGTTCAATAATTTCAATTAAAGGTGGATGTTTACAAGAAATATTCTTAATAGCCTGAAGGCAAGAAAGAGAGTCGGAATATATTATATACTGTTTACGTTTCGGGTGTCTTTGAATATATTTAAGGGCTGTTAATATGGCGTTAGCTTCAGCTGTAAAAATAGAACTATTGTCTAGTAATCTAGAAGATATTGTTCTGGATCCAATGACAGTAGCACAATCAACTGTCCTTGGACCCATCTGTAAATAAGGATTTGTAATTGTTATATGTATGTTTCAATGGATTATATTCTTGTTTATACTGTAATTCATTCGTTTCTGATTTTTAAAATGTAGTTAATGTTAGGTCAACATGTGGCCTAACCAACTGCCAAGGGGGAGAGGAAAGAAGACAGAAAGGAGCTATATTGTACAGCTCAATACCAGCAGCAGCAAAAACGGCTTTATTCTGATCCCAAGAGGTGGAACAAGAGAAGACCTTTTGCTATACAAATCCTCATAAAGAGGATTGAAGACACAGTGATATGCAGGGTTAGATTCGTTAGAGTATAGTTTTGTGATATATTGTAAAGATAATTTGATACGGCGTTGTGCAAGAGATGGTTCATCGGCTTCAACATAAAGACTGTCAACGGGAGAAGTTCTGAAGGACCCAAGACAAAGTATTAGACCGTGGGGATGGACAGAATCAAGAAGTTTAAGATTGCTTTTGCAGGCTCCACCATAGACGATGGAGCCATAATCAATTTTAGAACGAACGAGTGATCGATATAGATGGAGAAGGGTAGCTTGATCACCTCCCCATTTTGAATTTGAAACCACTTTCAACAAGTCAAGAGCTTTCAGGCATTTAGTTTTAAGTGATTTAATATGTGGTAAAAACGTTAAATGTGAATCAAAGATTACACCCAAGAATTTGGCTTTCTTCACAACTTTAATGGGCGTTCCATATAGAGACAGTTCAGGGTCTTTATGTGGTTTGTATTTACGACAAAAATGTATGCAGTTAGTTTTCGATTTGGACAATTTAAAGCCGTTCTCAAGACACCATTTATTAATCTTGTTTAAACACAACTGCAATTGCCGTTCAATGGTATCCATATGTTTACCACGACAAAAAATATTAAAATCATCCACAAAATAACGATCCATCAATTGAGAGGTTTAAAACTTTTGATAAACTGTTGATCTTGATGCTAAAAAGAGTGACAGACAAAATACTGCTTTGTGGAACACCCTGATCCTGATTGTAATGATCAGACAGGGTAGAACCCACCCGGACCTGGAATTGTCTGTCATTTAAAAAGTTGGCAGTAAATTCAGGCAAACGACCTCGCAAGCCAAAGTCATGTAAATCTCGTAAAATGCCATATTTCCAGGTTGTGTCATATGCCCTCTCAAGGTCAAAAAAGATACAGACAGCGTGTTGTTTTTTTATTAGTGCGTTTTTCACAAATGATTCTAAACGCACTGAGTGATCAACAGTACTTCTGTTTTTACGGAAACCACATTGTATATCTGTGATAAGGTTATTTGTTTCCAAGTACCAAACAAGTCGATTATTTATCATGCGTTCCATGGTTTTGCAAACACAGCTAGTTTATGAAATTGGTCGATAATTGGACGGATCAGTATGATCACGTCCAGGTTTAGGTATTGGTACTACTATGGCGTCACGCCATGAGTAAGGAAAGTTACCCGATGTCCAAATATCATCAAAAATATTTAGAAGAGTTTCTAGCCAGGATTCTGGTAAATGCTTTAGGAGTTGATGATGGACGTTATCAGCTCCTGTAGCAGTATCATGTGCTTGATCAAGAGCAGTATGGAGTTCATGAATAGAAAATGTTTCATTATAATCTTCCCCATTAACTGAATGGAAGTTAATAGTTTTCTTTTCTTGTTGTTTTTTATACTGCTGAAATTTAGAGGAAGAATGTTTAGCGAGGGTTTCGCCCACTTTATTTGCAATATCTGATTTATCCGTTAGTAACTGATCTCCATGTTTCAGATGATGGACAGTAGATTTAGTACCTTTACTTTTAATTTTCTGGACCATGTTCCATACCTTGGACATGGGTGTCCTCAAATTTATTTTGGATACATAATTTTGCCAAAATTGGCGTCTGTTCTGTTTATAAGTACACCGCGCTTTAGCATTTAAAATTTTCAATTTATTTAAGTTATGCACCATAGGATTGCGACGGAAATAATGTCTGCTTTTTTGATTACCTTCCTAGCTTGTTTGCAGTCATCGTTGAACCATGGTTTTCGGATATGTGGAACTGCAGAGGACTTTGGAATACACTCATCAGCAATGTTCTTTAGTTCATCAGAAAAGCACTTGATAGCATCAGGAACGTCAATAAAATGTTCAGGTTTAAGTTTGTCAGCACATTGTATGGTGTATAAAGGCCAGTTAGCCTTTTTAAAATTCCATCTGGATAATGGAGGAGTATCAGATGGGGTCACACGTTTAAGTATAGTAGGAAAATGGTCACTTCCACAAAGGTCATCGTGGACTGACCATTCAAATTCATTAAGTAAGCTGGAGTCAGTTATTGACAGGTCAAGGGCTGAATATGTTCCTGTTCCAGGATGTAAATATGTATCTGCACCATCATTGTAGATACATAAATTATTTTTTGAAATGAAATCTTCAATAATTTTACCTTTAGTGTTTGTGGTCGCACTCCCGTTGTAGCCATTCAGATCGCCCATGAGTGCAAATGGTTTGGGAAGTTCATCATAGAGAGATTGAAGATCAGCCACATTAAACAAACCCCGACTCCCTAAATTGATTGGCATATATAAACGATTAAGGGAGGAGCGAGGGCGATGTACTCTGCTATCAGATATGATCGCGTCAGGCCGTCAATACTCTGGATATAAGGCCTTGTCCTCCAATCAACTACTCCAAAGGAATAGGAGAGGACTGGCACAGCAAAAGTATTGGTGGCTTTGAGTTTGTTTCAAGCACTAACATCGGAGCTCCAGATTTTCTTTAAGGAGAGTTATACTCAGCCCGATGTTTGTCTTGAATATAAACATTCTGAAGGTTGTCTGGAACTTTCGTTCCAAGACAGGTGTAGGTCTGATCTTCCACAAGAGGCTCAATAAGCTTCTTGAACATGCGACCTGTAAATACCACGATGCTTGAGCATGCGATCTGTACATGACACATGGCCTACATATGCCACAATGTTTTGGCACACGATCTATGCGTACAATACACAAAAATACCATCTGGACCTTTGCATGAAGATAAGATCTTTACATGTACCCATTACTTGAGCAAGAGACTATGCATACATCTCATGCATATATGAATGTTCGACTTAAACATGCACTTAGTCCACGAACATAGTACTATACAAACATAGTACTTGAAAAGAATTCATACACACACAATGAAATAGGGGAATCGATAAAAAATGCAAATGTGATAATTGGTTTAAATTATATTATTATGTTTACCTTATTTGGGACCTATGCCGACTGATGACTGATTGTAGTCTCAAGCTGTGGTAAATGCTAAATGTCATTTCAAAATATGTGCCATTTGTATTAATTCCTCAGCAGATTAAAATCGGTTTGATAAAACACGTGTCAATAAAGATAAGGTATTTTTGTATTAAACATTTATGTGTTACAGTTTATATTTTGGCTTTCAAATAATTTGTGTTTGTACAAGGTAGCAGGAACAATGTTACTTTTCTGACTGCCTCTGTTTTGTACACTCTTACTCTTTATCTGCCAAATGTGTATCAGCAAGGAAATGGTGCGTGGCTTCCTGCAGTGTGCTGTTGAGTGCACTCTCCAGAATCAATGTACTGTCACCGCATGTTGTGATAACGAAGCTGGTGAAGACAGACAGACAGAGACTTGTTTTGCCCTAAGAGTTGTAAGTATAACATCACACCGATTGATGGATTGATTGATTGTGGTTTACCTCCAAACTAGATCGCATCCTTGGCTATGTGACGCCAACATAGATAAATAGCTGACCTAAAGGATCTGACAATTCAGTGACTGACATAAAGTTCATCAATCAACGCAGCTAGAATACATCGATATTGCTTGAACCAGGTTCCTGGGATGACACCGTCTGTTACGATTGATTTTAAGACCAGTTCTTAACAGACTTTTCGAGGTCTATTTCCCAAGAAGAAAGTCTTGTCAGAATGATAATTGTTTCTCCAACAAGGAGTAACATGTTTTGCTTCTCTGGTATTTTTGGTACGAAAAGGATTTAGTAAAACAAAATGCACTCCGTTTAAAATTTAGTTCATGTTAGGAATGTGACACCCCGGCCTCATTTTGGTGAAACATACTGGGAATCGAATCTGAGTGTTCTGCGTGACTGTCGAACGCTTTAACCACAGGGCTACCCAACCGTCGCGTATGTGCAACAGGTTATTTCCACGTGAGGCTGAGAGGCTACTAAAGTCGCAAAATATTCAAACTAAATCTATATCAACTACTACCTTTAATCGTGATATATAGGGCCGTCTCCTACTCACGGGTTTCCTATTCTCGCGGTAAACACATTTTCTGCCGAGATCGCCGATGCGTGATACTTATCGGTTGTTTACATCATTGACCGGTAACTAGGAAGTGATCCAAGTCTGTGACTTATCAAAATTTTGCAAATGTAACGAATTTTCGTGAGTTGTAACTTTGCCCCGCCCTTTCCGATAAGATTCCCCTTCCTCACACCTATTAACGTTACTTTCGTGTTATATCGCGAGAATAGGAGACGCCTCGAAGAGTCAGCGGCGGACCATCGAGCTCAAGTGCGATAATACACCTGATGGCTCAAGCAGTTGATAGATGCAGATGTTAGAGTGGGAATTTCTTCATTTAAAAACAACAAGCATACATACGAAAAGAACTGTTTGTATTATTTTTCAGCCGATATCCGTAAGTACCTGCGAGGGAAAAAGTACGGGATCACGGGAAAGGACAAGTGTTCCGTTCTGTGTTTCCAAGGTTTCTTAACAAGCTTTACTTCGCATAGCTTCTGATAAAACCTGAAAAGAAATAACACTTGGGTATATATGTGATCCTTTATTTTTCCCTCAGTGTATTATACATATGTCACTTTAATTCATGGCTAGATTGTAACAATTAGAAATGGAGGATGTAAATCCATCTAGGGTCCATGCAGTCAGCAAATGTACTGTAAATTCCAATGGTCCCTAGTATGGTGATGAACCTTCCGCAGTTGGCAAAATATAGCATGTTTGTATGTTGTGGTGTTTTCTGTAATTGCAGTTATTTACATTTGCACCCTATGTTTATTTCATATCTGTCACATGTGTTTTACTGTCCACTTTACAGAAGAACAGGAACAGTATTACAAAAGACGGACAGCCAACCTTTAGTATTTAGTATCAGACAGTGAGGAGGAAACACTGAAGTACAAGCATGCATAGAGATAATCCTAGAGCTAGAAATGAACTTATGGTGATAATGGAACCGTGGAGCGAGATTCATGACAAGCGTTTTACTTGGTGACAACCAACTTCTTGTTTAGATTTCTTTTCGATTTCCCAGAATCCGATGTTCTCAATGTCTGATGCAGGTCTTATTCATACTATTCATTCTGATCACTGGATAATATCTATTCCAATCAACTAATCACATCTGAAAAAGACCAAGAGGAAAAGGAGAAATGGACAGGGGTAGATTTTGAGGGTAAATTACAAGAACTGAAATTAAACTAGACATGAAGGAAATATGACTGAAACGGAGAACATTCTGCATAAGATAAACGCGATTATAAATGGAATTGGAAGCAAAAGCTAAAGAGAAAACTCTAGGATCAAGAGGGACTTGAAAAGAACATTTTGAATGGACTATTTTCTGAAAGTCAAGTAATTTGGGTTTTTTAAGTCTCCTTCGAAGATTGTAAGAAATGATAGCTCTGTAATGCTAGTAAATAAGCCATTTTAGAAGACACTCTGGAAGTAACAAAACTGACTTATTGAAAAAAAGGTATTTCAGTGAAGATTACACAGAAGTTTGTCTAGGGAGTATGTTTTCCGGTGCAAACTAGAAAAGGTTATCTCCCAATTATGAAACATAGAAGGTAAAAAAGGGTATGAAGAAAAGTCTATGGCTTTGCAAAATATTGACAATTAAATACCACATGGGCCTGATGGGATCATAGATGTACTTTTTCAATTCTTTAGGAATGATCTTAATATATATGTGATTAACTCCTTTTAATCATGCATATGAGCATACTTCCTTATCTGCAACCAAGAAACAAGGAATAACTGCTTGCTTGCGTCAGTCAGCCTAAACAGTTTCTTAAATCTTGGCGATTAAGTCTGTTAAATACCTTAGAGAAAGTTGCAACTGAAATTAACACTAACAGAAATAAATCAATACTTCAAACAGCCATTAATGAAAATCAAAACGAATTTGACCCAGATAGATGCATGTGGGAGGTAACTAGTCTTATCCATGGGTTATTGTGTGTTATGGACTATACTTTCTTATCTGCCAATCATCAAACATAGAAGGTAAGAAAGGAATGAAGAATATCTTACGGCTTTGCAAAATATTAGGTTCATAGATGTATTTTAAACGTCGTTTGGAATGATCTTAATATATATTTGATTAAATCGTTTAATTATGCATATGAGCATGGTCCCTTATCTGTGACTCAGAAATAAGGAATAATGCTGTGCTTGCGTCAGTCAGCCTAAATGGTTTCTTAAATCGTGGTGTCCCATTAGTTTGTTAAATACCTTATGGAAAGTTGCAACTGGACTTAGCGCTAATAGAAATAAACCAATACTGCAAAAAGTCATTAATGAGAATCCAAAAAGGACTTGTTCCAGAGATGCATATGGGAAGTAACTAGTCTTATCTATGGTTTATTGTGTGTTATGAATTATATTGAAACAATCTCTGGACTGCTGTTTTAATTGATTTGGAGAAGGCTTTTGACTAAGTTGATAAAAATTATATTATGAATGCGTTTACTTTCTTTAATTTTAGACCATGTTTACAAAAAGGGCTGTCAAGTCTTCAACAAGATATAGAATTATGTATTCTCATGCTTGGTGCTGAAAGCCTTTTGAAAATCACGAGAGAACGCTAACAAGGGAATTCGGTCCAGTCATCCTATGTGTAAAATGCCTGCAATTATGATAGAAAATAAGAGGATATAGTGTGCTAAAAGGGGCAATGTCGAAAGCATTCTAAATCAGTTTGCAGATGATACTTCATTAATATAGCATGGTACTGAGAAAGGTCTGTATGCCTTGCTTAATGTCTTAAATGTTTTTGCAAAGATTACTTGACTTAATACTGAAAAGTAAATCACAACAATATTTTCATTGGTGGATGAACAGTCTGTGACAGAAATTTGGAAGAAAAGGTAACAACGTACTTGAGAAGCATAGCGAGAGGTGACAGTGATTTACTGCCTTTGGAAGAACTGAACTACATTCATAAATAATATATGCATGCTGATTTTCTTACACACCAAGGTCTTTAAATAGCAATCTTTGAATATACGAAAAGAGAAGCTTTATATGTAATCGTTTGGAAAACATATTTGTTTACACTATTCATCTTAAATATTTCCAACATAGCTTCCGGTAAACATTCCTTTCAGGCTCCGACGTTATGATGGTCCAAACCGATTGGTGTCTTTACAACTGGCATGGACAACGGTGCGATAAATATGGTAGGTATTTGTCCTCTAGAACGTATTCAAAGATTAAAGTGATAAACCACCTAACTGGGATGTTCGAATCTATATTTTATCTGATGTTTGGTAAGAATGGATGACAGGTGAGTGTTTCAGGGTCTTTATTACCAGTATAGTTGTTTCTGGATGTGTGAAACAAAAGGGAAGGATACGAAGAATTTTACCGATGATAAATTTATAACTGGCTGTGCAGAGGACCCTGTATCAAGTGTTGTGGTCACTCACATTGACTCAGTGACGATGTAGAGGTCACATATCCATCTCTTAGTGACTACATGGCACCATAGGATAAGTAGAGGGCCCAGTAATGTGCTCCCCATGACCTCCAACCTGTCATTGACAACACAGAGGGGCCAGATAGCAAGCCTCTAGTGACTACCACGATACATGTGGACCTTCGAGCAAGCTACTACTTACTACCATATAGCAAGACTTAAGTCACTACCATAGTAAGAGTGGCAAGATCATATGCCAGATCTATAGTAACTACCATGGTACCAGTGACTAAACAGTTGGGTCATTTAGTAAATCTACAGTGACTGCCATGGTAGCTGTGGCGAACTAAACCATGACACTTGACAAGCACTTGATATATTTCACTGAACTACTAGTACACAAAGTGTGAGTAACGAATTAAATTACTCAGGCGAAGTACTCTCTGAATGCCACATTGTCTGCTTTAACGAAAAACACACCTAGATGAGACTGTAAACACTGAACTTTTAAGGGATAATTTTCATGAACCGGTCAGACAAGATAGAAATGCCTTTAGGGGAGGGGTTATGATAATTGTACGTACACAACATGGAAAGATGACCATTATCTATATGCTGGCATTTTGAGAAGTCAAGAAGCTTTGTGACATCATAATAATTTACAGTTTCTCTTTGTATACGCTGAAAATATGGTTTTGATTCTTTTTTTTCTGCTGCGTCTATAAACTGATTCTTTTGTAATCAAACATATTGCATTTAAGGGATTGTTGTTTTCCCTCTCTAAATCCAAAGATGATATTTTCATTTGAAAAAAATAAGTATTGTGCCCTCAGAAATTTACTTGAGCGAATCAGTTATCTTTTCCCCCATATTCCTTTGACATGTTCACAATCACAGGGTAAGAGAGTATTTGTTTCGGGTACCTTAGCGAAAAAGGCACACGATGGAGAATCCATGACTTTTATCGGGCAGAGATATTCATTTGTAGCTAAAATATTGTTGAATATTTTTAATTGAAACCATTGCAAATTATCACTTTTTGTACATCGATAAGACATAAGATTAAAATTTATGAGTTCATATTCACTTTATGTCTTATTGAACATATACTCATGGAAATATTTAAGGGAACGCATGAAATAGCTGTGACTTTTAATCTTTGAAACAGTAAGAGAAAAGTTCATACAGATCACAAGGCTTACGTCAAGTGATAAAAATCAATATCAGGTGTGCCCCCCATGTCTCTGGAGAACTGCTTGGCATCGTCGTGGCATGCTGCGAAAGAGTGTACGGATGGTACCAATCAGAATTCTACGCCATTCTTCCTGGAGAGTCACGAAAAGTTAATCCAATTTTTTGGGTTGAACATGTTTGTCCCGAACATTGTGGCCAAGAACATCCCAAAAATGTTCGATGGGGTTAGGGTAAGGACTTTTAGCCGGTCATTGCAACACCCGGACACCTGCAGCCCTCAGTCTGTCCCGACAAACATGAGCGATGTGAGGGCGTGCATTGTCATGCTGGAACTCGAACATTCGACCTGCTGTACGCGCAAAGGAGATCACAATCGGGTTCAATATCTCGTCACGATATCGTACACTTGTTATTCTGCCATCAACACGCACAAGATCTGTTTTGTGGTTAAAGGTAAACCCGCCCCGCCCCGCACCATAACAGAGTCCCCTCCATAACGATCATGCTGTTTGATGGTGCAGACACTGTGACTTTCCCCAACGCGTCTCCAAACTCGAATTCGACCGTCATTATGGTTTAGTGTGTGCCTGCCCTCATCACTAAATATGATGTTTCTCCGTTGACGTACAGTTCTTCCTCCATGGGTCCGTGTCCATTGCAGTCTCACGCGCTTGTATTGTGCAGTCATGTTGATTCCAACCAATAGATGGCGGCTTTTTAGACCAGCCGATTTAAGACGATTACGCACTGTACGTGAACAAATTCTGACTTTTGTTCTTCACCTGAATTCCGTATTGATTTTGGAGGAGGATTTGAACCTGTCTCGCAAAGCAATAAGGCGTAGGGTCCGGTCATCCCTTGGGTGGTTTTGTTTTTCCGTCCCCGACCACGCCTCATTTTGACGTCACCAGTCGCTCTATAGAGATTCCAAAGTCAGAATATCACACTAACAGACTTGTGAAAAGTTGCAACCTGTCGTAAAGAGCTTCCACCATTAACCATGCCAATTGCCAACGTTAAGTACTGTCTCGCCATGTTAACAATGTCTTTAACCGTTGTGTTTGATAGTGCACATACATATCACGTGCAAATCTAAGTGCATGAAACTTTTGGAGCATGTAGTGCACGTGCATGGAAAGAGTTATGGTGAGTTTGAGTGAACTACTCTTCGATAGTACACGGCGTTGAAGTTACTAAACAGAAATTTTGAATTGCCCTAAGAAACATGCGTTCCCTTAAATCTTTCCATTAGTATATTTTCCCATCTTATTTGACTTTGCGGTTTTTTCTAATTTCTCTTAAGGTCACACAAGGTTTCATAGAAGAATTTACAACATTATTTGGATATTCCCAGACATTTCAAATTAAAATTTTCCTACCTGTCTTTCAGTGTATATCAAAATTGCTGATTTTAGTCCATGATATCTCAAGAACAATTTGCAATTCACGTCTTAGCTGAAATTCTTCTACGCTGCAGATGTTCCCAGATGTTCATGATGGCATTAATAAAGATCACTCCCTTATCACATAAAAATAGGTTTTCAGGTTTCGAAAATATTCATGACGAATCTATTTCAATCTATTTCTATTTCAATCTATTTCCTGAGCATAAATATACATTTGACTAAGTGTAGATCAAAGTGTAGAAACACCCCTGGATGCATCCAGGGTTGGGGCAGGTAATGAACCACCTGAACCACAACCGAACTTTCTGGGAGATGTGGTAACTGACGAAGAGATAGTACGTCTTGACAAAAGACAATCTTGTGATAACTCTGGCAATAGATTTCGTAAAATGCTAATAGAACTCTGTTACACGTACAAGTTGTATATTCTGAATGGTCGCGTGCAAAGAGATAAAGCTGGTGAGTTTACGTATATATCTGTCCAGGGTTCATCAATAATTGATTATTCCATTGCCAATGTTGATGCGTTTGAACTGATTGAATCGTTTCATGTAGGGTTCCGAGTAGATTCAGATCACATGCCATTAACGGCAAAACTCAAAGTCTATGAGCAAAGCCACCAGCTAGAAAATAATAAGAAAAATAATTACAATACCGACATAAACTGCTCCGACAGAATTGTACGGAACCATACTAAGTCAGGTGTGTGCACAGACAATATGAAACAGACCGCTGACTCTATTGTTGAAGCAGCAAGATTAATCGTTACAGATGTAGACCCAGCTCTTGACTTGTTTGTAAAAACAGTGCTTGGTGCAGCGGTCTGTGCGAAAAAACGTAACACACAGCATACTTTTAATTGTTTTATTTTTGACAGGCGTTGTAAAAGAAAAAGTACTACACTCGCAAAGCCTTGCGTCGATTCCAAACAAATTAATCTGGAGACAACAGACGTAATTATTGCAAAACAGAGGAATTTTGAACGTATGAACGCAATAAAGCTGATGCATTAAAGCAAGCACCCAATAACCCAAATTCATATTGGCGTATACTTAAAGGTATATCTCTTTTGCATCGACCTCGTCCAAATATCAGTAATGATGCATAGTTTAAGCACTTCAGTAACCTGTTTACAACACATGATGCACCAGTGATTGACCACTTCAGTTGTCTGGAAGAACCTCACTTAGTTGATTCGCGTATCCTATCCTAGACAGGCATATTACCTCGTCTGAAATTTGTAGTGCTATCAAGCATATAGACAATGGTAAGGCAGCTGTTACACACAATATGCTGATTGAAACGATCAAAAAAACTTAATCATCCCTTTTCTCGATACTCTTTTCAGTGTCCCGAATGTGTCAGGAGAATTTCCTATAAGTTGGACAAATCAATCGATGTCCCAATAGATACAAATGGTGATAGAAACAATCACGATAACTACAGGGACATGTCGTTGTTAAGCGTCTTGAGCAAAATCTACACTAGTGTGCTCAATAATAGACTGAAAGTCTGGACAGAGCTTACAGACAAAGTTTCAGAAGCACGGGCGGTCTTCCGATCTGGTTATTTAACAACAGATCACGTATTCACTCTATAATCTACTGCAAAATCCATCGTAAATAGTCACAAATATTTTGGTGTCTGGTTTTCAAGTAACTTATATACGACTAAATGCATCTCAGGTCTAACAAGCCGAGAGAAGAGAGCGTTGATAGAAATCATTGTCAAACTAAACAAGATTGGAGTGATTGGCCAGAAAATATATTTTAAAACCTTTGATTCTCAGGTGATGACGATATTAGTATATGGACTATCCAGGAAAGCGTATAATATGTTAAGATATTCTGATGACATTGGAAAAAAAGAGTTGGATATCGTTCATAAAATATACTCTGTTTACTCATGAATTTGGGTATATCTGGATTAGTCAAACTGTTGATGATGAATTTTCATTTGTTCAGTTGTTTAAGAATGCGCTGATAAATGAATTTTTCTCAAACGTGGACTTCGACTTTGAATAACAGCTATAGATGTGTGATGTATTGAGAATATAAATTCATATTTGAACCAGAAAGATACCTGCATATTATATCGAACTCAGATGCAATGTCGTGCCATTTCGTTATAATGAAGGTGGGTGGCAATCAATCGAACCGGGTTTACGTCTGTGCCCCATTTGTAAGACCGCTGTAGAGGACGATTCTCATTTCACACTTGTATGCCACTTGAACAATGAACCCAGAATAACTGTTTTTCCAGAAAACTTTTGGAGATTCCCTTCTATTCATAAATTTGTACGTCTCTTATGTACATCTCAGAAGAATATAATCAAACGTGTACATTATTATATTTACCATGCATATATAAAAAGCAATATGTATTTAGGAACACTCTAGACTTCACCTGTATACTCATGTCAACGATATATATGTTGCATCTTGTATATGGACCCTTGGCCTCGTTACAAGTAAACTCTTTTGACTTTGACCTTGAACAACAAGGACAACAGCGAAAAAAAATACATCCAAAATACCTCTAAACTGTAGACTTATGAATGAATACGTTTTAGGGGAGCGGTCCACGTCGATAGCCAAGATACTGTAAGTCCCCATGGACCCTGGTAGGTGATCTACCTTCAATTGGCGGTCTATAGCTCGTTTTTATATTGTATTGTCTTCTATAGTTAAATTGTTTTAGATTTAATTACTAGTTTTAAATATCTGTCTGTCTTAGTCTAGTTGTTTTACTGTCCTTCGTTTGACAGATGTTTTACCATTCTCTGTTATGTACAGTAGAATACTTTATAACGAACACGGATATAACGAACTGACGGCTATAGCGAACTGTTTTGAAAATCCCGAATTAACCTAAGTATATTATCATATAAAAAGTCGTGAATAACAAATTCTCTATAACGTACTTAATGGCTATAGCGAACTGATTTGTATATTCTTATTGGCTCTCGTTATGATATGTCTGCAACATTGCCGATGTGACGTTAAATATGAACTCACTAACTAACTCACTCATCTTAGGGGAGCAGCAGATAAAATCATGGCTAAAGACTTTCATTTACTGGACTGTTTCATTGACAGGAGTTTGGGTTTTTAACCATGTTTCTCTGCACAGGTATCCGAGATAGAACCAGTAATCATAAGGATTGTGCTGGCGGGAGAATGTTTGTATCTGAACTCGAGGTTTAACCTGTGAGGATGGCAGGTACATGGAATATATAACCTGCTGATCCGTATTCATCAAGCGTTGCTTGATCAGCATTTTGACCGTATTCATGTAGTCTTCTGTGTAGTTGTGAAGCACTTCGGCTGTTCCTAAAAACATTGCACCTCCAACCCATACCATATTGTTTTTAATAACCTTTGCGATTGTCTCTTCTTTCTTGAAGGGGGATATTGCACTATAGGCGACCTTCCTTTGGTCCCATTCTTTGGGAATCTTGAGCTTGAAGGTCTTCTTTTCATCAGCAATACTGCGGAAGAGTCCAATATCTAGCCAGCAGAAATATTTTGTTGGAAACAGCTCCTCCGCTAAAACTTTGTTGACCAGTTCAAACTTAGCATGCATTGCACATGAGTAATTCTCGTTGACTGTGTTTGGTTGATGCTTTGGATAGTTCGGCTTCTTGTAGATACTCCGGATCTCATCAGCCAAAGAGAAGGACCAAAGGTTGTATCTGTCTATCAGGAACACTTTCGTCATATTGCTGGGAAACCTGCGTCTCAAGTTTACGAAGTGGTCGTACACATCCTGCGAATCGGTGTATGCGACAAGTCTGTTTCTTATGTAGCCAAAAACTTTCATCCAATTCTTATATTTGAGCGGCGTAAATATGTTAGCACTACTGCCTTTGGCGAAGGAGCCGATGTTGAAATAAGCTGTAACCACTGTAATTTCTGGTTTGATCAAAGAAGGATCGTCAATGCTTTGAGAAAGGATCTGCAAAGAAAGACAATCCTGATAATTCACAGAGAAAACATTTTCAATACTTCAACCAGGAATACTTACTGTCACTGTTCTTCGAGATCCCTTCATCAGGTGAACTGAAGAAACTAGTTCTCAGCTGATGCAGGGATCTGGAATGAACCCGAAACGTTGTGTGAAACACATCAAAGAACATTAATCCATAAAGCGTCCTAGACAACAAATATATTTCGCGTGAATGTGTCTGAAGTGCAAGTTCCAGAACTGCGAAATATATTGAAAATGGGACTTTGTAAAAGTGGCACCTGCTTTAAACTGCACTGCTGTATGGGTGTGTGCGAACTACGCATTATGTCAAAAAGCGCTCGTAAAAATCATCATCATCGTGATCGCTAAACTTTGCCACAGATACTGAAAAAACCAAACATCGCCGGGCTTACTCAAGGAAAATGCATACAAAGTAGTCAGACCGTTGACAGGAGCTTAGGAACAGTGTTTTTCCGGTGCAATGTATTTTATCACGTGCTTCGACTACTTAATTTGTCACTCACTAACTCACTTTCTTTGTCTGCTTGTCTATGTTAAATGTCACGTTTAAGGAATGCCCCTTCACTCTAGCATCGAGGCCTTGCCAAGGCTGAAACATAAAAATAAAACATTAACAATTATCCGTTGCCGAAATCCGTTGCCAGGCATGCTCAGTTCAGGACTGTCATACATATTTCATCGTTGCCACTCAAACAGACATCCGTTAACGTTGTGTATGCTACTGGATTCGAACACCTCAACCTCCATATATTTCTTTGGCGATACGATTTGAGAAAAAAATTGTACTTCTTTTACTTTTTTGCAAAATGTTTGCATGTCCACAAGCCTATGCTGATACATGTTGGTATTGTATATGATCTACGACTAGTCTAAGTTACCCATTATTTAACCTCAAATGTTTACATGTGCGCCCGTACGGGAAGATACATAATGTAGTGTGGATGAGCTACGGTTAATACAGATTTGTCGGCAACCGGCAAGGCATAAGTCATATTACATTTCCCATTATTTCCCAGCAGATGTATGTATACGTGTACGGGAAATACGACACGTGCAGGTTTGACTGTTGTTATGACAAAAGTTGTTTGTACAGTAATCGCTCTTGAAAGATGATTGGTATATGACGTGAAATGTGCACGTGAATACGATTTTCATTTTAAAGCAAAAAAAAAAAAGAAGAAAGAGAAGAAAAAATCACTGACAACCGTGTGATAACGCAAGTTAAAACTAATGATCTACGTATACACAGTGACTATCGACCTCCTTGAAAATCGTTTGAATAGAGAATAAGACTCCATGCACGCTACTGTGTACAACTGCCCACTGTGTTGTACTGTTCTACACACGCAACCCATGCGTTGTGTGTTTATAAGCAGTGATAAAGGAATTTCATGGTGCGTTCATAGGATGTATGTCTTTGAAACGTTTGTTAAAGCTTGTACTTCCTATCCAAATTGAAAGTTCCCTAACTTTTCTGTATGAGTATATGTTGCGTTTTTAAAATGACAAACCTTGGAGTAATGGTTCGTGAGCACAGGCAGACAGATTTACTGTGAGTACGTAAGTGATTGAGTTTAGTTTTACACCGCACTCAGCAATA
Organism: Haliotis asinina; assembly: GCF_037392515.1. Lineage (NCBI taxonomy): Eukaryota > Metazoa > Mollusca > Gastropoda > Lepetellida > Haliotidae > Haliotis > Haliotis asinina. The sequence continues at coordinate 7,765,581 of NC_090283.1, read as the reverse complement.
TTCTAGTTATTTGGCGGCGGTCTGTAAATAATCGAGTCTGGACAAGACAATCCAGTGATCAACAGCATCAGCATCGATCTGCACAACTGGGTACCGATGACATGTGTCATCCAAGTCAGCAAAGGCTGACCACCCGATCCCGTTAGTCGCCTCTTATGACAAGCATAGTCGCCTTTTATTTCAAGTATGGGTTGATGAGGGCTTGTTCTACCCGGATCGTCACAGATTTACTATAAGTGACCATTATAACTACAATACCATGAACGATCCGGGGCTTCTTGATCTTCAGCACCAGGCAATAAGCAAGATAAAGACCCGTGAAGGTGCAGGTTAGAACTGAGATTCACCGACCTGATTTATCTCTCTTACTTGGTTGACAAATATTGTATCCCCAGTGCGCAGATTGATGGTTATGCTGTTGATCACTAAACGGTCTTGTCCAGACTCGATTATGTTACAAACCGCAGCCACAGAGGTGGAATATTGTTGGGTAACTCATTCACACACTCCCATAAAGTAATGTGTAATGTGCGTTGTTTTGTGGGGTTTTTTTTGTGTGTGTTTTGAAAGGAATACGATGCATTGCCCCGTAACTGGTAATCATTGATATCTGCACTCCCTAACCTAAAAGTTGTATTGGAAAGACACTTTCTGAAATCATAACAAATAAAGCTCATATTAAAGGGTTTTTCAATAGTGTTTGAAAATTTAAGGTACTATGAACATAAAGATGTACCTTTGGTCTTTGAAGCATATCCAACATGAATGTCCACTTGAAATGTGATGCTGAAGAAGGAGATTGTGTTTATATCATTGGAAATAAAAGCACCGAACCGCTCTACATAAAGTTGGAATCGCACATAGCATGGTACCTGTATCATCTCTTCATGGAAACGGATACGGGAAGACATCAAACTACAAGTGTTCCTTAATCTTATCCTAGTGTCTTCACAGGGTACGTATTGCACTCTGGATATGAATACATGAACACATGTACCCTCGTGTGTTCCCCTATTTCTCATTTTCCATGAGTATATGATAAATGTACTGTGCGATTCCGACTTTATGTGGAACATGAAACACTATGTAGGACATATATACACAACACGTAGTTCTGATAAATGTCGCAGGTGTTTGGGAAAAGACCATCACAAACAAATGCAAAAGCAAGTCAAATGTTCACCCGAGTGAGTAAGAGAGTATGGGTTTGAAATGTTCTCTACATGTCCACCGCAGTCAGTTTCAAAAGTTTTACTGATGCAGATCTGGAAAGTTGTACGCACGATTGCATAACTTATGAGTAAATGGTGTGTGACACTCAGTGCAAAAGAACACCCGCGTTGACCGTTCGGTTTGAGTTAAGGAGTAAAAAGGTCGGTGCCAATTTCGTACATGGATCACTAAAAATAGGTGGTGACAGGTGTCTAAATCATCCCTCTTGTCATCCACGTCACGTTGAAGGCAATCAAACCATTGTTATTATGGCGACAAAAAATAAAATACATATTGTCAATTCCAGAAGTAGTATAGAACAGCGGTTTTGGATCACGTCTGAATATTGACTTTATTTGTGGAGGTCCAAGTCTGATATAAGCCGCTTTAAGCCTTTGTAGTCCCCTTTCCCCTCCCATCCACCACTTTTCGTTCGCACCCTAAATATACTGGTCATTATGCGAGCCAACATACGCAGATAGTGCCACTACCACTAGGTCATGGTGATATTAGCAAAACAGTTTATTGTGTATCTTCTATGATCTATGTGGTTTTCGTGATAAAAGCCTGTCTGGCTTGTTGTTTCCCCTACTCCATATACTTTCTTCTCGCCTTCGCTGATGACGGTGCTCTTATGAGACTTGGTCCGAATCTCTCGTTTAATGTTGAGGTATTTGGTGAGTTCAAAGACGACAAAACAAGACTCTACCTCTGAGATTTTGTTGTCTGTGAGTGCAGTGGAAATACGTTCGCTTATCGTATCCAGCTTTGTATCGCCAGGATCCTGATCTCATCATGTTTCAATGCCTTACAATGCAATCTGTAGGATGCGAACTTAAACACCAACCCCGCCAACCCTGATACAGAGTTATCTCAATGCTATGCACTATGGGTGCGGTTACGATTGTGGTCAACAATCCGACATCTACTCTCCTAGCACCTTACTGGTAGCCAAAAGGGCAATATCAATCCAATCCACGAAGCTGAACGGTCTATGCTACTTCTTGCGCTGACGCTTTATGTCACGTAACTGTTTCAACTGGAATCTGTCTACTGGTTTACAGTGTCTTCGCTAATTCATACATGACGGGATACAGCCCCATCTTGTGTGCCAAAAGAAGAGTAAGATCAACAAAGTGTAAACAAGCTGATAGGATGCAAACTCACCAGCTAACTGACAGATTTTGTCTGTAAATCAACTCCACTATGACAAAGTCGAAATCAGCTGCATTGTCCAAATGATGAAATCATTCAACATTCAATAAGCTTGTTAATCCTGAACAATGTACATCGAACTGGAGCTCATTGCAAATAAAACATGGAGTTTAGTGGTACGTTTCATTATGTATCCATACTATCTACTGCAGTATACGAGATAAGTGCCTTAGTTTGCAACTAACTAATCTTTTGAAGTCGATTCGAGTTCTACTCTAGTGAACTGCTACCTAACAAATTGATCTCAGATTAAAACATCATATTTCAAATTCGTGTAATTTTATTTCAGGTACTAAGAAATGATGATCTTTTACATATGAGATGAACAAAATCTATCGTCATCAGTTTGACGTGTTTGGGCATGGGTGAACTAGCATAGTGATAAATAGTGATGAAATAAGTTAGGGATATTTTTCTTTTAATGATTGATATTTTATCAATGTCAGTGAACAAATAGATGATTATTCAGAATTTGCAAATAACCCTAACTATTCATTGTCCCGTATGTAAATGTATTCCGTTACATGAGCCATTAAAGCAGGTTAGCGACACAGACTAAGTCGTCCTGACAAGATATTGTGTCATGTCAACATGATAAAGAAATATCATGACAGGTTAGAAACCAAACATGTCAATTGTATTGCCACAATCTCCCCTGTTACTAATTGCACAATTGTGAAAATGTTGACAACATAGATGATCGTGTTAGCAATGTGAAGTTTGATGATCTTAGTGATAATGTTTCACCAAAGTTGAGAAATTCTGATGTGTTAGCTCACCTTGATGAGAAACTATCACATTTATCCCCTGGGCAGAAAGTTTAAATGTCAGATTTGATTTATGAGTTCTCTCACTTATATCCTGATGTGCCTGGTCGAAATGATGTTGTTAGCCATGTTGTAGATGTAGATGTAGGTGATGTTGTGCCTAGATTTCCACTTGGAAATGTTCTGGTTAAAGGGGACGAATGTAACAAAGTCAACCCTATGGAGCCTGGGCAAGTGCCAGCAGTGATCAGGGACAGGAGTGATTTACAACCGAGTGACCACAGATTGGCCAGGGAAGGACTCTTGAACATCACTGTACCAGCACCCTATATGTTGTTATAAAGGATTAAATGTCACAGCTCACAGCATTCCAGGTTATAGCCTGTTTCATTCAAGTTGTCAAGAGTTACCAGTGAACTGTTCTCAAAGAGTGAACAGTGTCCAACAACAATCAACACACCTGACAACTTGGTCACAACATATAGTGATATTCACAATCATCCTGGAGACGACAAGGATATTGTAATTCAGGAATTCCTATCAAGTTAGACTCATAAATAGGTACATTTGGTAATGTTGCATTAAATCAAGCCCTGGTGTGTATTTACCGGTATGTGAAGGTGTTAATGTCATAAACACACATGTATATTGCTCTACGATCTTTGCCTGTGTTCAGTGATATATGTGGACTATATCTAAAGCAGGCAGTATATTACTAGGCATATAAAGTATTCAGTGATAACCAAGATTTTGTAATTTTATCATATGAACAGGTTGTAAACGCGATACATTATGAGACATAATAGTCGTGGTAGTAGATTCTAAAAATATTCTTTTGATCTTGTATTATTCCATATTTTCGGCTCCAAAAGATTGTTTTTTTAGTAAGAAGCAACATTATATTCAAAGGATCATTTCGGTTTTCCTTTAATCAAAATTGTATGATTTGTAGACTAAGTTAAGTTCTTATTCCAGCATCAGACATGAGCCACTCTCCAATTTTCTTCCAAAGTCTAGTTATCAAATCACAGTCCCAAAGAGGCTTATAACATTTTCATTGGAAGTTTTGCAATAGCTACACAGGGATGAACCACTGGCCCTCATTTTATGTTGATTACAGTTTGTGCCTGAGATATTGTTAATAATTTTCATTTGGAACTATCTTAATTCTGTACTCTGTGTACATCTAAGCGGAATAATGATGTAAGTTTTCCAATCTGATTCAGTTGCCCAACCTGGTGTGTAACGGGAGTGTATTTTCTGGAAATTCTGTCACTGACTGAGTGATAACTTTTATTTGGGTCACAATGTTTAATGTTTTGAGGGATTGTTATTATCGATCACATATCGTATCAGAAATGTTCTGTACTTTTCATATATAGGAAACAGGCTTTAAGGTAGCTCTTTAGAGCTAAGTGTTTTCATTAGTTCTATGTACTTCCGGGAGACTACGTTTGTGGCGAACGGTTGTGTTAGAACGCTCACGAATCAGTGACTGTGTATATAGGGGCTGGTTGTAGTGTTGACAGAACGGACACACAGAGATTAGCTGTAGTATATATCTGTCTGCCTTCGTCAATGCTTGACCTACGTATCCGCTGCCTGACCACTCGCTGTGTTATTTCCAGTAAAACTGTTTCTCACTCTCACACCAAGACTTCAGTGAGATGACATTATATTTGTGATCCATTACTTTAGATTTCATTCAGTTGCACTGTACATGAAACCTCTCTTGTGAATTTATGTGTTGTGGTCTTGTTTGCTGAAAACAAATTGTTGAAAAATGCAGACTTCTCATTGTAATATTTTGCCGGTTCAGAGGGGATTTCGTATACCTTTTGGCATGACAATTTTTAACCGTAACAGATGGTAGACTGCCAGCAAAAAGAAGGAAGTATCGAAACCTGGACTCTAGAATCAAACATGAAAAAATATTACTTCTTGGCCGGAAGGAAAAAACTCTCGTAAAAATTAGCCAAGGGTGTGGTTTGAGTGTAAAGCAATTTGCATATATACAGTGAAGCCTCGTTAGTCTGGACACCGATAATCTGGATGTCTCTTCTCCCGGAATTAATGCCTATTTAATTTGCTGACGCTGACTAGCTGTAACCAATCAGTAAAATAAACAGTAAATTGCTTCACAGTCCGGACACTGTAAATCATGTTCACGAACCGTAACAGCGCTCCCCTTGTCTCCAGGGCGATGTTTATGTAACTGTCCTCAGTCACTGGGAACAATAAACATTACGTTGACATGATGAACTCTGAAGGTTTGAGAAATGCCAATTAAGGGATGTTGTTTTAATTAGACATTAAAAGTTCCGGACTGAAGATGCTGTACATTCACTGTTTGTTTGACACCTGTCAGCAAACATGGCGAGTCAACCTATCAAGCAAAAACGAAACAAGATAACCACATTTGAAAAAAGAGAGACTACAAGGAATAAAGAAGCACATCCTAAAGCAAGTTTAGATTTCCTAAGTAAACACTTTGGTGACATTCAGTGGGGAGATCTACAATCGGGGACGTCTTGAAGAGCAAGGAGAAATGGCTTACCATTACTGAAGACTCCGCAGCCCTGTCTCGAGCACGAAACGCCAAACATCAGAAAATGGAGGAAGCGCTCCTTTTATGGATGAATGAAATGACCAGCAAGAATGCAGCTGTTAATGACGAGATGTCGGTGACAAGTTGTCAGTTACGGATTTCGTGTACTCTCGTGGATGGCTGTCCAGATTCAAATCTCGACACTCTATATCGAAGCAAGTGCTCCAGGGAGAAGCAGCCAGCACCGACAAGACTGCAGTCATCGCGGGGAGAGAGGAACTGAAGAAAGTTTTGAGCAAGTACGATGCCGAAATGTACTTGGAAAATCAACCACGAAAGTCTTTGCAAAGTCTTGAATGTATTTACATGTATTGTTGTGCTTGTTGTGCTTGTTGTAGGTCATTTTATAAGCTTTACAGACATTAAATGTTTATTTGTTTAATCCAGAGTCGTGTCTTTTTTGTAATGGTAAAGTGAAGAAACTTTTGCTGAGATGTGGGTTTTCATCAAGCAGTCTGGATGATTCGGATTCCGAACGAATTTGGTAAAAAACACAACCGTCCGGATTAACGAGGCTTCACTGTACACACACACACACACACACACACACGCACGCACGCGCACACACACATATATATATATATATATATATATATATATATGAACTAAACTACTAGCGTGTGTTGGCATAAAGTGGCGTATGAAATAAAGTGATGTATGATGACATGAAATATTGAGAACAGTAAAAATAGTACTATTCTGTATATTCTGTTATTAAGTAAATTATTATATGTAATGTATATTATGTGTTTTTACGTATGATGTCACAGTTATAACTGTAATATGTGTTATGCTGTGATATAAGACGCTGTGATATGTGAATTAATGACACGAGCCAAGTTTTACCTTGTGTCAACTTTTCTGTGACAGACTATAGCTAATCCCTCTATTGTTTTTCTTTCTCCCATTGTCGACTAAATCTCAGCCTAGAACAATAGATGCCGGCAAACTGAGGTGTCCCCGTCTTGAAAGGGTTCTTGAAGTACCCTCCTAAATTGCAGAACGAGCAGAAGGCCCTCATATATACCACAGTGAAAACAGTGGTGAAAGACAGAGCGACAAACGTGTTTACTCACCAAGTACTTATAAGATAACAGGCGTGAAGTGATGACTTATGCCCGGTCCTTAGTTGACCGGTCAAGGGAGAGGAAGCACATATAAACCCAGGACTCTGAGCCTTAAGGGGGAGGCAGAAGGACAAATGTCGATGGGGACACAAACACAGTCTCGGCAGCAGTGCAGTGCACACCCCAGCTAGTTTGGATCTGGTCCTAACGGCACACTGGACCTATGACGCGACAGATGTCCTGCTTGGATCTCCTTGTACTTCTGGTCTTGTCTCTTACTTTGTTACAAGTAAGAGGCGGAAGGAGGGTTCTTGAATGTGACAATTGCTAGCGGTGTTCAGTAGCGCAAATGGTAGTGGTGCCGGCTTATGATGTACAGTCTCACAGCTGTGCATTGGGAGTTCATATCCTGCCTTTGCCTCAGTAGATCCCATGCAACTTTCTTGCACCGCGGGATTTGAAACTCTGGCACCTTTCGTGAAGCAAGGGATCAATATCATATCAGTTGTATCTCTCAAAAGGGCGTAGTTGAGCGAGGCATTCTCATGGAGAGAGCGGGCACTGACGTAGTGCCCCTTAGGAAAAATGCACAAAACACCTTTCTAATTCTCCCTTGGGTGACTGTGGCTACAAACGGACCTTTTTAATGTTTTTAATCTTTCTATCTTTAAATTCAGGACTTAAACGTAAAGTGGTGGATAGGAAAGCGGGATACAAAGGCTTATAGCGACTTAATATCAGACTCAGTCCTCCACAGATAAAATTAATGTTTAGGCGTGATCCAAAACCTCTATTCCCTATACTACTCCATAGGTGATTCCAGGTGTGTGGCCACCGTCTTGTCATATACCAACGGATTCTTGGGTTCTTTTAACTGCACATGGTTTTGTACTGTGTATCAGAAGTTGTGGCAACATGGCGTCTGCACTTAAAGCTGACTCCAAGATTTTTATACCCGATCACAGGTCGGCTCGATCCCAGCACTTCTGCCTCTCGGGAACCCTAGCATGGATCCCTAGCCAGCTCACCTACGGCACCCATCACAAAGATTAAACTAGCATATGACCATCAAAATATTTCAGTCTTACAGAAAATAAGATAAGAACATGGGCTATGGATTGCCATCAACTAAACATTTACCACCACACTGGAGGGACCATGGGGACACTACTTTTTCTACCTGCATTGACTCTTCATCTACACCTTCCCAACACTGACTGACTTTTTAGTCTGTTCGTAATGCCCCGTGTTCTAGATGTTTTGTTTAGATAGTGTTTAACGCTGCACTTAGCAATAATCTAGCTATATTGCAACAGTTATTATGTAATCGAGTCTGGATCAGACGATCCAATACCTGACAATATGAACATGGATTAGCGTGTCAACCACGTCATTGAATCTGACCACCAGATTCCCGTTAACTGTCTCTTACGACAAACATGGGTTGGTGAAGATCCGTTCTAACCTGGATCTTCATGGGTCAACAGATATTCAACAACGGTGGTTGACACATTACTTTTTAATCGGCATGGACTAACGGTACCCTCTTAGGAGCTGACTCGCCTGAATACAGAAATAGGATATTTAAATTATGAATAAATGTGGCACTTTTCTCAGTTCACACAAAAAGTGTGAATTGGAATAACAGAGGGAAATTGTCATTTTTATTAAATTGAATTAAATACATTTTCAGTATTGTCAATATCAGTAAACTGTTGTTATTACACTTAATAAATACTTACAGAAGGCAATGTATCCGATGAACAGAATTAGCGACACCGCAATGCATTTTCGTACGTCCATCGCTGAAACATTGTGAAAAATACACATCAAACGTTAATACTTGGCATGTAGAATACATGTGTCAAGGGCCAATATTTCGTCAAAAATAGTTTTGAAGCGTTCTTTCGATAAATATCAAAACACTTTGGGAAATACATTGACTGAAGGGTAACAGCATGAGCATCAATCTGTACAATCGGATAAGATTACAAACATTCACCAAGTAAACCAGGCAACCCGATCCCAAAATTGACAAGCATGAGTTACTTCTAATTCGGATCTTCATATGTGTGTGGGTAATTATGAGAGTGGGTGAGATAATATTTAAAGTCACATCGGCACCTTTTGAGCTATATCGTGACTATGAGAGTTCCAAATCAAACTATACTTAGGTGATGTAAATACCTGTCAACAAAGGACAACAAATAGCTATACTTTCAGTGACAAACATGTAAAACTAGCATGTAATCAGAAAAAGACATCACTACACAGAACAACATGGAAATGGACTATAGAAGGTAGATCACCATAACTCAAGGGCCAAGGTCTAGTGTAAACATTGGCAGAAATGCAGGGAATATTGCCATAACGAGTGTCACCATCAGCAGAAGTGCAGGGAATACTGACACGACAAGTATCATGATCAGCAGGAGTGATGCACATATTGGCATAACGAGAGTCATCATCAGAAAAAGTACAAGGAATATGGGCATGACGATTGTCATCATCGGACGAATTGCTGTAAACACTGACATGACGATTATTATTGGCAGAAGTACAGGGAACATGGACAGGGCTAGTGTCATTTTAAGGAGAAGTGCTGTAAATATGACCATGAGTGTCATCATCATCAGAAATCCAGTGAATATTGGCATGACGAGCGTCGCCACCAGCAGAATATGTCAACAGGGAATATGTGCATGGCGAGCGTCATCATTGGCTAAAAAGCTGTATTACTGGCATGCATAAGTTTGGGGCATATAGGCATACCGAGTGTCATCATTGCCAGATGTACAAGGAATAAGAGAATGACAAGTGTCATCATCGATAGAAGTGTTGTAAATATTGTCATGACGAGGGTCATCATCGGCAGAAGTGCTATGAATATTGCCACGACGAGTCATCAGCAGAAGTGAGTGAGTTTAGCGGTTTTCTCTAAATAATCGAGTGATTAACAGCATGAACATTGATCTGCGCAATTGTTAACCGATGACATGTGTCAACCAACTCAGCGAGTCTGACCACCCAATCCCGCTAGTCACCTTTAATGGCAAGCATGGGTTGCTGAGGGCCTATTCTATCCCGGACCTTCACGGGTCTCAGCAGAATAGTAAGTGTCATCATCAACAGAAGTGAGAGAATATCGGCAAGACGAGTGTCATTATCGGCAGATGTGCAAGGAATATGATCATGATGAGTGTCATCATCGACAGAAGTTGTGCAAATATTGTCATCACGAATGTCATCATCGACAGAAGTGCTGTAAACCTTGGCATGATGAGTGTTATCATCGACAGAAGTGCTGGAAATATTGTCAGGACGAGTGCATTTATCAGTAGACGTGTTAGGAATATGGGCATAATGAATGTCATCAGCAGCAGAAGTGAAATATTGCTATAAAGATTGTCATCATCGGCAGATGTGCAGGGAATATGGTCAAAACAGAAGTGTTGTGAAAGGGATAGTGACGAGTGTCATTATCGGCAGAAGTGCAGGGAATATGAGCCTGACGCTTGTCATCAATGTTTGGTATTTGGAGTGATGCTGAGGTAATGTTGGTGAGAACAAAGAAACGAGCTTGTAATGATAACTTATAACAAACTATGTTTGTAACAAGAATTATGTTTTGATTCCATTACGCCTAAGGACAAGTGTCTGGTAAGTCTACGAATTTACAATTCGCGAATATCAAATGTGAGACGAGGGTGAGCTATATGTCTGTCCGAAGTTGGCACTGGTGGCAACATTTTCAAGATAATTTTGTTAATGTATTCAAAACATTTTGCTTGTGTGAGTAAGTCAGATGGTATTTCCATGTGTGAGTAAGTCCATAGATCTTCATAATAATAATAATAATAATGCAAGAATGTGGCGGGAGAGGTGTGTTTACTTCACAAACTTATTATAACCTACGTCTTCTCATGTTTACTGGTGATTTGTTTCCATTAGCCATCTTTTGCCTGGAATTGCAGCGTAAGATTTATGCCCTAGAAACATTGTGTGATCAAACTGGAATAAGGGTAAATTCGGATAAAACCACAATAATGGTATTTTGCAAGGGTGGTCGACTTCGATCATATGAAAAATGGTATTTTCAAGAAAAACGAGTAGCTAGTGTTTCATCATGTAGATATTTAGGATTTGTATTCACTCCAAAATTATCCTGGAGAAAAGCACACTTTTTCGCTCAAAAGCAAACAAAGTTATGATGTCAATTTCATCTCTTTGTTCAGACAAATATTATCAAATAATCTGCAACAGTCATGGACTTCACGTTTAAGCACTTCCTCCAAATGTAACTACTATAGACAGTTCAAATCACGTTTAAATGTAGAATTATATTTGTCAAATGATATTCCTTCTTACTTACGATCTTCAGTGATTAGATTTACATGCCAAAATTATAGTCTTGCTATTGCAACTGGTAGATTCAAAACGAAAGGACTTAAGGATAGGGTTTGTTTATTTTGTAAATGTAAGAGAAAATATTTTATTGATGATGAACTACATGCACTGCTTCTTGGTGAAACGTATGATAATCTTAGAAAGAAAAATATGTATTGGCTTATACCTTACGTCAAATCACACTATGCGTCGCAAGATATGGTGAATCTATTGACATCATGCAATGTTTCTACCTTGCATAGCATATGTTTATATTTCTATGAATTGTGGAATTTTAGAACCAACCCCACTAATCCATAAGCACTTAAAGAACGAATAAACTCATTTTTTGTACTCTTTTAACCATCACATATGAAAGACTTGTGGTTACTCGTAAGCTGAACACCAAGCTGATTCTTAAAAACCTGTGGTCAGTTCATACTGAGCGATTAAAAATTGTCACAAGGCCGTCTGCTTCACTCTTGCCGGTGTTGTATGCGGAAGGCTAAAATATATTTTACAGAAGTCCCGGGAAGGCTTAAATGTAAATTTTTGTTTTCCCAGGAGAGCTAATCAGGGGAGTACCACCAAAGCTAAAGATACGGTACCAGGAAGCATAAACCATGTCGAGAGTGGAGAGATTTCTTTTCCAAACATTATTATAATCTTCTTCACTTGTTTTGAAAAAGATTCTAAGAAGCTTCATGAGTAAAGACATCTATTTTTCAAAACATGAAACGTTGCAATAATCTTCTTCGCATACAGTGATGGGAGTAAACCAAGTGAAGTCCTTCACCAAGTCTGCTCAGAGCTGGTCCTTTGTGGAGAAGCTGTCTGAGAAGCCATTGCTTCGTGTGTACATGCAGTGTGTGGAACAGAACAGCAATCCAACTGACTCCTTCACCTGGATGAAGTCGGCTGGTCTCAAATGTGAAACTGAGGGCTTCCTTTTAGCTGCTCAGGACCAGTCACTTCCCACTTGCAATCGCCAGAATGTCATTCTTGAACAAAATATCAATATGAAATGTCGTCTTTGCAATGAATGTACAGAGAATGTCCAACACCTTGTCAGTGGATACCCATCCTTGGCACAAACAGCATATCTTAAAAGACATGATGGCATGGCTCGCTGCTTTTATTATTGTCTCCGCCATGCCTGTGGCTTTGACCCCGAGGTCCATCCATGGTATGACCCTGAACATGTCCAGTGCGTCCTGGAAAATGATGCTTTTAAACTTCTCTGGAATAGGCCAATATACAGCCTGAGACGAATTCCAGTCAACAAACCTGTTCTTGTCCTTTTTGATAAAACTAATGAAACTATTTATATTATTGAATTTTCTGTCCCTTTTGACAGCAATGTGATTGGCAAGATTCAGGAAAAGCATGATAAATATGCGGACCTCACCTTTGAAATGTCTCGATTGCATCCCAAGTACACTGTCATCAGGCTCCCCATTGTTTTCGGTGCCCTTGGTTTGGTACCTCCTGATCTCTTAGCGCAAATCAGGAGATTGCCCGGGTTCTCCACCCTGAACACAGCCCTTCTGACAATCTGGGTAATGCAGAAGGCTGCAGTGTTGAGGAACCTTCATATTCTCCGAAAAGTTGTTGGTGGGTTCGACTAGGCAGTGTTTCCTGGGAGAAGTCCCATTCACTGTCTGGGCTGCATGTAGAGGGGGTGAGGGCCCTGAGCTGATGATGAGCTTTACCAGCCTGACAGTGCCAGGATCACCCAAACCCTCTCTGCTGCATTTTAATCTTAATCTGTAAAACATGATAAAAATTTAAGAAAATTAAAAACCATTGGAGGAAGATAAATCAATGCTATTATATGTAAGTTGCAAAACGGGTGGGCAGAGAATAAGCCCACAAGGACATAACACCAATAGGCTAAAACAGCCCTATGTTAAACGCCCCCATTAAGTTAAGCCCTTGCAAATTAACACCCATAAGTTAAAACACCCTCAGTGTTTATTTTGAGTTGACCGGTCATAGCATGATGTTTTCTGAACAATTCCTCCCACTGCTGACAGCTGTTACGGGCTCCTCAGTGACGATGCTGTTATTATAACTATGGAATGAAGTCGGCTAAATGTACTCATTGTGACATGTTAAGATGGTCAGCGCCATTATTACTTGATTAAGTGCTTCCGGAGATCCAGCTCCCTTCTTTAAAGTTTGGAGCAGCTCATCAGTTAATGATGCATTATCAAATCAACCTTCCATACCTTGTTACGAGTGTGTATTTTCTGCATATTTTGTTATTACTATCATATTATTGGGTATGATGGATGGTCGGCCTTTTGGTAGCAGGCTGTCAGGAAATTATCTGCCCTTGGTTTTCTGTTTGTTACTTCCGGGAGACTGCTAGAGATTTCTCCGGTTTTGGCGATGGTCGTGTGTGCCCGGGCTTTCAGGAGAGGACTGAATACATATATAAAGGCTAGTTGCCGTATTGAGATGGGAGAGACACAGATATCTTAATATCTTTCTGCATCTGTCAATGCCTGAAATTGCTGTCAGACCGCTAACCGTGTTACATTCTGCATAACTGTTTCTCGCTCGCACTAAGACTTTGGTGAGTTTGTTATATTATATTTTGTGACACATAGCCGTACATGTACACCAAGAAGAGTTTAAGTAAAAGTCGTACAAGGTGGCAGTGTTCAAATAGATCGGCATTTGATTGTCCAGGTATTCTCCACACCAACCTGAATATGGAAGAACCGATTGTGACAAAGGAACACAATCATCCATCTGACAGTACCAACGTCAACATCACCAAGTTCAAGAATAAACTGTAGTGTTCCAGTAGCTCTTGTTAAGCCTGGGAAGATACTTGCAAATGCTCTACACTCAGCATCAGATGAAGTAAAAGCAAACGTCGGTCGACTTGGCAGTCTGAAGAGAAATATCCGCCACCACAAATCTGCATCTTATCTCCCAGAGCCCCAGTCCCTGGCGGACCTGATGTTTGAAGAACCCTGGAATACCACAGGTGGCAGGGTCCCCAGACCCTTCATCATCCATGACACCACTGCTGAATCTGGAAACCAGAGGATTACCATCTTTGCCACCGCAGAAACACTAAGAGTTCTTGCTGCATCATCAACAAGGTATATGGATGTTTGTCGCTCCTTATCCCCCACGTTTTACAGCCAAATTTACGTCATTCGAACTGAAGTGTCTGACGCACCTGTCACCAGTGTCTATGCCCTCTTCTCCAATAAGAAATGGAACATATATGAACAACTGTTCCTTGTGATAGGGAGCACGTGTGAGGAATTAGGATATAGTGCAGATCCCACGAAAGTGATCATTGATTTTGGAATAGGCCCATGTGTCCATCCAAGGATGTTTTCTTTTCTAACTTACCTAGTCAACATGGAGGAAGATTTAGGAACTTCACCTTGTGACAGAGTATAAGAGCATGTGCTGCAGGAAAGATTTGTCGGTATTCTGTTATATGTCTTCATTGAGGACGTTTTGCCCGACCCACTGACGACTTTTCGTACTGGGGGCGTTTAGTCTAGGGGTGTTTTGTCTGAGGGTGTTATGTCCTTGTGGGAAAATTGTCCTATCATCGCAAACCGAAACCGAGCTGTCATGCACATATTTGTGGTGGCTGATGCACAGTCAGAATTCACTGCATTGAGTCAACTCGAGGAGGAAGGAAGAGGAGGAAGTTGAAAAAGTTGCGAGCCTACCCAGGAAAAGGTGTTGCATCAACATTGATTCAGGACTCTAAACCCTGATGGACAATATTGTAAACAACATCATCGGAGATATCGCTTACACGGATTACACGGACTACGTCTCTGAACGTTTTAAATTCAGTGAATGTGATACCATGGAAAATGACGACATGTAAACAGCTTTATTTATATTTTTGTGTGAATTTTTTATTTATTTTTCATCTGTGTACATGAAATCGGATTTGTCGTTTTTAACAGTACATATAATCTCTTTACTTGCCACTTTCATAAGTGCCTAAATTAAAGAGTGTCCACGTTAATCCTGTTTTCTTTGTAATTTGTCAGAGCCTCCGAGTGGGGCGCGCTGTGTTCATTCAGCCTTAACACTGCATTGGAAGTACCTCGAGGGCTACGCTCATTGAACTGAAAACCATTACGATTTTAGCCTTCTCGGTCATGAACCCTCTTGCCTGCCAACGAAACCAGAGACAGGTTCTGTAACTCTGCCGCAAGAGCGCTGAAGTGACGTCATGGGAGGAGCGATTATCAGTTAGTTGTATAGAAAACGTGTATGAAGCTCGTCGTCAACGTCAACAAAGACATACCGAATTGTTGTGTTACCGTCAATAGCTCCTTGGTGTCGGGTGACAGTGTCACTATCCACACATTTCCACCGGACCCAGTTTGCGCTTAATGGGTTGTTTGTGTGTGTGAAGCGAGCGCTTTGGAAGCCTATGGTATATACTAAATCGGATGGTTTGCCCCTACCTCGCATCCACGATACAAAATGCTATTTAGACTTGTTTTCATCGAGTTATAAAATCAAGTCTACTTACTGCACATTGCTGACCGAAAGTATTTTGCATGAACTAACGATTTCTTCCTCGGAAGCGAGATTGTGGTCGAAATAATGCTATACTGACCCAGGCCTCACAGTTAAATACTGAAATGTTGATGTCATGGGTTAAAGTCCGATTATGGTTTGTTTTCATCAAGTTAGACAATGAAAATTACCTTCTACTAGTAGTTAAATATGTATATGAATCATTGCGAAAAGGATTTTGCATGACAGAACTTGTAACATAAAGACTTCTTCCACGGAAGCGAGGTCGGGGTCGAACTGAAAATACTGAGCGATAAATTTCTTCAGTTCCTAAATTCACTTGGTTTGTAAACGTTCACTCACCAGTATTTAGATGCTTGTCAATGTATGTATTTATATCTGGTCTTATAATCCTAATTACTTTATAATCATACTTGTATGCATTTTGACACTTATAAAAACAAACGATCTGCTGATACTTAGGGCGAATGTGTAACAGGAATATGTAATATCTAGACATTTTATAGTTTGCCAGTGTGAATCATAATTCGCGTGCCCAAGTGTATGTTGTCTGTATCATTACATTTCACAACGAAAACAATGATTCTGCTGAACAGACCTTAACTAGAACAAAATGCAAACGATTATGAAACTATCACTATTACTTGAAAATACATTTCACCTGATAGTATATTCCCCTCATATGAATTAAAAGTGTATGTGAAAAATGTTTTTGAGGAAATAACGACAAATACTCAAACAGCGGCGTACAACATTTCAATGGCGTATCAGAACTGATCGCCGATACATCATATTTTTCACACACCTCAGGTTCACCCTAACCATTTTTAGGCAAATACTTTTCAATTAAATGTATGTCTCCCTTCTAAAAATTAAACGAATGTGTGAAAGAAGTTTTTATCAGCACAATTTAGTCTATTTTCGCGGTGAATCGAGAATACAAGCCAGTGATCTATAACATACCGACTTGAATGTATGTATGTATGTATGTATGTATGTGTGTGTGTGTGTGTGTGTGTGTGTGTGTGTGTGTGTGTGTGTTACGAGTGTGTATTTTCTGTCTAGTTTTGTTGTTAATTAAGTAATAATAATTACTGGGTCACAACATTTAGTGTTTTGAATATTAAATATGATGGGTCACATTTCGTTCTAATAGCTTGCTACTTATATTGAAAACGGTCAAATGCGGTGTTGTCGGTTTTTACCGAAGTGGTTTGAAACATTAGCTGTGCGTAGGATATTCGTAAAGGGCGACGGACATAAATCCATGACGTTTGCTTGAAGTGAGTGAGTTAGTACAGGAGGCTTTGCACAACATTTAGCACAATTCCAGCAATATCAAGACAAGGTCACAAGGGATCGCTTCAATTTTTTTTTGACCGATGAGGGGCTCGAAATATATCAGTTTGTCTTACATGCCACGTCATTTTTTTATTTGTTTTATGTATCATGTTGCAGTAGAGTTTAGGGCGAATAAGGGATTCATATATATATACACATTAGCATTATTAAGCACCACCCATTTTCATGCTATAAGATTGTGTTTAACACAACACACTGGTCATTCATAATATGGAAACCAAACAACATGGTCATAATTTCGTTAGCTGAACCATCTAAATTGTCAAGCCATCAACTACCAACACTGCTGCTACTTTCTGCTGTAATTTATTGACTGTCATATGGGCACTAAGAACGTTGTCAATAATCATGCCCAAAACGGTCATATCAACGATGTGGAACACTTGATGCTGAGTGCAATGATCAGACAGGATAGAATCCACACGGACTTGAAAATGCCTGCCATTTACAAACCTGGATCTAAATTGAAGCAAACAATATCCTAATCCACAGTCGTTAAATAAATCAATACAGGGACACATGCATTTTTTGCTTTGACGACATTAGGCACTGCATGTTGTTTATTAATCATGGCATTTTATGACGAATGATTCCAAACGCACAAAATCCGTCTTATCGATCTGTTGTTAGGGAAACCACATTGTTTAGTAATCATTACATAGAATATTGGTTCCTACAACTGAAAATGATCGACTGTTGGTCATACGTTCCACAGCTTGTTAATGAAATTGGTCGAAAACTTTGAGGATTGGTACGGTCACGTGCAAGTTTAGGTATTGGGACAATAATAGCATACCGCGAGAAAGAAGGGGTGTTTCCTTAAAAGAGACTGATAGGGAACTATGTCCCTGGTTACGTCTTTTGTCATCGTTACGCCTACTACTACCAGAATGATATACCAGAATACTTGACTCGACTGTGGTCTCTACTATGAAAGCTGGTAGTGTAAGAGTTCTTATACTGATCGACAAAGAATCAGTACAGTTTCGTCTTGAAATAGATTGAAAACGTTGTCATCTTTTTAAACCACTGATATTTACATGTTCAATATTAACGTATGGAAACATATTGAAGTTAAACTTCAGTGGTTAAAAACGCTAATAAAATGTCTCGACTATGGGCAAAACTGTTTCGCCTATGGGCAGCAATATTTATCGCTGCTCCAAACAAAATAGCATTGTCCTGAATTGGGTTTAGACCTTAACACTAGTATCACATCCACCTACCTACCTCATTGTAGCGCTATAATGCACGTACATCACTTAAAATAAAATTCAAAAGTATATATGTAACAAGAATGGAAGGTTTTATTGTTTATTCATCGATTTGTCGAAGGCCTTTGACGGCGATCGTCACGATGTCTGAAATCTATGGGAATAAATAGTAAAATCCTGAATTAATGTTCTTCAAGATCTTTGTGATAAAATTGTAACAAAACCGTTTGTCTGTCTATAATGATAACTGGTGCGATAGAGTGGGCTCCATTCTCTTTCATTTCCAACAGATGTATCCTGAATTTTGTAACCTATAGAATAACTTGTAAATGTACCTAAATAGTCTGTATCCTGAAACTGACACATTGATTGTGTGGAATATGTGTATTGACAGTGAACAAACTTCTGAAGATATTTCTCATGTAGACAATCTACCTCCCAAATCGATCAAATTTGATTGTTCATATAAGCCTGGCCTGTTTCTCAAGTCCGATAGTGCAGATATTATTTCTAGGACTTCAATCCTGCCCCACAACGAAGCCTATGACAGGCAAGTGAGTTGGTTCAATATTGTCTCTTTTCACCCGGTAGCAAATGCGTACCCAGTGTAATCTGTCATGTGACCATATCCTCCTAGAGCTTAACAGGCAGCTTGGGTTATTCAGGGTAATAATATGCCTGCTTTGATTGTTAGGTGAGGATTGACCTAGTGAATGGAGTTTGGCGCAATATAGGTGCACACATATTTCTTTATCATTATTGTGTTAATGATATCACAAGAAGAACAGACACAAAACAGGAGATTCTTGGTCAGGTATGTACCTACTTTACAGAACTGGACTTTGTGGAGATGAGACATTCTGTCCGTTTTATATGGACCAATAAAAGAAGTAAGTAAACCAAAGAGAAATGGGAGAATTGACTTTCGGAATGCTGTAACAGAGCGTGTGAATCGGAAAACCCCGACATATAATTAGTGTTTTTGCTCAACTGTACAGGTGAACCATGTTGACTACATGTACCATATCTTTAAATAAGTGAAAAACTGGTAAATATAAAAAAGCAAAAAACGATTGTTACGAGAGTATACTTTTAGTAAATTGTATTATTAAAATATCAAGGTCCATATGTTGTTGCCAAAATGGTTACCGACACAGACTATGCCGTCCTGATGCCTGACAATCGTAAATAAAAGAGGTTATGTCATGTAAACATGATAACGAAATATCATAATAGGTTAGAATTGTCAATTGTATTACCACACTCTTCCCAATGGCTGACAAAAAAGACAATAGTGAACATGTTGACAACATTGATGATGGAGTTAGCAATGTGAAATTTGATGATCTTAGTGATAATGTTTCACCGAAGTTGAGAAATTCTGATGTGCTAGCTCACCTTGATGAGAAACTATCGCATTTATCCCCTGAACAGAATGTTCAAATGTCCGACTTGATTTTGAGTTCCTTCACTTATTTCCTGATGTGTCTGGTCAAACTGATGTTGTTAGCCATGATATAGATTGACGCTCTGCCTGTGAAACAACACTCATATCGGATGAATCCAGTGAAACGCGAAATTCTACGGAAGGAAGTGAAATACATGCTGCACAATGACATCATTGAACCCAGTGACAGTCCATGGAGTTCACCATGTGTTACTGTGCCGAAGAGTGGTGGAGCTGGTTGTTGTTGCTGTGCTGACATGAAAGCTCCCAATGCACTCTCAAAAACTTCCACGTCCTAATCCAAGAGTGGATGATTGCATTGATCGAATTGGTGAAGCTAAATATATGAGTAAGTTTGACTTACTGAAGGGCTTCTGGCAGATTTTACTTACAGACCATGCAAAGAAAATATCGGCATTTACTACACCACATGGACTGTATATCAATACAAAGCGATGCCACTTGGTCTGAAGAACACAAACAGTGATGTTCCAGAGATTTGTCAACAATGTGACATCTGGTCTTGACAGTGTCGAGGCTTACATGGATGATGTCATCAATTCCAACATAGAGTTCAAAGACCATGTGGAAAAAACTTGTGCTTTCTTCAAAAGACTATCAGGGGCAAAGTTGACTGTGAATCTAGCCAAGTGTGAATTTGGAAAGGCACAAGTTGATTTTTTAGAGTGGTATAATAGATGGGTGTTGTGGCTCACCCCATTATTGCCCATGGAATAAGAAACTATCCTCCCCTCACTCATATTAATTTATGCCTCCCCATAACACGACTACTTTTCATCTCCTTATAAAACAGTCTTCTCACTAAGCTGTGTTTAATTGCTTTACAATTCAATTTGCAGGATACAAATTTAAACACCGACCCAGCTGTTCCTGTCACTATAGCTGCTACTTCAAGTCCTAACACCCCTGGTGCGGCTACAATGGTTGTCAACAACCCAACTCCTACTGCTCCTAATCTCATGCTAGTTGCCATAAGGGTGGTATCAGCACCAGCTATGTAGTTTAAAGCTCTATTGTATTTTTTATGTAGTGATGCCCGAATATCAAACATTTGTTCTAGCTGATGTTTTTTTTCGCATATCTGTTTAAGTCGAAATCCGTCTACACTTCCCTTTATATTTCCTTCTTCATCTACGGCTGGATACAGTCCTGTTCTATTTGTCTGTAATATAGTCTATAAATTAAATTAAATTAAATTTAATTTGTGATTGATATACTTTAACCGGACAAGGTTTAAATGATATATTTAAAGCCTATAAAGTTTACATTATCGTACAGGTAAATGGGGAGATATTAATAGGTGTGTTTTCATCTACGAACCCCATCAAGGCTTACTGATGGCTTATAGTCTTGTCTTATTATGATTTGACAACGTTTATTCTCATGCCACTTAAACCCAAATATTCTAAGACCATCTAAACGTATTCTTGGCTCGGAAATGTCTGTGAGATATACGTCTGTAATTAGTGTTGTGTGTGGTTTCATACCATAATTTGAATTCGAAGAAAATCACGTTGGTAATCGTATATACTGTTAATGACTAAAGTGTAACTGGACTGGAGCTAGCATGTTGCCAGAGTGGCCTGGTATTTGTAGTACTTATATAGAGTTATCTTTTAAGGGGTTAAAGGACGTGATGAGGATACCATTGTTAGTAATTTTGGAAACCAAATCATTTGGGTTAAAAAGGATGTAAGGGTTGGTTAGTGTTATTTTAATTAACCATTCAGTCTCTGAAAAATCTGCTAGTGCCAATTGTTTGTATATGTTATCTTCAAAATATAAGAGGCATGGGGTGTCTTCCTCACCAGGTAAACTGAATAGCTTTGTGTCTCCTAGATCGCCGAATGTTATATTGGAACTTACCATTGTTTAAGAAACCGTTAGAAATTGTTTTTCTGATAACGTCTCAGTTGCGAACTTCAAACCAATAAAATTTATGTGCTTGGATAGAATAATCTTGGTTAGAGATATAGTGTCTTCCACTATCACTGTGACACCTTGCAAAATGGTGTGTGAATCACCCCCCATCTGGACGTATATTGCGCAAACGCGATCTTGGTGTTTTTTAACCCACCAAAGTTTGATTCCTTTCCTGATCTCAATATCGCTAGGTAGACTTGCATGGCCAGCATGGAATACTCCAGGAGGCTTTCCATGATTGTGACTACACCATTGAATTCAGTAACCAAATGCAATACCATGTTCTCTCCGGGTTTACACGACAGCATGTGGGTTGCTCAACTCCAGACTGGTGTGATGATTAGACTGCGTCTTTGTGATGGGACGTAAGCCAGGAGCAGGATTCCTTTGTTTGCGACTTTGTTTAGGTAGTGATCACTGTTTTCCATGAAAACGTATGGGGAAATTAGTGCGTATATTTTGCCATCTATTCCTGTGTCATCAAACCTCTAGTATCACCTAGGTCTGATAAACTTGTATAAATGCATCTTTTTATTCGCATTCCTGGCCCTTGATTGCTAGCCATTATTGTATATGTAGTGTTATGATTAGGTATCCTATATTTATAGCATTATTATTTTGTATCTAAAATTGATATTTTAATTCAGAAAAAATACCGTTTATCAATTTTTTTTTTATACTGACTTGATGAAAATGATTCGAAGCCCTCGTGTTTTTCTGTTTTATCGGGGACAGCCCTCAATAACGTGGAAGGTCATTCACTTTGAATGTTATCCGTTGTGATAAGCTGTTCGAGATGAACGCATAGCTCATGGTATGGAACTAGCTCTGGTAATTTCCTACCAGTGATGCTAAAATTAGGTTTTAAGTCTTCGAATGGCAGCCCTAGCATTTTGGCCAACGGCCGACTGAATCTCAGTATGTTTACTCCATTGTTGTTGTCTAACAACACTGTTCCGTTGGAGTCATTTATTTTAAGTTCAGCTCGTAAGGGTTTGAAAATTTCATCACTGAGAGAACACACGCTGTAGTAACCATCGGTTATTTTGTTTATATCCCCTTCGATGAACAACTAATGATTATTCTTGTTGATGTTTGTCCATCGAGGGTAGTGGGTCATATTGCCTAGTGCTATTTCGAGTTGACCAGACAAGTTATCAATGGCATGTATACATTTAACAGCCTCACCGCTCGTTACATCTGGAATCGTAATGTCCATATTATAACATAGTATTATATATAATAATAATATGTATTAACCCGAAGTACATTACCCAAAAAAAAGGTATATAATAATAATAAATGCCTACGACTTCAGACACATGAAAATCTGATGGTTCTTACTTCAAAACTCAGTGTTTGGAAAGAATAAGCTATTGGTCACTGATGGGAAAACTGTCCACGCGTTGTTCAATAACCCGATACAGTTTGGGCAGGACCAACTCAATTTCACTATATGGTGCGCTACGACTGGGTGCGGCCTGACGTTGTCAGACAGTAGTGAGTGAGTGAGTTAGTATTTAACGTCACATCGGCAACATTGCAGCCATATCGTGACGAAAACAATTAATCATAGAAATACAAATGCATTAATAAAACATACGTTGTGAAAACCGGTCAACGATGGACAGTAAAACTAACTAAAATATCACTGAATAGAATGTAAAACTAGTGATTAGATCTAAAACAATGTATCTACAGTGGACAATGCAATATAAAAATGGGCTACAGTTTGCCAGCAACTGAAGGTAGATCACCATACTAAGGACTATGGGGACTTACAGTACCTTTGCTTCCTGCATGGACCCTAGCTGAATTTACACCATCCCTTCAGATGTTAGCAATTTAGACAAGTCTAGCCATACAGTAAAAGAACACTTATTCTACGATTAAAAAACCTGGAAAAATTAAATTTACATCAAATGTTTTGGGACTTAAGTACCATCACAGGAGGACAATTATTTTACAGTACTTCAACCCCCTTTGAGGGTACAGCCACTTACGATTTGAGTTACCAATCCAATCTTCCAAGGATAAAGTACTTATCTATTTACAATTCATTCAACAAATCTAATTCCTTTAAAAATGCAATAACTAAACGAGGACTAACACTGCTAAAAAGATCCTGCAAGGTTCCTGAATTAAAATACTTATCCCTTGTGATGGAATACTCAACACAGTCAAGCAGGATATGCTAATATTCATGTGTATATCTTGTGTGGCCATTACGACATGCTGACCTCTTCAAATCTAGACTGACAACCCAAGTAGGTATAGCCAATATAAAGGTTATATAGCGTGTAATTTATTGATGCCTACTTGGGTGTCCCACTTCTTCTGCATTAGATCACGGATGTAAAGTTCTAATGCTAGCTTTATAATCAGTGTATGGAATAAGACTAATGCTGGCTTTGTAATCAGAGTATGGAGTAAGAAATGATGTCACAGATTTGTTGAGTGCTGCTTTTGCAGCAAGATCAGCCACTGTATTTCCAGAAATGCCTACGTGGCTGGGTAACCAACAGAAGACGATGTTGTATTGGCCAGTAGCAAGATCATTATATAATTCAATAACTTCAATTAAAACTGGATGTTTACAAGAAAGATTTCTAATAGCCTGAAGGCAAGAAAGAGAGTCTGAATAGATTATTTATTGTTTATGTTTAGGGTGTCTTTGAATATATTTAAGAGCCGTTAGTATGGCGTTAGCTTCAGCTGTAAAAATAGAGCTGTTACCCGGCAATGTAGACGATATTGTTCTGGATCCAACGACAGTGGCACAGGCCGCCGCGCCACCGTTCTTGGATCCATCTGTAAGTAAGGGTTTGCTATATTTATGTTTTAATTGATGATATTCTTGTTTATATTGAAATTCATTTGTTTCTGATTTTTTAAATGTAGTTAATGTTAGGTCGACCTGTAGCCTGCCCAATTGCCAAGAAGGAGAAGAAAGAAGACGGAAGGAGCTATATCATCCAGCTTAATGTCAGCAGCAGAAAGAAGTGGTTTTATTCTTAAACCAAAAAGCAAAACAAGGGAAGGATCTTATCGTATAAATCCTAATAGAAAGGATTGAAGACGCAATTATATGCAGGGTTTGACTCATTCGAACGGAGTTTTGTTATATACTGTAAGGCTAATTTTATACAGCGCCGTTCAAGAGATGGTTCATCACCCTCTACGTACAGGCTGTCAACAGGTGAAGTTCGAAAGGATCCAAG
Organism: Haliotis asinina; assembly: GCF_037392515.1. Lineage (NCBI taxonomy): Eukaryota > Metazoa > Mollusca > Gastropoda > Lepetellida > Haliotidae > Haliotis > Haliotis asinina. The sequence continues at coordinate 7,740,596 of NC_090283.1, read as the reverse complement.
ACAAAGTCTTAAACCTTGATTATGGACAGAATCTAATAATTTTAAGTTGCTCTTGCAGGCTAAACCAAATACGATGTAGCCATAATCAAGTTTGGAACGGACCAGTGACCGATAGAGGTGTAGGAGGGTGGCTTGATCCCCTCCCCACTTAGAACTTGAAACAACCTTCATCAAGTCAAGTGTCTTTAGGCATTCAGCTTTAAGGGATTTAATATGTGGCAGAAATGTTAAATGAGAGTAAAAAATTATACCCAACAATTTGGCCTCCTTAACAACTTGGATGGGAGTACCATTGCGAAACAGGTCTGGGTTTTTATGCGATTTATATTTTAGACGAACATGTGTACAATTAGTATTGGATTTAGAAAATTTAAAATCGTTTTCAAGACACCATTCACGTATTTTATTCAAACACAGCTGCAGCTGACATTCAATTGTATGCATATTCTAAAATCATCCACAATTGAATCAGTTAACACCTTGGATAAACTGTTGATCTTGATGCTAAATAAAGACAAAATACTGCCTTGTGGGACACCCTGATCTTGATCGTAATGATCAGACAGGGTAGAAACCACGCGGACTTGAAATTGCCTGTCGTTTAAAAACTGTGATATAACATGGGTGGTCAGGCAGAAGGCGTGATGACTTGAGTGCATCCGTTTCCACGTTTCACGTGTATTACCAGGTCAGGCGTATCCTCAAGGAGATCATGGCCACAGGATAAGGCCACATGTTAAGGTGTGGAATGTAACATACAACACGTACAATTGTTTGGCTTATGAAAGGATTTGTAATGAATTCGGTATTGACCGAGGACAGATTAGCCTTTGTCTGGTCTAAATCATGGTTAGGGTATTCCATACGATGGCGTGAGATCAATGAAAGAGGTTAGTGGTGATTTACTGCAGCGAGATTTACTTTGGCTGGATTTTGCTCTGTTGAGTAATCAATGGAGAGATGATCATATGAGTTTTAAAGGCGGTGTTGCTTTCACCATCCAAAAAGTGGAGCAGCCCCATGGGTCGGAAAATTATTGGAAAGAAAAAATGTATGCTGGATGCATCAAAAGGACTCACTCGCGCTGGTATTATCTGTTTGAATAATTCGATTAGAATGCATGTGTGGGTCATTTTAGGTGCTCAATCTCAATCTGGGATCATAGGTAATGGAACCACTTACGACGCGCAGAAACAGTTCGTGGCTAACGCGTGGCTAGGACGCGATATCATCACCAGTAGATCTCCCGTGTGCTATAAAACGATAGCAGGACACGTTGCAATGGCCGGCCAGAAACGTCTCCCACGTACCACAATACACGCATACTGGTATGGTGGCATCACCAGCTGAGCCAAAGGTTAAACCAGCAAATGGGTTTGTGGGGTAATGTTTTAGTAATGTTTTAGTAATTTTTAGCAATTGTCAGTTTTTGAAGGTCTAGTTGTGTGTAATCTAACCTTTATCTCTGTGTGTTCAGAGTGTGTTTTTAAAAATAAAAACTAGATTAATTATATTATAAAATGGAGTGCGATGAATTACTAGAGCATATGTTAGTTGCAGAGGAACAGAAGGACAACATGCAGCGACACAGACTGATAACACTAGTTGTAGGTGATAAAGCAAAACAATATCTAGGCGAAAATATAACTGCTGACAAAATTCAGAAAATGTCAGATGAGGCAATAAATAAAGTATACGCTAGGTGTGAGACACAACTCGGGGCTGAGATGACAAAAGTCATAGGTTCTATGATAAGCCAGATTTACACCGGCATAGTGTCGCACTTTTTACCAATCCCGCCGTAACGTCGAGTCTGTTTGTGGGAGGACTTAGAGAAGTATCCCTTTATCACATCTTGAGCTATATCAGTTGTGCTTTGTATCACCAATACGGTATGTATCTAGGCCTGATCACGGCAAAGATTGTAAATTTAATAAAACAAATAATAATAATGATATTATACAAGATGGATGCTGCCCAGGAAGAGATAACCAAGGAGGAAACACCGGAGCCGTTAGGGTTACCCCCACACCCCTAGTCTGCGGACAGTCCGGCGGACAGCAGGCTGCACCAGGAGCCAATGACGTATGTCACAAGGAAGAGGAACCAAAAAAGCTGGTAGAAAAAATGCCTTATCCAGGCATAAAAAAATAATTACAAGTGGGGGTATCCCACATGGGTGACAGCAGGTGGCGTAGTAGCCACTGCTGCTGGTCCATTATATATGTTATTTAAACCAAAGTGGGAGCCACACCCCCAACCACAGCCACAAACCTAGGAGATCGACCCTCATATTATGCTATAATTAAAATTAATTTTTCATTAATATATTGTGTCTGAGGGAAACCCATTCGTTAACGATGCACGCCTCGGATTAGTGGTTTCCAGATTAGCACTAGGGTACGCTCAGTTCACTAAATTGACTATAAGAAAACGACTATAAAACTTGACATCGACCTGCAAGATATTAATTTTATGCTTACTATGAACATTGGCATGGCGATGGCCACCAAGGACGCACTGGTAAAACAAGGTATTATACCTGAAAATATGTATAATGTATATAATATGGCCACGATAGTAATGATGGTTGGTGGAGCTCTTGTTAATGCCCTAGCATTTTCCGAGAGTAATTTTCTTTTGTCTCACTTAAGAGAGTCAAACGCAGCTGAGGTAGAAGCGGACCGAAAACGATACAATACAGCTAAGAAAAACTACAAGCCAAACAGGTTGAATACACTTTGAACCGAATGAAGAGACTAGATTTTATCAATGGTCAACTCCAACGCGAAAATCATTCTGTTAGAACTTTCAAGGACGTTGATGAAGCTATTAAACAATATTACGTGTTAAGGAGTAAGCAACTAGAACCATTAGGTAATGCGCCAACAATGTCACAGTATTACACTCCTTCAGTGACCAGAAAGATATTGAGTTGGTCCTAGTGGCACGTGGTTTAGCAGAAACAGTGTTAACTGTTAAACAATTAGACTAATTACACAAATTATTATACCAAAAAAAAAATGAGAACAGCACCGTATATTTGTCAATGGGTACTTCTGGGAAAAACGTGCTCGGTGTGTGGAATAGGAGTGAAAGGCCATTACCAATTATATAAAGTCTATGGCGCGGATAAAAAAAATTTCAGCTTACTTTCGAGAAAAAAAGAGTACATGAACGAAGTTAAGTGCTTGTTAAAGATCAAGGTATGATTTGTAGTTCCTCACGTACGAACCCTCTACGTGGCCCATTTTCCAAGAAGTACAGGTTAGGTTCCCCGTCTTTGATATCCACTCGATTGATAATGTATAGACAGGATCTGTAACACGTTTACAGGTGTTCCCCTCGTATTCACCTGGTTGACATAAATATCTAAAAATCGTGCGTTCTGCAATTGTTTTCTGGGTTTTTTTAACGATGGGATGCTGCTGCCTCTGATACAACAGACTTCATATGGATTGCTTCGACTGGTCTCTTATCATCGTGGTTCATAAAGTCAACCACCCGAGGAAGTTGTTCTACCCATTCGGTGTTTCTGAGTGGGAGCCCCAATTCTAAATCGCTTGAATACTGGTGTGCAAACAAACGTTCGCCTATGGAGCAGTTGAATCGCTCGATCTATAGCATGACTTTGATGTTCTCCAACCGTGCCACACCTTACCTTGACATTGTGTTTGGTTAACAGTTGTGACACAGTGCCCATGAATTCCCGGCCTAGATAAACCTGTAGCTCCGAGGGCTTGTATATGCGTTCGAATCAGCGGGCTACTTGAGCTGTATCCTTTGCAGTCAGGGGCTCGGCTTCGTCTACAACTGTCAGGGCGTACTTGTAGGTTCTACCTTTGACCGTATTGTGTGGAAGAAACAACAGGTCAGCCTGGTGAACTTGCTTAGGTATATGAATACCGTATTTTCTTCTGGGTATATATACTGAACATCATTGAAAACGCACCACCCCTAAAATTGTGGATTTCTAAGAGCAGAAGTGAGCAATCTATGTAAATTTTACATATTTGTGTAGACCAATGTTTGATAAAGAAAAGAAGCAAAAAACAATCAAGCAAAACAGTGAAGATTTAATGCAGCTGACAATGAAATAAAGATGGGGTCAAAATGGAAAGTCAGTAGCGTGTATGACCCCCGTTAGCAGCAACACAAGCTGTGCAACGTCTCCTCATTGAACGGATAAGTCTCTGAATAAAGTCCTGAGGCACTGCATTCCACTCTTGCTGCAAGGCATTGTCGAGTTCCCCAAGGTTGTTGATCTGCGGACGACGTGCGAGGCGTTGGCCGATGTAATCCCACAAGTGTTCGATGGGTGACAAATCTGGTGACAATGCAGGCCAATGAAGTAGAGGAATGTTGTTGTTAGCCAGATACTGTATCGAAACACGTGCAGTGTGGGCTCGTGCATTGTCATGTTGAAATGTGTGCAGATCTTGATGCTGGTGAAAGAAGGGAACGACGTTGTTCTGAAGAATGTTGTCACGGTAGTAAACGGCATTCACTCTGCCACGACAAACAATCAGAGCGGTTCTGTGGTGATAACTTATCCCTCCCCACACCATAATGCTGCCCCCACCCCACCGATCGGTTTGCACAACACAATCCTGATGATAACGTTCACCCCGTCGACGCCATACCGTAGACGCCCGTCAGCATTTCGCAAGTGAAAACGCGACTCGTCGGAGAACACCACACCATGCCAACGTCGTAACAACCACACACGATGCTGTTCAGCCCATTGTCGGCGTTCACGGCGATGGCTGTCAGTCAGGATGGGTCCAACGTAAGGGCGTCGACAACGTAACCCTGCCGCACGGAGGCGGCGTCGGACGGTGGAAGCGCTGATCAAACCACGTCGACCCTGGACAGCGTTGGCGGTTCTGGCAGCGGACAAGGTTCGATCCCGAATATGGCGCCGTACAATGTCTCGATCTTGACGAGGGGTGGTAACACGTGCCTGACCTGGGCGTTGCCGGTCCCTGCTGGTTCCTGTTTGTTGGTATCTGTTAGCAAGCCTCAGAATGGTCGAATGATGACACCCAAATCGTCGTGCAATGTTTCTGCTTGAAGCGCCGACCTGCAACATACCCAAGGCCTGTTCTCGTTCCTCTGGTGACAATCTTGGCATGGCGAAAAAACTTTACTTACGAAAGTACTGCGAAAATGACAACGGTTTTGTGCCGAAGGTCATTTATACCCCTGAACAGCATGCTTTCTGCATGGAATTTGTGCCCTTCGTGTGTGATGTGCATGAATTTTGTTGTTTTCATGTGATGTGTTCGATGATGTGTTCGAACGATCCGTTTTTTACTGTAGAGCGTTATTTACGATCTAGTGTGTTATTATCAAAATTCCCACCATTAATTTTCCATTTCCAAAAGATTCTATTGCCTTATTTCAAAATTTACAGGTGGTGCGTTTTCAATGATGTTCAGTGCCAGTAAGTTGAATCAATGTTTACAGGTAACCCCCTGTCAGTGAACCAATGTTTACAGGTAACCCCCTGTCAGTGAACCAATCTTTACAGGTAACCCCCTGTCAGTGAACCAATCTTTACAGGTAACCCCCTGTCAGTGAACCAATCTTTACAGGTGACCCCCTGTCAGTGAACCAATGTTTACAGGTAACCCCCTGTCAGTGAAACAATGTTTACAGGTAACCCCCTGTCAGTGAACCAATGTTTACAGGTAACCCCCTGTCACATTTCAGAACATTTAGTCCCAAGGATGTTGAACAACTCATTCGTTCGTCAAAACCCACTTCCTGTGACTCTGATCCCATTCCAACCAAACTTCTGATAAAGCACCTGGACCTGCTGATTTCACCCATCACTAAGATTGTCAATACAAGTCTTCCGAATGGTGTGTTCCCAAACAGTTTCAAAGGGGCGGTGGTCAGACCACTATTGAAAAAGTCTGGCCTAGATCCTCAAGACCTGAAAAACTTTCGGCCTGTCTCAAACTTGTCTTTCATATCCAAAATCACTGAGAAAGCAGTTCACTCCTGTCTCAAAGAACATCTCTTAAGTCATGATCTCCTTGATTCTTTCCAGTCTGCCTACCGGCAGTACTACAGTACAGAGACAGCACTGCTCCAGGTGACTGACAAACTTCAACGTGCCACTGACGAAGGTAAGATTTCAGCTCTGTTCATGCTGGACTTGTCCGCAGCTTTCGACACCCGTGACCACCCTAAACTCCTGACTACATTGAAGCATCATTACGACTGAATGACCTTGTCTTTCAGTGGGTTTCCTCGTACCTGACAGATCGGCATCAGACGGTACATGTTCTTAGTCCAGTTCTGTTTGTGTTGTACACAGGGCATGTCGGAAACATTGTCAGTGACCATGATATGTCTCACGACGTGTATGCTGACGACACTCAGATTCTGGAATCGTTTCACCCATCAGAGTTGAATGAGTCTCTTCAACGCATCGCTGACTGTACACTAGACATAAAGTCGTGGATGACTACAAGTAAGTTCAAGCTGAATGACACGAAAACCGAAGCTCTCCTTGTGGGCACACAACAACAACTAAGCAAGGTGGATGCTGTCGACCTCAAAGCTGCAGATGCGGATATATGTCCATCAGATGTTGTGAGGAATCTTGGCGTTCACATCAACTCTTCTTTGACGTTCAATGCCCATGTTAACCAAGTGAGCAAAGCATGCTTCTTCCATCTCAGGTCGATCAGCAACATTCGCCAGTACTTGACTTCTGCATCAACTCAAGCCCTTGTTTGAGCTCTAGTAACATCTAGGATTGACTATTGTAATAGTGTTCTTTCTAGTATCAACTCCAATCTGACTGAAACACTGTAGAGGATTCAAAACACCTCTGCTCGCATTATCAGTAGAACTTCCAAACGGGCCAACATCACTCCTGCCCTTAAAGAACTCAATTGGCTTCCATTCAAGGCAAGAATCGTCGTGGCTTGGCCCCATCCTACCTCTCTGACCTGCTTCACCCATATGTACCAGCTCGCAGTCTCCGTTCCAACTCGCAGAATCTTCTTGTGATACCCTCCTACAAACGAAAATCTTTCGGACACCGCAACTTCTCCTACACAGCACCAGTCCTCTGGAATGCTCTTTCATGTGACATCAAAGACTCTGACAGTTTTGATAGCTTTAACGAAGAACTGAAAAACCACCTTTTCTCAGTATACTTCACATAATTTCGCTCATCTTCATCTCTGTACATATTTTTGTTCATTTTCTGTAACGCTTTGGGCATACCTAAGGGTGTGGAAAAGGCGCATTATAAATGTGCATTATTATTATTATTATTGTTTTACAGATTAGAATTGAAATGCAGCAGGGAGGATTTGGGTGATCCTGGCACAGTCAGGCTGGTCAAGCTCATCATCAGCTCAGGGCCCTCGCCCCCTCTACACGCAGCCCAGACAGTGAATGGGACTGGGAAACACTGCCTAGTTGAACCCACCAGAACTTTCCAGAGAATATGGAGGCTCCCCAACACTGCAGCCTTCTGCATTACCCAAACTGTCAGAAGGGCTGTGCTCCCTGTGGAGAACCCGGGCACTCTTCTCTTCTGCGCCAAGAGATCAGGAGGTACCAAACCAAGGGCACCGAGATCAATGGGGAGTCTGACGATAGTGTACTTGGGATGTAAGCGAGACATTTCAAAGGCGAGGTCCGCATATTTATTATGCTTTTCCTGAATCTTGCAAATCACATTGCTGTCAAAAGTGACAGAAAATTCAATGATATAAATAATTTCGCTGGCTTTATCAAAAAGAACAAGATCAGGTTTGTTGGCTGGAATTCGTCTCAGGATGTATATTGGCCTATTCCAGAGAAGCTTATAAGCATCATTTTCCAGGACGCCCTGGACATGGTCAGGGTCGTACAATGGATGGACCTCGGAGTCAAAGCCACAGGCATGGCGGAGACGATAATAAAAGCAGCGAGCTATGCCATCATGTCTTTTAAGATATGCTGTTTGTGCCAAGGAAGGGCATCCACTGACAAGGTGTTGGACAGTCTCTGTAAATTCATTGCAAAAACGACATTTCATATTGATGTTTTCTTTAAGAATGACATTCTGGCGATTGCGAGTGGGAAGTGACTGGTCCTGAGCAGCAAAAAGGAAGCCCTCAGTTTCGTTATTATGTTTTACAGATTAGAAATGAAATGCAGCAGAGACGGTTTGGGTGATCCTGGCACAGTCAGGCTGGTCAAGCTCATCATCAGCTCAGGGCCCTCGCAACCTCTACACGCAGCCCAGACAGCAAATGGGACTTCTCGCAGGAAACACTGCCTAGTTGAACCCACCAAGAACTTTTCGGAGAATATGGAGGCTCCCCAACACTGCAGCCTTCTGCATTACCCAGATTGTCAGAAGGGCTGTGCTCCCGGTGGAGAACCCGGGCACTCTCCTCATCTGTGCCAAGAGATCAGGAGGTACCAAACCAAAGGCACCGAGAACAATGGGGAACCTGACGACAGCGTACTTGGGATGCAAGCGAGACATTTCCGCATATTTATCATGCTTTTCCTGAATCTTGCCAATCACATTGCTGTCAAAAGGGACAGAAAATTCAATGACATAAATAATTCCATTAGTTTTATCAAAAAGGACAAGATCAGGTTTGTTATCATTTTTATTATTAATGGAAAGGGGCAGATGCTATTAAAAAAATAGCTAAAGCCGCACGTGTTTCGGAAGCAAAAGCAAAAGACTGGTTATAAAGACAAGCTATATGGGAAGTATACTTACCACCACCGAGATATATACCCAGGAGAAAATACAGTATCCATATCCCTGATCAAGTTCACCAGGCCGACCTGTTGTTTCTTCCACATGACAAGGTCAGAGGTAAAACTACAAGTACGCACTGACAGTTGTAGACATAGCCAGTCGCTACAAGGAAGCCGAACCCTTGACAGCCAAGGATACATCTCAAGTAGCCAGTGGATTCGAACGTATATATAAACGCAGTCCACTGAAATGTCCCTTGGAGCTGCAAGTTGATCCAGGACGGGAATTTATGGGTGCCGTGTCACAACTGCGAGCCAAACACAATGTTGAGGTAAGGAGGGGTGCGACAACGCTATGTTTACGTCAGGGTTTGGTTTCGTCGGAAAATAACGTAACTAGGACGTTATTAGACGTTATTAGAACGTCCTAGGATAACGTCATATCACAACCTTGCCATTACGTTACACATTACGTTCTCGCTACGTCCTTGCGACGTATTTTTCATATTTTGGTGTAACGTACTCGTAAAATTGTGAGCGCGTTCGTTTTATATATTTTGTTTGCTTGACCTATTAGAAGATGTCTGTATTTGTAGTTGACCATCTGATTAGTTATCAAGACGATAAAGAACAACTTTTGAATAAATATGTTTTGTCTACTTAGTTAAATGGGTTCAACTGAAGAAAATATATAACTTCACGTTTGAAGGTTATGAAAATGTCATTTACAGACGTTGTCACAACGTTACACTTTACGTAATCAGGACGTCGCAACAGCCTGTATTTCAGACCAAGGTGCAACGTTCGTATAACATTGTGAGGTCGTTCTGTCTACGGCTTGCCAGCACTGACCCGTTGGAAAATCCTTACATCTTATTCTCCTCATCCCGGAGCTTACTTGATGGAATATAGTATTTAGCAGGGTCGAAGCATGTGATATTTCTTTTTAAAAATTACCATATAGATCTATGTCTTCAGTATGTAATGAACTTTATTCATAGTATTTACCGTAGTTTCGTTTCATACAATATATTATAATATTATACATTTATTGTTGTGCTCTTCACTTCACTCATTTCAGTGAAGTTACGAAATATGTTTCTTTCTATATTTTAACCCACAACATCCAAATTGAGGCACACCACACATGACTTCTTCACGTGACGTCATTGCCTGTGCGAGTACTTTCCCGTTCGCTGACATCACAGTTCTCGCGCGGCTGCCAGTCCACAGGGTTCAGTGTCTGTTCCTCACTTTTAAAAGGGGCTCATTGCCGTAACAGTGAGTATTTTGTGTATTGTTTTGTTTAGATTAGTAAATTACATGCATTAATTCAGAACGTACTCATTGAGAATAATGAAATTGACTCTTAATTAGATGTATTTACTTGTCCTACTTTTTACGCAAATCCGAAATTCACAGCGTCATTTGATATATATTTTGAACTGTCAAAATCGGATAATTATTCGGAGTTCTGAATTTCTAAATAGCATATGAAATTAATGATCACTGACATCGGTTTTTCATGAAATCACCAATGATAATTCTGAAACCGATGAACCTAGATTAGGCTGGGATGTTTTCGAAAATACGTGCTAACACTAAGTGCGTTTAAAATTTCCGCCATTTTGGATACTGAGTAGTGTTTACATACAATATCGTAAGTGGATTCAGGGTACGCGATTTTATTCTTTGAGTGTTTCTGTTTGTTTGAATAATATTTACATAAATATTGGCATATTGATTGCAGTATACCACATCTGAAACCGTTACTTGTTACACAAGTGTTATTAAACGTAGGCATAACTGTTGCATGTTCCAAGGCTGGACGGAGAGCTAGGCCCATTCTATCCTTCAAAGAGGCAAGTCTAGATAAGAGGACATTTCTGCCTTGTGAAATACCATATGTTAATACTCCCCTCCCCCCCCCCCCCCCCCCCCCCCCCCCCCACGTGGTTATCTCTTCTCATACGCTTCCCTTGGCACAGTTGTCCGAATATTTACTAGGGCTTTGATATGATGAAGGTTGGTGGATGAATATATTATCACTAACACTGACATATCGATATTTATTAGGGAAATAATCTATCTATTAAGCCAAAGTAAAGACATTTCACTGCTCACGCTGTTATAACAAAACAGGTAAAGACATGTATATAGGGTGCACATGAATTATAGCATTAGGATGCCACAGGGACACATATGTCATTACTCTTCACTCTTCACTTTGAAGTCCAATAAAATTCTAAATATATCACGCACACAAATGTACTACTTTGTGAATTCTGTGGGGACTTTCCTGTTTCTTGATGCCATGCACTATTGTCTCAGACAAAGCTGAAGTTCTTAACCCTTCAAAACTGGCTTCGCGATTCGTTATTTGCTGTATGTTTTGAAATGCGAAAATCGGATAATTACTGGGAGTATTGAATATAAAAAATAACATATCACTAATATCAAGTTTTCATGAAACCAGTAATGATAATTCTGAACGAACGCCAAAGTACGCTTTCCGCCATATTGGATAGTGTTTGCAAAATCACGTTTCGCTAAGGCTGGTATTGAGACGCCTATTTCATCATGCATATTCCATTGTCAGCTGCGACAAATGCATCATTGATTTCCTCATATATCTTAGAATCAAGTTACAAATGGTATTTGTCTCCAATACCAATTAAGGGTCCGGATGAGTCGAACGCTGTGCTCGAAAGACTGCGCTTGCTTGAAATGAAAACAAAGAAAAATTCCGATTTTACTCCACGTAGCATTTTCGGAAATTTTCAGACATCTAGCCGTCTAATCATTGCTTACAATGGCTCAATACGCTTTGAATACTCAGAATGTAGACTGGAGGGAGGAGTCCTACTGGTCTTCCAACCAAATTGGCTGGGAGCGGCGATAGGGAAACATCACTAACCGACCTTTTCTTTCCGTCAGAGGTTAGTTACCTCACAGTTTATTAGATTTAAATAGTTTTCGGGGTGGCCAATAGTGAAAACTTGGAAATTACGATTTCTGCGCACTGTGCTGCCTCGTGCCTCCAACTGCGCATGTACGGGAGGAAGTACCACCATACACTTCCGGAGAGAGTGTTGACATTTGTCACGGACAAGTTACGCGTGAACTTTGTGTGCAAAGGACTGTAAACCGACGGACATATGTTTCATTCTTGGACTTATGTGTTCACGTGCTTCGGATTCTATTCGGATTGGATGTGATATTCAGGGAGCCGGATTGAATGCACAAGCGACCGGGGTAAGTGCATTTCGTTTGCTTGGCTGCTTGTAGACATTGGTGTGCGGTGCACTTTCAGTGGATTGCAGTGTTGTAGAAACTGTTTAAAGACAATTACATTTTAATTGCACAACTCGTGTGGCAGTATTTGTACGCTTCACGCTTGCTTATGCTTTTATATTAACACTGCTTGTAGTGTTTTAACAATCGCTTCTTCAGAATTAAGGGGAGTGGTTTGCTTAGTTGCTTTTTCCATTCGCTCCGGGAGAGAGTATAGCTATCCATTAGTTTTAGTAGTGATATACCCTTGTGATCTTATTTAATAATAACCATGTTTTGCCGGAAGATAAGGGTGAACTTTGACATGCCTGCAGACATGAAAAACAAAGGGCTGCCTGAGAGACAAATAGGGCGTCTGACAGATATAAGAGAGCAAGGATATAATGTGACTAGGGAAGACGTGTTTGCTATGGAGGAATTCCGAGGCGAGAGTGACATATGAGCAGTATTGGACTTTCAGCCCAATGACCATAGCCGAACCTCACACCCTAAGAATGTTGCGTCTGGCGGAGAGGCCGACAGATCAGAGGCAGGGGACATAGCTGGGCTTTCCCAAGATGCTGAGCGTGATGACCCTGACTATCCAGGCCATTTGTCCGGTGGGGAGGAGTGTGCCCGTCGCAGCCCCCGGGGGCGGAGGCAGGGAACACCCGAGGGATTAGCAATGGTGTTTGCAAAAATGATGAACACTATGCAAAGCCTAGATCGCAGAAGTGAGGAAACAGCTTCTCAGATGCTGGAGACTGAGCGGAAGTATGATAGGATGATGCACGTCCTGGAGAACATGGACAAGAGGTGGTCAGCCGACAAGGAGGACATGATGTCAGTCATGTCCCTCTTACAGCAAAGGTAGGAGGACCAGTCAGTAAGGGCCTTGAGGGACCGTCAGCCAGCGGGGTACCCAAAGGAGGAGTGTAGAGATTGCCCATACACTGGGAGCGATTTTGATAGGTCCCGAGAGGAAGGAGTGGATAGGTCAAGTCAGTTGTCAAGGGCGCCCAGGGGGTTCAAATCGGAACCCATAACTCCCATCCTGCCCCAAGTGGGGAATGCATCAAAGCCAAAACTGTCACAAGGGGAGGCTAGGGGTATGGATGTTCGCCCAAAAGCCCGAGCGGATCAGGCAGACGCCAATATACAGTGCATGGGTATGGGCCCCGTGACTGACATGATCAAGGAGCGGAATGCTAAGAAGTCAGTGCGCTATGCACCCCCGGGAGAGGCACTGGGGTGTAGAGTGGGCCTGCAGGGCTCGGGCAGGCAGTGCAGGAGGAGGGGCAGGATGGCACGGCGGAACCCTTTATGGGTGGACAGGGCCGGCGAAATAGGAGGCAGGAGCCCCGTCAGGGTGCAGTAGAGCACCACCAGGAAGAGATGTACCTGGGCACCCCTAGAGGACGGGGGAACCAGGGTCCCCGCCCCGCAGATCAGGGGGGATCCCGGATGGCCTCCTCAGCACTGAGCTATGACGGGAAGGAGGCTTGGGCGCCGTTCAGGCTTAAGTTTGATAAGTTGGCCGAAAGGGAAGGATGGTCAGAGTAAGACAAGCTCTTTCAACTGTGCTTTTGCGTGCGAGGGGAGGCAAGTGCTTTCTTCACCACATGTCAGCTGAGGGACCCCTACTTGTCCTATGGACAGATGATGGATAAACTGCAGAAGAGATTTGGCACAGTGGAACCTCCACTGTCAGCGAGATTGAGGTTCCAATCCCTAAAACAGAAGCCAGGGGAATCACTGGAAGCTTGGGCAGAGAGACTAGTGGCTACATCGTCCCGAGCGTTTCCGGGTCTTCCAGAGGACTTTGTTGAACAGGAGACCATAACTAGGTTCTGCATGGGGTGCAAGAACCGGGAGGCAGGGAACTTAATCTACAACCTCAAACCTACCTCACTTGAAGACGCAATAGAAATGGTGAGGCATTATCATTATCCCAGGCGCCTTATAGTAAACCCCGTCATGAGTTGCGGACAATGTCAGTAGAGGAGCCTGAAGAGCCACCTAGGGAGGTACGAACCTCTCGCAGGTCTGAAGGGGATACTAAGAACAACGTACAGGTGGTGACCGATTTAGCTAAGAGAGCCTCACTAACAGAGACTGAAATGGGAACGTTGGACAAGGAGGTGAAGTGTAACAGGTCGGAAATATCGCAGCTGGTACATTCAGTGCAGGAGCTAACAACTGCAGTGAGGAAGCTGGGGAGTGCGAAGTCACGTTCCCGTATGACCAGCCCAGGGAACTCGCAGGGGTGTTTTAACTGTGGGGACATTGACCACTTCAAGGCTGCCTGCCCAAAGTTGAAAGGCGGCTCACCTGCAGCCAAGACAGTGTCCTTTGCAGACAAACCGTTAAACAGCCAGGGGACGAGCACATAGACCCGGTGGCTCGCCCCCAGAAGGATACAGATAAGGTTAAGGGTCTGCCTCCCTGGCCAACAGACGCTAACAGCACCAGTAAGGACCAGGAGAGCACCGTGAGTGTAGCCCACAGTAATTCGGAACTAGACACTCAGGGCTTGCCGCCATGGCCGCCACATGTCGAGGCTGAGAGGGACACTACAGAAACCGTTAGTACCCCACTTTTAGAAAAGAGGGGAGAGGTGGATGTAGAGACTGGATGGCCAATCATCACGATTAAGGCGTTGGATGACGGGACCTCTTATCTGATACCCGTGTCATTTCAAGGGACTGACACCAACGGGGTGGTAGATCCAGCAGCCCAGAACACCATAGTGTCTGACTTGTTTTTTGAGCAGCTGCAGGATAAACCACCCATATCTAGGCCGGTGATAGTAAACAACGCCGGTTGAGACCTAAAAATGTAGGGGTGGATAACTGACATGGCCCGCATCCACACTGGGGGTGTCACATACCGGCAAGAGGTGCTGGTGGCGCCGATCAATGACCAGCTCATCCTGGGATTGGACTTTATAGACAAACATTGTACCAACATCAATGTCAGGCGGAGGACTATTACGATCGGCGGGTGCGAGATTCCCATGACACTGGAGAAGAAGTCATCAGGTCAAGGGAGGGAACGGGAGAAGATCATTCGAGAAGTGATCCGGCCTGCTATTGAGAGGCAGCCAGCTCAAGCCATACAGCGAAGACGGAGGAGGACACCCTCGAGCCCCCGGAGGAGAGAGCGGCGAAGAGTGCAGCCGGAAGCAAAGGTCGAAAGGAAGAGGCCGGAGTTCCCCAAAGGAGGGGGACAGTGGAGACCCATCAGGGAAAAGAGAGAGGAGCGAAGGCCCACAGGGTGGGACCGTCTGGGAAAGAGGAGCGTTGGAAGGGGGCGCGCCTTGGAGCAGGGGACAGGCGGCTCCTGTCCCAGTCACAAGGGAGATTGTCCGCTGGGGAAGGCGCCTGCAGAAGCCAGGGAGTCAAGGGGCAGGGAAGGCCAGGGTTCACGGTGTCTTGTGGAGGGGTGCGGGACCGTGACCCGCAAGATGCAGTATCATGCCTACTTCGCACATCTGCCCAGGTACTTTGGTCCCCGGTTACCTTGAGGGCGCGCGCCCAAGCGAGACGTTATGGAGAAGGTGGTGCAGGGTCTACGCCAGTTGGGGGCATGCATCCTGGGACCGGGCACATCCATTGAGGAGCTACATTGGTTCTTCAATTGGAACGTCCGGCTGACCGAGAACTGTACCATCCATGAGGGCTCAATAGCAGGAATGAGGCACTTGTGCCGGGCACAAGGGTGCAGAGCGCCGGTCAAGTTCTCTCTCCACCCTCTGAATTCGCCAGCCTGTCTGAGGCAATGGAGGGTGCTACTCCACTTGCTGAACTTCATATCGGAGGACCAGAGGAGGGAGTTCCGGTTGTTCATGGTACCAACCCCATCGCAGTCAAGATGGACTGCCTGGAGCCAGTTCACCCAAGCCTGGGACAAGGAACTCATGGAGGTAGATGCTCCAGAAGAGATGTGGCTCCCGGAAGACCGCCCGGCCCCGGAGGAGGAAACTGGGGCTGCCCGGATGGAAGGAGCAACTGGGGGTGACCCGGATACGAGGTCGGTGGATGTGAAGAGTGGTGGCAGCCTGAGATGGAGGAGGCTACTGCTCAAGGGGCATCGGCATTGGGGCCGATACAGGAGGGCGAGGCCCAGGTGTTGGCTCCAGTGGAGCACCTGGTGGACTCGCACTTCCACCTAGACAGGACATGGAGAAGTACCTTCGGTGCAGCACCCCTGGGGACTACCCCAGATCTACTGCAAGCTGCTCCCGAAGTGAATCGCCGGATGGCACAACTTCCAGTCTGGGGAGTGCAAGTTAATTGTGATCCCCCCACTTACCCAAGCCAGTTCGGTGCAGATCCCCGGTATAGGACTGCTGTGGGGTTGCACCCCAAGTAGGTGGAGGCCCTCACCGACAGTGTCTTCCGGCAGCTGCTGAGGCTGTGAGGGAACGCGGCCTGCATTGTGGGGGAGATCGGCCTAGACCACTCCGTTCCAGCTAAGGAGTGGAAGAAACAGGAGCAGACACTGAAGGAGCTGCTACCCCACGAACCGGCAGGGAGGCCGGTAATTCTGCATGTAAGGGGCCCCAACGGAGATGAGGAGGCAGGAGCGACATATGCCCAGGTGATGCAGCTCATACTGGCCCATCTACCTCAAGAACAGCCACTGGTTGTCCATTGTTTCTCGGGGAGGGGGGGGGGAGGGAGAGGCTCCGGGAGTGTGTAAAATGACTGGGCCTGCCCTCAGGAGGGAGGGTGCGCGCCTGATCCTGATTGTCCTGAGAAAAAGGCGGAATCCAATCAAGGAATGATAAACAATAGATTGTGTTCCCCCAGGAAAGGATGTTTTTACGGTAGCCCCTCAGTGAAGGGGTTTAATGGCTATGAAATCCGCGGGAAGGAGCCTAGAAAACGGAGGGGGTGTGGTGATCGGAGCTGTGCGCCGGAAGCCCCGAGGTCATGACCCCAAGGCGGAAGGAGCCGGAGATTGCCGATCACCAGCGAGAGTTCGTGGAAGCCATTATCGTGAGTATGTCGACTAGCTGCTAAGTAGAATAAGTTCCCTCAGTAAAGTAGGCATGTTTACCCGGTGGCCTCTGCGACCGACTCTACTAGGTGTATAAAGCGTTAGTGAAGGAGGAAATCACTTCATGTACAAAACATCTCTAAATCAAAGAAAGAGTGCTAGCAAAATCCTGTGTAGCCATGTCAGCGGGGCCGCCATTTTGAAAGAAAGTGATGTCACACGTAAACATCGTTGCACATGTTAGGTAATTTCTTGGAGGTGAAGCTCGGTTGAACAAGAGTAAACGCAATGGCCGATATCATTCCGACTGCACTTTCAGTATTGTGATTTATATTTTTCGTTCAGATACTTTTTCATGAAACTAATTTCAGTATCTACATATATCCTAGTTCAGCATGACATCATATGTGGTATGCGTTTTAATTCCTCCAAAGTATTTGATTGTTTGAATATTTACACTGGAAATTGACTCAGTAAGTGTACTATAGGATCTATCACAGTTTAAGTATGTACACAATCGTTAGAGGATCACACGTAGCCATTACTGCCACATGTGCTCAATATGCTGGGAAAAATATTGCAGCTTCATATGAACAGTCTAATAAACAGCGATTTAATTCAAACTGATAGTATAAATGAAAATGATTTGTACATTTTCTGTGTAATTTTATAGCCGTACGCAGATCCAGGACCACCCGGATCTCTGTTATTTGTTACCAGGGCTCAAAGTAGACAGTTTCGAAAAATCCAAACCATACATTTATAATTGCCGAAATAAGTTTCCGAACTGTTGATCCCTTGACCTTTTTTCAGCATTCATAATTTAAATCTAACAAAAACAACGGAAACTATGACTTTTTAGCCCTGGATATTGTTATGATCATGGTGACAACAACCCAGAAACCTAATACAAATATTTATCCTCAGACTACTGTACGTTCTGAGTACGTATATGAGTAGTTTTCAAAATTTGGTTCTCATGAAATGACAAAATGAAATGACTGAAAAGTTATTTTTTTTCATTCTTCAAATAGCATCATACGCTATTGCTCCTCCTAAACATAACAGAACTCAGCCTTAATTGCAATTATTTCTTTAAAAAATATGTCGTTTTCTCAAATCACCAAATTTACATTTCTTTCCCATAACAACACTTTAGATGATGAAACATGTTATAAAAATAATATTTCTAGCAATATTGTGTGACAGACATGAAGATACGCTTAGATTGTATGTATATCCACATAAATGTTTGAATTTGCATGGATTTCTTTGCTCAGATAAGTTTGTATGTATACTTTCTAAAAGAATCAAACATAGAACTAAGTTTCCAATTTGGATTTTTCAGCAAAACCTCACCCAAGAAAACATTTTGTTACATTAATGGTAATGACAACATTCATACTCCTTGATACATTATTTTTAAATCAATATCATTACTTTAAAACCTTGAAAAAATACAAAAAATATTGTTACAGGAAAGATATGCCTGTTACAGGAAAGGCAAAGAATGTCACTCAGCAATCTGTTTATCACATTATATAAACATCAATATATTGAACCAAAGAGTGTGAGTTTACACATGCTTACACCTAAGAATATATTAAGACATATGCATATTTTATACAAAAATCCTCTGTGAACGTCTGTGTTTTACTCTACCGTAACATACACATTCATTACAGTAACAGAATAAATTCTTTACTGTAACGGTTGGATTTCATTATAGTATGTACATACAGCAAATGCTGTTAATTGCATACACATACGGTAGAGAATAATATTCGTGTAATGATTACTCCTACATGGGGTAAGATATTAGTAAAACCTTGAACATGATAATCACAGTGACAAATATATTCTTTCCCGTAACAGTTACCATTCTCTGCTGGAAATATCACTTATCTTCTGTTTTTCACATTGTATAAACATAATAATATGTTGAAACAAAAGTGTGACAGGTTCATACCTAATAATATATTAAGATACAAGTTTATATTATACATCGTTTCTGTTTAAATGTCTGATTTTTCTTCCCTGTTAAATTTTTAGCGTTACAGGAAAGATTGTTATAGGAAAGAAGTACATCAACATAAATTACATAATGAGGAAATTAATGCCCCCTCATAAAAAATTGGACTTTCCAAGTTGCAAATGTTTCACAGTTCAGATACAATCATGGAAACAAAATTTTGCAGCATTGTACATGTCAGTGCAACAATATTGTTACAGGAAAGACGTTTATTAAATATATGCTCCAAGTCCTTTCAGGGAATAGAACATCTGGAACTTTTGTCATCATGAGAACAGAGGAAGTGCCAAAGACCATGCAGAAGTTTGGGTATCTTGGCATCAGGGATCATACATTATTTCAAATATGAGGCTGTCGTTACGGGAAAGAACAGTATCTGAGGGACAGGTACAAAACATGTCTTATTTTAAAAAATTACAGTTAATACACTGGAAATCAGCCCCCGAAAGTTACCTAATTTAGTGAATTTGTATCAACAGAGATGAAAAACAAACAACACTCTGACTGAGGGACAAGGAAAACAGCTCAATTTTCGCCATTTTAAGGACTGTAATAAAAATCTGAATACATTTGTCCACAATTAAACATGGATATACAATATAATACCTTAATTTTCTTCTTGGGCTGAAATACATTTGAAGACATATTTATGTTATTGAGCAGGGACAAGAATTCCTGCATTTTTTGAAAATGTTTTGACTCGTATACCCAAAAACTATAAATAACGTTTGACAACGCAGAAAATAATGTTGTGAGGACGAGTTTTCGACTCCACAAAGAAAGACGTAATGGGGACTTTATATCTGCTGACGTTCTGGGCACGTAAACGTAACGTTGAGACAACGTTCTCAAAACGTACTTTTGTTAGCTGGGCAAGCCATATTTGAGAGATTCAATCGCACCATAGCTGAACGATTGATTTGCACATCAATATTCACGTGATTTAGAGGATCCCCAACATAGAAACACCGAATGGGTAGTACAACTTCCTCGTGTGGTTGACATTATGAATCATGAAGTAACTAGACTACTAGATATGAGACCAGTAGACGCAATCCGTATGAAATCTGTTGTATCAGAGGCAGCAGCGCCCTGTCGAAAAAAAGGGGAAAAAATCCAGTTCGCCCACTCGTTAGATATTTGTATCAACCTGGTGAATACGAGGCAGACAACCGTAAACGTGTGACAGATCCTGTCTGGTCTATGAAATCGTATAATATCGATCGAGTTGATATAAACACGGGGAAGCCTAACCTGTACTTCCTGGTAAATGGACCTCGTAGAGGGTTTGTACATGAATAATTACAAATCATACTTTGATCTTTAACAAGCAGTTAACTTCACCTATGTAGTCTTTTTTCTTCAAATAAATAAGCTGAAATCGTCTTCTATCCGCGCTATGGGCTTTACACAGTCGGTAATGGCCTTTCACCCCTATTCCACACACCGAGCAAGTGTAATTAGTACAATCTTTACGGTGACGGCGTTCAGGTGGGATCGGTAAAAAGAGTGACGCTGTGCCGGTGTAAATCTGAGTAATAGTAGAACCTATAACTTTTGTCATCTCAGCCCCGAGTTGTGTCCCATACCTAGCGTATAATGTATTGATTTCCTCGTCCAACATTTTCAGCTTATTTGTCAGCAAGTGATGATATCTCCTAAATATTGTTTTCCCTAACCACCCACGACTAGTGTTATCAGTCTGGCTTGCTGCTTGTTGTCCTTCTGTTCCTCTGCAGATAACATCTGCTATAGTAATTCATCACACTCCATTTTATATAATGATACTCTAGTTTTTATTTTTAAAAAATAAAATGCAACACACGCTAAACAAGCAGAGATAAAGGTTAATTTACACACGACTAGAACTTCAAAAACAGGCATTTTACTAAAATATTACTAACATTTACTAAAACATTACTAAAATTACAAGGTAATCACTAAAACATTGCTAAAATTACTAACATTTACTAATATTTACTATTAACGCAGGACCCACACCTTCACTGGCTGGTCGGCTTTCAACACAAGCTTGGCATGTTTAGTTTCAGCGAGCTGTTTTTAAACCCATTCTCGTTCAGGTTTACTCATCACATCATCCTCTCTCAAACACTCCTCGAACAAATCCCTGTCCTTGCAGTGAAATAATGCCACCCAACGCGTCTGCTCTCTCAAAGTCTTTCAACGCTGAGTTGAATTTCTGCGTCAGCACCCATATGCTAAAGGCTAAATATGACAGCATGTCTCTCTTTTTTGTTATTTCTCTGTTAGCACTGCAGTCGTCCAGGGTGAACAACGTCGGTATTCCTTTAAATTTGTTGTGAAACAATGTTAAATACTCTTGTAAACGTGTTCCCGGGTTGCCTCTGTGTCCGTCCGGGTCCGTCATCACACAAGCTTTTTCCTTGTACGTTTTATTCGTGTCTATAGTAGGGCACAAGATAACGATTTTATCAAATACTTACTTATAATACCCCTCCAACAAATCCAATACAAAAACAGTCTTACCACAATCCGTCTGCCCGCATATGATAGCGCAGTGTGGATTGTGCCCCACACCCCAGTAGACTTGTGTAGGTGATCTTGGTGTTTGGCTCCATGAAAACCTTGATCTCAACTTCACGGCCAAGGAAATTGCTAAGTCAGCACACCGTGCCATTGGTGTAATAGCATGTAAATTTATAGCCTGTGGAGGTATGGCTTACGAGGTGTTCAACAAGCTGTATGAAAAACATGTACAACCGATTCTCTCATATGAAGCTGCGGTGTGGTGCGCAGGTAAGTTTAGTTGCATAAATGCGGTGCAAAACCGAGTATGTAGGTTCTTTCTCGGGGTGGGCAGTAAGTCACCTAACTTATCAGTTCGAGGAGATATGGGGTGGACTTCACCTTTTACGAAGCAAAAAATAGAACTGTTACGACTGTGGTACTACCTACAAAACTGTGACATTAAGCGAGTGAGTAGTAAAATCAATATGTGGTCGCTAAATGTTCGTAAATCATGGGCTAAAAAGGTTTACACACTTATTAGTTCGTGGCAGTTGCCTATTTCAGACTTGTTCAATTTAAGACCTTTAGACATAAACTACATTAAGGCCTGGCTTATATCGAATGGTCACCATGATAGAGCGCTCTCCAACGGCAACAAACTTAGAACATACAGACTTTCTAAGAATTCACTTAATACTGAGTCATATGTTCAACTCATCATGGACCGATCGTGTCGAAGTTCACTCGCTAAATTACGTACATGTACTTTACCCCTTGAAGTAGAGACTGGGAGATTCTCACGACCAATTGTCCCTTTGGACCAAAGGATTTGTAAAATGTGTGACTCTAAAGTAGTCGAAGATGAAGTTCACTTAATAACCGTATGCGAGTTTTATTCTGATTTAAGATATGATTTATGGGAACACGTTACCTCCTTGGAGCCCTACTTCCCGAATCTCTCTCCACTGCAACAAACTTGTTACGTAGTGAATACTCCCTGTGTAAATAAATTCCTAGCCACCCTTGTTTACAACATGTACAGGCGTCGTCAACTTTATGGCAATCGTTAGCGGGTTTCCATCAGTGCTACACATTGTCTAATAGGTACGGGAGTATAGCTCGACATATCAGTTTATTTGAACATTTACTTCTATTATCTGTGTTTAATAGTAGGCCAGTAGTGTACCATATCACCCTGGCGCCTTTTTCAAGATGGCAGCACTTCCTGTCACGTGATCCGTGACTTCCGGTCAAGGGAGATAACTCGTGTTTCCGTTTCCGGTTTATGCGTGCGGTTCTGGATGACGTCACTACCGGTTCCGCGTGGTGCGTGCGCACGACGATGACGTGATCGCGCATGACGTCAAGGATGACGTCGCATCCGGTGGGATCTCGCGAGAGGAGACGTGTTACAAGATGGCGGCAGCAGACGGACGGGACGGGACAGGACGGGACGGAACGAGGGAGGGAAGGGAAGGGGGAGAGGAGAGGGGAGTGGGGGAGAGGGAAGAGGACGACGGCAGCTAATAAAGCTGGTTCAAGCGTTAAAGCCTGTATGTCAAGTTTTCTTTTGGGGAGTGTTTGGGGTGGCCCTGAAAAGTGTGATGGTAACCCACGGTTAACACTGGCAGAGGAGATCGAGTCCTCAGAAAACAAATTTTCCGGGGCAGGTATTGTCATGAAGAGGTTGTGCTTGTTGGATGGATAAGTTTTCAAACAGGTAGGACAGGATCATTCGCCATTTTCTGCTAACTTTCGGATGGAATCTGATGTCGTTTCTGTCGTCCCTGTTGTTGTTGTTGTTGTTGCTGATGGTGGTGTTGTAGTCGGCGGTGGTGACGTGATCGGCATGTCTGTTTCTGTTAGCAATGATGCAAACGTGTCTGATCCCGTTGGAGGTGGGGTGAGTGTGGCCGCCAGCTCTTCTACTGCCGTGGTGGGTTCAGTCGTTTCTAACCTGTTGATGCGAGCTTTCACTTGAAGGGTGGGACTGCATCTGAGACATTGTTTCCAAACACATTTTGTTTGGTAGGGTGCAGGTCTGATGACTTGTGACTTGATTCTGATGTGTCACTGCACAAAACATTTTGGAGCTTACATAGGCGACCCATCGATGATGTACCAACGTTACATCGATGAGGTGGTAACGTCATCATGGCACGTGAGGTCGTGACGTGACGTCATGGTCGTGGGGTGTTGTCCTGTGGTTGGCTGAGTTCTCCTATATAGGAGGAGGAAGAGGAATGGAGCAGACAACCATGGAAGAAAACTGGGATTTGGAGCTCATGTCATTGGCACCATCTTCGGCCCCACCACCATCACTGCCAGGATGGCAATGCACCCAGTGCCACGGGTGTTTACCTGTGTACGCCAACGGGACCAATGCCTATAATGGCATGTTCTTTTGCGTGTACTCTGGTACGGGACTCAAGGACAGTTATATGCAGCACCTCACCTATGGAAGCAAGTGACCCGTCAAGAAAACCAAGCTAGACATTCCCCCGTGCCAATGTACGATGCCGCCCCTGTGGTCGCCACAACGAAAAAAAAAGGTCCTTTTCAGGACCACCCACATCTCACTAAAGAATGCTTTCATGCTATGACAATCATAACAAGACACGTAAGTTTTATTTCTTCAACGTTTTATTTTCCCCGCTAACATGAACTATTGTGACAAAAGAGTCAGGATTAGGGGCGTCCCTGATCTTTTGTTTACAAATGGTATGAACTCGAACATGAAGAGAACATCAGAACTTAACGTTCTTAACAGAACGATAAGGTTGTGTCCTTTGACCGGGCTGTGGATCCTGGACGTTGTTGTTGTCATTGTTGTCTGGCAGGCGTGTGGGTTGAAACCAACGTCTTCAACGTTCTTCATTGACGAGGGCAGCATAGGGATCAAACTGTTCCATTACTTTGTCGAAAGTCCATCCATGGGCACGATGAGCCAGCACAAACAAACAGTACATTCCACATGAGGCAGTGAACCAGGTTTGAACTGACATTCCGAAAGTCGGGATGCAGTTGGTAGAGGTCGATGCCATAACTGTCAAAGTAGTCAAAGACGCCCGGTGCTGGACGATACACGCACACCCAGTGTTCTCCCGGGAGATGGCCGGGCTCCGTGTTGACAATGTAGGCTTTAGGATAAGGCATGGTGATGGGAAAGTGATCTCGGGCAAAAGTCCCTTGGTAAAGGGGTTGCAGCAGGGGGTCCTGCTGGACATAGGCGTTCACATGTTTGATCGTCAAGCCCGTTGTGTCATCCATCCTTAGACCATCAGAGTGTTGCGGAACCAATCAATTTCCAATACGCTTTGAATTCTTGTCAAGGCGTCATCTGTGACAGGTCGCGTTGTCTGTCGGACATGTCAGAAGAGGACATTGCAGCAGAGCTCGTAGATCAAGGTGAGACAGGTGTAAAACGTTTCACCATCAAGAAAGAAGGCATCATCTCTTGATCTCTTGACATTTTCTCGCTCATCCATACCTCAATCCATTAAAGCAGGATACTTTAATATCGCAGTGGACGTGTATGTCCCCAGTCCACTCCGGTGCTATAAGTGCCAGAAGTTTGGTCATGGATCAAACTCTTGTCGTGGTTCTGTGATATGTCCTCGTTGTAGTGAGAGCCACGACAACAGAGATTGTGACAAGGAGTTGAAATGTGCGAACTGCCATGGTCAACATGGCGCTTCATCAAAATCCTGTCCGGTGTGGCAGAAGGAAAATTGTATAACGAGATTGAAATGTGGAAAAAAACGTTTCTTACCTGGAAGCAAAGAAACTTTTCCAAACGCACACCTCAAGCACGTTAAATGTTTCTTATTCTGCAGCTGTCACTCGCTCTGTGTCAACGTCCTCTGTTGCCTGTCAGACAGATTTGACGTGGGTCAAGTCTGGGCAACCTCATGTTTCAGTCTCAGTAGTGAAACCTTCTAGTCCAGTCGTTCAGACTACGTCTGATTCTCAGACTGAGAAACAGCCTGAGACACAGTCTAAAACTGTCAACAAACAGCAAGCTTCAGTTAATTCATCAAAAACGAAAGGAAAAAAAAATAAACAGAAAAGAAACGCCTTCCGTCCCTTTACCTTCAGAGCTTCCTCTGGAGAACCCCATTGGGACAGAGGACAAGCGGGGGAATAGCTCTTCCTCCCATTCACGAGCGAGATCTCCAACTGAGCCACCATGACTCACTTGTCTGATATAATTCAGTGGAATTGCAGAGGATTAAAGAGTAACTTCAACGAAATAAAATTACTCATTCAAGATCTTTAACCGTCAGCATTATGTCTTCAAGAGACATATCTTCAAAATACTGATACCTTCACCTTAAGACGATTTAATGATTACCATTCCTTTTCTCCTCCTGGCACTAAAGCTACTGGAGGTGCTTCTATTTTGGTACATCAGAGTGTCATTCACAGCCCCGTTACCCTAAATACGGATCTT
Source organism: Haliotis asinina (assembly GCF_037392515.1). Classification (NCBI taxonomy): domain Eukaryota; kingdom Metazoa; phylum Mollusca; class Gastropoda; order Lepetellida; family Haliotidae; genus Haliotis; species Haliotis asinina. The sequence goes on along the minus strand of NC_090283.1, from coordinate 7,714,611 downwards.
CAAGCTGTTGCTATTCGTCTGACACTGCACACTGCTCTGACACTGTGCAGGTTGTATATTCCTCCCTATTCCAATATTCAACTAACAGATCTTCAAAATCTGTACGATCAGCTTCCGAAGCCATGTCTCATCATGGGTGATCTTAACGGACACAACCCGCTATGGGGAAGTGTCCATACTAATAGCAAAGGTAAAATTCTTGAAGACTTTATTTCAGATAATAACCTGTGTATATTTAACGATGATTCAGCCACTTATTTACATCCAGCTACGAGAGCATGGATCTGTCTTCCCTGGATCTGTCATTCTCTGATTCCAACTTATATAATGAATTTGAGTGGATGGTACATGATGACCTCTGTGGGAGTGACCACTTCCCCACCATTCTTAAAACAATTAACCCTCGTGATGATCCACCTTTGTCAAGAAGGAACTTTGCCAGGGCTGACTGGTCATCATTTGAGGCCATGTGTATAGAAAACTTAAAACATGACGCATCTGTGAACAGCGAAGATCCTATACAATTGTTTTCCGATATAATCAGTGCCATTGCTGACCAAACGATACCCCAATCCTCTGTAATTCCACATATTCGTAAACCATGTTTTACTAATGACTATAAACAGGCCAGAAAGAGTAGGAAGAAAGCAGAAAAGTATTTTCCTCGCCATCCTACAGTTCATAATTTAGATAAAGTAAAAATTGTAAATGCCAAGGCTCGACGCACGTTTAAACAAAATAAGCGTCAGTCTTGGAGGAACTATATTTCTAACATTAATTGACGTACACCTATTTCAAAGGTGTGGAACATGATTCAACGAATAAAAGGCAAAGGTTCTAAATCTACTGTCCGTCATCTGCGGGATGGTGACAATTACTTAACTGATAAAAAGGACATTGCCAACAAGCTTGGTGACTCTCTCTCCAAACATTCTTCCTCGTCTAATTACGTCCCGGAATTCCAAAAATATGAGAAACAACAGGAGAAGAAGAAAATAAATTTTACCTCAAACAATGGTGACGACTATAATGAATTATTCTCATTACATGAGGTCCACACTGCCCTTGAGCAAGCTCGTGATACAGAAGCAGGAGCCGATAACATACACTATCAACTCTTGAAACATTTACCGGAATCATGTTTGGAAACACTTTTAAAATGTTTTTATTCAATATGGACTTCAGGGAATTTCCCATCTTCCTGGCGTAATGCCATTGTCGTCCCGATTCCAAAACCTGGCCGAGATCATACTGATCCATCTAATTACAGACCAATCTCTTTAACGAGTTGTGTGTGTAAAACCATGGAGCGAATGGTAAATAATCGATTAACTTGGTATCTTGAAACCAATAAACCTATCACAGATATTGAATGTCGTTTTAGGAAAAATCGTAGTACCACTGATCATTTGGTACGATTAGAATCCTTTGTTAAGAATGCTCTCATAAATAACCAACATGCAGTATCAATATTCTTTGATCTCGAAAAAGCCTACGATACAACTTAGAAGCATGGCATTCTCAAGGATTTATACGATTTTGGTTTAAGAGGCTGTTTGCCTCTTTTTATATCAGAATTTTTAAAAGGCAATTTAAAGTCCGGGTAGGTTCAACCCTGTCTGAACATTACAGTCAGGATCAGGGTGTCCCACAAGGGAGTATTTTGTCTGCAACACTGTTTAGCATCAAGATAAACAGTTTATCCAGAGTTGTAACTGATTCAATTGATGGATCTCTTTTTGTGGATGATTTTAATATTTCCTGGCGTGGTAAAAATATGCATACTATCGAACGACAACTGCAGCTGTGTTTACATAAAATAAATAAATAGTGTCTTGAAAACGGCTTTAAATTTTCTAAAACTAAGACTAATTGTATACATTTTTGTAGAAAATATAAACCGCATAGAGACCCTGAACTGTTTCTCAATGAAACTCCCATCAAAGTTGTAAAAGAGGCCAAGTTCTTGGGTTTAATTTTTGACTCTTTTAACGTTTTTACCACATATGAAATCCCTCAAAACTAAATGCCTGAAGGCACTTGACTTGTTTAAAGTTGTTTCACATTCTAAGTGGGGAGGGGATCAAGCTACCCTCCTACACCTTTATCAATCATTGGTCCGTTCCAAACTTGATTATGGCTTCATTATATATCGTGGAGCCTGTAAAAGCAACCTAAAACTTTTAGATTCTGTTCACCATCAAGGCCTCAGATTTTGCCTTGGCTCTTTTCGAACATCACCTGTCGACAGCCTCTATGTCGAGGCTGATGAACCATCTCTTAATCAACGCCGTATAAAACTAACCTTACAGTATGTAACAAAATTGTGTTCCAACAAATGAAACCCTGCATATAACTGTGTCTTTAATCCTTTGTATGAGGATTTGTATAACCAGAAGTCTTCTCTTGTTCCGCCTCTTGGCACAAGAGTGAAACCTTTCATTTCTGCTGCTGGCATTCAGTTAGAAAATATAGCTCCGTCCTGTTTACTTTCTTCTCCTCCTTGGCAATTGGTGAGACCACAAGTTGACCTTACACTGACAACATTTAAAAAAATCAGAGACTAATGAATTACAATATAAACATGAATTTAATCAATTAAAAAGTAAATATAATACATATAAATCCTTATTCACAGATGGATCCAAGGATGATGGTGCAGTGGTTTGTGCCACGGTTACTGGGTCCAAAACAATCTCTTCCCGATTACCGGATCACAGCTCCATTTTCACAGCTGAAGCACACGCCATATTAACAGCTCTTAAATATATTGAAAGACACCCTAAACATAAACAGTATGTAATATATTCAGACTCTTTTTCTTGCCTTCAGGCTATTAAAAATATTTGTTCTAAACATCCACTTTTAATAGAAATTATTGAACTGTGTAATAATCTTGCTACTGGCCAATACGACCATGTCAGAAACAACCCAATTATTCGTACACGGTGCGTGTAGACGTCGTAGACGTCCACCATGTAGAGACTACCATCAGCACAGTCGAAGCCAACCTGCCACCATTACGAGCATGTTGAATGTGGAGGTCAGGACGTTGATGCATGATCCAGTTGAGCCAGTGGAGACACTGAACAGAGTACCGACGCTGTGGACGATAACCTTGAGGCGGTATGATGGCGATGGTGCGGGGCTCCAAAAACAGTTTTCGGAAGGTGAGCATGCAAGCCATGGTAAAGTCACTGCTTCGTAGAAAGGGTCCACGTCATTTTGTTGGATGAACATGTGGCGGAAGGCAGCGCAGCCTCGATGCAAAATGTCAACGTCACTCTGGCAGTAAGTCAACAATTCTTCATCCAAATCGAAGACAGCTCCTTCAGCCACGCTTGCTTTGTACCAGGCTAAGAAGCTTTGCGTTCAGCATGACACATGCTGTCAGGATCGTAGGTGGACACGGGAGGATAAGGACCCACATAGCCTTGATGAGCTTCGGTGTTGAAAAAGTGAGGAAAGTATCCTTTCTTGAGTTCCGTCAATCCAAAGGTTTTTGGAAACTGTTTTTGAGCCATCGTGAGATAATTGAGAGAATCCTTGAAGACGAGGCGACCCATGTTCATTTGTAAGATCAGGTTCCCTCGTAGGATGATCTCGGGTGCTTTCACAAGATGACAATGAAAGTACTGCTGGAGCAGGTGTCCATCATACCCACAGTAGTTGAGAGCAATGACGATGACGTCATCATCGTCAATGGCAAGGTCTTTCTTTTCTTCTTCTTCTTCTTCTTCCTCCTCCTCCTCTTCGTCGTGTTGTTCAACATCATCTGCGGATGGTGGTTTGGAGCATTTTTTCGAGGGCTGGTGGTTTGATGATGGTGCCTTCCGTTTCTCTCTGGTTTTCTTATCCGCCAGACTGAGCAGCCAGTCCCCCACGTTCTTCAAGGTTGTCGCCCTTCGAAACACTTTGATGTGGCTAGGTCCTTCTCCTTCTTTGCGCCATGGACACTTTTCGCAAAGTTCACTCGAGGCCTCGGAAATACATTTACGGATCCCAGATGGACGACACACCAGTTGGGAACATGTGTACCTTGATCCTGAGTACATTCAAGGTCATGAAAGATAAATTGGCGCTGTTGTCGTTCTTTGTCTTCATCACTGTTTTCACCATCTTCTTCTTCATCGTGTTTGGTTGATTCGATGACGGCATGTAGCACTGGTGGTTTTGTTCGAAGGGCTCTTTACAGATCTTGCAATCGCGATTTGTGCCGCACTTGTGGGCCATCCCCTTGATTTTTCTCACGTTCGCTTTGGCATAGCAGTGATGACAAGTGTGAATGGTGGAGCAAGTGCTTCGATGCTTGGCAGAGGCTGTTTGATGACGTTGAAAGCAGTATTGGTTGTGAAACCATCCTCCGCATTGAAGGCAGAAGAGCCCTTCGTTGTCCACGTCACCACACAATCCAGGACACTGACACCAGGAACAACAAAATTCCTGGGTGCAGCGATGATCTTGCGGGTTGCTGTATCCTTGGTCACAGGTTTCGCAGTAGTAGGGACAACCTGTGAAAGCCGTCATGGACGTGATGACGTCATAATGTTGGTGGTGGTAATACAAGTGCAGGATCTTGATCGGTTGAGGCACCTCGCTCTTGTACAGGAGACGATTCATGACATCTTGGGAGTAGATTTTGACTTGATAATAAGGTGCCAAACGTTGACTAAACTGCCCCCACGTGGCATGTCCTGTACACGGACCTTCGGGGATCTTCAGTTGATGAAATAAGGCCTTGACTGCTTTCAGTTGAGCTGGTTTACGATGGTCGCATAGGTACTTCCATTCCTTCGCCCATTCCTTCGTTGCGGGATCCGGTTTGTGAACATGGTGGCTGGCCACCATGAGGGCACGAGCAAAACAGAGTGGATCGTTTTCATTCTTGATTTGAACGATCCATTGTTTCCTTTCTAGGAAAGTGTTTAAGCCAACAATGTGTCTGGGTCGCCCGTATCCCTCGCCCATGCATTCGGGATCGTCAACGTGGAGCAAAAAAATGTCCATGCTGTCATCGATGTTCAACTCATGGTTGCTTTGTTGAACTTTTCCTACCTGAGCCAAAATGTTCTCTCTCTGGAGCTCGTCCATGCGACGTAACGGGATTCGGATGTCGGAATCCAGAGCGGGGTGTTCTAAACTCAAACCGACCCGATCACCATCATGGCCGTTCACACGGTCTCTCAGCTCTAACAAAACAGCATCAAACTGTTCTCGGAGAACGACGGGTAAATGTTCAGGTTGGAGACGCTGTCGCCAAGCTGCATTGAGCTGGAGCTTGAACCGATGGGTGGCTGTCCGGAACTTCTTCAGCATTCTTTTGGGTGCTCCAGTTGGTAGGGCATGGGCTTCTCTTCCTTTTCTTCTGCTTTAAGTTCATTGTTGTTCGTGGTCGTTGACGGCATGATGAGAACTGACAAGACTCACGCGGAGCTGGCTTTATATACGCGTCACCCTATGACGTCACCGTAGGTTGAGCAGTGTGAGCCAGTGCTGGGCAGTGTTGGTCAGTGTCGGCCAGTGTCGGGCAGTGTCAGCCAACCATGAGTTCGTGGAATGCACCTGGAGTTCATGGAGTGATTTTGTTTCCAAGGGGCAGGCCCATGACGTCACACATACCTATGACGTCGCGTCACATGAGGCCAGTGACGCCGATTGGCGGTTCGCGCCAGTGTGGTCGACTCAATATAAACCCGAGGTTTACAAGCTTTCCTCGTCAGTTGCTGACTGAAGCTTGAAGCATGCAGACGTCTCCCGCCGTTGCCGTTGCCGTCGCCGTCGCAGTCGCCGTCGCCGCTTCCTCTGTGTCCTTTCGTTGCCGTCTGTGCAAAACAGATGACCACAGTTATCTGCACTGGACCAAGGTGACCTGTACCGAGTGTGGTGTTCAAGGGCATCGTCATTACATATACCCAAAGAAGACCAACAACGGCAGTACCAACAAGCACGATAACGACACGTGTTACAACTGTAAAAACGAAGGTCATCGCATTTACGACTGTCCGTCTGCGGCCGCCGCCACCATCTTGAAACACGTCTCCTCTCGCGCGATTGCGCGAGATCCCACCGGATGCGACGTCATCCATGACGTCATGCGCTCGCACACCGTAACGCACGTCATCGTCGTGCGCACGCACACGCACGCATGGGACGGAACCGGTAGTGACGTCATCCAGACCCGCACGCGTACACCGGAAACGGAAACACAAGTTATCTCCCCTTGAAACACGTACGCGGAGAACAACATGGGGAAACTGAACGAACTCGACGAGCATATCCCTCGTGAAAAAGCTAAACTCAGTGAAACGGAAGACGATGATATGAAGCGTGGTATGACGGAACGAATTAGTAATTTAGAAGACAAGAGACGCACGCGATTAGAATCCGCTTCCTCGAATCGTGAACAGCTTCGAACTCAGATCAATCGCATTCGGGAAACCATCGATAGAATACTGAACGAGGATGCAACATTAGCCAACAGGATTAGAATTTTATTCCGTGGGCAAGGTATCACTATTGCCAGCGTTCTGACAGCATTGGGTTTGATTATATCAACCATTGTAGTTTAGGTTCCTGGAGGGGGCTCTGTGGTGGGTTCCCCAACAACCCCAAGTGGTGGAGACGTCAGAGACTGGATACAAAACATCTGAAATCACTCGGGGAGAACCTGGCTAAACTCGCTGATGAGGTCGCAGAAGTCCTTCCGGGTATTCAAGGAAGCATCGTCTGGTGGTTGCTCAGCCCACTGAGTAAAACCGTCACGTGGCTTGGTCAAAATCTTACAGTTAAGGAATTTATAATCAAATTCACTATTGAATTATAAACCATATAAGACACAATCCGACCGCGACACCTCCAACAGTCAGTGCTGTTTTATAATCGATGTGTTGCTGGTTGACCTCGGGTTAATACCGAATTCATTACAGATCCTTGCATAAGTCTATCCTACGGGTTAAGTCTTTGAATGTCTTTGTTGAAGCCCTGGACATCCTTCGCAGCAAGTTAGCCAACCGGATAGATGACTTGGACACCCAGCTCACCATAGACAGCATCATCAACCTCGCCCGCAGCTGCTTTGACACCTCCTACTTCACATTCAATGGTAAGATATACAAGCAGATCCACGGTCTCCCCATGGGCTCACCTCTTTCTCCTCTCATTACAGAAATCTTCATGACCTCCTTCGAGGAAGCAGCCCTCTCCACAGCTCCGTTCCAGCCCCTCTGTTGGTACCGCAAAGTCGACGACACCTTCACCACCATCGCCTATGACAACGACCCCAATGAGCTCCTCAACCACCTCAACGACCAACATCCAAGAATCAAGTTCACCATGGAGACTGAGACCAACCAACACCTGCCCTTCCTTGATGTATCCCTCCACACCACAGACGATGGACTTAGAACCTCAGTATACCGCAAGCCGACGCACACCGACCAGTACATCCACTACAACTCCTGCCACCACCCTCAGATCAAGCAAGCTATCATCGCCACCCTTACCAGACGTGCCAAAGCCCTCTGCCACCCCGATGCCCTAAACAATGAACTGGACCACCTCAGAAAGACATTCACCACACTCAACGGGTACCCTCCCCAGCTCGTCACAGCCACCATCAACAAGACCCTTAAGGACCGAGAACCCCGCCCCAAACCTTCTCCATCACCCATCAGAGTAACCATACCCTACTTTGGCCCCATCAGTCATCAAATATCACGCCTCATCAAGACCAAAGCCAGCATCGATGTCACCTTCTCCAGTGGCAAGACCATCAAGACCTACCTAAAAGCCAACGGTAAAGGACCCAGCTGTGAACACCCTAACCCGAGAGGATGCATCTACCAGATCCCTTGCAACTGTGGCGACCTATACATTGGAGAAACGCTGAGACCAATCAACACCAGAATGAAGGAACATCAGACCTCAGTCAGGAAACTCGACCAGAAATCGGCCATCTCTGAACATATTCTCAAGAACCCTGAACACTCAATTCGATGGGAGGACACTAGGATACTATCTACCAACAACAACAACTGGCGCCAAAGGAAACTGCAAGAGGCCATCGAGATCCGGAGACAGAAACCAGCCATCAACCGCGACCAAGGAGTGTACCTACCAAGTGCCTGGGACTTATTGATAAATTAATCTCATCTACCTGTGTACATTCTATCTATGTAATTCATGTATAGTCTATCTACCCGAGTACATACTTGTGTTTGTACATCACCAACCCTCATGTAAACATGCTCACCCCCTATCGTGTGTTATGTACATCATCCTATCATGCGTAATGTATCACCATTGGCTTCCATCCTTATCCCCAATCATCTTATCCCCAATCATGTTATGTAAACATATCCAATCAACTGTAATGCATTACCATTGGCTTCCATCATTGTTATCTTAACTATCGGCTTCCTATCAGTGCTTGTTTATACTAGCTTTCGTTAACTCATTCCACTTGTTACTTTGTTATTGTTTTACCTGTACATATAAATACACCTCTGTATCCCTTTCTCAATCACCTGATGAAGGAGTAAGCATCAACTCCGAAACGTTGTGTTCTCTCATAAAGAAGTTGATATCCATAAAATCTTCATTCTTATCCTACGGGTTGTTAGTTACATTCTACGCCTTATCCTATGGAAGCGGGGCGCTGATCTCTTTGAGGCTACGCCTGATCTGGTAGTATACGTGAAAAGTGAAAACAGATTTACTCAAGGCATCACGCCTAGTGTCTGTCAGCGTCACGCCACACCCAGTCGTAGCGCAACATATAACGAAAATGAGTTGGTTCTGCCAAAACTGCATCGGGTTGTTAAACCATGCGTGGACAGATTTCACACCCGTGACCAATAACTTGTACTTTCTAAACACATCTATAAACTTGGTTTTGAAGTACGAACCATCTGCAACAACCATGATTTTCATATGTGTGAAGTCGGAGGCATTTATGTTGTCGTTTTCGGGGTAATGTACCTTGGGTTTACACATATTATTATATGTATAATTAATATTATAATATGTACATATAACGAACGGTGAGACCGTTCTGCTTATACATGCTATTGATAACACGTCTGGTCAACTCGAAATAGCGCTATGCGATATAACACATTACCCGTGATGACAAACATCAACAAAAAAAATAATAACAATAAGTTCTTCGTCGAAGGACGTAAATTTGAAATAACTGAAGGTTACTACAGTGTGTGTTCTCTCAGTGAAGAAATTTTCAAACCCTTAGGAGCTGAACTTAATATAAATAACTCAAATGGAACAGTGGTGTTAGACAACATCAATGGACCAAACACACTGAGACACAATCGACCGTTGGCTATCATGCTGGGAATGTCAACAAGCGAAATAGTTCTACCGTCACTGGTTTGAAATTACCAGATCTAATGCCATACCATGAGTTACGCGTTCATCTCGTTCCACGTTGTTCAGGGCTGTCCCGGTTAAAACAGAAAAATGCAATGAGGGCCGCACCGAGTCATTTTCGACGCGTCAGTATAAAAACATGTCAAATGGTAATATTTCTGAATTAAAAATATCATTTTTAGATACAAAAAGTAATACTCAAGTCTGTAAATATAGGATACCTAAGCGTAACACTACACATACAAAATGGCCAGTAACCAAGGGCCAGGAATACGAATAAAAAGATCCGTTAATACAAGTTTATTAGACCTAGGTGATACTAGAGGGTTTGATGATATAGGAACAGATGGTAAAATATATGCTTTTAACTTATGAATAGCATATACAAACGAGTTGACGTTCCAACCACCGGTGGATCTAGTTCTTTTAACCTAGATACACAGGATCTGAAAACAACAAACGATACGATATATTTCAAGACAACGCTGGTGAATGGAGAATATACCCATCATTCGGTGATAAATTGCTCGATTTCGACGACTTTGACGGACCAACAATCCTTCAACAAAACAAACCATACCATTTAATACACACTGACGACGACAAGTGGATGATGTTACCATCTCAATTTAACTGGCTTCTCAACAAAACACTATTTTCACCATACGTTTTCAGAAAACAGAATACGTTTTTAGAAAACAAAGACCACTACATAAACAAAGTCGTAAACATAACAAAGACCAATCTCGAATAGACCAGCCTTTATGCTGTCGTGTAAACCCGGAGAGAACGCGGTATTACAGTTGGTGTCTGAATTCGATGGTGTGACTACCCTCCTAGAAAACCTGGTGGATGGTACCACGTTGGCAATACCAGTCTTCCTAGGTGAACCACGGCAAAGCGATATTGAGATAGTTAAAGGAATCAAACTCCGGTAGACTGAAAGACACAAGGATAGTATTTGTTCAATTTACATGCGGGTGGGAGGCAACACACACAAGAGTCTGCAAGGTGTCACAGTGACAGTGGGAAACACTATATCTCTAGCCAAGATTTTCCTGACCGAGCACATCAATTTTATTGGTATGAAGTTCATACATGAGTCATTACCAGAAAAAAAATTTGGAAATTTTTTTCTAAAGTATTATATAAACAATTGCATACAATATAACACTCGGTGATCTAGGAGGCATAGAGGATTTTAATTCACCTGGTGAGGAAGCCATCCCATACCTCCTACACTTTAAAAACGACGTATACGAACGAATACCACTCACAGATTTACAGAGCTTAAATGGTTAATTAAAATAACACTAACCAACCCTTACATGCTTTTTAATCAAAATGATTTCGCTTCCGAAATTACTAACAACGGTGTCCTTCTCACGTCCTTTTATCCCTTTAAAGAAAATACTGTACAACTGTTACGAATACCAGGCCATACTGGCAACATGTTAGCCCCAGTCAACTTAAATGCCAGTTTAGTCATCCACATTATATACGATTACCAACGTGATTATTTTTCGGATTCATATGGTATGAAACCACACACAACACTAATTACAGGCGTATATCTAGCAGAGATTCCCGAGCCAAGATTACTTTTAGATGGTCTTAGAATAATTTGGTTTAAAAGGCATGAGAATAAACGTTGCCGAATCATAATAAAACACGGTTATCAACCATCAATAAGCCTCGATGGGGTTCATATTATGGAAGAAAACACACCTATTAATATCTCACCCATTTACCTGAACGATATTGTAAACTTTATAGGTTTTAAATATATCATTTAAAAATTAAATGGCAGATAATTAAAAATAATTCATAAACTATATTATAGACAAATAGAATGGGGCTGTACCCAGCCATAGATGAAGATGGAAATATAAAGGGAAGTGTAGATGGATTTCGACTTAAACAAATACGTGAAATACAAAATCGAGTAGAAAAAGAGCATGATATTCGGGCATCACTACATAAGAAATTCAATAGAACTTTAAACTACATAGCTGGTGCTGATACCACCCTAATGGCAACTAGCATGAGATTAGGAGCAGAAGGAGTTGGTTTGTTGACAACAGTCGTAGCCGCACCGGTGGTGTTAGGACTTGATTTAGCAGCCGTAGTGACAGGAAGTTGGATCGTTGTTTAAATTTGTATCTCGCAAATTGAATCATAAAGCAAAGAAACACGATGAAATTAGAATACTTGTTGTATCAAGGTTAAACACAATAGAAGATCATGTTTCAACCGCTCTCAAAGACAATGAAATCTCAGAAGAGGAGTTTCATTTGATCCTAGGCAAACTAGAGAAATACAACAAAAAGAAGGAGGAGATTAGGTCAAAGGTTCATAAATCTTCTATAAGTGATGACGAGAAAGAAATATATATAAAAGGGATACAACAAGCACAACAGTCATTTATTAAGAAAACCAATGGCATAGCAGAAGCTACACATTAAACTGTTTCGCTGAAATCAATATAGTTGGGGAGTCCTGCACACCCCGTGTTAGCCGACTTCAAGCCACCGTATCACCGCCCTCCATTTAAAAACACAGTGTACACTGTGCTCAGTCAGGCGCATCGACCTTATCGATCGTGTGAGTCCATATCACATTTAAACATTTATACTTTTATGAGTACACCATGACGACGCACGTAATTGATTTTATTACCGCTTGTGAAACAGCGATTGAGAATAAAATTTTCCCGGATTTAATAACGTACGATTGGGATAGAAATGCATTAACAACGATGGAAGCGAGATATGTAAAAATATATTTTAATAAGAAACTGCTGAAGCTCAGATTCACAGATGAAGTTCAAGAGAATAAAATTATGACTAAAGCGAACTGCCCTCATGGGCTATCGATTTCAATCATGAAATTTACACAAGATAACCGAGAATCCCCATTATTTAAAGCTGTAGAGCAATTGAGGTAGAAATTGCAACAAAGAGCTCACCACAAAATGGAATCGAGAGTTATGATCTACCTCTGTTTACACAAATTCAAACTACTCTGAAAGGTGGAGCTGTGTTAGAAAATCCAATCCTCAGGTTGAAAATACAAGAGCTACCGAATTCATCTCAATTTGCTGATTATGTGAGATTGTATGATAGGAGTAAACCAGTCATCGTAAAGAATAGAATTGTTGGATATCATCCATTAATGGACACTAATAAAGAGCCAGATCAGAATAACATTCATGGGCTTCTGAGCAAAGGAATGACATATTCGGGTGTAGTCGATGTGTGTTCTTTGTATATGGGGACGATGTTTAATTCACTCGGTGTGAAGTTACAAACTGCGATTGTAGAACAAAGTGAGGAGAAAAAAATTCTAGACGAATTACACGACATATATGTGGGGGTTTCAGATGTCAACCTTGGGTACAGGTAACCATATGTCTGGAATAAAATGTGTTCGTCTTCATCACGGTCCCATTTTTCCACCACTCATATGTTAAAAAAAATAAAAGATACAGACTACTTAAGTCCACACTCGAAGTCGGGTACTATAACTTGTACCAAAGTGCGGCAAATTGTAATAACATCTCCCATTCCTTCTAATCTCTAAAGAAAGTTCTTCTTTTTGTGGGTTGATGTCATTCACTCCTGATCGACAGATCATTATCTGGCTATTTTGTATGTATTTGTTTTCACGCACATTGTCTCTTTTCCTTGACTTAAGCTATGTACCATGTTAACCAGCTTGGCGGCAATCAAATAAGCCTGCAAGAGTTGCTGGCCTATCTGACCAAGTCTATTTGCATGAAGAAAATATGGTGAAGCCCAAAAACTACCTAAGACAACTGTTGTCTGTGAGAAATAAGGGTCTTTAAAAATCAAGACTGAATTCCAGTGATCTAGGTCACACGCAAACGTGAACTCACTCTACGCTTACATAACAGCGAGATAAAGAACATATTTGTGACAGCAACCTATATGTAAGAGGAACAAAGGTCTAAACGACAAGAAAGATGCAGGCTACACAACGGGCCAAAAAGAGGTCAGCATTTAATAGTTAATGAGTGCTGAATAGAAGCCATAAATTAATGTTGAACATTGGACGTCTTCAAGACGGGGTTAACCTAAAGGGAATAGATGAGCCAAGTGGAAGGTAGCGGGTAATACCACTTTTAGATAAACGCAAGAGGGATTGACTAATTGAGACCAGAACAAACAAATGGAAAGTACAGACAACGATGATCAAAACAGTAAGTCCCATGTACTTGACAGGTTGACTCCCAGGTCGCGATTCATGATTGGTTGGCGTCTCCTGATGTCAATGGCTTCTTGCAATTATATTTCACCTGTCCCAAATGATTAGGTTGTTTCAGTCATTGTCGTTCTTTCGCCCATTACAGCTTGTTAGATATCTCACAGTGGGAGAGCGAGAGAATTACAATTCATTCATTCATTCATTCATTCGTGAAAATAGTTGCTTCATTCGTGAAAATAATTGCTTCTCTACTTTGAAATACAATATTAACTGTATTGTGTTACATTTGATGGAGCCTGTCTGATGTAAGACTTCGGTTTCTTGTCCAAATCCACATTTATGTTATGTTTATATTTCTTGAATAAACAACGTTGATAAAAACAGAGATATGTGTTGTTCTGATGCTAAATTGAGTGCTAATTGACAAAGATATGTAAATGTATGATACAGAATATTCATATTCGAATTTTTCGTTTTGTTTGTTTTTGGTTTTGCAAGATGATATTGTGCACAAATCTCACTTGTTCGGCCTGTTTGCCAATCCGTTTTGCTCGTTTGTGATGTAGTTCTAATGTATTTTGTTTATTATGAATAAATGCTGTATAAATCATACAAGAGACCTGTATGATTTATACGCGGTATAGCTTAGTTGGCTACAGAAATGTCAATTTACCATCATTTTACATGCATGCATTTGCGATCCAGTTAACCATTTTTGAGCTAGTTTGGGGTTAACTGTTGCCATCATTTTCACTTAAAGGTGATTTTGCTTAACAACTAATGCCCAAGACATACATTGTGAGTATATAATATACATGTATCAAACTATAATATGTCGTCGGAATTCCTTTTTTTCTCGGATACAATACGACAAATGAATGATTTGCACGAGAATATGTACGATATTGAAACGACAGATCAGCTAAAAAGTGTATTACTGTCATCAAAAATACTTAAGTTTGATACATTTGATCAAACGCCTCAGACTTTGTTGCAGTGATGTGAATGTTTACATGCTTGAAGCTACCTTTCAGTAGATCCATCCTGCTTCCGTGGTACTTCATTACTTGTCTTAATGATTCCAACATCACATGTCACGTGTAGTTTGTGTGCATGGATATAATTTATATTCTGCCTTTAAAAGGAAATTCAAACTCATAAACCGTGAAATCTGTCCATACTTATATAAAAAAGCTCATAGATTTTTTAATGATTCATGGTGTTAAATATGCAAGTTGCTTGTTCACCTATTATGCTCTATATCATTCAAAATTTGTTGTTTTCATGCATTAATGTAATGGAAAGGTATTCCGATAGGATACTGCGGCTTGTTTGCCAATCCTTGTTCAACGTATTTTAAATATAACATGTTTACAACATATTCGGTAAGTATTATCCATACACTTTGTCAACTGATTTTTACCCTTGCAATCATGATAATTCTTCCTTGTTATATCCCGGGGAGATTTAGCTACTTACATCAATTATGACCTCATAAATGATTCGAGTCGGTAAAAGAAATACTCACCAGGAAATGGTACTCCCGTGTTTATGGTTTCATTTGGACCTTTGTCCATGTAGTCTCTTTGTCATGAACTCTTTTAAACTTCAAACAAATAAATGCTTGGTAACCTCTACCCTTTATAATCCTGTTTCCGCCAATAAATAGGTCACCGATGGGTGACTGATTGATACACAGTTACTGTAAAATTAGTGAAATTCAGTTTCTATTCCGACACTAAGTGAGTGCTAGAACAGAACGATAAAGCTCGAGAGACGCTGGATGAGCATATACTTAACTATCAAAGTCGTACCACATATACTAATTATTTCATTTAAATTGGCACCATGTTGATTTAATCATGCTCTGTCTGTCTTCTCTCAAAACACATCAAACGTGGCACTTACAAACACAACATACCAGAGTTACAATATATATTTTAGGGGATTTTAACATATGTTTATTCATGACAGTACACAAGTTATGAATGGATTGGCTCCCGATTAGCTCCGGGAGCTAATTTGAAGGCCGGAGCCATATGAAAATGCATATGCCTGTAAACATATAAACAAGTGACAAAATATTCAAACAGTACTTATTTATCAGCAATCAGTATAAGGATAATGCATGCATATCGATTCGATTCTAGTGGTTTCTAGAGAAGAGGTGTTTGAAACGGATTACATAATTCATCATGCGAACAGAGTCTCAGTATGTGGGCGAAGGACCTTTCTACTCGTCCTACGACCTACTTAAGTGATGTCCGCACCGTACGTATACAATGTATACCAAATAAAACTTATTCACCTGTGAGTGATAAAATGGTGATAACCCAAAACAGGGCATAAATGCATTTTCTTTCTGTGTGTAATTAGTAGCTAACTTATCCTTTGATCCGTTAGTGGCGTAAATTTGTAAATCACACCTTTCATCTCACTTGCATAATTACATCCCCATATACACAAGGATGGGCAATCCCGATTAAACAATGAGCGGTGACACTGATTAGTGACAATATCTTAATTGCCTACAAGTGATTGGGTAAGACAATATATAAAACTGAAACCTTCACTGGAATACTATTGACACACATGGAAGTTTCTACATCATACTACATAGCCATCAGAACAGTTATCAACCAGATGAGAAGAACCTTCAGTAACTGTTGTCTGTTTTAGTTCTTTTTACATGAATGTACACTGAGCTGACGACTGTAATATGGAACAAACAAAGGAACTTTAATTTTGTTCATTGAAAATGTCATATATGCGTTTATGGATTCAAAGTTTTGAAGTCGACTCGCTATGTCCAAATACCTCACGTTTTTAGTTTATGTATGTTCCCTTGTAACATAACAAATAAATATTATATCATGGCGATTCTACCCTGTCTAATTCAAATTCACGAACATTCAATTACACATGTACCTGTTACTGGGTATAAATGATAGAAATAGAGACGAATATTCCCGTTATCTCCCAATTAAATGGGCACTGAGGACATTGAAATCAGAGTTCCAGTTACTCAGGAATTAAAAATGAATATAAGTTGTTATTACAATTACTACTTGGAATTCGACTTTCTTTGGAAATTACAAGGAATGAGAGATGTTATTACAATTTACCGCGGCTGTTATTACAATTTGCCGCAGTTTATTACAATTTACCGCAGGACATTTATTACATTTTTGCCGCATTTTTTATTACAATTTGCCGTGATATTACAATTTGCTGCGGTGTTATTACAGTTTGCCGTAGTTTATTACATTTTACCGCGTTATTACAATTTGCGTCGTAACAAATGTTAGCAAGGTGACGTGTGCTTGGTCTTCCCTTATTTCACTTACGTCACGTACTATTGAGATTTGTATTCTCAGACTCAACAGTTAGGGTTCATCTCAAGTATGCTTCTTGTATTATCTGTATATCTGTATATTCGTTCTGAGCAGTAATCTTTATCATTAATTACATATATAGTATACCGTTCTAGGACTTAAAAATTATGCTTCACCATTCTGGACTAATCTCTGCCTCTCCTGATCTTGTTTGCTTGAAACTAAACGGACCAAACACAGGTAAGTATCTTGTTCAGAAGAATGCATGACCTCAGTATTCGCACTAATGCCCGTCAATAAAGACTGCAATATGGATATATCTAGCGTGTTGCTGTGTGTGCGTCTAGACATGCAGGACGAATATATATAAACATACACTTCAAACGCAATGGCAAATGAGAGGTATATTGGTGCCTGTGTATATAGGGGAAAATGCTTAACAAGCTCGCTCCTTTCCCCATATTTACACTAAATTTCTGTACATTTATTGAAGTAAACGTTCCTGTCACAGACCCTGCTATTTGAAACCAGAAATCATGTGAGCGGCACACCTTTGCTGTACATTCAATGTGAAACACGAAGATATATAACCACCTTACCTTGCTATACATGTAACGTTGCTCCCACCCTCCAGTCAGGCTGCACACAACCTGTAGTACAGGGTAGACCGCTCCAACCTGTCAGTCGGGGAATGCCTTCATCCGGGTCTTGGAGCCAGTGTAATCAGCAAAGAGGTTTGCATGCGTGGGAGAATATATCATTTTTTGTAAATGCATGCTGCATGACTCAGTCCTCCAGTGCGATCTGCATATATAGACCGCCTCACGTGACGTGTCACAACAGGTTCAAAACTACCCAATGTGTCCCGTTTAAAGCAAACATGGCAATGCATAAACAGCAGGCCGACAACATCATGCAGTACTGAAGATATAGTTGTCTAATGAATAAAAGATAATAATACATATGCAACTATTAATCGTATTTTGATGAAGTGGTTTGTATTGGGGTGGTTACTGTCTTGCATTAGGAATAAATACTATGTAATAAGCGCGCCAAGGATCGGTCAATACAAAACACGTCACAATTTAATTCTGGACTCACAAAAGTCCAGAAACTCTCAGCACTGTGGCCACTCTCTCACAAGGGATTTCGCAAAATTAAACATACAGATGTTATGTATATGTGCTAAGGATGAAAAAATGAAAAAAATTTTTTTCGAAAACTCAAAATTTAAACTCGCTGGCCCATGGGCACGCCCATGGGCGAACAGTGGCCAATGGGTAGGCCCATGGGCAGGCCCATGGGCGAAAGTGTTTAATTTCATCCAGAATAAATGTTTTGGAGGTTGTAAATGAATGAAAAAATGTTGATAAGTATCATGACACAAATTTCAGCTTGTTGTGACTTGACTCTGCTAACTGACAGCGATTTTAAAAAATCTGGCCCATGGGTGAAAAACATATTGGCCCATGGACGAGAATAATTAATTTCATTGAAACTACATGTTTTTTTCCAGGCTTTGCAGCTTTTCAATGAATGAACGTGTATCTATTATTGTCTTGACACGAAATTAAGCTTATTTTGACTTAATTCGGCTAATTTAGAGTGATTTTTCAAAACGCCTCGCCCATGGGCGAAAACCATTTGGCCCATGGGTGAGAATATTTACTTTTACTCAAAATTCACCTTTTCCCATGTTTTGGAGGTTGTGAATGGATGAAAGTATGTTCATAAGTATCATGTCACAAAATTCAACCCATTTTGAATTAATTCCGTTAATTTAGAGCTATTTAACAAAATCTCACCCATGGGCGAAAAACATTTTGGCCCATGGGTGAGAATATTTCCTTTTACCCCCAAACCCATCTTTTCCAATATTTAGAGGATGTAAATGAATGAAAGTACATTTATGAGTATCATGACAGAAATTTCAACTCATTTTGACTTAATTCCTCTAAATGAGAGCAATTTTGAAAACTCTCGCCCATGGGAGAAAGACATTTTGGCCCATGGGCGAGAGTATTTGCCTTCACTCAAAATACATCTTTTCCTGTGGATTGGAGGTTGTAAATGAATGAGGATATATTTATGAGTATCATGGCACAAAATCCAACTCATTAGGACTTAATTCTGCTAATTAAGACCGATTTTCAAAAACATCTCGCCCATGGGCGAAAAACATTGGGCCCATGAGCGAAAATATTTCCTTTTCACTCGAAATACATCTTTTCTAATGTTTTGGAGGATGTAAATGAATGAAAGTGCCATTATGAGTATCATGGCACAAAATTCAACTGATTTTGACTTAATTTTGCGAACTCAGGAAGATTTTTAAAAATATGCCAGAATAATCACTTTTACTCAAAATACATCTTTTCCTGTGTTTTGGAGGTTTTAAATGAATGAGGATATATTTATATGTATCATGGCACAAAATCCAACTCATTTTGACTTAATTCTGCTAATTTGTAACAAGTACAAGAATCTGGACTTCCACTTAAATTTTCATAGCTTTTTTTATTGTCTTGGGGGTTGTAAATTTATGAATGAAAGTGTGTTTATAAGTATCACGACAAAAAAATGAAATCATTCCGGTCTTAATTCGACTAATCTCGCTCGTGGACGAAAATATTTTCGTTTGCTTGTTTTCTTTATTTTGCAAACATATGGTTTAAAAATAGATGCAATTCGAATGAAAATTCAGTTTAATTTCGTGAGTTTAGTTTTATGTCGCACTCAGCAATATCCCAACAATATGGCGGCGGTTTGTAGATAATCGAGTTTGGATCAGACAATCCAGTGATCAACAGCATGAGCATCGACCTGCACAATTGGGAACTGATGACATGTGTCAGCAAACGTCAGCGAGTCTGACCACCCGATCCCGTTAGTCAACTCTTACGACAAGCATAGTCGCCTTTCATGGCAAGCATGGGTTGTTGAAGCCCTCTTCTACTCCAGATCTTCACGGGTCCCGAACACAGAGCTTTACTTCCAGCAACATATAACAGTACACTTAGAATGCTAAGCCTTGAGATTCTTTTGAATTTAGGTATTCTATAAATATAACAAAATTCAACCTATATCTATGAAGTTGAAGTTATTTGTGAAAGCCCTAATCAAGAGTGACCAAACTGCAAAAGACTATGCTGGGACACATTAATAAACGGTGTTGTGAGATCTTTAAACTGTATTGAAATATGTCTTGTCAATTCCACTGACATTCACCAAATGTACCCACCTAGTAGTTTTAAGTGTACCTACCCAGTTTAATAGTGTGGTCTCTATTTTTAGTAATTCCCGTTTGCCCGTCCCGGCTTTTCTTCGTCCGAGGTTTTATGGGGTATTCTCCTATTTGTCAGACCAGAAATAATCTACAACAGGGGTAGGTCACTCCCTTGTTTTCTTTACCATTTGTACTAATTAGTATGCGCCTCCTCATGCTCCAATGCACACAGTGACCTGATTCGTCTCCATCGCAACTTAGGCTGCGTTTAACAGTACTTCAGCCAGTTTACTGTATCAGTCGAAATCTTACAATGAATGAATGAATGAATGAATGAATGAATGAATGAATGAATGAATGAATGAATGAATGAAGAGCAACAAGTATATGTGAATGAATGAAAGAAATGATAAAAGAAAGAAGTGCATATGTGAATGAATGAGAAAGATATAATAAAAGAAAGAAGTACATATGTGAATGAATGAAAGAATAAATGATACACCACAGCCATTCCTTCCAAAACATGCTAAAGAACGCAAAACTATCGTTAGATCACATGTGTTAACATCAGCTTGTTATTGTCTAACTGGTCAGACGTAACAATTGTCAGACAGGTTAAAACAACAAACTATCTGGTTGACTGCACAGCTGCCTGTTGACGTAGTCTACCCACATCACCTACTTTTCCTGCGTAACCTTCATCTACATCACCATCCTTAATATATTGAGCAGAGAGCACAGAAGGCCCTATAGCTGTAACCACTGAACCGTGGCGTCTCTCTGCTCCCATGTTCCCAAGTGGGGGTGTCCTTTTCTACCTATTCCATTAATCTTTAAAACATCTAACAAGCTCAACGCATGGATAAGAGTATTTTTTATGTATTATTCAGTTGATAAATTATTATTTCATGATACATATATGTACAATATTTTGCTTCGATTCTGTAACTACCCACATTATGACATTGAGACCATTCTGATTTATCGAGTAAAATACGATTGTATAGTTTTGAGTTTGAATCTTGGCATATTTTACCGGTTTGCCACTTTTGCACTCTACCTGTTTAAAGGGGGCGTGCATATTTTGGTGGTTTTTAGTATTCCATCTATTCATTTGGATTTATTAATTTATTTGTTTTTGTTTTGTTTTGTTTTGTTTTTTACTGCTAGCGGACCTGTTAGTCTGCTTTGATAACTGTAAATTTATTCTGACGTTTGACGAGCGGAACATGAAGTGTTGTTATCATGTGTGTTATGTAATTATATTATTGGTATGGAGCGGCATTGATATGTATGTTTATGCTTGCCAATCCAGTCCCGATTACTTGAGGAGATTGGTTTAAACTATAGATTAACGTATCCATACTATTAATGTGTAATCATTATATCGGGCTATGAGGAATAGTAATGTAATCAAGATTGACTTTGCATTTACTTTTCTATTTTTTTAAAATAAATTTTCACTATTTTTGCTTCACTCGAAAAGATTTACTTTGGATGTCGTGATTGTGGTCTCTAAGTATTTTAGAAATTATGTTGTTGAGAAAACTGGAACTGTTGATCTGCAGTCTTTCAAAATTCCTTTTCACGAGATATATTCTCCCTTTTTACCAGTTCTCAAAATGAACATATAGCTGTTTACACAAAGGTATCTTCCCGTAAAATAAGTAAGACGAAATGTGAAGCATAGCAGCGCATTTGCCATAACTGAAGTTGTTAAAATAATCCTGAAAACTGTCATTTTCAGTATTCACCTTGCAGGCAATTTTATCAAGAAACTAAATAACTCATTACTAATGGAAGGAGTGAACTGAAAGCCCATTTTATTAACTGAAGTCACTGATTGAACTCGCCAACATCGATTCACTTACATTCCTGTACACGTGTCTTATTTCGTTTCCTGAGGACACACATTTTACTTTTTTTTATAGAAAATCCGTATAATCCGTAATCTAATCCCATAAAACAACACCGTTGTCACTACACCAAACGATTTTGACCACGACCCAAAACAAAGGTTTAACTTACAGGACTACCTGTAAGATATGCCTTTCTTGATAACGAGTTTAACAGCTACGCCGAAATGCTGCTTACCTTATAAGAAGTTGTACATCCATAGAACTTCCGTGTTTTTTTCCAAATGATCATGAATTGAACAGATATTACTTTGTCAGAGACTTCATGAGTGATTTTCAAGTTCTAATCCATACACTGATTTCCACTTTTTCATCATTTTTACTTTTATCTCAGTTTGCTGAGTATCTCAGCATAACTCGCAAAGACAATGGAAACTGAGCGGAACGATGACACTTCTGTTTCTTCCGCGTTCACTTACGTAATTTCCGCAAAGCGCCTACGACAATTTGCGCCGAAAAAGTCATGTCTCGTCCGCTGGTCTTGTTTATTGGAGTAAAACAGCTGCCGCTTTCAAGTGTATTTTACTTGTCATATACAAAATTCATCCATGGATCACATTAGGTCATTAGGGGACACCAGTTTTGAAATGAACAGGTGTTCGTGAGTGTACATGGATGAAAAAGACTGATTGCGCAAGACGCGCAGCCAAATATCTCACATTCAAAGGAAATCTCGAATTGATTGTTTTATAAGGCGTCGAGCTGACCAGTTGGTTTTGGTGTTGTGTATAAACCCCCTTTGCAAGAACTTTGTCAAGCATACCTGCTTTGTCCTTTTGCAAGACCTGCACATAGTAGTCTTTGAAAGACATTGACATTTATGTGCATGTGCTCTGGAAAACCTTGTCCGGCACGACATTCCTTCCAATTTAGTTATTGTGTGCATGCTGCATTTCAATTTTGGAAATGTGCTTAAAACATATTTTGATTCTCAAAGAATGTGGTTCGTTTAGCAAGCAAAATATTGCTTTGATTAACACTTCACCAGTACCATACAATATTACAGAATACACAAAACCGGATACACAAAAACGACAAATTATAGCATTGTGATTAGGGGTATATGGAGTTACAGGAGTCCCTTTTTTTCCACCGAGACAAGTCCTACACGCCCTGGTGGGGTGTGGATTCGGGAGGGGGTAACGGAGGAGATGACCAAGACACACGTACTCCATACGCTATCATGGTCTTCCTTACTGCTTGAAGATCGACCTTTTCTCACTGTGGTCTATGATGACTTCGGTGAACGGAAAAGAACTTATTCACTGTGAAAACCAGAAAATAGTTGAATCCGTCCACGATTTTATCATAAAACACAAAGCTTGATTTTTAATTTTTTAACAGGAAACTAATTGACTTGTTAAAAACTTTCTCACAAATGTTCAGTGTTTCTACAAAGAGCTAGTCAGACACAACAAACCATAACTCTATTTTTCATGCTTACCTATATGATTGTTGTATTTGATGTAATGATATGTATGCATATGTTATTATATGATAGTTCATATGGATGACGACACATGCTTCATTTATATTTTGTATTATATGCTGTATGGGTGAGGTACAGTAAAGCTTGTTCACCAGTCCCAATCAGAGTTACAAAACACACAAATATACAACAACATGGAGATGTGTGGAGAAAATAGAGACATGTGGAGAACAGCAATGTCATAACTGAACAGAAATCATTCCCTCTATTGGTGAAGGCCGTGTGGGATTAGTTAAACAAAGAAATCTAGTCGACCATGCCTCCTAATCCTCTTACTCCTCAAACAAACGACTTGCCTGAGCTGTCTAAAATTGAATTGAAATTTTTGTAAATTCGATGTTTCGGGTATTACGTAAGGAGGTAATCAGGTGTCAACACTATGGAGTTCGACGCTCCGGACATGAAGGAAAACCAAATACGTTATAAAGTACAGTAATGTGGTCACTATGAGCGAGGCAGACAGTCTGGTGAGCACAGTTCATTACGGAAATCTCTTGTCTTTGGAGCTGCTCGTTGAGACGCTGAAGCCATCTGTCAAGTTCTTCTTTATTCTTTATTGTGGCCACTGTGTCACAATATGCAGTTTACATGCTCACAGACCCTCGATTCACGATGACGCCAACTTTCTCGACTACTGTTCGTGCGACGACTATCATTCAGGAATTGGTTCCACAGCTCATTCTTTCACCGATGTCTTTGTGTATGTGTTTTAGCTCGTTAATTAGCGTAGAGACAGGTCCTGCTATTCTCGGGTACAAGTTCTCCAAGGTCGTCGACGCTCCGAGTGTCATTAGAACAGTGTTGAGCACTGTCACACTCCACTGCTTTTCGACAGTCCTGTTGTGTATTTGATTAAACAATCGACAATCCGGGTGTGAACCAAAAGAGGATACCACCATTCTCATCGGTGGATGAAATGGGATGAAGAAAACCCGCATACTCTTCATCACATTGCTACACCGTATTTACCATAACGGATGTTTAAATATCACTTTATGTAAATAGAGCATCAAAAGAAGCTGAAACCATGTATTATATTAACATGGTACTAACTATAGTCGATTCGAACCACTGCTTTACAGTTCACTGACTGCCGTGGATGCAGGCTTTTCCCACGTGGCGGGGTAAAACCTAATGATCGCAAGGCCACGTGAACCAATCAGAAATGAACATTCTTAAATGGGGTAGGAGAAATGTGCCCTGTAGTTCTTATGAACCTTGATCTTTCAGGTACATTTCATCAGTTGTGTACAAATACTGGTCTAGAATAATGTTTCAAACACTTTAATACGTATTGATGCAGGGGCTCCATATATGTTCTTGTTTATGTCCCGCTCGTCAAACGTCAGAATAAATGTACAGGTATCAAAGCACACTCACTCGCTGGGCCACTAGCAATAAAAAACCCCAAACAAAGCAAAAACAGATAAATCAATTAATTTAAACAAATAGATGGAATACTAAAAACCACCTAAATATTAGTATGCACGCCCCATTTAAAAAGATAGAGCGCTAAAGTGGCAAGATTCAAACTCAAAACTATTCAATCGTATTTTACTCAATAAATCAAAATGGTCTCAATGTCACAATGTGGGTAGTTACAGAATCAAAGCAAAATATTGTACATGTTTATGTACGATTTATTTAGCAAAGCCAGAAAAATCCCCGACAAACACGGCCGCTTCTCCTCAATATGTGGGTTTGTGAGAGTGAGGGTACTCCCTACAAGGCTCACTCCCATTAGTTAACAAGGCGCCCTCCCAATTTATGTATTTTTTTACTCGATAGGTACGGAAAATTAATTATGCGATGTGGGTATGTCATGACTGGTTGATTTCTCAGGATAAGGTGAATTGGGTATGGCAGAGTCGATATACTATGATCATAGGGGATTTAGCAACCATGTTGGAGTGAAGGAATGACAAAACTCTGTGATAGATTAATGAGTGTCTTTTTTAAGCATTATGAAAATGGGAATGGTAAATTAACACAAAATGCCCTAGACCTGTCCAGCGTGTCATACATATATATATATATATATATATATATATATATACATATAATAAAATAATAATTTATCAACTGAATAATACATACAAATACTCTTATGATTATGTATAACATCACATTTTAATAAAAAGATGCATGCGTTGAGCTTGTTAGATGTTTTAAAGATTAATGGAAGGTAGAGGTAGAGAAGGACACACCCACTTGGGAACTTGGGAGCAGAGAGACGCCACGGTTCAGTGGTTACAGCTACAGGGCCTTCTGCGCTCTCTGCTCAATATATTAAGGGTGGTGATGAATGAATGAACGAATGAATGAATTTCTTTATTTCCTCCAGAATTTACATCCGAAGATTTACAGCATCTCTGATGTTACTCAGAGCAAACACATACTGTTAAGATATAGAATATGAATGCTAGAATAGAAATATGAATGCTAACGTCATAAGCTGTGTAAATAACTATTCAATAACATACGTACACAGACTGCCGGTTATTGCTGCACAGAAAAGAGAGGACTGTCCAACACATTCTTGAGATGAAATACATATTTACAAAATAATAGTGACACATTGTCCCAAGTGGTCAGTGGTCCAGGTAATGTTTGAGCCGCTCCCCAGAATAATGCAAGCATTTCATTTTCATCCAAAAGTTCAATTTTAACATAACTGTCAACATCCAGCTGGTCAATGAGGGTGGAGAAGAATTCATTTCGTTCAGTTACAAAGTACTCACAGTACAAAAGTACATGTCTGTTATAATGGAAGAGGTAGAGAAGGACACCCCCACTTGGGAACTTGGGAGCAGAGAGACGCCACGGTTCAGTGGTTACAGCTATAGGGCCTTCTGTGCTCTCTGCTCAATATATTAAGGATGGTGATGTAGATGAAGGTTACGCAGGAAAAGTAGGTGATGTGGGTAGACTACGTCAACAGGCAGCTGTGCAGTCAACCAGATAGTTTGTTGTTTTAACCTGTCTGACAATTGTTACGTCTGACCAGTTAGACAATAACAAGTTGATGTTAACACATGTGATCTAACGATAGTTTTGCGTTTTTTAGCATGTTTTGGAAGGAATGGCCGTGGTGTATCATTTATTCTTTCATTCATTCACATATGCACTTCTTTCTTTTATCATTTCTTTCATTCATTCACATATACTTCTTGCTCTTCATTCATTCATTCATTCATTCATTCATTCATTCATTCATTCATTCATTGTAAGATTTCGACTGATACAGTAAACTGGCTGAAGTACTGTTAAACGCAGCCTAAGTTGCGATGGAGACGAATCAGGTCACTGTGTGCATTGGAGCATGAGGAGGCGCATACTAATTAGTACAAATGGTAAAGAAAACAAGGGAGTGACCTACCCCTGTTGTAGATTATTTCTGGTCTGACAAATAGGAGAATACCCCATAAAACCTCGGACGAAGAAAAGCCGGGACGGGCAAACGGGAATTACTAAAAATAGAGACCACTCTATTAAAACGAAACATGCTAAACTGGGTAGGTACACTTAAAACTACTAGGTGGGTACATTTGGTGAATGTCAGTGGAACTGACAAGACATATTTCAATACAGTTTAAAGATCTCACAACACCGTTTATTAATGTGTCCCAGCATAGTCTTTGCAGTTTGGTCACTCTTGATTAGGGCTTTCACAAATAACTTCAACTTCATAGATATAGGTTGAATTTTGTTATATTTATAGAATACCTAAATTCAAAAGAATCTCAAGGCTTAGCATTCTAAGTGTACTGTATATGTTGCTGGAAGTAAAGGGCTTCAACAACCCATGCTTGCCATAAAAGGTGACTATGCGTGTCGTAAGAGGCGACTAACGGGATCGGGTGGTCAGGCTCGCTGACTTGGTTGACACATTTCATCAGTTCCCAATTGTGCAGGTCGATGCTCATGCTGTTGATCACTGGATTGTCTGATCCAAACTCGATTATCTACAAACCGCCGCCATATTGTTGGGATATTGCTGAGTGCGACATAAAACTAAACTCACGAAATTAAACTGAATTTTCATTCGAATTGCATCTATTTTTAAACCATATGTTTGCAAAATAAAGAAAACAAGCAAACGAAAATATTTTCGTCCACGAGCGAGATTAGTCGAATTAAGACCGGAATGATTTCATTTTTTTGTCGTGATACTTATAAACACACTTTCATTCATAAATTTACAACCCCCAAGACAATAAAAAAAGCTATGAAAATTTAAGTGGAAGTCCAGATTCTTGTACTTGTTACAAATTAGCAGAATTAAGTCCTAATGAGTTGGATTTTGTGCCATGATACTCATAAATATATCCTCATTCATTTACAACCTCCAATCCACAGGAAAAGATGTATTTTGAGTGAAGGCAAATACTCTCGCCCATGGGCCAAAATGTCTTTCTCCCATGGGCGAGAGTTTTCAAAATTGCTCTCATTTAGAGGAATTAAGTCAAAATGAGTTGAAATTTCTGTCATGATACTCATAAATGTACTTTCATTCATTTACATCCTCCAAATATTGGAAAAGATGGGCTTGGGGGTAAAAGGAAATATTCTCACCCATTGGCCAAAATGTTTTTCGCCCATGGGTGAGATTTTGTTAAATAGCTCTAAATTAACGGAATTAATTCAAAATGAGTTGAATTTTGTGACATGATACTTATGAACATACTTTCATCCATTCACAACCTCCAAAACATGGGAAAAGGTGAATTTTGAGTAAAAGTAAATATTCTCACCCATGGGCCAAATGGTTTTCGCCCATGGGCGAGGCGTTTTGAAAAATCACTCTAAATTAGCCGAATTAAGTCAAAATAAGCTTAATTTCGTGTCAAGACAATAATAGATACACGTTCATTCATTGAAAAGCTGCAAAGCCTGGAAAACATGTAGTTTCAATGGAATTAATTATTCTCGTCCATGGGCCAATATGTTTTTCACCCATGGGCCAGATTTTTTAAAATCGCTGTCAGTTAGCAGAGTCAAGTCACAACAAGCTGAAATTTGTGTCATGATACTTATTAACATTTTTTCATTCATTTACAACCTCCAAAACATTTATTCTGGATGAAATTAAACACCTTCGCCCATGGGCCTACCCATTGGCCATTGTTCGCCCATGGGCGTGCCCATGGGCCAGCCAGTTTAAATTTTGAGTTTTCGAAAAAATTTTTTTTCATTTTTTCATCCTTAGCACACATGCATAACAGCTGCCTGTTTAATTTTGCGAAATCCCTTGTGAGAGAGTGGCCACAGTGCTGAGAGTTTCTGGACTTTTGTGAGTCCAGAATTAAATTGTGACGTGTTACAATGATTATTCCTAATGAACGATATCAACCGCTACCAAACACACTTGCGTGATAACCTATTTATAGTTGAAACTGACGTTAACGATGTGTCCAGGGTCCTTGTTTTGAATGTGATTGTTACCTGGAGATCGACATGCTCTTGCGTTAAAACAGATCAGCAGCAAGGGATCACGGGGATGCCCGCATTGAATGTTACACGTCACACAAATGTTATCAATGGCGATGTTCAGCTATGTGGTGGCAGGGATGTGGAGTCAACTTGCATTCATTTGACGGTCAACAAGGTGAAGGACGTGCAGAGGGAAATCTGGTTGATCTGTCGATTGGCCTTCAGATTGCCTTGGATAAGCACATGTTCCTATATGCGGGTTTATGAGGTCGCTCCACACACCATAACACTCTCTCTCTCTACCGAGTCTGCCCACCTGTCTGATGCAGTTAGGAGCAAAACGTTCATGACGTCGTCTGAGGAGATAACAGGATTCATCGCTAAACCATATACGCTTCCAGTTCGCCAGCACCGCGATACACCATGTCACTCGTCGACGTCGAGGTAATGGTGTCAAGGAGGGGGCAAATTGTGGACGTTTCGCATGTTTTCCTACTTCTCGTAGGCGGTTCCTGATTGTCTGATCAGATTCTCTTCGGGCTCCAGACTGGTCTCGTTCTGCGTCCCGGGCGTCGACGTAGGTTGGTTACCCGGATGTACCGAACTCGGGTCATTGTGGTGATTCTAGGACTTCCTGATCTTGGACGGTCATTTGTCGAATTTGTTTGACGAAATCGATCCCCTTATCGTGCTGGGATGAACTTTGAAGATTCTTGTCACCTCGCTCTATGACTCGCCAGCTTGAAATCGTCCAAATTCACAGTACTTGCAAAGATCGTGGACGAAATTGTAAGATTCATTTGGGTCTTTTAAGGTCACATGCTGTACCCATGCTTTGCACGTACGAACCAATCACTGTGCGTGATATTCGTACTGCATGACATCCACGCACATAATGCCAATCCTCATTGATAAACCGTTCAAAATCATTGTTGGTTGTGTTTGGTCAAGCATGGTCTTCTAAAACATTCCAGAAACATTGTGCAACCCTTAAAAATATTTGAGTTTACATATCTGTACAAAATTGTAAGTATCATTATTTAATTTGAGGAATGTAATATTCCCATCCCATGCAGATGGAGTTGTTTAAGGGGGAAGTGTAATCGAATAAATAACGTTTGGTCCTATGTGAAACAAAATGGATGAACGTCAATGCTCCAAAATATACATTTAATTCTACATACGGTGACGGCATTATCCTCTTATGAAGCGCTGAAATGCTGCATCATTATAAAGCCTTTGCTTGCCTGGCTAAACACGCCCTCTTTCATCATGATCAGTGCTACCACTTGAATTAGACTGCCTGGCTCCATAGCAGATTGATACTGACATTAATCACGTGAAAAAGGTGTGTCAATACAAGGAGAAGGAATGTAAGGAATCCGATCAAACATATAAATCAAGTGAAGGGACATTCTCTGTGTTCAGTGTAGGTGAACAGGATGCAGGAAATAAAGAATGGAAACTGACACACCAATGAAGCTGAAATTGGATACAGGAGTTCAGGGTAATGTGCTGTACAAGCAGCTGTATAAGTCTCTAGGAGGATATTACCAAACCTAAAACTAAGCTAGTATAATATTTTGGACATAAACTCTGGGTAGCACTTTACTGCTGGTGGAACACGACTCTCACCTGTACACTCTGAAGTTCATCATAGCGGACGAAGATGTAGTACCCATTTTAGGACTAGAAACATATATGGAAATGAAGCTGATGAAACCAATACTCGTGCGATCAACGGGGAAGGATGGGCCAAGTAGTGAAGGGAGTTTGTCATCACAGAGTTCCAGAGTTTACTCCAGTAATACATGCTACAACCAAGATTCCATTTGCTCTCAGGGACAAGGTCGAGACGGAACTACAGAGGATGGAAGATAATAGTTCCTTAACAAAAGCTGGGACTCCAACTAAGTGGGATAACCGAACAGTCGTTGTGGAGAATATCATTATATCTATGGTAAAGTGGTAACCTTAGAAACGGATCACAAACCACTGGAGAGTCTAATCAAGATTCCGCTTTTAGATGATGTACATTCCAGACAAACTGAGTACAGCACACCTAGAAGACACACGTGAGGATGAATTTGTAGTGATACAGTGAGTACCTTACCTGTATCTGCAACCAAACTGAAGAAAATGAGAACACAAACTGAGAATGACCTGTCAGAGAAACTGAAGGAAACTGTAATGACAGGATGGCCAGAGAAACAGAGTGGATTGGGATTTGAAGTCATACTGGTATTACAGGGAACAGATCAGTTTTCAAGATTGACTGATGTTGAAAGGTGACAGCATCATTGTGGCAGAAAACATGAGGAAAGAAATGCTAAGACAGATTCAACAGGGTCACTTCGGGACAGAGAAATGTTTGAGTAGGGC
The DNA here is from genome assembly GCF_037392515.1 of Haliotis asinina. Lineage (NCBI taxonomy): Eukaryota > Metazoa > Mollusca > Gastropoda > Lepetellida > Haliotidae > Haliotis > Haliotis asinina. Next base: position 7,683,219 of record NC_090283.1, on the reverse strand, counting down.
AGGACAAGTGTTATACTGGCCTCGTATGAGTGCACAGATTAGGGGCATGGTATTGTCTGTTGTCGCTACAGAAAACAGCAACCGGGAGAACCGTTATTTCACCAAGAAGTTCCCCAGAGACTAGAATCAGACATATCTGCACTCAACCAGGAACAATACATTCAAGACGTTCACGCAAATATGAGCCCAACACCTCGTCGCCCACAGAGCAATGGTTTAGCAGATAGAACAGTGCAGACCATGTAGACAGTGTTCAAGACGTCAATGCTGGATGGGAGAGACTTGGTAAACCTTCGGAATACTCCAGTTGGTAATGCTGGTCCACCAACACAGCTGTTGATGGGAAGACGCACAAATACAACACTATCCATTAAACCATCACTTCTGAATACAAGAGTGAGAGAAGAACTAGGACAGAGACTGACGGAGCAAAAAATGTACTTTGACAGAGGTAAAAAGCTGCTGTCAGAACTACAGGAAGGAGAGACACTGGGAATTAGAGAAAGGAAAGAATGGAGACCTGGTACAGTGGCACAGAAATGTGCTGATCCACGTTCTAATGTGGTAGAGAACCACAACCAACTAAACAGAAGGAACAGGAGAGACATATTGAAAAAAGCAGACAGCCAGTCAGAGACACGCGAAATACAGTCAACACCTTAGCAGGAGGACAGCCATAGCAACAGAGACTCGAACTCCAGACACACTCCAACCACACTGCATCAGTCAGCCATCATCGACTGGTCAAAACATCAGCCGTGTTAGTGGTCGGTTGATGAAGAAACCTGCCAGACTGACCGTAGCAAGTATCTAACCCATGTGATATAGCACAAAACTTCAAGCAGTGTATTTTTTCAGTGATTTCATCAGCTGTCTGGTCAATGTATGGTGCCCCAAAGGGTCAAAACATTTTTACAAACGAACGTCATTATGATATGAATATACTAACGGTTACAAACGATAGATAATCCCCCGTTGTTGGTTGGTTTTGCATCCAGTTCGATTTTGTAAATATGCTGCAATGTTCCAATATGGAAATCAACTCTTAATATACCGCTGGTGTTAATATGAATGATAATTCACTGGCCACGAGCAAGTGGCATGACCGATGTGTCATATGCTCATTTATACTGTCGACCACCGTGCTATGATTTCTCACTTCAGTCTTCATGTCGCCAGTGTTCTTGTCGCTAGCAGAGTATTCAATATCATTCAATCATAAACGTCATCATCGCAGTGATTAGGTTATTTCAACCATGTCTTTATCTTGGCCATGAACAGCGCGGTCAACGGTTAATACGTGTATGATGACAAGTTGATCATACTTCATTTGTCTCATATTAAAGTAATTCTCAGGCGGGATTGTTAAGATGTCTAAAAATAATCATTCTTCTTTTCATAATGCTGCCTTCACAAGGCAAGGATAGCTGATTCGTCTTGCCATATTTCACAATGACGCCTTCACATATCATGGACAGCTGATGCCATATCTGGTGTCAGAAGCTGGAACTACTTCACACTATGAGATTCACGGCGCACAATAAGAAAATATGTATACATTGACATGTGACTGTTGTAAAACGACCTGAGATATAACTCTTGTAGAACACCAAATTTGGTGATCAGTTTTACACGCACATATTGCAGCATACTTATCGTTATTTCACGTTGGCCGCGGACGGTGCTCGGATGGGTGATTGACTCCTGAGAGATTGTAGGACTTTCGACCTGCCCCAAAACGAAGCACATGACACATGTGATCTCGCAAGTGAATTTGTTCAAAATTGCCTTTATTCACCTAGCTGAAAACGAGTACCTGGTGAGATAAGTCATGTGACTATTAACCTTCTAGCGCCGTACAGACAGGTTTTGTTATGCGGGGTAATAATTATCACATTTAATAAATCAGATTTGAGTCTGCCGTGGTTTGGATTCATCCATTACAAATACATGTATTATTGTTATCTTGATATTCTCACACATTAGATGGTGATAGGAAAACCTACGCGTACTGGCCAGAAGTGTAATTTGCACAACATTTGCATGTTGGTTCCACATCGACTTCTTTTACATAAAATGTCTAAACAGTGTTTCCAGTGTTTCGGTGTAGTAACTTAGTGATGTAACTGTGAATGCTTGCCACTTGCAAGTAAGTGTGCGCTCTGCGTAAATTGGGCGTTGAAGTCAGTTACCTAACTCTACATGTCGACAGTGGTATACCGAGGCATGACGTCTCACCGCAGTCTACACGTCGACAGTGTTGTGGTGAAAGATGGCGCCTCACCTTTGTCAACACATCGACAAGTGTAAAGGTGAGGTATGATATCTCATGTCAGTCTACATGTCGACCGTGTTGGTATTAAGTGTGTCAGTCTACAGTCAGTCTACATGTCAACAGTGTTGTAGTGGAGTATGACGTCTTACCTCAGTCTACATGTCGACAAGTGTTGTAGTGGAGGATGACGTCTCACCTCAGTCTTCATGTCGGCAAGTGTTGTTATGAAGCATGATGTCTCACCTCAGTCTACAGCGTTATGGTGAAGCATGCTTTAATCATAACTTAAGTCACGGTTTTGATTATTTGTGCAGGCCTTTCTCATGTTCAGGGGATAACCTGAGTAAGAGTCATGGTCATCTTGAATATATCCTGGTCAAAACCAGGTTTCACATGAGTGACGTCTTTATATCTATGCCCTCTATGATAATATTATATCGAGTATCAATGTTCTGGGAAACACTTTGCATGCAGCAAAATCTACCTACTCCCAACTATACACCAACAAAAACTCGACCAACCGTAACTGCACGATTGAACGCGTCCTTTATCAATGTTCATAATTTGAACTGAGTGAAAATGTACATGTAACTAACCCTAGACCGTATGCTGTGGAATTACTACTTATTTCCTGCTAACAACACGGCTTACGTAGCGTAATGCCGATCTGAGTCATGCATTGTGATCACTATTTCCAAGCCACACCACACTTCCCAGAAATTGTAAATTACTTCTAACTAGCTGTCACGATATCAGTACTGATCAATATCATCTCGCAACTCCCAGTGTTTATCTGTTTTCAGAACGAACTATATGGCGTCCTTTAGCGGCATTTCGACGTTGTTATATAGCCTGTGATCCCCCCTGCTAGTGATTGGTTTCATATAATCTCAATCAACCTTCAACTTCTAGGTAAGTTTCGTTTAATTTTCAATTATATATGTGATGAATATTGTGCGGAGCGGGGTTGGTCCTTACTGACTCACTGTTCACCTCAAAGCCATTGTGTTGACGACAATTGATGACCGACTCCACTCCGTCTGAATCTTGAGAGGTGTCCAAGATGTAGAAAGGATAGCATGTTTACTCATAACATAGTGAACAGCAGATGAATGTCATAATGTACAGTCGCGTACAAACCCGGTGTGCGAATTTGTGAAATCGACAGAGATAATCGTTCCGGTTGTGGCAGGGACATTTCAAATTTGTGTAGGTTTGTATAGTATTGACAGTACGTAATATATTCTCGATGCCGGTAAATACATCGATATTGAAGAAATCGTTCGACCCTGTGAACCAACTCTGACGTTGAAGCGGTATGTGAATATATATATATATGTTTTCTTATGACAGTCTGAAATTACTTAGCGTGTTTACTTGTTTCCATGAGATTTTGTGGTGTTTCAGAAAGGATGCGACATCTTTACAGAACGAGGGAGGCTGTAGGTTAAAATACAGTATTTCGTAGGGGTTTCTGTCAGGTCAAACAATATCCGTTAAATTGTGTGTTGAATCCCCAAAACCATTGACTTTTTCGTCAAAGTTTGGTACTTAAATTATACCGACCAGTAAATGAGATCAGGAACGGTACGTGATCAGATAAAGTTCCAGCAATAAACAATTGAATGAACATCCCGAGCTTGTATTATTTGGAGATAGATGCACAAATCTCATACTGTCGAGTATACGGTAACCAGACATGTTTCTATCTCTTGTGAGGTTGTGTGATGATATTACATGCTTTTAATACTATCATGTATACGGTATACAGACCACCGTATCACGACACCTTTGTATCTCTTGTGTGTTGTGTGATGATATCAAATGTTTCTAACACTGTCTTATATACGGTATACAGACTACCGTATCACCACACCTTTGTATCTCTTGTATGATGATCTGTCTGATATTACACGAGTCTCATACTGTCATGTATACAGTATACAAGCCACCTATACACCTATAAGTTCGGGATGTGAGACACGTACACTCTTGTATTCACCTCTGTGTGCTTATATGTATTAAACATTCCACGGTAACGTCTTGTGGTCAGTCCGACGTTCTGTAAGAGATGGTGTCAGACATTAAACATAACACAGGACGTGTTCATTGTCTTTCTATGTTTAGATAGGTTTGGTGGACACTGGCCACAGAGCTGCTGGAGGAGACCACGTGCAGGTGATGAGTGATGTCTCCTTGACATATATTGACATGTGATCTAGTCTCTCGTGTACGTTGATTCCTTTATCGTCTGTGATGCAGGGTCCATTAAGTACCTTAAGTAACCCATGCTTGTCCTAAGAGGCGACTAACCAGATCAGGTGTCAGGCTCGCTGACCTGACCTGGTTGACACATTGTATGCTGATTGCCTGGGTCGATGCTGATCACTGGATAGACTGGTCCAGACTCGATCTTTTACAGACTGACGCCATATAGCTGGAACACTGCTGAGTGTCTTACAAGACTGACGCCATATAGCTGGAATACTGCAGAGTGTTTTACAGACTGACGCCATACCGTCTCCTTGTTTACTGGGAACGTAGTCCACTACGTCCTTTTTTTTCAAAAAAATACCCAACTAGGTGTTCTTCTTAAGAGGAGATACACAACTGTTGAGGACATTATTAAGTGCAACACGTGTTCAGTTTATAATTTTGAATAAAACAATCCAGATAATTAAGAACTGGCATTACCCGACTGAACGAAAATGACTGTCATTTTTCAAATGCTCTGCTTTGACTGATGTTATGTGATCTGTAGATTTGGCATGTCGTTTAGGCGTCCTGGTCTGATTATGTCAATGCCATCCTGTATTCACATTTCTAAAATCTATATTTCTGAAATTCCAAATTATATGCACTACTCTTCGCCGACGACGTATCAATGACAGCAGATACTACTCGGCTAATACAAAAGAAAATCGATGTTCTTGAAGAATGTTGTGATAAAACTGGAATGAAAATTAACTTAGATAAAACAAAAATAGTAGTGTTCGAAATGGTGGCCCACTGGGGAACTGTGAAAAGTGGCATTTTAAAGGGAAAGAAATAAAAGTTATAAACCATTACAGATATCTGGGAATTGTATTCACGCCTAAATGTTCGTGCACTAAGACATTAAATTGTTCTGCATCTCAAGCAAAGACGTCAGTTATCATATCGTTACCAGTATAATTTTGACACATTCAGCTACTGTGACCTTTTTTAAATTGTATGAAAACACAGTAGTTCCTATAGTATGCTATGGAGCTGAAATATGGGGGACATCACACCGGAAAATTATCGAGACTTATTTTATCAAGTATATGCCTAAATTCCGTTGCAACAACTTCACCTTTTTTATGTCTCGAGTTGTTTCATGTCTCGAGTGCGCCAAATATAGTTTTTTTTCAAAGTGCGCAAAATAAACGTTCATTGAGCGAATGACGCAAGGGCGTGGCCTAGAACAAACACTGAAGACTGAGAACATGATATGGTTTAGGAATGACTTTAGATTATTTGTCAAAATGTATGGACATGATGGTGTTTATGACGTTTGGGAATGCCAAATGTCCACATGCAGAAACACATAGACCATGAATATTTCTGAGATGATGTAATGCTTTAATACCATGTTGACGAGATGAGTGAAGTGACGTTTAAATTACGGTTGTTTCTAGAAAATAGCTATTAACAGCATATTGGCACTGGCCTTCCTCCCCATAACCACGAAAATACACGTTCCTTACATTTTCAAGAAATGATTTTGAATGACAGTCAGATCTTTCTACAACACTCGCGTGTATCTCTCAAAACCTCACCCTCTTTCCGATATTCCCTCTCCAAGCATCTTGGTACAGAAAAGCGGTTCTCTGACCTCCTGTGAGGACCTGTGCTGGGAGAGTTGGGATGTTACCTCCTTAAAATAACCACGTGATATTGAAGGCTATGTTTTGAATCCCGCGCGGGATCGAGATGCCACCAGCGAACCGGAAGTTGTCACCTATGATTTGCGGTCCGGTGAGGACTGGCGGAGCCACCATCCTTGGAACAGATTCTGAAACAGAGGAGATGGTTTCACAGGCTCGTGTAAAACAAACTTGGGTGTGTGCATTGCATGGTGTAAGGTGAATCGTGTTTTGGTCCTGTTTCGCGTCCATTTTCCTTAAAAACTGGTCATAGTTCTGCTAAGCGTCGGAAAAGCCATCAGCGAAAGTTGACCGACCAATGAATCGGAGGCATTAGTCAATCAAGAATCGGCTTTCTCAAGGTTTACTGCACAGTTTCCAAAATTGCATTCTTAACCACAGTTTATTGATTTAAAACTTGTTCTACCATCACAATAATGACCGAGATTGTACTGAAGAATTTCCATTGGTTATGGAAGTACTCCTTTGTTTATCCCTGTGTTAACACCCGACTTTCACCTTTCCGATTTGTAGTCCCGGTCTGATGCTGGGTCGTTCAGACGTGACCACTGTGTTATGACCTCACATCTTTGAAAGTACCAAGAACTTGCAACCGGGGGGTGGGGGGGGGGGGGGGGGGGGGGGGTTTCAGTGATGAAGACGGCTTCATGTGATCGCCATTGTCATTACCTGTTATGCGATTCCATGACGCCATATACCTTGCCCAGTATCACATGACATGGATGTGGAGGCCTCAAGAATAACGTATCCATGTATAACTTATATATTTTGCTGCATAGGCGGGCATTGGACTTATGGACGACAGTAGCTAGTTCGTACGCATTTAGGGTTACGCGCTACGCAATGTACGCATCGGACGCAAATACCGACAACCTGCTTGCAGCACGTCAGTAGTAAGTTATGGGTGTCTGTTAGTTCATCCATCAGTCGTGGGCGATCCACACATACCCATTGCATTATTCTAGACCATGCAGTAAGTGTCTGGACATACAGTACATACATTCCAATACTCTACAGGACACTCATTACTTGCTAAGCTGCTTGGAATTAGTCGATAGATTTTCTTGGGGATTTGTAACTGACGATGAACCCATTGTTTGTCCACAACTGCCATATTACATTGTAATGTATGTTGTACAGTATCAAATACATGTTGTACAGTATCAAACACATGTTGTACCAGTATCACATACATCCCGTACCAGTAACACACACGTGTCCTATCAGTATCACATATATGTCGTACCTGTATCACATACATGTTGTACAGTATCAAAACCATGTTGTACTAGTATCACATTCATGTCGTGTCACTATCACATAAATGTTGTATCGGTATCACATACATCCCGTACCAGTAACACACACGTGTCCTATCAGTATCACATACATGTTGCACCAGTATCACGAACACCTCGTACCAGTATCACATAAACGTTGCACCAGTATCACATACATGTTGCACCAGTATCAAATACATGTTGTACCAGTATAACTTTCATCTCGTACTAGTATCATATTCATTTCGCGCCAGTTTAACACACATGTTGTACCAGTATCACATACATCTCGTACCAGTAACACACACATATCCTATCAGTATCACATACATGTTGCACCAGTATCACGAACACCTCGTACCAGTATCACATACACGTTGCACCAGTATCACATACATGTTGCACCAGTATCACATATATCTCATATCAGTATCACATTCATCGCGTACCAGTATCATATAATGTCGTACCAGTATCAAATACATGTCGTACAGTATTAAATACATGTTGTACCAGTATCACATACATATCGTACCAGTATCACATACATGTTGCACCAGTATCACATATATCTCATATCAGTATCACATTCATCGCGTATCAGTGTCATATAATGTCGTACCAGTATCACATACATGTCGTATCAGTATCACATACATGTCGTACCAGTATCGCATACATGTGGTACCAGTATTACATACATGTTTCACCTGTATTACACAGGTCGCACCAGTCTCACATACACGTTGGAGCAGTGTCACACACACGTCGTATCAGTGTCACATTCATCTCGTATCAGTATCATATACATGTCATACCAGTATCACATACACATTGTAGCAGTATCACATACATGTACCAGTATCACATACATGTCGTACCAATATGTAATACCTTTAGTACCAGTATCAAATATATATTGTACCAGTAACACACATGTCGTATCAGTATGACATACATGTTGTACCAGTATCACATTCATCTCGTAGTGGTATCTTATTCATTTCGTGCCAGTATCACATACATATTGCACCAGTTTCACATACATCTCGTACCAGTATCACAAGGGTTTTTTATAGGTACCGCGGCACATGCTACACTACGACAATCCGAGTCTCTCTGTAAATACAAACATCCTCCAGGTAACATATACAACCACATATATCCCAAGTAACGTGTACTACCACATATATCCCAGGTGACGTATACAACCACATATATCCAAGGTAACGTATGCAACGACATATACCCCAAGTAACGTATACTACCACATATATTCCAGGTGACGTATACAACCACATATAATCCCAGGTGACGTCTACAACCATATATACCCGAGGTAACGTATATAACCATATATACCCCGGGTAACGTATACAACCACAGATACTCCAGGTATCGTATACAACCAAAGATACCCCAGATGACGGAAATACAACCATATACACAGCGATATCCCAGCATTCTTAATCCCTGATATTTGCGTACTTTTCTTGTCTTAGAGTCCGATGGCTCACCTGGAGTATTCACATTTCCAAAGACATGAAACACACATGGGTGAGAATCATGTTATACAGTGGAAGCTCTCAAAACCAGCATCTGCCCAATGCAGCAAGTTGTCAACACTGGCATAGAACTCAGACCCATCTATGGCTTGTACATTTATTATCAGTTCTACAATCCAGCGCATTATCTAAACCGGATTATTTCTTCAGTCCCAATGAGTACCTGTTTATACAGCTTCCACTGGATGTAATGTAATACTGACACTTTTCGCTGCTTACGAAAAAATCCGGGTTAGACTTGCTTTAAATCTTTGGTGTCCCCGCCAAAATGGTGCTGGAATATTGCTAAAGCGGCTTAGAATTACACTCACTCACCCACTAACTCGCACTTGTCATGTACGCCTGCTAACGGGATAGTGTAGTCAGACTCGCTGACATCTTTTCGCATTTTCGCCGCCATATAGCTGGAATATTGTGCTGTTAAACAACACAGAGAGAAAGGAAGCAGTCTGAGTATAATATGGTTACTCACAGATGTAACTTTAGACATCCTCATGAACACATGGTAAGTATGAGACGCCTGTAGCATCAGGCTCACGGGCATGGAGTTGCCCTACATATGACTGCTTATGAAGGGATTGACTTACAGAACACTAATTAGATACGATATATGCTCAAACGAAGCCTTAAATATATCTATACACGCACACGCACACGCACACGCACACGCACACGCACATGCAACACCAAAGCATTACCAATGCCATAAATGTATAACTTTCTGTTTTATTTCTCAGTTACCTAGGATGCGTTAAACATTATGCATCAATAACCAATACGTCCACACCGTTAATGTTTTTACCATCATGAAATCACGTTTTGAAAATGCGCACTTTGATGCTCTATGCCCTCTGTCAGAGAACAGTCATCTTCTCTCAAAAGGATGAGATTTAACAAGTGGCCTGCAGGAATTGGGAAAGTGCGTTAATCTTGCTGGAACTCCTACTTACATTTTCGGACATTTCAGAAGGTGTACCTCTAACAGTCGCTTTCGGGCAGTTTAGTTGCGAGCTTTTGCGACCATCAATTATCCGAGGCAAAGTATTTACCATGATTATGTTTCTCTGCTGCCAAGGTATATTGCAGCAGCTGCCAAAAATTTGTTCTCATTTGGAATGAAGGCTCACTGAAAATCTATCATATAATATTTTTGTCATATTTAATCTGAAAATTGTGCCTACATTATCAACGCATCCAATAGTTCTCATGTGTCAGAACACGCACACACTCTTCATCAAAAGGAGCATGTGCCGCCGGTAAACCGAAATTCTCCATATTATAAAATTGTAAAACTGTCCGATGATGGGACATACAGAACATCGCCGAATCAGAAAACATCTTAAGTAACATCAGTAAGAGTTAAATAACAAAGCAATGAATGAATGCCGACTTAGAATAACATAAACACATGGATGAATGTAAGGAACTATAATATATCTGACGTACTGACATGGGGTGACCCAACCAGCACCGGCAGCATGACGTTCATCATGTCAGAGGTCCCCTATTCCTTAGGGGAAAGTCTCGTGTAGCTCCTCCTCTTTATGAAGCATGAGTGAGGGCGTAACAGTCCTCGCACTGCTCACAGCCATGAGATGTAGAATATAGGTATTGTCACATAATCGCTAATACTGACGTCATGTTAAGAAACAACTCATGACTTCTTTTTTCGTACGTGACTTGGCGTGCTTTGACAAGATTAGGATGTAATCGTCTTGAAGCTGATAAAGGAACAAGGTTTTGCAGTATAACACAGGTATAGGGCACCAGTGAAATCATGAAGTTAATTAACAGCAGGTGAATGTGTATAAATGGGATGTGCAGGGATGGTGACAAGTCTTGCAACGGAAGTGCACTCAAGTTAAAAATATCCTAAAGAGAAAAACAGGAAGAATAAAGTTTAATGTGTATCTTAAAATAGTATTTTTTTCAGTTTGTTTCCCTATTTTTGAATTCTTTCGAAAGACGCAGCTGCCCACACAATACAGAAGAAAACAAACAGCTCTCAATAAAAGTTAACACACAGTCAGTAATATACCACGTTAGCAAAACAGCAGATTAAAACAGCTAACGTATCGCCAGAGACAGATCAAGTCAGTTACAAATGAGAGATTAAAACAGTCAGTGCACCTGAGGTCCCGTATCCACCTTCCAGCACCAGTACTGCTCTTGGCTGGACCACGCGATATCGGACCCACATGATTTCTACGTTTTGTTTACCCACGGAGTACTAATGGAATAAGACAAGTGCTAGTCGGTACTATATTGATAAACTGCACTCTTTAGTGCCCCAAATTGTTAGCCATTCTGTTCAGATAACCCAATGCCTTGAAGATGCGGGTCACAATTTCTCTTCAACAAATCACTGCTTGTCGTAATAAGCTGCGATTTACTGTATCGTCAGACCAGGCTTGCTGAAATGGTTGACACGTGTCATGGTATCCCATTTACGTAGTCAATGCTCATGGGTTGATTACTGGATTGCCTGGTTCAAACTCAGTTTCTTACAGAAAACCTCCATATACCTGGGATATTGGAAAGAGCGAAGTTAAGCAACACAAATCCAGATACCTCCTCCTGCATGTGTAAATACCGTAGCCAATCTATTCACAGGTGAATCCTATCGGTTTCACATTAGCTTCCATGATAAGTCCTTGCATCATGGCATCCTTGTAACCTCTGACTAGCTATTCTCGAAACGTTCGTAGCCCTACGAACTTCTTAAGTCCATTCTTAACACATTTACTACGATCAAAGTTAAGAATTCTTAGGGCTACGAACGTTTCAAGAATAAGGGCCCTGGTATTCTTGTATCCTGATATCCTGGTACCATCGTATGCTGGTATCCTGTTAACCTGGTATCATAGTATCTTGGTGTCCGACATCCCGCTACACTGGCATCTTGGTATCCTGGTATCTGGGTATCCTGGTATCCAGGTATCCATTTACTCCTGCAGGATCTCATTCCACAACACACAAGTTTTATTCCATTACGTGTATTTTTGCCCTCCCGGGATCTATGCACTACTGGTCAACGACATCGTTACGGTGTATTTACGTGGCTTGGCTTAGTGACTGGTAGTACATGCCACTTTGTCCTGACTTCACGTGTCACTGTGCTGTGGCATTGCGTGTCATTTTGCACTTTTCAGTATGTGTCACTGTGCTCTGACACTTTGATGCCTGGACCTGACATTACCTGTCACATGCCCTGATAATACGTTTCACGGTTTACATCATGCCATTGTGTCCTGACATACAGGAGTTCCTTAAGCTTGTTCTAGCTATCAGTCACTGGTTTGTTTACTGCGGGTCAGTTGTGACTGATCAAGCTACGATCAGCCGCGGCGTAAAACTCATGCGCTCACTCACTCATTCTTCCGAACAGACCGGTCTCTATCAGTCACTCCACATCCGTGAAGGTTATACAGAAACTAAAATGGCTAGTGTCTTGTAATGGACATATACAAGGTTCTCATGAGAGCAGCGAGACACGCACGGTATAGTGTTCACGTTGCATAACCAAATGCCGAAAGTAAGGCAGCTTATGACCCTTGGTGATGGTTGACTGGGATAACGTACGTAGTGGTACACACAGTGACCGTAACATTGTTCTACCGTGTATTTCAAACGCTGCTCTCAGCAACCTTCCACCTATATGCAGTGAAGTAAAGGGCAGCCAAGTGACTGACATCATGAACATTGATCATGAACAGGTGGCGCGACTGGTATAACCGGCAGAACAATACAGATTCAGCGATGTAATCAAACGTAAGGAAACCGACATTACATTCTTTGTTGTTGTGGTTCTGTTACATCCTCCATTGAAGTGGATCTGTCATACCGTCATTTGTGTGAACCTGTCACATCATCCATTATTCTGGATCTGTCACATCCTACATTGTCGTAGATCTGGCACATCCTCCTTTGTTGTGGATCTGTCATATCCTCCATTGTTATAGGTCTGTGGCATCATCCATTGTTGTGGATCAGTCACATCCTACATTGTCGTATATCTGTCAGATCCCCCATCGTTGTGGACCTATTACATCCTTCATTGTTCTAGATCTGTTACATCCTCCATTGTTATAGATCTGTTACATCCTTCATTGTTCTAGATCTGTTACATCCTCCATTGTTGTAGATCTGTTACATCCTTCATTGTTGTAGATATGTTACATCATCCGTTGTTGTGGATCTCTAACATTCTTCCTTTTTAATGTGGATTTTTTTTTGTTCCCTTTTATTTGGTTGTGTTTTTTTGGTCAATTTATCAATTATGGTTTAGTTTATATGGGTCACAAAAGTTTAAAGCGCTCAGGTTCCTGTTCCACCAAGTCGCAATCGGTATAGGGCTCAACGCGATCACTGCGACCAGTTCGATCTCAGCCGGAGATTTTGCGATCGATTGTGACACTTTTTGACTTCCGATTACACCAGGCCAGCTGTGCGATCCCACTACGACCAAAAATTGTTCACGAGTCATTTCTTGCACGAGCGAGTTGAGACCGAGTTGAGAGGGATGTGATCGGTGGTCTAGTCGTCGCAATATGGTCATACTGTGGTACGTCAATATGGTCATACTGTGGTACGTCAATATGGTCATACTGTGGTACGTCAATATGGTCATACTGTGGTACGTCAATATGGTCATACTGTGGTACGTCAATATGGTCATACTGTGGTACGACAGTATTGGCGATTTTCCATGCGAGCAGCCACGACTGCGGTTGAGAGCAACACCACAGTTTCTGCGACTGACTTGCGACCAGAAGACTATGGGAAATGTCTTATTGGAAGTTCAGTCCAGTGGGGCGACAATGTCTTCCGTAACTGTCGCAAAAGTTCTGTGAGTGTATGGAACCGTTTCATACACCCGCAGATTCCCATGCGACTGAGGTCGAGCGAGTGCTAGTGAAGGAGATCGTGTCGGCGAGTATGCTGAGCTTCCCAAGACCAAACGACGATCTCAGTGCGAATGTGCGCAAGTGAATGCGACAGAGAGGCAAAAACCTGTCGCAGGGAGGTCGCAAGTTCGATGAGACGGTGGTATTAGTGTGGATATGAACTCGCACCTTGAAATAAGGCTACGGAATTTTACCTGCTAAGATTAAGTTGAAGAACTATGCTTAGAGATACCTGCCCTTTCTTGATGTTATGTTCCGTTGTAACACTATGGGATTTATTCCAGAGTTTTCTATAAGGTCGCAGTCCGGTCTTATAGTATGTAATGTGCTGTCAACAATCGTCAGTCAATAAATAGTTTTGTTTACCGGAATACCAAGACTTTATTGAGTTTATATTTTAGATGTGTGATTTGTATTCCAGTTGTATTGTGTGAGGAATCTGTACTGCCATTCATTGTGCGTAACGCTTTGGAAGTCCTTTACCTTCAGGTATGGTCTGTTGGCAGTAGAACCGTACCCATGAATTTCACTTTAAACCAAAAAGTCAGTCGAAAAAAAGTGAAATTAAGGTTGCGAATCTTCATATTTTTACCTTGCCAACTGAACATTTAAATTTTATTTACCTTAGGATAAAAATTCTTTAAGAAAAGGTCATAGAATCATCTCGCTATTATTGGTGTGTATTACAAGGGGTATGCACATTAAATGAAACACCGAGCTAGAACAAGTCAGTTTGGTCCAAACGCTCATCACGTAATGCGCGTGTATTTATTTTACTGTTCCAGCTACTGCGCTTACACCCCTGTAACAATAACCAATTTGAATCCAACAGCTATTTGAATCTATGATGCTATCTGTGATAGTGGCCGACTTCCAGGCCTCGTCTACGCCTGCCATTGAGCCGGCCATCGTCCACGTATGATTGTCGCTTGTTTATTATTGAAACCATATTTCAGACAGTTTTCAAACCGGTGAATCATCTTTCAACAATAGATCCCCATAGGTGGTAACACACACCTCCCAACGCGAAGCCCACCATTTCCACGTGACATGTTCACGTTGAACACAAAGCCATGGTAAAAGCAGTCAACAGGGTAAGAAAAACACCAACTTGTCCCAAGTATGACTGCAGCGTCTGCAAAAGAAGTTTCTCGTAAAGTAGTGTCTACATGGGGTAACTACCATTACAAAATATACCTGGGGTGATTGCTGCTAAAAACGTTGGGCAGGCTCACTTTCTAAATATAACGTTTTGCAACCTAATGAGTTTTCACGAATCAAATTGGCTTGCTATGCGCCTGGTCTACTCTCGACTGTTCAGGTTAATAACGTAGAAAACAACGGTCAGATTGACCGACGTCCAAACGCTCTCAGACATGCAGCCAGAATGGAGATTCATGCGCTTATCTCACGTAGATACTAATGACGTCAGAGACGAAGGAAAATTACAATGCATCATTATTCCATGTAAACATTTGGAAATAACACTTGTAGAAAACACAAATAATGCAATGTTGCAATTGTTTGTAATGCCGTAACTACAGTGAATGAGTGAGATAAGTTTTACGCCGCACTCAGCAATATTTCAGCTGTATGGCTGTGGTCTGTAAATAATCCAGTCTGGACCAGAGAATTCAGTGATCAACGACATGAGCATCCATCTGCGCAATTAATGCAAAATTCAAGCACAGAAAATACATATGTACTCCTATTTAACGAACAGTGAAGTCTATTGAGAAAATTCCATTGTTTTCTATGGAACTATGTAGTCTCGAGTAATATAATGCCTGTTTAAGATAGCGGTAATGCCATGAAATTCTTGGAAATGAAGCCACATCACACGCGTTGGTATATGGGGATTCCCCACGTCGCAGATTTTCTCACAGAGAAACTGTTGTTTTCATTTTAGCGTTTTTAGATGTGCAATAAAAACAACACCCAACACCACCTTTCCCATATTATATTAATTTCGTGATTTTCGAGCCTTGGCGATAATCAGCTGGCAGAAAATTACCTAATTAATATAACACGGTGAAGATCATCTGTCATTCCCCGCCATTCGCTATTGTCCAAATCCACATAGTGTCTTTCTCCGACGTTACTTACACACAAAACAAGCCATGATGCCAACTAACGTGGTGTCTCAGTAGCAGCAGCGCACGTGACGGTGATGCTGGTACTCTGTTGATAATGGTGCAACGTTGGTCAAAATACATCTTCACAGTCAAGAGAGTATGGAAGCATAAGAAATAGTTTACATGGTGGACACATTACGAAAATAAAGTGTGTGTGTGTGTGTGCGTGTGGTATTTGTGGACGTTTGATGTCGGAGAGGAAAATTGTTGTTAAACGACGTAATGTTACATCAAGATGGCGGCGTCTGTGAGTAATCGAGAATTTATTTTTAGTAATTATTTATATGATAAACATGGGTTGCAATGACCTAGCGTTAAAACACGGCGGAGTGATGTTCCTAATCGTTAACTGTGAGTGTGTATACCAGTATGTCGACGTTTGACGTCCAAGAGGAAAATCAAGCTATTTTATACATTTAAATGCATAACGATCTACATAAATATACCAATACAGTTTAAACAAAAAAACATCAGACAGTATTTCACTCGTTTCCCTAAAGATGCCAAATGAAAAACCCTTCGCACCAAGTTCTACGATGAAAGCTGAGAAAAAAGCGGTCATTTGACAATGTCTACTTGTCAAGCAGGTTAAGTATGTGTATTTGAAATTACATCATCGACAGAACATTGATATCAACATCTATGAATTTGACACTGCCCATCGTTCCAATTTCATCAAATATATCAGAAAGTGTGACGCAGGCGGTCTGTAAATAATCGAGTCTAGACCAGACAATCTAGTGATCAACAGCATGAGCATTGACCTGCTCAACTGGGAACCGATGAAATATATCAAGCACGTCAGTTAGCCTGACCACCTGGTCTGGTTAGTTACGACAAGCAGTCGCATTTTATGACATGCATGGGTTGATGAACGGGTATTCTACCCTGGATCTTCACGGATATCAACTGTACAGAATGATGTTCATGATGTCAGTCACGACATTGTCTGGTCCAGACACAGTTATTTACAATCCACCAACGTATAGCTGGAATATTGCTGTGTGCGATATTAAACAACAAACAAGCAAGCTAGCACCACGCAAACGCAATTCTCACACAACGTTTCAGAACTTATACGAATGTGCATCAGAGAAAATTCCAGAGATAGTTTATTTGAAAATATACGTTTTACCGAAAACAAACCCGAAAATATTGGTTTTAACTCATTTAAGTTGTTGGATAAATGGTGCCTTAGCTTTTATTTCACTATTTAGGTTCACGATTTTCTTCACACTTTTGATACCATGTTGTTTTCAGACTGTAGGAAACGCTAAGTGAGTATAGTTTTACGGCGGCCTTATTAATATCCCAACAGTATCACGGCCTTCAAAATCAGTAATAGGCATCACACATCGTATCCATGGGAATCGAACCTTCGGCGTGATGTAGCCACTAGGATACCATACCGCCCCTTTGACCATAGAACAAGGAACTGCGGATGACTGTGTTGCTCTGTACAGGTGCTACAGAAACACTGGCACCAAGCCAATAGTGTGCAGCAATGTAACACTAGGCACAGACAACAGCTGGCCACTTCGGTACCTTGACCCTACACCGTGACGTCATCAGCAGTGTGACGTCACTGTGCATTTAGCACCGCGCCAGCTGGCGAACCTCCGCTCAGTCTGAGGTCACAGAGTGCAGCGAGGTGTAAAAAAACATTTTGTTGTTGTCTGTTTCACGATTAATGAGGAAATTATGACACATAATTAAAACAGAACTACATTACGAGATGCAGGGTTCATATACCAACGACATGTCATCAACATTTACAGTCAACAATCCTTACCTGATTCTGTAAAGTTCCATAAACAACAAAATGTCTGAAAATGTTCTCAACAAATTTTATTTCTCCTCAAACATAACAAATATTCTCACCTTGATAAAGAATTATGTGAACGGCACAAACCACGACAGCGTCAGTAGCGACATGTCCTCCATCATTGTCTACCGTCACTTCACTGTGTACCACGTGGCACCAGGAGATCCGACAGTTGACGATGTCCCAATAGTCTCGCCACGTCGGCGGCTGTCTCCCCGCCGTTGTTCCTGGTGTTTACGTCCACCCCGTCCAGACACAGGACAAACTCCACCGTCTTCCTGTCTCCTCTATAACAGGCGCAGTGAAGGATGTTGTTACCGACATCGTCCACCAGTGACATATCAGCACCTTGACTCACAAGCAGCTCCACCACATCTCTGTGTCCCAATCGTGCTGCCCACATCACCGGTGTCCTGCTGCTCCATCCTCTACTGTTGACGTCCACCCCATCCAGAGACAGGACAAAGTCCACCGGCTTCCTGTCTCCTTCTGTACAGGCCAAGTGAATCTCTGTGTCCCCAACATGCTGCCGCCATCACCGGCGTCCTCCCGACTCCATCTCTACTGTTGACGTCAGCCCGACCTGTGTCCAGGATCCGCTTCACCTTCACCAGTTTCCCCTTCCAGCAGACTTCATGGAGGTCTGCGTCTGCCCGGGCGTCTGTACGTGCGGGAGTCGGTGTCGCTGTAACACAAAGTAAACTCTGTACACAGGTCGGACATCTTTATCTTACAGCTACATTGTTCACATCTTACGCTGACGATACAAAACTCTTGATACATAATCTATACATGTAGCATGGCTGACAACATACTGTCAGGGAATGACAAGCACTAGTTCATACTTTAACACGTTACATGTTTACATCATTACAATGTTTACTGACAGTTCTAACACCGTTAGCTCATGACACTGCAACAGGTGATGATAATATACATTACCAGCTACTAAAACACTTACCTGAATCATGTTTGATGACCCTTTTGGATCTATTTGACCAAATATGGACGTCTGGAAAATTTCCTCCTTCATGGAGAAATGCCATTGTAGTTCCAATACCAAAACCTGGTAAGGATCATACAGATCCGTCGAATTATAGACCAATATCGTTAACTAGTTGTGTTTGCAAAACCATGGAACGTATGGTGAATAATAGACTTGTTTGGTATCTTGAAACCAATAACCTTCTCACAAATATTCAATGTGGTTTCAGAAAAAATCATAGTACCATTGATCATCTGGTACGTTTAGAATCCTTCGTTAAAAATGCTATAGTCAACAAACAACATGCTGTATCAATTTTCTTTGATCTTGAAAAGGCTTATGATACGACCTGGAAGCATGGCATTTTGAAGGATCTGCATGATTTTGGTTTGAGAGGCCGTTTGCCTCTTTTTATATCACAATTTTTAAAAGACAGGCAATTTCAAGTCCGTGTGGGTTCAACCTTGTCTGATCATTATAATCAGGACCAGGGTGTTCCCCAGGGCAGTATTTTGTCGGTGACCTTATTTAGCATTAAGATCAATAGTTTATCCAAGGTTTTAAATGATTCAATTGATGGATCGCTTTTAGTGGATGATTTTAATATTTCCTGTTGTGGTAAAAATATGCATACTGTTGAACGGCAATTACAGTTGTGTTTAAACAAAATAAATAAATGGTGTCTTGAAAACGGGTTCAAATTCTCAAAGTCGAAAACTAACTGTCTACACTTTTGTAGGAAATATAAACCGCATAAAGACCCTGAACTATATTTAAGTGGCACTCCCATTAAAGTTGTAAAGGAGGCCAAGTTCTTGGGCCTAGTTTTTGATTCCCATTTAACCTTTTTGCCGCATATTAAATCCCTAAAAACCAAATGCCTGAAAGCACTCGATCTGTTGAAAGTTGTTTCCAACTCAAAGTGGGGAGGGGATCAGGCGACCCTCCTACAACTATATCGATCACTGGTCCGTTCAAAACTTGATTATGGCTCCATCGTATATGGTGGAACCTGCAAAAGCAACCTGAAACTATTAGATTCTGTCCACCATCAAGGTCTAAGACTTTGCCTTGGGTCTTTCCGAACTTCACCTATTGACAGTCTTTACGTTGAGGCCGATGAACCATCTCTTACATAACGTCGTATAAAATTATCCTTACAATCCATGACTAAATTATATTCTAATGAATCTAACCCTGCATATACCTGTGTGTTCAATCCACTTTATGAGGATTTGTACGACAAGAAGTCTTCTCTTGTTCCACCTCTTGGGCACAGAATTAAACCCTTTCTTTCTTCGGCCGGCATTGGGCTGGAAAACATAGCTCCCTCCCGTCTTCTTTCTTCTCCTCTTTGGCAATTGGTTAGGCCACAAGTTGACCTAACATTGACTTCATTTAAAAAATCAGAAACTAATGAACTACAATATAAACAAGAATATAATCAATTAAAAACTAAATATAGCAATTACAAACCCTTATATACAGATGGGTCCAAGGACGGTGGTGCAGTGGCTTGTGCCACTGTCATTGGATCCAGAACAATATCTTCTAGACTACCAGATAACAGCTCTATTTTTACAGCTGAAGCAAACGCCATACTAACGGCTCTTAAATATATTCCAAGACACCCTAAACGTAAACAACATATAATCTATTCCGACTCTCTTTCTTGCCTTCAGGCTATTAAACATTTGTCGTGCAAATATCCACTTTTAATTGAAATTATTGAAATGTATAATGATCTTGCAACTGGCCAATACGACATCGTCTTTTGTTGGTTACCTAGCCACGTAGGTATTTCATGGAATACACTGGCCGACATTGCTGCTAAGGCAGCACTAAACAAATCTGTGACACCACTTCTTATTCCATACAGTGATTATAAAACTGCAATTAGATCTTATGTCCGCGATCTGATGCAGAAGAAGTGGGACACCCAAGTGGGCATGAATAAATTACATGAAATAAAACCTTACATTGGTTATACCCACTTGGGTTGTCAGTCCAGATTTGAAGAGGTCATTTTGCGACGATGTCGTATTGGTCATACAAGGTTTACCCATGCATACCTGTTGAAGGGTGAAGATCCACCATTTTGCATCCCTTGTGATGAGAGAACCACGGTCAAGCATATCCTGCTTGACTGTGGTGAATTCTCCATCATAAGGGATAAATATTTCAATGTAAAAACACTTTCGGATGTTTTTAACACAGTCAATACTCATTTAATTATTGGATTTTTAAGGGAAATTGATTTCCTTGTTGAATTATAATTGATATGTTCTGTAGATAGTTGTATTTTAATGGTTGGTAGTATATATAAGGAACATTGATCATAAGCGGCTGTACCCTCAACGGGGGTTGAAGTATTGTAAAATACTTGTCCTCCTGAGAGGGTACGTAAGTCCCAAAATTTCCAAAGTCAATTTATACTCTCCAGGACTTTCAAGTGTAGTCTTTGTGTTATTTTAATTTTGGCTAAAATTTCTTACAATCGCCAGCGGCTGAGGGGATGGTGTAAATCCAACTAGGGACCATGCAGGTAGCAAAGGTACTGTAAGTCCCCATGGTCCCTAGTCTGGTGATCTACCTTCTGTTGTTGGCGATCTATAGCCTGTTTTTATATTGTATTGTCCATATAACGATATCAGTTTTACCTTTCCACACTAGTTTTAATGCTAATTGTGATATCCTAGTTGTTTTACTGTCCTTCGTTGACAGGTTTTATAATGGACACAATAGTCGTTTTCATTGATGAATGTTCTCGTCACGATATGGCTGAAATAGTGCCGATGTGACGTTAAATCGTAACTCACTCACTCACTCTAACACCGTTTTTTTTAGTATGTGGAGAGTTGTCTCCCCACTAACTACACGCGTGACATTGTCTCCACCCACCACGTGTATCAGGTCTTGAGGGGCTCCCAGATTTCCGTGTGTCCTTGCTCATGGCTGTGGAGACAAACATGAGGGTTAGAATAAACACCAGATTCATTACATTATAGTACATTACATTGATTGTGTTGTTTCTTAATTGCATTTATCATCCATGATGTTAGATTACAAATATATAACATATATATATCAATTAGAAGAATGCATAAAATTAATTTCTGTAAGGGGGTAACTTTAAAAAGCCATGCAGTTCTCCAGTAGATGACACGGGTGTTGTGTTTAGGAAGGACAAAGGTTTCAGACAGATCTGACAACCTGACACCATGAATACACAGTCCGACTAGCGACTACCATATCTGCTTTGCAATACCCTCCCACCTACCAGGTACATCAGACTTCAATGTTGGTCCAGGTCTCAGTGCTTCCGTCTTCCTCCAGACTGTAACACATAATATGTCATGTAGAACACACTTCAACACAGAATATATTATGTTATAGACTTCAACACAGGGATTATATATTGCCCAGGAAACAACTTACTACAACAACGTGGAAGCATAAACATATGTTGACTTGCAGTGGTATTATTATTTATGGTGGTATTGTTGTGTTATTGTTTCTAACAGATTCACCTGAACTGACATCATATATCAACTTATATGTGATGCTGTACGCTACCTTGGCTGTCTGCATTCTTCTCTGTGACTGGACCTGGAAATAACAAAACAAACTTCCAGTCAACTGTAATATGTTTATATGTATGAGATCCAGCCTCCAGTACGACAGTCTCCCCTGGCAAAGTATCTTATATCTACTGACACTACTGATCTTGGGCTGACTAGAATGGGGACCGTCAACTCGGAGGCGTAGTGATTATGCACGTGTCAGAATACTGGCGTATTGTTTTACATACAAAAGTTAATTGGACATAGTTCACGTCCTTTTCCAGGACGTCCATTTATTATTTATTAGGAACAGTTATATACAAAACAGAGCGACGGAGGTCCAACTGACTCTACTATGGTATATACCGTTTAATATCACACAACATACCCAGGACATCCATATCGGGAAATAACTAAAACAGGGGGTTCCTTTGTAACCTTTGAACGTTTGTTGGTAGCAGGTTATAGTGGTATTCAACACAGATGGGGACACCTGCACTTTACGGGTCCCTGCTTTCGTAATCATTACAGGATTACAGACAACAGGAGTTTTCTACATTGTATTGTGTTGCCTTCGACATCTCCACACTGAAGGTGTTACGACTGAAAAAAATTAACTTTCTCGAAAACCCGACGAGCTAACACTACCAGCTCACTGCCGTGTTTGTAAATCAGATATTGGTACGTTACAAATTAGCGATGCTACAGTTGCCGTCCAGTGTAAAACGTGTACACGTAAATTATTATTTTTTGGCCTTGTGAGCATATTTCATTTCTAAAGCCTATCAACAGTCTATCAAGTTGGATCTATTATTTTTTCAAATGTTTATGAATACAGCAAACTGGAGAAATTTAATGGTGGCGGATGTTTATTGGTGTCAGAAGTTTGCCCACGACCCCACAAGTTTCACAGTATTTTCTACTCATGAAGCTACCATGCACACGAACACTCAATCCAGGGTTCCAACAGGCATGGCAGACCACATTCTCTGACTTAGCCCTGACCTTTTCCTGATAAGTACAGATTTTCCCTTGACAATATATTCAAGTGTCAAAATGTGAAAAACTATCCTCCTTTGTCCCTTGCAGCCAGTCCCAAACACTTATCCCTTCATGCGTGTCATAAGTTCATGCAGTACATATTCTACTTGTTTTGTTGATTTATTACATTAACCATGGTATCCAACCACATTTGAACATGCAATTACCTGTTGCCTGTATTCTATAGTGTATTTTCCACCCCGCTCTGTTCATAACCGCATATTTTTAACTAATGGTTGAAAATTCAGTGATAAACAAACTTACCCCGCTACCGTCCTCACACAACATAGCTAAGATACGTAGCGTTCACTACATGAACGCTATGCCGCACCTCCATAGGCCGCAATGGTGGAAATCATTTGTCGCACTTTCGCGCACTCGTTGCGGCTATTGCGCACGAAAAACTTATATGAATGGCTTCTTTGTACTCATACCTACATGTGCACCCTAGTTTCGTTATAAAATATTACAAAAATAAATATTTGCAAGCCATCAAACATCTCAGTCGATCGATCGCATGAGCGGCGCCATTTTAAATCACGCGACGTGAAGGGATTCCCTCCCTAAAATAGTAACACACGTGTCCTACACCTCGCTGTTTGTTTACAACAAATTTTCATTGCGGCCTATGGAGGTGCGGCATAGCGTTCATGTAGTGAACGCTATGTATCTTAGCTACACACAACCTACACATCTCACCGCCAGCCTGGAAATGTCCAGACCAGCGACACTGGTCCTGCCAAGGTGCGAGTCATGACGTCATTGTGACGTGTCATGTGAGGAGCAGCACTGAGTTTGGCGCTCTATTGCAACCCGCCACGCTAATGAACGGTCATCCCCGCCCCCTTCCTCAAACCGCCACGCCTGGAATGAAATCTGCCTGATTTACCACAGTCAACATGTACTATGCTGCTTCATCATGTATTGCAGATGTTGGTGACATTGATAATAAGTTGTGAGATCTAAGGCACCCCTGATTTTATGTTTTACCAGGGATACTCTACAACGGGGATAGGTCACTCGCTTGCTTTCTTTACCATTTGTACTAATTAACGTGTGCCTCGTCATGCTCCAACGCACACAGTGACTTGGCTCGGTCCCAACTTCAGTTTCAGTGTTTAACCAGGGAGACAATATAGAGTATATAGGTTGTAGATTATCCCTGGTTTAACAGAACTTCAGCAAGTTTCTTGAACTCCAGCCGGTTTATTGTATCTGTCGGAATTTTAAAATGAATGAATGAATTATAGTCAGAATTAAGAGCAAGAATTATGTGAATGAATAAACGAAATAAAGAAAAAGAATAAAAGAAAGAATTACATATGTGAATGAATGAAAGAATAAATGATACACCGCGGCCTTCCCTCCCAAAACATGTTAAAGAACGCAACAGTATCGCGAGAACACGTGTTAACATCAGCTGTCCATTTAAAAAATCTACTTTGAAACATTTTTGTTTACATTAATAATTAATTCAGATATCTTATTGCATGTGGGGAATGGAATGGACATTAATAATATGTTAACTGACACTGTCACACTACCCTCAAAAATAAAATGTAAAACTCCTACAAAGCGTTCTAAAACACCTTTCCACTTTTGTCAATTAATAAGATCAACAAGAAAGAAAGAAGTAATGGAACTACAACCCCCAAGCATCAATGGCGAATCAGATCAGATCGGCAATATGTTACATTTTTCTCACACCTAAAATACACCCTAACATTCTTTTTTAGATTATGGAAATATCACTATTACTTGCAAACACATTTCACCTGATAGTATATTCCTCTCATATGAATTAAAGGTGTATGTGAAAGATGTTTTGAGGAAGTAACTAGGAAGACTCAAACAACGGCGTATAGCATTTCAATGGCGAAATATCAAATTTTCACACACCTCAGTTACACCCTAACACCTTTTTAAGTCATGAAACTGTCACTATTACTTGCAAATACCTTTCAACTAAAGGTATGTTCTCCTTCTAAAAATGAAACGAATGTGTGAAAGAAGTTTTTATTGGCACAATTTAGTCTATCGTTGTGGTGAATCGAGAATAGAAGCCGGTGAGCTATAACATACCGACTTGAAACTTGACTACAAATCTGCTGTCCTAATACGGACACTAACACCAATTATTCCACCTAAACTGAAGTTACAAAATAGTTAACCTGTCTTCTACATCTTGGATTTCAGTTGTTACAACACTCATTGAACTTGATCAGCTGTTGAAAATAAACCGTGCTCAATCTTAAATACTACGCTGCCACCATATTGGCTTCACTGGTTACGTAACGACCCGAGACATACGTTCAGCGGCTTTTCGAGGAGTTTCTTCTCCCCTTCTACATAGGCTCCCTGGTTTGCTCACACTGGGCACTGGGCCGTCTATTTCCCGATGTCAATGGCTTTCCGCTTGGTAGCGTTTTCCAAACTCCGTATGAGTAACATGTGTCAAAGTTTTTTTCAAAGTTTATAAGTAATAATAGGACAGGTATATTTAAACTTCTTGTTTTGACAGTGTCATAGAGAAATCTTATATTTTCACTCATACATCTCCCAGGTATAACTTCTGTTTGATTCTCATGTACAATTGTATCTAATCTAATGTTGATTTAATCCTGTTTGTAGAGAGAGTTTAGTAAGGAAATAGGTCGCCAGATTTTTAGAAATTTTCTGTCTCTCTTTGGTGTGTGCAAACAAGAAATAATTGCCCTGTTTGTTGTAATAGGTGATTCATTATTTATAAATGTTTCTTAAATATATTATGTAAACCCATGGCGAGGTGGGCAAGCTGGCTAAAGAGCCATGATGGTGATCCAGTGAGGTTGAGGTGACCGGAATCGAGCCCACCTGTGACGGCGTGTAAAAACCGTGCAGCCAACTTTGTGTGCAGACTCTTTTTGTATTGTCAAAACCCCATGAGTACAGTACACAACCCTGTACACCTTTTGGTGTATGGCCACATGAATACGTGTAAACACCCAGTTGCGGGTACATCAATGTGCAGTAAACTTGGACAAAGTACTGTGAATGTGTGTCCCAGTCCACCCAACTGTAAGTGGGTACCTCAATAGCATGAGACAGCTAAAGTAACTTGTTGAGCCTAGTGGCAGCGAGAGCTGTATACTCGCCCAAGGGAGCCGAGACTGATAATACTGTGATCAGTAGTATGATCAGATATATGTCAGTGCCCAGAGAAAGCACCAGTTGAATAGAGGGGATATGTGCGCTATCTGTCCAAAAGAGCATCAGGAATTCAAAGGAGTATCCGCCTATTCCTGGGCTTTTATCATTCTTCAAGGAAAGAACAGCTTCCAGTGCTGGGGGAAATTTAGTGAATCTTTTGAACTGAAATTTTGCTTTCCTTTTTACATAGTGTTTTTTTTTCAACTTTGTAGGTTGAATTATCATTATTTACTATTTATTTCGGTAAGTACATTCCGTAAAGTATCAGAATCTGCACAGTTGTGTTTTAGACGTGTAAGAATGTTTCAAGAAATCAAGAGTAAGTTATTGTCAATTGCTGCATACCATTTTAACAAGGGTATTCAATTCATCTTCACTGTTAATATTTGTTGCATATTCCAGTACAGTATCATGTAATGTATTTTTGACAATTTTAATGTATTCTTCATTGCGCAAGAGTGAGGTATTGGATTTCCTTAGTTTATTCTGTTGTGATAAGTATAACTGGAGAATGGTCTGATTGATAACTCGGGACAATATCAGTTTCATGAGATGTATTAAACAGGTCTTGAGAGACTAAGAAAAAGAAATCAAGTCTCGCTTGCTGTTTGGGGTTTCTTTGCCTCCGTGTATATTTGTTACATCAACTGTTAGGTTTTACTCGATGCTCACAGTCATATTTAGTCCGTTTGGCTCAAAAGCGAACCGATGAATTGCAATCTACCTCGAAAAATATTAAACATAGCATACTCCATGAAAGGCTGATCATAATAAAAACATCATACCGATTGTCTGAGGCCTTTTCAAAATGTTTGTTCGAGAGGCATGTGCACAAGTGCTGAGAGCGTTATTTCTTAATTAGCCTGTGCTGTGCCCTCTCCGTCCTTTCTCGCACACCTGACTGTCACTTTATCTGCACTCCTCCCTCATACCAAATAGTGAACTGTACCAATGTGGTAATGATAGATTGTTAAACAACTTTTAGATTTTCGGGACAAAAATGTATTTCTGTGATGGACATGTCTCTAAACATTTCCTACAAGCACAGTGTGTGATCTCATACAGTGCAAACTGGATATCATGCGCGTTAAGTTCGTGCTGTGGTTGATAAATGTGTTGTCTAAACATTCACACTTGATAAAAAATGTTCATTTAAAGATAAAGAACAGTATTATTTCACATGCAAACAGGCTAAGCTACAACATTAGATAGCTTGGATATAACATGAACAGTAATTATTAATTAGATATATGTATGTTAATGAAAGCACAATATTCTTTACCTATTGCACATGAAGCCAAGATCAACCACCTTATGCACTTTCTCTGTATCATGTCATCGTGTTTACCTAAAGAGCTTCTAGTATTATATTTATAATAAAGATTACAATGTATGTGTTAATTTTAATTTTTCAAAGTTGTTTAGTTATGTCATCACTAATCAATTCATAGTCGACATTACAGCATCACTGCAGGATTATCATGATTACAGCCAAAGAGGGGCGTTTGTTTCTCTGTATAGCGCGAACCTTAATAACATCCTGACTGAGAGCTTCTTTAAAACTGGGCATTAATGTGCTGGCATATATTCAAAGTATAATATCTCAAATCACAAAGAAATATGTGAAATTGCTTAAAGATTGAAGAATTAATACAATCTTGTCATCTGTTCTAGTTTAATGTATTCCACAGACACTTCTTAAGAAACTCGATATTGCAAAATTCCAACTTTAGTGAATATCTTTTTTAAACTACAATTAGAGGTATATATGATCAGTGATATATTGAATTAGTTTACAGTTCATGCACATGCTAGTCATTATGATATGGTGCAAATGCATTTGTTTTCCTTTAAATACGGACCTTTAGAATATGTGTGTGATGTAGTGTTGCTTTTGCAGCAAGACGTCTGAGTTCTATGCCACATGGGAAGTCTTCAATGGCACAGCTTATCTGGCACAGGCTGGTTTTATATTGTTGTACATATCTGGACTGTTTCCAATCACCAGTTACAGCTTTCAGAAACTTGTCATGTCCAAGAGTTTTTCCAACTTTGAGTTGTCTCCACTGTCTGGTGTGAGCACTGTAAATCCTGACGACATCATGACTTAATGGCATGAACTACTATTTTGTGTTCATCTGAACATTTGTTAACGTATTCTAAGTCACGAATTTACAAACTATTCTCCTCAATTTTCCGAAATACGAATTTCATTTGATTTGCAAGTAATAGTAATAGTTTTATGACTTAAAAAAATTGTTAGGGTGTAACTGAGGTGTGTGAAAAATATGACATATCGCCAATCTGTTCTGATCAGTCATTGAAATGCTACACGCCGTTGTTTGAGTGTTCCAAATTATTTCTTCAAAAACATCTTTCGCATACACCTTTAATTCTTATTGGCGGAATATACTATCAGGTGAAATGTGTTTGCAAGTAAAACTGACAGTTTTATAATCTAAAAGTGAATGTTAGGGTGTATTTCAGGTGTGTGAAAAATATGACATATCGCCGATCTGAGCTGATCAGCCATTGATGCTTGTGTTGCTTGAGGGTTATAGTTCTATAACTTCTTTCTTTCTTGTTGGTCTTATTATTTGACAAAATTGGAAAGGTCTTTAGGACCCCTTGTGACAGTTTAACAGTTTCTGTTTTTGAGGGATGTGTGACAGTGTCAG
The DNA here is from genome assembly GCF_037392515.1 of Haliotis asinina. Classification (NCBI taxonomy): domain Eukaryota; kingdom Metazoa; phylum Mollusca; class Gastropoda; order Lepetellida; family Haliotidae; genus Haliotis; species Haliotis asinina. The sequence continues at coordinate 7,653,868 of NC_090283.1, read as the reverse complement.
TTAACATCCTGTTAATGTCCATTCCATTCCCCATATGGAACTGATTATTAACGTTAACAAATATGTCTGAAAGTAGATTTTTGAAAAAGAACATCTGGAGTTAACGCATGTGTTCTCGAGACTTTTGCATTCTTTAACATGTTTTGGGAAGGCTGCGGTGTATCATTTATTCTTTCACCCATTCACCTTCTTTTATTTCTTCTTTCTTTCATTCATTCACATAATTCTTGCTCTTACTTCTTACTATAACTCATTCATTACAATAAAGTGGCTCAAGTTCTGCTAAACACAGCCGAAGTAGCACTGGGAAGGAGCCAAGTCACTGTGTGTGTTGAGCATGACGAGGCACATGATAAATAGTACAAATGGTAAAGAAAGCTAGCGAGTGACTTATCCCTGTTGTAGATTATCCCTGGTTAAACCAAAGCCACTAAGTCACTCAGTCATTAGTACAGTGTTATATAGTCTGCCTCAGTCCTGAACCACATTGTTGTCCCTGCTGCAGTGATATTCTAGTACTTTTACTGTCCTTCGTTGACAGATTTTACCACATGAATATATTTCATTTAAATGTTCTCGTCACGATATGGCTGAGATAGTGCCGATGTGACGTAAAATATTAACTCACCCACTCAAACTACTACCTTTAATCGTAATATATAGGGCCGTCTCCTACTCACGGGTTTCCTATTCTCGCGGTAAACACATTTTCTGCCGAGATTGCCGATACGTGATACTTAGCGGTTGTTTACATCATTGACCGGTAAATAGGTAGTGGTCCAAGTCTGTGAATTATCAAAATTTTGCAAATGTAACGAATATTCGTGAGTTTCAACAAACAAAATTGTAACTTTCCCCCGTCCTTTCCGATAAGATTCCCCTTCCTCACACCTAATAACGTTACTTTCGCGTTATGCCGCCAGAATAGGAGACGCCTCTAAAAGTCAGCAGCGGACGACCATGTCTTTTATCGAGGTCAAGTGCGATAATACACCTGATGGATCAAGCAGTTGATAGATGCAGATGTTAGAAGGGGAATCTCTTCATTTAAAAACAACAAGCATACATACGAAAAGAACTGTTTGTGTTATTTTTTCAGCCGATATCCGTAACTACCTCGTGGGAAAAAGTAAGGGATCACGGGAAAGGACAAGTGTTCCAAGGTTCCTTAACAAGCTTTACTTCGCATAGCTTCTGATAAAACCTGAAAAGAAATAAGAGAACACTTGGGCATGCATGTGATCCCTTATTTTTTCCGCAGTGTATTATCCATATGTTACTTTAATTCATGGCTAGATTGTAACAATTAGAAATGGAGGATGTAAATCCAGCTAGGGTCCATGCAGTCAGCAAATGTACTGTAAATTCCAATGGTCCCTAGTATGGTGATGAACCTTCCGCTGTTGGCAAAATATAGCCGGTTTGTATATTGTTTTGTTTTCTGTAATTCCAGTTATTTACATTTGCATCCTATTTTCACATTGATATCTGTCACATGTATTTTACTGTCCACTTTACAGAAGAACAGGAACAGTTAATCAAACAACAGTGGGGCTACAACGAATGTCATTTTATCCATTACAATAGACGGACAGTCAACCTCTCGTATTTAGTATCAGACAGTGAGGAGGAAACACTGAAGTACAAGCATGCATAGAGATAATCCTAGAGCTAGAAATGAACTTATGGTGATAATGGACCCATGGAGCGAGATTCATGACAGGCGTTGTACTTGGTGACAACCAACTTCTTTAAAACAATCTTGTTTAGATTTCTTTTCGATTTCCCATAATCTGATGTTCTCAGTCTCTGATACAGATATTTTTCAAAGTATTGATTCTGATCACTGGATAATATCTATTCAAATCAACTAATCACGTCTGAAAAAGACCTAGAGGAAAAGGATAAATGGACAAAGGTAGATCTTGAGGGTAAATTACAAGAATTGAAATTAAAGTAGAGGAAATATGACTGAAAAGGAGAGCATTCTGCATAAGAAAAGCGGAATTATAAATAGAATTAGAAGCAAAAGCTAAAGAAAAAACTCTAGGATCAAAAGGGACTTGAAAAAAACATTTTGAATAGAATAGAATATTTTCTGAAAGTCGAGGAATTCGATGTTTCTTTTTTAAAGTCTCCTTCGAAGATTGTACGAAATGATAACTCTGTAATGCTAGTAAATAAGCACACAGCTCTCTCATCAGGATGTGCGCCAGCTCTCCACAACGTGGCACTATGTGGCAAAATCACTACAAGGCTTCCAAGTAAGGACAAGAACTGATATGTGTCTCAGTATGATTAACTGGATGCCTATTACAGAAGAGATCTCTAAGCGCCAGCTTATGTTTTTTCACAGACTATGTTCACTTTCACCTGACAACCTGTCAAAGAGGCTCCTCCACAGAAGACTCTACCAATATATTCACCGTAACAATCAACAGATGGGCTTCATACCTCACATAATATATGTTCTACGGAGGTACAACCTGCTGGACACTCTGAATCGGTACTTGACAACCAGCGTCTTACCAAGCAGATACCTGTGGAAGAGACTAATTACCCACAGAATTACCACCAAATACAGCGCTGAATGGTGAGAACGCACAAACTATGACCCAGACTTTGCACGATTCAGAATGCTACATGATGTTCCGGGACCAGCATCAGTTTGGATCCGAGCCAGAAACCGAGAGTACATAAAACAATATACTCACCTAGCTTCCATATGGGTAGCAGTTCCCCACAAACCGAGTCACGATGTAACCTGTGCAACACCGTGTATACTGACCTACTGAGACACGTAATGTTATCATGTAGCCATCTGAGGCACCATTATGAGAACTTCTGGTCTGTCATCACCGACAAATTCCCACCTTAGTTCACAGTAACTTTAAGTAGCACTGATGGCGAGTCTCTTCTTCAGCACCTGATCGGACGACCCTGCGATCCAATATCCGACTCTGATTGCTGTGAACTTTTCTATGACCTAAGCGCATCATTTGTACTGAAAGTCATGGCCATCTACATGTCACGTGTAAATCTAAGTGCATGTAACTTTAGGAGCATGTAGTGCACGTGCATGGAAAGAATTATGGTGAGTTTGAGTGAACTGCTCTTCACGAAAACGATAATAGCGCTGAAGTTAGTAAAGATAAATTGTGAATTGCCCTAAGAAACATGCGTCCCCTTAAATTGTTCCATGAGTATATTTTCCCATCTTATTTTTCTAATTTTGAGTCACACAAGGTTTCATAGAAGAATTTCCAACATTACTTGGATATCCCCAGACATTTCAAATTAAAAGAGAGAAAAGGACACGTCAATTTTCCTACCTGTCTTTCAGTGTATTTTAAAATTGCTGATTTTAGTCCATGATATCTCAAAAACAATTTGCAAGTCATGTCTTAACTGAAATTCTACGCTGCAGATGTTCCCAGATGTTCATGATGGCATTAATAAATATCATCCCTTATCACATAAAAAAAGGTTTTCAGGTTTCGAAAATATTCATGACGAAGCTATTTCAAGGTTTTTCTTCCGTGGATACCTTTGGTGTTATATGTCGTATGTACAGTCCTGAGCCTAAATATACATTTGACTAAGTGTAGATCAAAGTGTAGAAACACCCCTGGATGCATCCGGGGTTGGGCCAGGTAATGAACCACCTGAACCACAACCGAAGAGATAGTAGTCTTGAGAAAAGACAATCTTGTGATAACTCTAGCAATAGATTTGGTAAAATGCTAATAGAACTCTGTTATACGTACAAGTTCTATATTCTGAATGGTTGTTTACGTATATATCTATCCAGGGCTCATCGGTAATTGATTATTGCATTGCCAATGTTGATGTAGGGTTGATGTATCGTTTCATGTAGGGTTCCGAGTAGACTCAGATCACATGCCATTAGCGGCAAAACCCAAAGTCCATGAGCAAAGCCACCAGCTAGAAAATAATAAGAAAAATAATTACAATACTGACATAAACTGCTCCGACAGAATTGTACGGAACCATACTAAGTCGGATGTGTACACCGACAATATGAAACAGACCGCTGACTCTGTTGTTGAAGCAGTAAGATTAATCGTTACAGATATAGACCCAGCTCTTGACTTGTTTGTAAAAACAGTACTTGGTGCAGCGGTCTGTATGAAAAAACGTAACACACAGCATGTTTTTAATTGTTTTATTTTTGACAGGTCTTGTAAAAGAAAAAGTACTACACTCACAAAGCCTTGCGTCGATTTGAAACAAATATATCTGGGGAAAATAGACGTAATTATTGCAAAACAGAGGAATTTTGAACGCATGAAAGCAATAAAGCTGATGCATTAAAGCAAGCACCAAATAACCCAAATTCATAATGGCGTATACTTAAGGTATATCTCTTTTGCATCGACCTCGTCCAAATATTAGTAATGATGCATGGTGTCACCACTTCAGTAGCCTGTTTACAACACATGATGCATCAGTGATTGACCACTTCAGTTGTCTGGAAGAACCTCACTTAGTTGATTCGCGTATCCTATCCTAGACTCGCATATTCCCTCGTCTGAAATTTGTAGTGCTATCAAGCATATAGACAATGGTAAGGAAGCTGTTACACACAATATGCTGATTGAAACGATCAAAACAACTTAATCATGCCTTTTCTCGACACTCTTTTCAATGTCCCTAATGTGTCAGGAGAATTTCCTATAAGCTGGACAAATTCAATCGATGTCCCAATAGATACAAATGGTGATAGAAACAACCACGACAACTACAGGGGCATGTCGTTGTTAAGCGTCTTGAGCAAAATCTACACTAGTGTGCTCAATAATAGACTGCAAGTCTGGACAGAGCTTACAGACAAAGTTCCAGAAGCACAGGCGGTCTTCCGATCTGGTTATTCAACCACAGATAACGTATTCATTCTATAATCTACTGCAAAATCCACTGTAAATAGTCACAAATATTTTGGTGTCTGGTTTTCAAGTAACTTATATATGACTAAATGCATCGCAGGCCTAACAAGCCGAGGGAAGAGAGCATTGATAGAAATCATTGTCAAACTAAACAAGATTGGAGTGATTGACCCGAAAATATATTTTAAAATCTTTGATTCTCTGGTGATGAGGATATTAGTATATGGACTACCCAGGAAAGCGTATAATATGTTAAGATATTCTGATGACATTGGAAAAAAGAGTTGGATATAGTTCATAGAATATACTCTGTTTACTCATGGCTTTGGGTACATCTGGATTAGCCAAACTGTTCATGATGAATTTTCATTTGTACAGTTTTTAAGAATGCGCTGATAAATGAATTTTCTCAAACGTGGACTTCGACTTTGAATAACAACTATAGATGTGTGATGTATTGAGACTATAAATTCATATTTGAACCAGAAGGATACCTGCATATTATATCAAATTCAGATGCAATGTCGTGCCACTTCGATATAATGAGGGTGTGTGGCAATCAATCGAACCGGGTTTACGTCTCTGCCCCATTTGTAAGACCGCTGTAGAGGACGATTCTCATTTCACACTTGTATGCCACTTAAACAATGAACCCGTAATAACTGTTTTTCCAGAACACTTCTGGAGATTCCCTTCTATCCATAAATTTGTACGTCTCTTATGTACATCTCAGAGGAATACAATCAAACGTGTACAGTATTATATTTACCATGCATATATAAAAAGAAATATGTATTTAGAAACACTCTAGACTTCACCTGTATACTCTTGTCAACGATATATATGTTACATCTTGTGTATGGGCCCTCGGCCTCGTTACAAATAAACTCTTTTGACTTTGACTTTGAACAACAAGGACAACAACAAAAAAATACAACCAAAATACCTGTAGACTGTAGACTTATGTATGAATACGTTTTAGGGGAGCGGTCCAAGCCGGTAGCCAAGGTACTGTAAGTCCCCATGGACCCTGGTAGGTGATCTACCTTCAGTTGTTGGCGGTCTATAGCTCGTTTTTATATTGTATCGTCTTCCATAGTTAAATTGCTTTAGATTTAATTACTAGTTTTAAATATCTGTCTGTATTCGTCTAGTTGTTTTACTGTCCTTGGTTTGAGAGATTTTTTAACATTCTCTGTTATGTACAGTAGAATACTTTATAACGAACACGGATATAACAAACTGACGGCTATAGCGAACTGTTTTAAAAGTCCCGAATTAACCTAAGTATATTATCATATAAAAAGTCGTGAATAACGAATTCTCTATAACGTATTCAATGGCTATAGCGAACTGATTTGTATATTCTTATTGGTTCTCGTCATGATATCACTGCAACATTGCCGATGTGACGTTAAATATTAACTCACTCACTAACTCAATCATCTTAGGGGAGCAGCAGATAAAACCATGGCTAAAGACTATAATTTACTGGACTGTTTCATTGACAGGAGTTTGGGTTTTTAGCCATGTCTCTCTGCACAGGTATCCGAGATAGAACCAATAACTATAAGGATTGTGCTGGCGGGAGAATGTTTGTATCTGAACTCGAGGTTTAACCTGTGAGGATGGCAGGTACATGGAATATATAACCTGCTGATCCGTATTCATCAAGCGTTGCTTGATCAGCATTTTGACCGTATTCATGTAGTCTTCTGTGTAGTTGAGAAGCACTTCGGCTGTTCCTAAAAACATTGCACCTCCAACCCACACCATATTGTTTTTAATAACCTTTGCGATTGTCTCTTCCTTCTTAAAGGAGGATAGTGCACTATAGGCGACCTTCCTTTGGTCCCATTCTTTGGGAATCTGGAGCTTGAAGGTCTTCTTTTCATCAGCAATACTCCGGAAGAGTCCAATATCTAGCCAGCAGAAATATTTTGTTGGAAACAGCTCCTCCGCTATAACTCTGTTGACCAATTCAAACTTAGCATGCATTGCACATGAGTAGTTCTCGTTGACTGTGTTCGGTTGATGCTCTGGATAGTTGGGCTGCTTGTAGATACTCCGGATCTTATCAGCCAAAGAGAAAGACCAAAGGTTGTATCTGTCTATCAGGAACACTTTCGTCATATTGCTGGGAAACCTGCGTCTCAAGTTTACGAAGTGGTCGTACACATCCTGCGAATCGGTATATGCGACAAGTCTGTTTTTTATGTAGCCAAAAACTTTCATCCAATTCTTATATTTGACCGACGTAAATATGTTAGCGCTACTGCCTTTGGCGAAGGAGCCGATGTTGAAATAAGCTGTAACCACTGTAATTTCTGGTTTGACCAAAGAAGGATCGTCAATGCTTTGAGAAAGGATCTGCAAAGAAAGACAATTCTGATAATTCACAGAGAAAACATTTTCAATACTTCAACCAGGAATGCTTACTTTCGCTGTCTTTCCAGATTCCTTCATCAGGTGAACTGAAGAAAAAGGTCCTCACCTGATGCAGGGATCTGGAATGAACTCGAAACGTTGTGTGAAACACATCAAAGAACATTAATCCATAAAGCGTCCTAGTCAACAAATATATTTCGCGTGAATGTGGCTGAAGTGCAAGTTCCAGAACTGCGAAATATATTGAAAATGGGACTTTGTAAAACTGGCACCTCCTTTAAACTGCACTGCAGTATGGGTGTGTGCGTACTACGCATTATGTCGAAAAGCGCTCGTAAAAATCATCATCATCGTGATCGCTAAATTTTGCCACAGATACTGAAAACACCAAACATCGCTGGGCTTACTCAAGGAAAATGCATACAAAGTAGTCAGACCGTTGAGAGGAACAGTGTCGTTCCGGTGCAGTGTATTTTATCACGTGCTTCGACTACTTAATTTGTCACCTCACTAACTCACTTTCTTTGTACGCTTGTCTATGTTAAATGTCACGTTTAAGGAATGCCCCTTCACTCTAGCATCGAGGCCTTGCCAAGGCTGAAACATAAAATAAAACATTAACAATAATCCGTTGCCGAAATCCGTTGCCAGGCATGCTCAGTTCAGGACAGTCATAAATATTTCATCGTTGCCACTCAAACAGACATCCGTTAACGTTGTGTATGCTACTGGATTCGAACACCCCAACCTCCATATATTTCTGTCACATACCTTTGGTGATACGATTTCAGAAAAAAATGTACTTTGTTTACTTTTTTGCAAAATGTTTGCATGTACACAAACCTATGTTGACACATGTTGGTATTGTGTATGATCTACGACTAGTCCAAGTTACCCATTATTTAACCTCAAATGTTTACATGTGCACCCGTACGGGAAGATACATAATGTTGTATGTAGTGCGGATGAGCTACTGATAATACAGGTTTGTCGGCAACCGGCAAGGCATAAGTCATATTACATTTGCCATTATTTCCCAGCAGATATATGTATACGGGAAATACGACATGTGCAGGTTTGACTGTTGTTATGACCAAAGTTGTTTGTACAGTAATCGCTCTTGAAAGATGATTGGTATATGACGTGAAATGTGCACGTGGAATACGATTTGCTGTTTAAAGTAAAAGAAAAAAACACTTTCAACTATGTAATAACGCAAGTTAAAACTAATGGTCTACGTATACACAGTGACTATCGACCTTGAAAATCGTTTGAATAGAGAATAATAATCAGTGCACGCTACTGTGTACAACCGTCTGCTGTGTTGTACTGTTCTACACACGCAACCCATGCGTTGTGTGTTTATAAGCAGTGATAAAGGGAAATGATGGTGCGTTCATGGGATGTATGTCTTTGAAACGTTTGTTAAAGCTTGTACTTCCTATCCAAACTGAAAGTTCCCTAACTCTTCTGCAGGAGTATATGTTGCCTTTTTAATTGACAAACCTTGGAGTAATGGTTCGTCAGACAGATTTACTGTGAGTACGTGAGTTTAATTTTACCCCGCACTCAGCAATATTCTAGTTATATGGCGGCGGTCTGTAAATAATCGAGTCTGGACCAGACAATCCAGTGAGCAACAGCATCAGCATCGATCGACAAGTGGGTACCGATGACATGTGCCATCCAAGTCAGCAAGCCTGACCACTCGATCCCGTTAGTCGCATCTTATGACAAGCATAGTCGCATCTTATGACAAGCATAGTCGCCTTTTATTTCAAGTATGGGTCGATGAGGGCTTGTTCTACCCCGACCTTCACGGATTCACTATAAGTGACCATTATAACTACAATACCATGAACGATCCGGGGCTTCTTGATCTTCAGCACCGGGCGATAAGCAAGATTTTTTTATCCATAAAGACCCGTGGGTGTTCATTTTAGAACTGAGATTCACCGAACTGATTTATCTCTCTTACTTGGTTGACAAATATTGTATCCCCACTGCGCAGATTGATGGTTATGCTGTTGATCACTAAATTGTCTTGTCCACACTCGATTCTTTCACAAAGCGCAGTCATACAAGTGGAATACTGCTGGGTAACTCATTCACATACTCCTATTCATAAAGTAATGTGTAATGTGCGTTGTTTTGTGGGGTGTTTATGTGTGTTTTGAAAGGAATAAGATGCATTGCCCCGTAACTGGTCATTATTGATGTCTGCACTCTCTAAACTAAAAGTTGTATTGGAAAGACACTTTCTGAAATGATAACAAATAAAGTTCATATTAAATGGTTTTTCAATGGTGTTTGAAAATTTAAGGCATTATGTACATAAAGATGTACCTTTGGTCTTTGAAGCATATCCAACCTGAACGTCCACTTGAAATGTGATGCTGAAGAAGGAGATTGTATTTATTTCATTGCGAATAAAAGCACCGAAACGCTCTACATAAAGTCGGAATCGCACATAGCGTGTTACCTGTATCATCTCCTCATGGAAACGGATAAGGGAAGACATCAAGTTACAAGTGTTCCTTCATCTTATGCAAGTGTCTTCTCAGGGTAAACATTGCACTCTGGGTGACGTTCTGGATATGAATACATGAACACATGTACCCCCGTGTGTTCCCCTATTTCTCATTTTCCATGAGTATATGATAAATGTACTGTGCAATTCCGACCTTCTGTGCAACATGAAACACTATGTAGAACATATGAACACATCACGTAGTTCTGATAAATGTCGCAGATGTTTGGGAAAAGACCGTCACAAACAAATGCAAAAGCAAGTCAAATGTTCACCCGAGTGAGTAAGAGAGTGTGGGTTTGAAATGTTCTCTACATGTCCACCACAATCAGTTTCAAAAGCTTTACTGATGCAGATCTGGAAAGTTTTAAGAACGATTGCATAACGTATGAGTAAATGGTGTGTGACACTCAGTGCAAAGGAACACCCGCGTTGACAGTTCATTTTGGGTTAAGGAGAAAAAGGTCGGTGCCAATTTCGTATATGGATCACTAAAAATAGGTAGTGACACCAGGTGTCTAAATCATCCCTCTTGTCATACAGCCTTGTTGAATCCACGTCGAGTTGAAGCCAATCAAACCATTGTTATTATGGCGACAAAAAACATATTGTCAATTCCACAAGTAGTATAGAACAGCGGTTTTGGATCACGTCTGAATATTGACTTTATTTGTGGAGGCCCAAGTCTGATATAGCCGCTTTAAGCCTTTGTAGCCCCCTTTCCCCTCCCATCCACCACTTGTCGTTCGCACCCTAAATATACTGGTCATTATGCGAGTCAACACTCGCAGATAGTGCCACTACCACTAGGTCATGGTGATATCAGCAAAACAGTTTATTGTGTATCTTCTATGATCTATGTGGTTTTCGTGATAAAAGTCTGTCTGGCTTGTTGTTTCCCCTGTTCTATATACTTTCTTCTCGTCTTCGCTGATGACGGTGCTCTTACGAGACTTGGACAGAATCCCTCGTTTAATGTTGTGGTATTTGGTGAGTTCAAAGAGGACCAAACAAAAATTTAGTTGTCTGTGAGTGCAGTGGAAATACGTTAGCTTATCGTATCCAACTTTGCATCGCCAGGATCCTGATCTCATCGTGTTTCAATGCCTTACGATGCAATCTGCGGGATGCGAACTTAAACACTAACCCCGCCAACCCTGATACAGGGTTATCTCAATGCCATGCACTATGGGTGCGGTTACGATTGTGGTCAACAATCCGACACCTTCTCTCCTAGCCCCATACTGGTAGCCATAAGGGCAATGTCAATCCAATCCACGAAGCTGAGCGGTCTGTGGTACTTCTTGTGTAATGTTTCCCGCTTATCGCGGTCTTGTCACATAACTGTTTCAACTGGAATCTGTCTACTAGTTTCCAGTGTCTTCGCTAATTCATATATGACGGGATACAGACCCATCTTGTGTGCCAAAAGAAGTGTAAGATCAACACAGTGTACACAAGCTGATAGGATGCAAACTCACCAGCTAACTTACAGACTTTGTCTGTAAATCAACTCCACTATGACAAAGTCGAAATCAGCTGCATTGTCCAAATGATGGAATCATTCAACACTCAATAAGCTTGTTAATCCTGAACGATGTACATCGAACTGGAGCTCATTGCAAATAAAACATGGAGTTTAGTGGTACGTTTCATTATGTATCCATACTATCTACTGCAGTATACGAGATAAGTGCCTTAGTTTGCAACTAACTAATCTTTTGAAGTTGATTCGAGTTCTACTCTAGTGAACTGCTACCTAACAAATTGATCTCAGATTAAAACATCACATTTGAAATTCGTGTAATTTTATTTCAGGTACTAAGAAATGATGATCTTTTACATATGAGATGAACAAAATCTATCGTCACCAGTTTGACGTGTTTGGGCATGGGTGAACTAGCATAGTGATAAATAGTGATGAAATAAGTTAGGGATATTTTTCTTTTAATGATTGATACTTTATCAATGCCAGTGAATAAATAGATGATTATTCAAAATTTGCAAATAACCCTGACTATTTTTTGTCCAGTATGTAAACGTTTACCATTACATGAGTCCTTAAAGCAGAATTTATGTCATTGAAATGTTCTCTGATCCATTTCATCACACAGCATTTATTTCATTCAGTGTCATACATAACATAGAAAATATCACTGTTCCCGTTTATTTTGTAGTGTGACATTATTTTCGTTCTTCTAGTGTTTTAACCAATATAGTCATTGTGGCTACAAATGGACTGCTTTTTAATGACGCACAAGCACACACATGCCCAAAATATTCGTAATTAGTAAATTCTGTTTGGACGAAAAGGAAATATCTAATTTGATGAGAATCTCTATACAAACATCTTCCCTCACACTGAGAGAAGCATGGCATTATTCGTTCATTTTTTAAGATTTTTATCTGCACAAACGAAAGGATTTTCAAAAAAGATGAAACAAACTTCAGAGTACTGCCATTGCACCAACATTGCGGCACTGACCATAGAATAATGTTAAATTCAGTCTTCGATGTCACAATATGCGAGGTTCTTCATTGGTCTAAACGAATTTATATTTATGAAAGTGAAATAGGATCGGAGAACAAGGATTACTGCTTGTGTTAACACCGCTCCACGCAGCATAATGTACAACATGAAGTGCGAGATTTGACGTCATAGATATTGACTATTGCATAAATATAATACTTTAACTACGTATAAATATACACAGATAACATCAAATACAATTATTCTCTAAGTAGTCATAGGTTTGAGAGTTACGATTGTGTGTGTCTTATGATCCTCATTCACTAATAGATAAAAACTGACAGCTTAACGCAAAACAATATGCAATCAACCAAATTCAATATCATACAATTTTCGCCGCTTGTACATACCTCACTGTTGACGAATCTCCCTGGTGTGTTAGAGTAAAAATAACATCGCCACATGTCGATCAAACCTGCAGCTCAACTGGTAAGTAAATAACTTATTCTTAAACGCAATATTTATGGACGTCAAATTCATCAAACGAAAATCAGGTCACAATAAAGAAGTTGCCTTCCATTAATCTTACTTTTTGTAAGCATTACTCTTCTAAATTCACGTCAAAGAAATATTGTGATCATCAACCTGATGAGGGGACTGGGCTCAATAAGTTGCGATCCATAATTTTTGTCCTGTATTACTACGCCAACTTCTAAATGCCTTTGAAGAATCAAGTCGAGACCCTATTTTATTGGTCTCTTTCGGAAGCATCTGGAAGTAAGTTAACCACCTGAATGCCGAGTTTTTTTCCAGGCGCAATTTTTCATAAGGTTTGAAATTTTCCAGCATCCAGCCGTTTAATCATTGCTTAGAATGTTCAGGGACATAAGATCGTAGCAAGAAATAGCAAATTTAAAATAGATACAATGCAATTATTTGATAATTCAAAAATAAACCTGTCAAACTTTTAATGCAGCGTGACGCCATGACTGACGCAAAATCACGCAGAACGACAATGGTACTTGTCGGCATTTCTGGCTTCTTCCCTCATTTACAATGTAGACGATAAAAACATATAACAATACACAGATAGTCCAAATAATTCTGATTACTTACATCTCACATTTATGCACAAAAGATCCCTAATCAAGGAAAGAGTCCTCATAAAAGCCTTTATCTTGTAAGAATGTCGAGTTTTGATTGGTCCACGTGACTCTGATAAAATACCATGTGCATCCATCACGATCCGCCGGCGGGCGTATAAAAGTCGTATACTCCCGCTGCGAAAGTCATATCACACTGCTACGCCTCGGTGACGACGCGAAGTGAGGAAAGCGTGCATCGAGAAGCCTTTAGTAACGTGCGGTGCACTGAGGTCAAACGATCAGCTGGTGTCAACATGGCAGCAAGTCGATTCGATGCGTGTTGTTTTGTTTTGATTTAGTGAAAACATTCAGCTAGATAAATGCGTTATCACACCGTGTCTCGGGAAACACGAGGTTTTATCAGTCCCTCATAAGGTTGTATGGTTGTAATACAACCTTACTCGGGACTGATAAAACCCCGTATTTCCCTGATAAAACCCCGTATTTCCCGAGACACGATGTGATAACTTAGTGTACCCTTGTCAGCGAAGCGGCAGTTTTGAAAGAAATCGGTCATCGGTAGTGATGTCACACGTCAACATTGTTGCACATATTAGGCAATTTCTTGAGGTGAAGGTCGGTTGAACTAGAGTGTACACAATGGCCACATCATTCCGATTGCATTTTCAGTATTCTGATGTATATTTTGGGTATTAATCAGATATTTTTTTCATGAAACTGATTTCACTATCTACATATATCCATGTTCAACACCATATCATATGTTGATATAAGGTATGCGTTTGTATTCTTTGAAAGCTTCTGATTGTTTGAATGATACTTACATGAGAAATTGACTCCGTAAGTGTATTATACCCCATTTTAAGCCTTGACACAAGTATTGGAAAATCACACATAGCCATTACAGCAACATGTGCTTTAGTTAACTTTGCTCTACGATATTCAATACGTTGGGATAAATATTGAATTTTCATATGAACAGGTTAATAAACAGTGATTTCATTCAACCTTGCAGGTAAAACAGATAATATTAATAAAAGTGATTTGTACGTTTTATGAAATGTCCAGCCACGCACATTTAAAGGAATTGTCTTGTTTATTGCACTGGTCTCTATCGTTTTTATAGACAAAAAATTATGAATATTGATTGAACAGGTGCAAGTTTGTCAAAAACGTTTTATAATTCATTATCAGTTTTTAGATAATAAAGTCAATTCAAGTTTGATTAAAACATATCTTATGGCAGAATATCTAACTCAAACAATACTTAAAAATATATACACCAGGTCCTAATTTGGAGAAACCCTACGTCCATATTCTAATAGTTCGATACTGGAAAAACAATCTCTTTATACCTTACCTTGCATACTTATGAAGTGAAATAATTACAAAAGCATAAGTATCCTAAATAAGCATTCAATGAATATTCAGGTGTTGTGAAATTTTCATTTACGCTAAATTGATGGCAGGCAGGTGCGCATGCTACTCACAATAGCATACGCAGTAAAACAGTCTTATTGTAGGCATATTCAGGGCAATATTTCAGTGGCAAAACCATTAATGTTATGTTTTGTCTAAAAAGTGTTGAATTCTGTCACAGAAATCGAGACCTTTTACATATTCAGTGGGAATTAGGTTACATATATCCTAATCAGCAAACCAGTGTCTTCTTTTCCCGACGTCACAAAATGCACAAAACATGCCATGACGTCTACTAAAATGTCGCATTATTTTCAGTTATTTCATTAGATTTGAAAATGTGGCTGTTACTCCATTAATAATGATGCAAAATTAATCAAATTACATCTACACAAACAGTAGAATATGGGACTCTCAGAACTAAATTATGTATCGTATAGGGCCACCCACATCACTATTATCTGCTTTCTGATGTAGTGCATTGGCATCTTTTCTGTCAATTTGTGAAACTACCAAAAGGTATCCTGTCCCATTGGAGGCCTTTGTATTGGAAAAGGTTAGTTCACCGTGAACAAAACATAACGAAACTATACCGTCCGTATCTGCACCAAATTCTCCCAGTGTGATCTAAATTACAGTGACCTTACGTAAACCATAGCGGAGTTATGCCCCCTTACCTTTATACGTGCATGACCTCTCTGTCGACGTTTGACGTCATAGAAGAAAATAGATTTTTGGCACTTATTGCGGGTCATTTTGTTCTGTTGTGCGTATGACCTTATGCATTAGCACATACATCCAGTTCACATATACTTATGTCGTTCAGATATCATGCTGTATTTTCTTCGCTCACATTTTCCGTAAAGATAACACATTAAAAATATGGTAGCAGAGTGCTTTTATTGGTGCACGATAAAAAACGAAAAAATTTACTGTTTTTTAACGGACACAAAAGTTTTGGACAACATTTAGCCGTGTCTATTTATCAACTACCTGAGTTAGTCGCAGATATATTTATACCAACGTATAGGAAATTAAATATTCTATATTTCTGCATAATTTTATAGTCGTACGCAGATCCAGGACCACGCGAGCGTAAATATCTCACAACGTTCCCTTTTCAAACCTTACGAAAAATTGTGCCTGGAAAAAAACTCGGTATTCAGGTGGTTAAATTACTTTCAGATGCTTCCGAAAGAGACAAATAAACTAGGAACTCGACCTGATTCTTCAAAGGCATTTAGAAGTTGGCGTAGTAATACAGGACAAATTTTATGGATTGCAACTTATTGACTCTATATTACGACGTTTCGGGGCCTATCCTAGCCCCTCATCAGGTTGAGCTGAACTGAACAGTAAGGCTTAACTGTTAACTCTGCCCATGACATCACAATACTTATGACGTCACAATACTATAGCAACATGATGTCAGTAGCTAACAGGAACACCATGACAACATACTAGTAGTTGAATCAGGAGCGAATGATCACAGCGAACACGACCTGTATAGTGAATACATCTTGCTATGAATATATAGCACTGTTGTTGGATTAAATTAGAAATGGCACAGCCAAATTATGCAAAATTGTTGATTTGGACATGTACAGAGATTTTTGATAAATGTATAGCATGTAAAGTAAAACAAATTAACAGTACATAGAAATTAGTCTTCATTCAAGGGTTCCCATGGAGGCAAACCCCTTGATCTCTGTTGATCTCCGGTACTAATCTTGTAATGATGATTGACTCAGGAAGTTTTCTTTTCCACCAACCATTGACGTTGGACGCCAAGATTTGAGAGTGTTGCCAGTTGATACAGTGGTGTTGATTTTTAACAATGTGTTCTGAGAGTGCATACTTAAGGTCAGATTTTTCAACTGAAGTTTTGTGTGCTTTCGATCTTGTTGAAAGGTCGGCACGTTTCTTCAATATACCTTCTTCCACAATCACAAGATATTTTGTATATACATCGTTTGGAATTGGACTCAGTCTGGTTGCTGCCAGGATTCAGTGGGTAGCCTGGTACCTGTCCGGATTCACCTCCATGCGAGCCGAAGAGCAGCACCAGTTGCAGACACAATTTTAGCTTCACTGAGGGACTAGACAAACGTTCAACGTTCAGTATGAGGATAGATGGGCCTGTTATGCATGCCAGTGTGTCGGTAGAGGGATACTTGTTCCCTTTTCTTCAACTTTGGTTGAAGTACTGGAATTTTTACAGTCTCATCTGGAAGCTGGTTAGCCACGTCTACTACCTGAGGCTACTTATCTACTATATCTGCCTTCCATATTCCTGTCAATGGTGCTCTCTTGGGACAGCACCCACTTGTGCAGCGCTTTATAGCAGGCATTGACAGGATCCGTTCGACTGTGCAGCAGATTAGTCCCCTGTGGGACTTGTCAATCGTTCTTGATTGACTGTCGGATCCTATATTTTACGAGCTGTCATCCCTTTCACTCCAGCTGTTAAGTTGGAAGGCTGCCTTTCGTGTGGCGGTAACGTCTGGCAGGCGGGTAGGGGACATTCATGCAATGTCTGCGGTTCTGCTGTGACTGTCTTACCATCCTAAGATCGCAGGCGCCTTTCACGTAACAGCGCCTATCGAGCTACACGCTCTCCTTCAGTCTCTCTCGCCCGGTATCTCTCATCAAAGTGCTCACGTCTTAGATGTCCGTAAGACCATCAAGGCTTATATCAAACTAACTGCTGCTATCAGGAAAGATAAGCAGCTGTTCTGTTGTTATTGCGGTGGGAGAGCTGGTTTTCCGGCATAAAAGCAAACCATTTCTAGGTGGCTTGTCTTTGCCATTTGTGTGAGTTATATTCACAAGATTTACAAATTCCCAATGGGTCATTCAGTTAGGGCAGTGGCCACATCATAGGCTTACGCGGCAGCACTGCCCATTGAGATCTGCTCAGCAGCGGTCTGGAGACGACCAAGTACGTTTATGCGCTACTACCATCTGGACAAACATTCACGGAAGCGTGCTCGGTTTGGCCAGACAGATCTCAACAGTTGGCAGAATCGTAATTCTCTAGCCGAATGAGCTTTCGACATTACGATTGCTTTTTCTTTTGGTGTTGTGATACGGGATGCTACCATTCTTGTATTCGGTGATGGATATTTGATTAGTGGCGGCTTTCTGGTATCAATTCCTTGGTTATAGTGTCGACATACGCTATCACATATAACATACGTTATAGTGTCGACATACGCTATCACATATAACATACGTTATAGTGTCGACATACGCTATCACATATAACATACGTTATAGTGTCGACATACGCTATCACATATAACATACGTTATAGTGTCGACATACGCTATCACATATAACATACGTTATAGTGTCGACATACGCTATCACATATAACATACGTTATAGTGTCGACATACGCTATCACATATAACATACGTTATAGTGTCGACATACGCTATCACATATAACATACGTTATAGTGTCGACATACGCTATCACATATAACATACGTTATAGTGTCGACATACGCTATCACATATAACATACGTTATAGTGTCGACATACGCTATCACATATAACATACGTTATAGTGTCGACATACGCTATCACATATAACATACGTTATAGTGTCGACATACGCTATCACATATAACATACGTTATAGTGTCGACATACGCTATCACATATAACATACGTTATAGTGTCGACATACGCTATCACATATAACATACGTTATAGTGTCGACATACGCTATCACATATAACATACGTTATATTGCTGACGCTATCATCCGCTGTTTAATATTCCTGTCACTGCACTTCGCTGGTTTGGGATTTCTCGGTGGACATAGGATGGTCTGACAATACTTTCCACCTGATTGGATATGACATAAATCCTTTTGATCGGCTCTTGCTACCCTGGATTGATCGGGTAAGCTTTAGCAGTGACTAAGAGTGTGTGAAGCAGACAGAATGCCTCTCCCCGACTCACGTTTGATGGGAATCTTGTCTTATGCTATATGTATTCCAGTGAGGACTTCTTATGAAAAAGAATTATAGAAACCTATAGAGGTTATGAATTTTTTTAAGAAGGTTCTTCTTGGGGTATGGCCACCCACATTCCCACATTCTGTCTGTTTCGTTCCGCATTTAAAGTGAGGTACGACGTAGACGTCAAGAGTTAGCTGATCTTGGCTGTAAGGGACCGAATGGAGGCCCTGTATGGGTGGTCTCACAAAACAAAACAAACATTTATTGAAATAGGGTTACAACTGTCGTAGGCATTTTAAAATGGACATTTTAATGCTATATGTGCCCGAAAGAGGACATTCTTTAAAAAATCATTACCTCTACAGGTTTGATTAGGTTGTTTGTACTCTCTTTATAACCATAGCAGGCCAGGAAAGGTTTTTCAGACTTTAGTAGGTCAGATAACTGATCAGTTAGCTGATCTATCCACAGCACTTGGGGCTTAGGGAATTTCTAATGTGGTTCAAACGCTTGAGGGGGATCTGAAAGAGTACACATCATATCGAATGCAAGTGACATATCTAAATAGCTGCTACGATGACACATGGGATAAAGGATGTATTAGGAATGAGGGCAACTCTGAAATGGGACAATGTGGTACAGATCAGTATGGACACCTATGAATACATCATGAGAAGGTTAAAACATTCGTGTGGCCCAAGTCGGCCCAAATGGAACTGAAACTGTAAGACTGGAACGAGAGAATTATTAAGAATTAATGATCCCTATTAAAAGCCAGTGTTGTGTCTGTTGGCAGTAGAAAGAAGATAGATTAGTTACATACTGGGCAATAAGCAAGTAAACTACAATTTAGAACTTGAAGGAATGCACAAACAACATTGACGCAAGCTATGATTTTGAAAGAAAAGAAGAAGACGGTTGAAGAAATACTTTGAAAATGACATATAGAATACATATGAATATGATTAAGGATCTTATTATCAATGATCAGTATTTGGTTGCAGACAGCGATAGGTGTGTACTGACATAGTAGCGAAAATACTTTCGACCTTTTGAAGCAAAATGGTTACAAACGAGAAATCACCCGTCTTGCAGTAGCTCTACCCAAGACAGAATCTTATGACACTGGCAAACATTCAGATGCACAATCTTGCCGAGTTAATCTGGTAGTTGATACGGCTGTCCCAAAATCACAAGGAGCTAAAGGAGAAACCAGGGTTAGACAGCTGAGAGAAGCAGTGAGAGGCTATTTTAGAGATATGAATAGTACTGGTTACTAGTTTCTAATTTCCAAATTTCACGTTGACCAGGTTGCCAAATAAGCTGAAGGGAGCAGAGAGTATTTCAATAAACTATCTGATCCAATAATTAAGGGTATGGATACCACAGGGGATAGTGGGAAGATGTCATACTAGAAATACATTTTAGATGGTAAACATCTTAATATATAGTCGTAGTGGGTTATAACAAATTCATCAAACCATGGCTAGTCAAAAGAATAGAGAGGGGAAAACATACCCAGACTGCTTCCATGTTAGAGATGGCGCCGATGGAATCCGGAGGTGCGAGTAACACTAACCGAGATCGGGTAGCCTCTGCGCCACTTCTACTGGGAGGAGAGTGCAGGGACAGCACAACAGAACATACACCTAGGTTACTTCCATGTTAGAAATGGTACTGATTGAATCGGGAGGTGTGCGTAACGCCAACAGAGAGTGGATAGCCTCTGCGCCACTTCTACCGGGAGGAGAAGGTGATGAAAGCAGTGGAATTCCATGAGGGCCCTCAACTAGGTCCATCATGTCAACAGGGAAAGTGTCCGGGGCTACAGAGGAAGATAATCAAGACTGTGAACGTAACGGTTGGTTTTAATCCCACATCTACCTTTGCAATATAGATTCCAGAGTTTATGCCATAGGCCTGTTCAAGTGGCATGACTTTCGTATCCACGCATCTGTACAGTATATGAACTCTATTATCATCTTATCTAACCAGTGCATGAACTGAATAATGAATATTGGACAATCAGCACCCCATGGGTTTGGTGTCTTTAAGAGGCCATATGTGCGGCTGACACCCTAGAATATGGACCCTTGCACATACACTTGTACAGTGGATTTCTATAATCAATTGCACAGCGCAAGGGAAAATGGTAGCAAGATGATCCCTGAAAACTCATGGGAAAATTTCCACTTGGAAATGTTCTGGTTAAAGGGGACGAATGTAACAAAGTCAGCCTTATGGAGCCTGGGCAAGTGCCAGCAGCGATCAGGGACAGGAGTGATTTACAACCGAGTGACCACAGAATGGCCAGGGAAGGACTCTTCAAGGTTTAACGTCACTGTGCCGGCACCCTATATGTTGTTATAAAGGATTAAATGTCACAGCTAACAGCATTCCAGGTTATAGCCTGTTTCATTCATGTTGTCAAGAGTCACCAGTGAACTGTTCTCAAAGAATGAACAGTGTCCAACAACAATCAATACATATGACACCTTGGTCACAACATATAGTGATATTCACAATCATCCTGGAGTCGACAAAGATACATTTGTAATTCAGGACTTCCTATGGCCCTCATTTTATGTTGATTACAGTTTGTGCCTGAGATATTGTTAATAATTTTCATTTGGAACTGTCTTAATTCTGTACTCTGTGTACATCTAAGCGGAATAAGGTTGTAAGTTTTCCAATCTGATTCAGTTGACCAGTCTGGTGTGTAACGGGAGTGTATTTTCTGGAAATTCTATTATTGACTGAGTAATAACTGTTATTTGGGTCACAATGTTTAATGTTTTGAGGGATTGCTATTATCGATCACATATCGTATCAGAAATGTTCAGTACTTTTCATACATAGGGAGCAGGCTTTAAGGTAGCACTTTAGAGTTACCCCCCCCCCCCCCCCCCCCCCCCCCCCTTGACTAAATGTTTTCATTAGTTCTATGTACTTCCGGGAGACTACAAGAAGATCCTGCGTTGGTGGCAATGGTCGCAAAGTGTTCGAACGCTCACGAATCAGTGACTGTGTATATAAAGGCTGGTTGTCGTGTTGACAGAACGGACACACACAGATTAGCTGTAGTATATATCTGCCTGCCTTCTTCAAAGTGTTCGCTGTGTTACATTCAGTAAAACTGTTTCTCACTCTCACACCAAGACTAAACCTCTGTTGTGACATTATGTATCGTGGTCTTGTTTGCTGAATACAAATAGTTGTAAATTTCAGACTTCTCATTGTAATATTTTGCTGGCTCAGTGGGGATTTTGTATAGTTTTGGCATGACAATTCTTAACCGTAACAGGTGGTAGACCGCCTGCAAAGAGAAGGAAGTATAGAAACCTGGACTCTAGAATCGACCGTGAAAAGAAATGACTTCTTGGCCGGAAGGAAATATACAGTGAAGCCTCGTTAGTCTGGACGCCAATAATCCGGATGTCTCGTCTCCCGGACGATTTCAGCTTGTTACCAATTAATGCCTATATAATTTCCTGACACCTACTAGCTGTAGTCAATCAGTAAAATAAACAGTAAATTGCTTCACTGTCCGCACACTGTAAATCATTATCACGAACCGTAACAGCGCCTCCCGGGCCTCCTGGGCGATGTTTACATAACTGCCCTCAGTCATTGGGAACAGTAAACATTGAGTTGACATGATGAACTCTAAACTTTTGAGAAATGTCAATTACGGGATGTTTTAATTAGACATTACAAGTTTTCCCGACTGAATATGCTGTACATTCACAGTTTGTTTGACACCTATAAGCAAACATGGCGAGTCAACCTACCAAGCAAAAACGAAACGAGATAACCACATTTGACAAAAAGAGAGATTACAGGGTATAAAGAGCATCCTAAAGCAAGTTTAGATTTCTTAAGTAAACACTTTGGTGAAATATTTGGACACTCAGTGGGGAGATCTACGATCGGGGACATCTTGAAGAGCAAGGAGAAATGGCTTACCATTCCTGAAGACACCGCAGCCCTGTCTCGAGCACGAAACGCCAAATATCAGAAAATGGAGGAGGCGCTCTTTTTATGGATGAATGAAATGACCAGCAAGAATGCAGCTGTTAATGACGAGATGTTGATTTTAAAAGCGACAGACTGCGGTGACAAGTTGTCAATTACAGATTTCGTGTACTCTCGTAGATGGCAGACCAGATTCAAATCTCGACACTATATATCGAAGCAAGTGCTCCAGGCAGAAGCAGCCAGCGCCGACAAGACTGCAGTCATCGCGGTGAGAGAGGAACAGAAGATAATTTTGAGCGAGCATGATGCCGAAACAATTTTCAACATTGATGAAACGGGACCTTTTTACAAATTTGGACCAAATAACACATTAGCAACTAAAGCCACGTCTGGTGTGAAACGTTCGAAAGACAGAATAACTGTGGCGCTGTGTGTGAATGCAAGTGGAACTGTGAAAGTTAAGCCATTTGTGATTGGTAAAGCAAGGAGATCGTGATGTTTCAGACGTGATTTTAATCCAGAAGTGTGCCTGAGATACCGACATAACTCAAAGGCGTGGATGACCAGTGAACTCTTTTCTGATTGGCTGAAACATTTTGACAGGCAGATGCGGTCACGAGGACTTAAAGTGATTTTGCTTCTAGACAATGCTGCAAGTCTTCGATTTTACAAAATGTGACCATGCATTTCTTGCCATCAAATACCACATCACACATTCAACCAATGGATGCAGGAATAACCTGGACTTTCAAGGCTTACTACAAAAGATCGCTTGTCAGGCATTACATCACCTGTGCTGAGGGAGGACTCGATCAAATACAGGCACTTCTCTTTGTGAAAACCAGTTGGGATGAAGTCAGTGCGAAAACAATTAGGAACTGCTACAGGCATGTGAACGTAATATCTCATGATGGTGATTCAGATTTTGTGAATGAAGATGACATTGCATTGTCACAACTGAGACTCATCCTGAATGAATTTCCTTCATCAGATGTTGTGAGTGTAGAAGAACATGTCGCCGAAGGAGACAGTGAAACATCATGCGAGCCACTCACGGACAGTGAAAACATTGACATAGTTCAACCAACTGATGATTGTCAGGAAGAGGAGGAGGAAAGTGATCCCTCACCGGTGCCACCGAGTTCAACAGAGGCAAAGAAATATCTGGAAAGTCTGGTGACATATTTTGAGACAGTCGGAGATGAGATATCACTCGAGAAAATCATGAATTCAATGAAAAAGGTAAATCAAACACATGCAACTATGTACTTGGAAAACTAGCCACAAAAGACTTTGCAATGTCTTGAATCTATTTACATGTATTGTTGTGCTTGCTATTGGTCATTTTATACGCTTTATAAAGATTAAATGCATATTTGTTTAATCCAGAGTCGTGTCTTTTTTGTAATGGTAAAGGGAAGAAACTGTTGGTGAGACGTGGGTTTTGATTCAGTAGTCCGGATGGTTCGCATGCCGGACGAATTTGCTGAAAAACACAACCATCCGGATGAACGATGCTTCACTGTATATATACATACATACACACACACACACACACACACACACACACACACACACACACACACACACACACACACACACACACACACACACACACACACACACACACACACACACATATATATATATATATATACATGAATTACATTATTAGCATGTGTCGGCATAAAGTGACGTATGAAATAAAGTGATATCTGATGACATGAAATATTGATAACAGTAAATATAGTATATTCTGTCATTAAGTAAATTATTATATGTAATGTATATTACGTGTATTGACATATGATGTCTCAGTTATAACTGTAATATGTGTTATGTCGTGATGTTTCTGTGACAGACTATAGTTAATCCCTCCATTGTTTTTCTGTTTCCCATGGTCGACTAAATCTCAGCCTAGAACAATAGATGCCGGCAAAGTGAGGTGTCCCCCCTTGAAAGGGTTCTTGAAGTACCCTCCTAAATTGCAGAATGAGCAGAAGTCCCTCATATATACAACTGTGAAAACAGTAGTGAAAGATAGAGAGACAAACATGTGTTCACTCACCAAGTACCCATAAGATAACAGGGGTGAAGTGATGACTTATGCCCGGTCCTTAGTTGACTGATCAAGGGAGATGAAGTACATATAAACCCAGGACTCCGAGCCTTAAGGGGGAGGCAGAAGGGCAAATGTAGATGGAGACGCAGACACAGTCTCGGCAGCAGTCCAGTGCACACCCCAGCTAGTTTGGATCTTGTCCTAATGGCACACTGGACCTATGACGCGACAGATGTCCTGCTTGGATCTCCTTGTACTTCTGGTCTTGTCTCTTACTTTGTTACAAGTAAGAGGCGGAAGAAGGGTTCTTGAATGTGACAATTGCTAGCGGTCCTCAGTAGCACAGTTGGTTGTGGTGCCGATTTATGATGTACAGTTGCACAACTGTGCATTGGGAGTTCATATCCCGCTATTGCCTCAGTAGACCCCAAGCAACTTTCATGCACCAAGGGACTTGAGACTCTGGCACCTTTCGTGAAGCCAAGGATCAATATCATATCAGATGTATCTCTGAAAAGGGTCTAGTTGAGCGAGGCACTCTCATGAAGAGAGAAGGCACTTACATAGTGCCCATTTGGAAAAATGCACAAAACATCTTTCTAATTCTCCCTTTGGTGACTGTGGCTACAAACGGACCTACTTAATGTTTTTAATCTTTCTGTCTTTAGGACGTAAACGTAAAGTGGTGGATTGGAAAGCGGGATACAAAGGCATATAGTGTCTTAATATTAGACTCAGTCCTCCACAGATGAAATCAATATTTAGATGTGATCCAAAACCTCTATTCCTTATACTACTCCATAGGTGATTGGACATATTCATGTGGCCACCGTCTGGTCATATACCAACGGATTCTTGGGTTCTTTAAAGTGCACATGGATTTGTACTGTGCACTAGAAGTTGTGACAACATAGAAAGAGTCTGCACCTAAAGCTGACTCCAAGATTTTTACACCCGATCACAGGTGGGCTCGATCCCAGCACTCCAGCACAGATAAAGATTTAAACTACCATATATCCGTCAAAATATTTTGGTCTTACATAAAATATGATAAGGAAATGGGCTATAGATTGCCATCAACTAAACATTTACCACCGCACTGGAGGGACACCACATGGGGACACTACTTTTTCTACCTGCATTGACTCTTGATCTACACCTTCCCAACACTGACTGACTTTTTAGGCCGTTCGTAATGACCCGTGTTCTATATTACTTGTTTAGATATTGTTTAACGCCGCACTTAGCAATAATCCAGCTATATTGCAACAATTAGTATGTAGTCGAGTCTGGATCAGACGATCCAATGACTGACAACATGAACATGGATTAGCGTGTCAACCAAATCATTGAACCTGACCACCAGATTCCTGTTAACCGTCTCTTACGACAAACATGGGTTGGTGAAGATCCGTTCTAACCTGGCTCTTCACGGGTCAACAGATATTCAACAACGGTGGTTGACACATTACCTTTTAATCGGCATGGACTTACAGTACCCTCTTATGAGCCGACATGCCTGAATAAAGAAATAGGATATTTATATTATGAATAAATGTGGCACTTTTCTCAGTGTGAATTGGAATAACAGAGGGAAATTGTCATTTGTATTAAATTGAATTATAAATTAAATTCATTTTCAGGATTGTCAATATCATAGTAAACTGTTGTTATTACACTTAATAAATACTTACAGAAGGCAAAGTATCCGATCAACAGAATTAGCAACACCTGAATGCATTTTCGTTTGCCCATCGCTGAAAAAGTGTGAAAAATACATATCAGACGTAAATACTTGGCATGTACAATACGTACCTTCAGGGCCATTATTTCGAAACAAAATAGATTTGAAGCGTTCTCTCGAAAACGATAAATATCAAAACACATTGGGAAATGCATGGACTGAAGGGTAATAGCATGTGCATCAATCTGTGCATTAGGGACACGATTACAAACATTCACCAAGTAAACCGGACAACCCGATCTCTAAATTGACAAGCATGAGTTACTTCGAATTCGGATCTTCATATGTGTGTGGGTGATTATGAGAGTGGGTGAGATAATATTTAAAGTCACATCGGCATTTTTTCAGCTATATCGTGACTATGAGAGCTCCAAATCAAAATATACTTAGGTGATGTAAATACCTGTGAACGAAGGACAACAAATAACAATACTATCAGTGACAAACATGTAAAACTAGCATGTAATGAAAAAGCATGAAAAAGACATCACTACACAGAACAATATGGAAATTGACTATATAAGGTAGATCACCATAACTCAAGGGCCAAGGTCTAGTGTTATCATCGGCAGAAATGCTGGGAATATTGGCACAAGGAGTGTCATCATCAGCAGAAGTGCTGGGAATATCGGCATGGAGAGTGTGATCATTGCCAGATGTACAAGGAATAAGAGAATGACAAATGTTATCATCGATAGAAGTGCTGTAAATATTGTCATGACGAGGGTCATCATCAGCAGAAGTGCTATGAATATTGACACGACGAGTCATCAGCAGAAGTGAGTGAGTTGGGTCACAAATGTTCCAGCTATATAGCGGTTGTCTCTAAATAATCGAGTGATTAATAGCATGAGCATCGATCTGCGCAATTGTTAACCGATGACATGTGTCATCTAACTCAGCGAGTCTGACCACTCAATCCCACTAGTCGCCTTTTATGGCAAGCATGGGTTGCTGAAGGCCTATTCTATCCCGGACCTTCACAGGTCTCAACAGAAGTGAGGGAATACAGGCATAGCAAGTGTCATCATCAGCAGAAGTGAGAGAATATGGGTAAGACGAGTGTCATTATTGGCAGATGTGCAAGGAATATGATCATGACGTGTGTCATTATCGACTGAAGTTGTGCAAATATTGTCATCACAAGTGTCATCATCGACAGAAGTGCTGTAGACCTTGGCATGACGAGTGTTATCATCGACAGAAGTGCTGGAAATATTGTCAGGACGAGTACATTTATGAGTAGACGTGTTAGGAATATGGTCATAGGGAATGTCATCAGCAGCAGAATGTGCAGGGAATATGGTCACAAGGGAAGTGTTGTGAATGGGATAGTGACGAGTGTCATTATCGGCAGAGGTGCAGGGAATATGAGCCTGACGCTTGTCATCAGTGTTTCGTATTTGGGGTGATGCTTAAGTAATGTTGCTGAGAGTGAGTGACTGAGTTAATATTTAACGTCACAATATCTCAGCCATATCGTGACGAGAACATTTAATACTGAAATGAAACATATGTCTATTATAAAACCTGTCAACGCAGGACAGTGAAACAACTGGAATATCACAGATGAGAATACAAAACTAGTAATTGTACCTAAAACAATTTATCTATAGAGGACAATACAAGATACAAATGGGCTATAGATTGCTAACAACTGAAGGTAGATCACCATACTAGGGACGATGAGGACTTACAGTACCTTTGCTACCTGCATGGACCCTAGCTGGATCTACATCATCCCCTCAGCCGTCAGCAATTTGGTAAATCTCGCCATGCAAATAAAATGACACTTATGCTACGATTACAAACGTGGAAAGTTTGAATTTACTTTAAATGTTTGTTTGACTTACGTACCCTCTCAGGCTGACAATAGTTTTACAGTACTTCAACCCCCTTTGAGGATACAGCCACTAACAAGCACAATTATGAATTTAAACTTCCAATAATAAAATATTTATCTATTTACAATTCAGTCAATAAATCTAATTCTTTTAAAAGTGCAATGATTAAATGAGAGCTTGAGTTATTAAAAGATCCTTCAGAGTTCGTGAATTAAAATACTGATCCCTTGTGATGGAATACTCAACACAGTCAAGCACGATATGCTTGACTGTGATTCTTCCACCACAACGGATACAAAACGGAAGATCCTCACCTTTAAGCAAATATTTATATGTATATCTTGTGTGGCCAATACGACATCGTCGCATGATGACCTCCTCAAATCTGGACTGACAACCCAAGTAAGTGTAACCAATATACGGTTTAATTTCATGTAATTTATTGATACCTACTTGAGTGTCCCACTTCTTCTGTATCAGATCACGGATATACGTTCTAATGCAAGCTTTGTAATCTGAATATGGAATAAGAAGTGGTGTCACAGATTTGTTGAGTGCTGCTTTTGCAACAAGATCGGCTATCACATTCCCAGAAATACCTACGTGACTGGGTAACCAACAAAAGACGATGTCGTATTGGCCAGTAGCAAGAATATTACACAGTTCAACAATTTCAATTAAAAGTGGATGTTTGCAAGAAATATTTTTAATAGCCTGAAGGCAAGAAAGTGTGTCGGAATATATTATATACTGTTTACGTTTCGGGTGTCTTTCAATATATTTAGGAGCTGTTAATATGGAGTTAGCTTCTGCCGTAAAAATAGAACTATTGTCTGGTAATGTAGAAGATATCTGATATTGTTCTGGATCCAATGACAGTAGCACAAGCCACTGCGCCACCGTCCTTGGACCCATCTGTAAATAAGGATTTGTAATTGTTATATTTATGTTTCAGTTGATTATATTCTTGTTTATACTGTAATTCATTCGTTTCTGATTGTTTTAATGTAGTTAATGTTAGGTCAACCTGTGGCCTAACCAACTGCCAAGGAGGAGAGGAAAGCAGACGGAAAGAAACTATGTTGTCCAGCTCAATACCAGCAGCAGCAATAAACAGCTTTATTCTGAGACCAAGAGATGGAACAAGAGAAGACTTTTTGCTATACAAATCCTCATAAAGAGGATTGAAGACACAGTTATAGGCTGGGTTACATTCGTTAGAGTATAGTTTTGTGATATATTGTAAAGATGATCTGATACGGCGTTGTGCAAGAGATGGTTCATCGGCCTCAACGTAAAGACTGTCAATAGGTGAAGTTCGGAAATACCGAAGACAAAGTCTTCGACCTTGGTGGTGGACAGAATCAAGAAGTTTAAGGCTGCTTTTGCAGGCTCCACCATATACGATGGAGCCATAATCAATTTTAAAATGTACGAGTGATCGATAGAGATGGATAAGGGTAGCTTGATCCCCTCCCCATTTAGACTTTGACACCACTTTCAACAAGTCAAGTGCTTTCAGGCATTTAGTTTTAAGTGAGTAAAAACGTTAAGTGTGAGTCAAAGATTAGACCCAAGAATTTGGCTTCTTTAACAACTTTAATGGGCGTCCCATCTAGAGACAGTTCAGGGTCTTTATGTGGTTTGTATTTACGACAAAAATGTATGCAGTTAGTTTTTGATTTAGAAAATTTAAAGCCGTTTTCAAGACACCATTTGTTAATCTTGTTTAAACACAACTGCAATTGCCGTTCAATGGCATGCAATATTTGACAAGAAATATCAAAATCATCCACAAATAACGATCCATCAATTGAATCGTTTTTCAGCACACAGTGTTTCATATAAAGCCCAGTTAGCCGTTTTAAAATTTCGTCTTGATGATGGAGGAACATCGGATGGAGTTACAGCTTTTAATACAGTAGGAAAATGGTCACTTCCACAGAGGCCATCGTGGACTGACCATTCGAATTCATTTAGTAGTTCTGAAGTTGTGAGGGACGAGTCGAGAGCAGAATAGGTCCCTGTACCAGGGTGTAAATATGTGTTGGAACCATCATTATAAATACATAAATCATTGTCAGAACAAAAGTCCTCCAACAACGTACCTTTAGTGTTTGTAGTTACACTACCCCAGAGTGGGTTGTGCCTATTTAAATCTCCCATTATAATACAGGGCTTCGGGAGCTGGTCATACAGAGCTTGAAGATCAGTTTTGGCAAACGTCGAAGATGGTGAAATATAAAGATAGCACAGTTTAAACGCTACATGTAAAGTAATTCTCACTGCAACAGCCTGCATATTAGTATTGAGTGAAACAAGGCTTTGAATAACGTATTGTCTGACTAGAATGGATGATCCGCCAGTGGCCCTATCACCCGGAGGTGAAAAACAATGATATGCATTGAATTGACGAAGATCAAAAGTATCTGTTTGTTTTAAATATGTCTCTTGGAGACATATCGCTGAAGGTGTAAAATCTTGGACTAATAGCTGTAACTCATGTAAATTAGTCCTCAATCCTCTGCAGTTCCACTGTACAATATTATTGGAATAAACCATCTTTTGGGGGGATTTATTGGGGATCTACCCCGCACTCTTTTGGAGGGCGACAAGCTATGTGCCCTAGAATGGACGTTTTCAGAAACGTCCATGCCTTCAAGAGACCCGTATTTATTGAACAATTGAATTTTATTTTGTGATCCTTTTGGAGCTCTACCACTTTGTTGTTTTGAAGCATCAGACTTTGGCTTCGGTTTACTTTTCACTGTTTGTTGACTATCAGCTTTGGATTGAGACTTTAAATGTGACTGAGATGATGATTTGTGATCAGAAGACGACTTTGAGGTACTAGGAAGTGATTCCTCCGTCTGTGATGAAATAGCAAGGTACAAAAGCTGTGGAGAATTGCAATTTACCCAAGTCAAGGTAGTTTGGCAGCCTGTGGTTGACGTTGTTTTAGAGCTAGAACCCGATGATGTTTTTGCTACTGTAGCATAACTTTCTGGAAGACCAGATCTCTTTACCAGTGTTTTGGACTCAGAAAAAGATATATTTTGAGTGAATTTTATTTTATTGATCTCCATTTGCTCTTTCCAAATAGGACACTGTTTGGAAAATGAAGAATGGTTGCCTGAGCAATTGGTGCATTTTTTAAATTCACTGTCACAATCTTCTGTTGTGTGTGTTTTCTCACTACAGTGAGCACACACAACAGACAATGTGCAAGTATTCACACCGTGTCCACATTTCTGGCATTTAAAACACCTGAGCGGGTTGGGGATGTAGGTTTCAACTTGTATGTTGCAGTAGCCTGCCTTCACTGATTTCGGAGCATTTGAACATGGGAAAGTAAACAGATACGTATTTGTTTTGATGGTTTCGTTGTTTCTGCGAGTTGAAAAGCGTTTGAAATATAGTACACCTTGATCCTATATCGAGGTCCGACATGTCATCAAACAATCGATCTCTATCTCTATCTCATGATACCTTTACTTGTATTCAAGGTTTTGTGTGCAGAAACCGTGACGGGAATGCCCACGAAAGATTTAATATTCATCAGATTTGTTGCTTGCTGCTTTTTCCCGCACTCGACTAGCAGGGCACCCGAACGTAAGCGTCTTATGTTCTTCACATCCCCAGCAATGCCTTGAATACCTTTGGATACAGCAACGAGGTTCAACTTTAAAGGTGTCTTGTCAGGAGTCTCAATCACAATGAAGCCTGGCCAATACTCAATCGATAAAGACGGTCTATGGTCAGTATCAACAGGGTCAATATCAAGTGGACGTTTCGGTTTTTTTTGTTGGTGTTTCATAAGCCATATCCATGGTTAGTGTAATATGGTTCATCATCCGAGCTCCCCACCCACCACGGAGTATCACAAGGACAATACTAAAGCAAGCAGGCCTCCAGCTTGCAGCACCAAGGATACCCGAATGATATACTCCAGCAGATGAATTTGAAATAATTAATCTACCAGATTGGTCCATGAGGAACCGATTTCTGGGCATAAGACTCTAGGCAAAAGTTCAGAACTTCAAAAATGCATTTTAAAATCAGAAAATTTCAATGAACAAATAGGCCAAGACCGAAAGTGAAAATCCAAATAAAATTTGTGCAATGATATATATACTCCATGCACAGGGCTCTGCATGACCAGCCAATTGGTCGAACTGAGCCCATTCAACCACCAGTCTAGGCGAAGTCAGGGCCAAAGTGGTGTATTGAGCAACAGGAACACGTTTGCAAGCCCCTATTGCCCTCAACCACCAGGATCCCTTCCTCCGCCGACACAGGGCCGCAACCCATGGCAAACGGGTTGGTGGACCAAATATCCCCCCGGGTCCACAACGGGGGTGTCGGCGAGCTCTTAGCATTACCCAGCACTCACCATGAAGAGGTGGCTCGCCACGGGTGCCTGTTGCTGAGAACAAAGGAACGAGCTTGCAACGATAACTTATAACAAACTATGTTTGTAACAAGAAATATGTTTGGATTCTGTTTCGCCTAAGGACAAGTTTATGGTAACTCTACGAATTTACAACTCAAGAATATCAAATGTGAGACGACGGTGAGTTATATAAGTCTGTCCCAAGTTGGCACTGGTGGCAACAATCTCCATATAATTTTGTTAATGTATTCAAAACTTTGTGCATGTGTGAGTAAGTCCATAGATCTTCATAATCTGTATTAACAAATTAGAAATAAAAATAATGCAAGAATCCGGCGGGAGAGGTGTGTTTACTTCCCAAACATATTACAACCTATGTCTTCTCATGTTTGCAGGTGATTTGTTTCCATTAACCATCTCTTGAGTGAAATTGCACCGTAAGATCTATGCTTTAGAAACATTGTGTGATCAAACTGGAATATGGGTAAATTCGGATAAAACCAAAATAATGGTATTTTGCAAAGGTGGTAGACTTCGATCATATGAAAAATGGTATTTTAAAGAAAAACGAGTAGATAGTGTTTCTTCATGTAGATATTTAGGACAAGTATTCACTCCAAAATTATCCTGGAGAAAGGCACAATTTTTCGCTCACAAGCAAACAAAGCCATGATGTCAATTTCATCTCTTTGTTCAGACAAATATTATCAAATAATCTGCAACAGTCATGGACTTCAAGTTTAAACACTTCCTTCCAATGTAACTACTATAGACAGTTCAAATCACTTTTAAATGTAGAATTATGTTTGTCAGATGATATTCCTTCTTGCTTACGATCTTCAGTGATTAGATTTAGATGCCAAAATTATGGTCTTGCTATTGCAACTGGTAGATTAAAAAAGAAAGCACTTAAGGACAGGGTTTGTTTATTTTGTAAATGTAAGGGAAAATATTTTATTGATGATGAACTACATGCACTGCTTTTTGGTGAAACGTATGATAATCTTAGAAAGAAAAATATGTATTGGCTTATACCTTACGTCAAATCACACTATGCGTCGCAAGATATGGTGAATCTATTGACATCACGCAATGTTTCTACCTTGCATAGCATATGTTTATATTTCTATGAATTGTGGAATTTTAGAACCAACCCCACTAATCCATAAGCACTTAAAGAACGAATAAACTCATTTTTTGTACTCTTTTAACCATCACATATGAAAGACTTGTGGTTACTCGTAAGCTGAACACCAAGCTGATTCATAAAAACCTGTGGTCAGTTCATACCGAACGATTAAAAATTGTCAAAAGGCCGTCTGCTTCACTAATGCCAGTGCAGTACGCGGAAGGCTAAAATCTATTTTTCAGAAGTCCCGGGAAGGCTAAAATGTAAACTTCTGTTTTCCAAGGAGAGCTAATTAGGGGAGTACCGCCAAAGCTAAAGATACGGTACCAGGAAGCATAAACCATGTCGAGTGTAGAGAGATTTCTTTTCAAAACATTATTATAATCTTCTTCACTTATTTTGAAGGCACCCGTGGCGAGCCACCTCCTCGTGGTGGGTGCTGGGTAACGCCAAGAGCTCGCCGACACCCCCGTAGTGGACCCGGGGGGATATTTGGTCCACCAACCCGTTTGCCGTGGGTTGCGTCCCGTGTCGGTGGAGGACGGGATCCTGGTGGTTGAGGGCACTGGGGCTTTTAACTGCTTTCCATTGCCCAACACACCACTTTGGCCCTGACTTAACCTAGACTGGTGGTCGAATGGGCCCGGTTCGACCAATCGGCTGGTCATGCCAAGCCCTGTGCATGGAGTATATATATCATTGCACAAATTTTATTTGGATTTTTACTTTCGGCCTTGGCCTATTTGTTCATTGAGCTTTTCGAATTTTAAATTGCATTTTTGAAGTTCTGAACTTTTGCCTAGAGTCTTATGCCCAGAAGGCGGTGGCTCATGGGCCAATCTGGAAGATTAATTATTTCTAATTCTTCTGCTGGAGTATATCATCCGGGTATCCTTGGTGCTGTAAGCTGGAGGCCCGCTTACTTTAGCATTGTCCTTGTGATACTCCATTGGGGGGTGGGGAGCTCGGATGATGAACCGTATTACACTAACCATGGCTTATGAAACTCCAACAAAAAAAGACAAAACGTCCACTTGATATTGACCCTGTTGATACTGACCATAGACCGTCTACATCAATTGAGTATTGGCCACGTTTCATTGTGATTGAGACTCCTGACAAGACACCTTTAAAGTTGAACCCCATTGCTGTATCCAAAGGTATTCAAGGCATTGCTGGGGATGTGAAGAACATAAGACGCTTAAGTTCGGGTGCCCTGCTAGTCGAGTGCGGGAAAAAGCAGCAAGCAACAAATCTGATAAATATTATATCTTTCGTGGGCATTCCCGTCACGGTTTCTGCACAGAAAACCTTGAATACAAGTAAAGGTATCATGAGAGATAGAGATCGATTGTTTGATGACATGTCGGAACTTGACATAGGATCTCAAATGAAGGATCAAGGTGTACTGTATGTCAAGCGCTTTTCAACTCGCAGAAACAATGAAACCGTCAAAACAAATACGAATCTATTTACTTTCTCATGCCCTAATGCTCCGAAATCAGTGAAGGCAGGCTACTGCAACGTACAAGTTGATACCTACATCCCCAACCCGCTAAGATGTTTTAAATGCCAGAAATGTGGACACGGTGTGAATACTTGCACATTGTCTGTTGTGTGTGCTCAGTGTGGTGAGAAGACACACACAACAGAAGATTGTGACAGCGATTATAAAAGATGCACCAATTGCTCAGGCGACCATTCGTCCTTTTCTAAACAGTGTCCTATTTGGAAAGAGCAAATGGAGATCAATAAAATAAAATTCACTCAAAACATCTCTTTTTCGGAAGCCAAAAAACTGGTAAAGAGATCTGATCTTATAGAAAGTTATGCATCAGTAGCAAAAACATCATCGGGTTCTAGCTCTAAAACAACGTCAACCACAGGCTGCCAAACTACCTTGACTTGGGTAAATTGCGATTCTCCACAGCATTTGTACACTGCTATATCATCACAGACGGAGGAATCACTTCCTAGTACCTCAAGGTCTTCTGATCACAAATCATCATCTCAGTCACACTCAAAGTCTCAATCCAAAGCTGATAGTCAACAAACAGTGAAAAGTAAACCGAAGCCAAAGTCTGATGCTTCAAAACAACAAAGTGGTAGAGCTCCAAAAGTATCACAAAATAAAATTCAATTGTTCAATAAATACGGGTCTCTTGAAGGCATGGACGTTTCTGAAAACGTCCATTCTAGGGCACATAGCTTGTCGCCCTCCAAAAGAGTGCGGGGTAGATCCCCAATAAATCCCCCCCCAAAAGATAGTTTATTCCAATAATATTGTACAGTGGAACTGCAGAGGATTGAGGACTAATTTACATGAATTACAGCTATTAGTCCAAGATTTTACACCTTCGGCGATATGTCTCCAGGAGATATATTTAAAACAAACAGATACATTTGACCTTCGTCATTTTAATGCATATCATTGTTTTTCACCTCCGGTTGATAGAGCCACTGGCAGGTCATCCGTTCTAGTCAGACAAAACGTTATTCAAAGCCCTGTTTCACTTAATACTAATATGCAGGCTGTTGCAGTGAGAATTACTTTACATGTAGCGTTTACGTTATGCTCTCTCTATATTTCGCCGTCTTCAACGTTTGCCAAAACTGATCTTCAAGCCCTGTATGACCAACTCCCGAAGCCCTGTATTATAATGGGAGATTTAAATGGGCACAACCCACTCTGGGGTAGTGTAACAATAAACACTAAAGGTAAATTGTTGGAGGACTTTTGTTCTGACAATGATTTATGTATTCATAATGATGGTTCCAGCACATATTTACACCCTGGGTCAGTGACCTATTCTGCTCTTGACCTGTCACTCACAAATTCTGAACTCCTAAATGAATTCGAATGGTCAGTCCACGATGACCTCTGTGGAAGTGACCATTTTCCTACTATTCTCAAATCTGTAACTCCATCTGATGTTCCTCCATCATCAAGGCGGAATTTTAAAAAGGCTAACTGGGCTTTATATGAAACACTGTGTGCTGAAAACCTTCAACCTGGGCGTTTTATTGACGTTCCCGATGCTATTAAATGCTTTTCTGATGAACTGAATTCCATAGCTGATGAGTGTATACCAAAGTCCTCTGTAGTTCCACACTTAAGAAAACCATGGTTCAACGATGAGTGCAAACAAGCTAGGAAGGCAAGGAAAAAAGCAGAACATTATTTCCGTCGCCATCGTATGGTGCATAATTTAAATAAATTTAAAATTTTAAATGCTAAAGCAAGGCGTACTTTTAAACAGAACCAACGCCAATCTTGGCAAAATTATGTATCTAAAATAAATTCTCAGACACCCATGTCCAAGGTATGGAACATGGTCCAAAAAATTAAAGGTAAAGGCACTAAATCTACTGTCCATCATCTTAAACATGGAGATCAGTTACTTACTGATAAATCAGATATCGCAAATAAACTGGGCGAAACCCTTGCTAAACACTCTTCCTCTTCTAATTATTTACCTAAATTCCAGCAGTATCAAAAACAACAAGAAAAGAAAACTATTA
The DNA here is from genome assembly GCF_037392515.1 of Haliotis asinina. Classification (NCBI taxonomy): domain Eukaryota; kingdom Metazoa; phylum Mollusca; class Gastropoda; order Lepetellida; family Haliotidae; genus Haliotis; species Haliotis asinina. Next base: position 7,616,402 of record NC_090283.1, on the reverse strand, counting down.
ATTTCAATTCTGATAATGGGGAAGATTATAATGAAACGTTTTCTATTCATGAACTTCATACTGCTCTTGATCAAGCTCATGATACTGCTACTGGAGCTGATAACATACATTATCAACTCCTGAAGCACTTACCAGAATCCTGCCTAGAAACTCTCCTAAATACTTTTGATGATATTTGGACATCGGGTAACTTTCCTCCGTCATGGCGTGACGCCATAGTAGTACCAATACCTAAAGTATTTCTCAAAAGTGAGAAATATAAGTGTTTAGACAAGTTTAGAATATCTGGTTCTGACATTGATTTAGATAATTATACACTTTCTAGAAACATGTTTAAGAATGCATGCAAAGGAAAGAAGGATAGATATAACAATGTGGACAAAGCGGATGTGATGGAAGTGTTTAGAAAGGGAGGTGTGACTACACAGGACTTGTGGAAATACATTAAACGTTATAACAGACAAGGAAAGTCGGGCAGTGAATCAATCACACCTGATGAGTGGTATGAACATTTTTCAGCTTTACTCAACAGCAATAATTTTGAAACTGACACAGACTTTAGTGATTATGTACATAAATTTGTCAGTGATTATGAGCATGTTGAGGAGCACTCAGACTTTAGTGCTAATACTGAAAGTGTTCGAGAGTTAGACAAAACTGTGACTGTTGAGGAAATCTGTTCAGTGATTTATAATCTGCCAAATGGAAAGGCCCCGGGTCCCGATGGAATTTTGAATGAACATTTGAAAGCTGTTTGTCATGTACTTATGCCATATATCCACATGTTGTTTAATAAGATACTAGATGTCGGTGTGTACCCATCACAATGGGCAGAAGCAATAATATTCCCTATCCACAAGAAGGGAGAAAAAGCAGAACCGAATAATTATAAGGGAATCTCCTTGTTGTCGGTTATAGGAAAAGCCTTTACCAAAATATTGAATAACAGACTTGTTAACTGGTGTGAGAATGAAGCGAAGCTGTATGAGGAACAAGCTGGCTACAGACATGGTTATAGCACTGTTGACAATATATTTATTCTGCAATCACTCATTCAGAAATATTTGTCCAAGTCAAGAGGACGCTGCTATTGTTTATTCATAGACTTTTCAAAGGCTTTCGATAGCGTTCAGCATCACCTCATGAAATATGTTTTATTACAGCGAGGTGTGAAAGGTAAATTTTTCACAGTTATCTCATCTATGTACAGCCAGCTTAAGTCATGTGTGGTCGTTCATAAGTTTTCACTGTCTGAGTACTTTGATTGCACGGTGGGCACCAGGCAGGGGTGTATGATTAGTCCCCTTTTATTCACTCTTTTTATGAATGAGCTAGTAGATACTGATAGACTTGATGACTGCACGGGTATATTTGTAAATGAGCAGGCAGATAACATCTCTTTGTTAATGTTTGCAGATGACATTGCCAGTGTTGGAGACTCCGTTAGAAGACTGCAGCATCAAATAGACACCCTAAGTAGATTTTGTAGTCAATATGGGATGAAGGTAAATTTGGATAAGACCAAGGTTATGGTGTTTAGAAGGGGTGGTGTAGTGACAACAAAGGAACAGTGGTACTATAATGGTTCGCCATTAGAAACAGTGTCAGCTTATAAGTATCTTGGTGTGTTCTTTACCCCTAAACTCTCATGGGGCTTAGCAAGGAATACCTTAGCACAACAAGGAGAAAAGGCACTTTACGTCTTGTTTGGCTTTTTAAAAAGGGCAAGGATTAACATTAAAGAATCTCTGTTTTTATTTGACAGGATGGTTTCTCCAACCTTGTGCTATGCCTCAAGTGTCTGGGGTTTTGAAAGCATAAAGGCGATAGAAAATGTTCAATGTAAGTTTCTCAGGAAACTTCTCTATGTTAACTCTAACACTCCAGCAGCAGCCTTGTATGGGGAGCTGGGAAGGTATCCATTACATGTCACCACTATGTTCAACTCCATTAAATACTGGCTTAAGATCTTGTATATGCCCAGCAACAGATATCCTAAGGCTTGTTACTTGATGTTGCATCAGTTGGATGAGGCTGGAAGACCCACATGGGCCTCAAGAAGTAAACATCTATTGAATATGTTAGGTTTTGGAGTTGTATGGTTGGAGCAAGGTGTTGGAGATTCCTATCTTTTCCTTAGAAATGTCAAAGAAAGGCTGCAGGATTGTTGGAGGCAAACATGGGCACTGTCTGTGAGTGAAACCAGTAAACTCACAAATTACTCCCTCATTAAATCGCTGTTAGAGCCTGAAAGGTATTTGTATGATATTAAAAGTAGAAGTTTACGAATTGCTCTTAGCAGATTTAGATGTGGTAATCACAAACTAGCAGTTGAGACAGGGCGATGGAGAGGAATTTCGAGAGAAGAGAGAGTTTGTAAATATTGTTATGATAATCTGAATGTTATGGTCGTTGAGGACGAAGTTCACTTTATTACTTCATGTCACTTGTATAATAATTTGAGAAATATGTTTTTGCCAAGCATTAGCACAAGTAGCCTTTGCAATGTTGACAAATTTGTAAAAGTAATGAAAGATAGCTCTGTGTGTGAACATTTATCCTTGTACATCATGAAATGTCTCCTGAAAAGACAAGCCTATCTCAGTGTGTAAAGACAAAATTATTTAAAGGGAATTTATGAGCGCTTCATTTACTATCATCAGATCTCAATGATCACTGTAAACTGTACTGCCAATATGGTTTGATCTGTATTACTTGATGCCATAACCATACACAAGGAGCACTCCACTCGCTTTCATTGTATATATTATTGTTAATGTTTGACTTGAATGTTTAATGATGGATATATATTTTTGGAAAAATGCTTAATGTTGTTAAGGATGAAGCTCACCTAATAATTCTATGTTACTTACATAAATAAATAAGTTTTTGCCAAGCATTAGCATAAGTAGTAATCTTCACAAATTTGTGAAAGTAATGAGAGACAGCTCTGTGAGTGATCATTTATTTCTGTATATATAAAAAAAAAATTTGAAAACCAATACCTAAACCTGGACGTGATCATACTGATCCGTCCAATTATCGTCCGATTTCATTAACTAGCTGTGTTTGCAAGACGATGGAACGCATGATAAATAATCGACTTGTTTGGTATTTGGAAACTAATAACCTTATCACAGATATACAATGTGGTTTCCGGAAAAACAGAAGTACTGTCGATCACTTAGTGCGTTTAGAATCATTTGTAAAAAACGCACTAATTAACAAGCAACACGCTGTGTCTATCTTTTTTGATCTTGAAAAAGCATATGACACTACTTGAAAATATGGCATTTTAAGAGATTTACATGACTTTGGGTTGCGAGGTCGTTTGCCTCAATTTATAGCCAAGTTTTTAAATAACAGACAATTCCAGGTCCGTGTGGGTTCTACCCTGTCTGATCATTACAATCAGGATCAGGGTGTTCCACAAGGCAGTATTTTGACAGTCACTCTTTTAGCATCAAGATCAACAGTTTATCAAAAGTTTTAAATGATTCAATTGATGGATCGTTATTTGTGGATGATTTTAATATTTCTTGTCGTGGTAAAAATATGCACACCATTGAACGGCAATTGCACTTGTGTTTAAACAAGATTAATAAATGGTGTCTTGAAAACGGCTTTAAATTTTCTAAATTGAAAACTAACTGCATACATTTTTGTCCTAAATACAAACCACATAAAGACCCTGAACTGTCTCTAGATGGGACGCCCATTAAAGTTGTTAAAGAAGCCAAATTCTTGGGTCTAATCTTTGATTCACACTTAACGTTTTTACCACATATTAAATCACTTAAAACTAAATGCCTGAAAGCTCTTGACTTGTTGAAAGTGGTTTCAAATTCAAAATGGGGAGGCTATCAAGCTACCCTTCTCCATCTATATCGATCACTCGTTCGTTCTAAGCTTGAGTATGGCTCCATCGTCTATGGTGGAGCCTGCAAAAGCAATCTTAAACTTCTTGATCCTGTCCATCACCAAGGTCGAAGACTTTGTCTTGGGTCCTCCAAAACTTCACCTATTGACAGTCTTTACGTTGAGGCCGATGAACCATCTCTTGTACAACGCCGTATCAAATTATCTTTACAATATATCACAAAACTATACTCTAACGAATCAAACCCTGCATATAACTGTGTCTTCAATCCCCTTTATGAGGATTTGTATAGCAAAAAGTCTTCTCTTGTTCCACCTCTTGGACTCAGAATAAAGCCGTTTATTGCTGCTGCTGGTATTGAGCTGAACAATATAGCTCCTTTCCGTCTTCTTTCCTCTCCCCCATGGCAATTGGTTAGGCCACAAGTTGACCTAACACTAACTACATTTAAAAAATCAGAAACAAATGAATTACAATATAAACAAGAATATAATCAACTGAAACATAACTACAGCAATTATAAATCCTTATTTACAGATGGGTCCAAGGATGGTGGCGCTGTGGCTTGTGCCACTATCGTTGGATCCAGAACAATATCGTCTAGTTTACCTGATAACAGTTCTATTTTTACAGCAGAAGCTAACGCCATACTAACAGCTCTTAAATATATTCAAAGACACCCTAAACGTAAACAGTATATAATATATTCCGACTCTCTTTCTTGTCTTCAGGCTATTAAAAATATTTCTTGGAAACATCCACTTTTAATTGAAATTATTGAATTGTATATTAATCTTGCCACTGGCAAATACGACATCGTCTTTTGTTGGTTACCCAGCCACGTTGGCATTTCCGGTAACGCAATGGCCGATCTTGCTGCCAAGGCAGCACTCAACAAATCTGTGACACCACTTCTTATTCCATACAGCGTTTATAAATCTAGCATTAGAACGTATATCCGTGATCTAATGCAGAAGAAGTGGGACACCCAAGTAGGTATAAATAAATTACATGAAATAGAACCGTATATTGGTTATTGTAAACCAAAAGTCCCGGTGTTCTGTAATCTGTTTGGTTGAAACATGATTAAATGGTGTTAGATTCCCGGAAACTGAAAGACTATTCACCGCGTATTGACACGTAAACAATTGTTTTGTTGTGTCATCAACAGTGGTGACGTCATTCAAATCATATTATGACGTAAAGTTAGAACGACGTCACAAATGAGCAACTCCAGATGCTACCATGGGAACCAGCTGAAACGGCCAGCTGATGACACTTCACTGCTGTATCCGTGTTCGATGTAAACGAGGACAGACACTAAAACCCTTTGGTTTACTTTTGCGTTTACAATGTCCTAATTCCTACTTGGGTTGTCAGTCCAGATTTGAAGAGGCAATCATGCGGCGATGTCGTATTGGCCATACTAGATATACTCATTCCTACCTATTGAAAGGTGAGGATCCTCCGTTTTGCATCCCTTGTGATGAGAGAACCACGGTCAAGCATATCTTTCTTGACTGTGTTGAATTCTCCATCATAAGGGATAAATATTTCAATGTAAAAACAATTAAGGATCTTTTCAACACCGAAAGTTCTCATTTAATTCTTGGATTTTTAAAAGAAATTGATTTCATCTTTGAATTTTGATTATTATGTTCTGTAGATAGCTGTATTTTAATTCATGGTAGTTTAGATTAGTAACTAGAATTGTTAGTGGCTGTACCCTCAAAGGGGGTTGAAGTACCGTAAAATTATTGTCCTCCTGAGAGGGTACGTAAGTCCCAAAACATTTCCTGTACGTTTAGACTTCCACTGTTTTTAGTCGTAGTATATGTGTATTTTTAATTTTTGGCTAGATATGACTAAACTGCTAACAGCTGGGGGGATGATGTAAATACAACTAGGGTCCATGCAGGTAGCAAAGGTACTGTAAGTCCCCATGGTCTCTAGGATGGTGATCTACCCTCAGGTGTTGGCAATCTATAACCTGATTTTATGTTGTATTGTCCGAATAGTGATATACGTTTTAACTTTCCACACTAGTTTTAATCATATTTGTGATATTCTAGTTGTTTTACTGTCCCTCGTTGACAGGTTTTTATAGTATCCATATATTTCACTTCAGTATTAAACGTTCTCGTCACAATATGGCGGAGATATTGCCGATGTGACGTTAAATATTAACTCACTAAAGAGAACTATCTTTTAAAACATGAATCGTCTTCGCATTTTAAATGTATTTAATTAGAAATAATAATAATAATAATAAAAATTATAAAAAAAACATTGGAGGAAGATAAATCCATGCTATTATTAAGTTGCAAACCGGGTGGGCAGACAATAAGCCTACAAGGACATAACACCAATAGGCTAAAACACCCCTAGGCTAAACAACCCAGGAAAAAAGCCCTTGCAAATTAACACCCATAGGATAAAACACCCTCTGTGTTTATTTTGAGTTGACCGGTCTTAGCATGATGTTTGCTGAACAATTCCTCCCACTGCTGACAGCTGTTACGGGCTCCTCAGTGATGATGTTGTTATTTTAACTATGGAATGAAGTCGGCTAAATGTGCTCATCGTGACATGTTAAGATGGTCAGCACCATTATTACTTAATTAAGTGCTTCCTGAGATCCTGCTCCCTTCTTTAAAGTTCGGAGCAGCTCATCAGTTAATGATGCAATATGAAATCAACCTTCCATACCTTGTTACGAGTGTGTAGTTTCTGCATATTTCGTTATTAATTGGGTAATTATCATATTATTGGGCATGATGGATGGTCAGCATTTTTAAGATATTGGTAGCAGGCTGTCCGGAAATTATCTGACCTTGGTTTTCTGTTTGTTACTTCCGGGAGACTGCTAAAGATTTCTGCAGTGTTGGCGATGGTCGTGTGGGCCTGGGCTTTCGGGAAAGGACTGAATACATATATAAAGGCGAGTTGCCATATTGAGACGGGGAGACACAGAGTTTAACTTGAGTAATATCTTTCTACATCTGTAAACGCCTGAAACTGCTGTCAGACCGCTCGCCGTGTTACATTCTGCATAATTGTTTCTCTCTCACACTAAGACTTTGGTAAGTTTGTTATATTATATTTTGTGACCCACAGCCTTACATTTTGTCTCACTTGTATTGTATTTGAAAACGATATTGTGAAATTGACATGTGACTTTGTATAACGTGCTCTCTAATTATTAATAATACAGTATTTGAATGTTTTACACTTGTCTTTGTTCTGCTTTGCTGGTTCACAAGGAGTTTCTTACATCGCCTGCCACGGCAAATTCGTAACAGTAACAACCGTCTGCACATAAGGCATTAAGACTGTAAAGTCTAGTATATCACACTGCATCATGGAGGTTATTAGGAACAATAAAGGTGGTGTCAAACAAGCGCTAGATGGGTATATGTACACCATGACGAGTTCAAATGGAAGTTGTACAAGGTGGCAATGTTCAAATAGATCAAAATTTGATTGTCCAGGTATTTCCACACAAACCTGAATATGGAAGAACCGATTGTGACAAAGGGACACAATCATCCATCTGACAGTACCAACGTCTACATCACCAAGTTCAAGAATGAACTGTTTTATAGTGTTCCAGTAGCTATTGCTAAGTCTGGGAAGATATTTGCAAATGCTCTACACTCAGCATCAAATGAAGTAAAAGCAAAAGTTGGTCGACTTGACAGTCTGAATAGAAATATCCGCCACCACAAATCTGCATCTTATCTCCCAGAGCCCCAATCCCTGGTGGACCTGAAGTTTGAAGAGCCCTGTAATACCACAGGTGGCAGTGTCCCCAGACCCTTCATCACCTATGACACCACTGCTGAATCTGGAAAGCAGAGGATTAGCATCTTTGCCACCGCAGAAACACTAAGAGTTCTTCCTGCATCATCAACAAGGTATATGAATGTTTGCTTCTCCTTATCCCACGTTTTACAGCCAAATTTACGTCATTCGAGCTGAAGTGTCTGACGCACATGTCACCTGTGTCTATGCCCTTCTCTCCAAAAAGACACAGAACATGTATGAGCAACTGTTCCACGTGATAGAGAGCATGTGTGAGGAATTAGGATATAGTGCAGATCCCACGAAAGCAATCATGGGTTTTGAAATAGGTCCAAAGAATGCACTGAGATCTGTGTTTGGTACCCATGTGTCCATCCAATGATGTTCTTTTTTATCTTACCCAGTCAACATGGAGGAAGATTCAGGAGCTTTGGCTTTTGACAGAGTACAAGAGCATGTGCTGCAAGAAAGATTTGAGGACTTTTTGTTCTGGGGGCGTTTAGTCTAGGGGTGTTTTGTCTGAGGGTGTTATGTCCTTGTGGGCCTATTGTCCTATCATCGCAAACATAAGCCGAGCTGTCATGCACATATTCATGGTGGCTGATGCACAGTCAGAATTCACTTCATTGAGGAGGAAGGAAGAGGAGTGAGTGAGTGAGTTAATATTTAACGTCACATCGGCAATATTGCAGCCATATCGTGACGAGAACAAGTAATTATGATAATACAAATGAATTAATAGCACATACATTGTAAAACCCTGTCGACGAAGGACAGTAAAAATAACTAGAATATCACAGAGTAGAATGTAAAACTAGTGAATAGACCTAAAACAATGCATCTACAGAGGACAGTACAATATAAAAATGGGCTATAGGTTGCCAACAACTGAAGGCAGATCACCATACTAAGGACCATGGGGACTTACAGTACATTTGCTTCCTGCATGGACCCTAGTTGGATTTACATCATCCCCTCAGCTGTTAGCAATTTATACAAATCTAGCCATAAAGTAAAAACACACTTATTCTACGATTAAAAAAATGGAAATCTTAAATTTACTTCAAATGTTTTTGGACTTATATACCCTCTCAGGAGGACAATTATTTTACGGTACTTCAACCCCCTTTGAGGGTACAGCCACTAACGATTTGAGTTACTAATTTAATCTTCCAATTTTAAAATATTTATCTATTTACAGTTCAATTAACAAATCTAATTCCTTTAAAAATGCAATACTTACATGAGGGCTAATATTGCTAAAAAGATCCTTCATAGTTTGTGAATTAAAATACTGATCCCTTGTGATGGAATACTCAACACAGTCAAGCAAGATATGCTTGACTGTGATTCTTTCATCACAAGGGATGCAGAATGGAGGATCCTCACCTTTCAAAAGGTATTCATGAGTATATCTCGTATGGCCAATACGACATCGCCTCATAATGACCTCCTCAAATCTGGACTGACAACCCAAGTGGGTATAACCAATATAAGGTTTAATTGAATGTAATTTATTTACACCCACTTGGGTGTCCCACCTCTTTTGCATCAGATCTCGGATATACGATCTAATTGTAGTTTTATAATCAGAGTATGGGATAAGAAGTGGAGTCACAGATTTGTTGAGTGCTGCCTTGGCAGCAAGATCGGCCATAGTATTGCCAGAAATGCCCACATGGCTGGGTAACCAACAAAAGACGATGTCGTATTGGCCAGTTGCAAGATTATTAAATAATTCAATTATTTCTATTAAAAGTGGATGTTCACATGACAGGTTTTTAATTGCCTGGAGGCAAGAAAGAGAATCGGAATAGATAATATACTGTTTATGTCTAGGATGTCTTTCAATATATTTAAGAGCCGTTAATATAGCGTTTGCTTCTGCTGTGAAAATAGAACTATTATCTGGTAATCTGTAAGATATTGTTCTGGATCCAATGACAGTGGCACAAGCCACTGCGCCACCATCCTTGGACCCATCTGTAAATAAAGATTTGTATGTATTATAGTTACTTTTTAATTGATTATATTCTTGTTTGTATTGTAATTCATTTGTTTCTGACTTTTTAAACCTCGTCAGTGTTAGGTCAACTTCGGGTCTAACTAACTGCCAAGGTGGAGACGAAAGTAGACGGGAAGGAGATATATTGGCTAGCTCAATGGCGCAAGCAGACAGAAAAGGCTTTACTCTAAGTCCCAGAGGTGGAACAAGAGAAGACTTTTTATTGTATAGATCCTCATAAAGAGGATTAAAAACACAATTAAATGCAGGATTGGTCTCATTAGAATATAGTTTTGTTATATACTGTAAGGAGAGTTTTATACGCCGTTGAGTAAGAGATTACTCATCGGCCTCGACGTAAAGACTGTCAATAGCAGAAGTTCTAAATGACCCAAGACATAGTCTTAGACTTTGATGGTTGATAGAATCAAGTATTTTGAGGTTGCTTTTACAGGCTCCACCATAAACGATGGAGCCGTAATCAAGTTTCGAACGGATGAGAGATCTGTATAAATGGAGTAGGGTAGTTTGGTCTCCTCCCCACTTTGAATTGGAAACAACTTTTAACAGATCAAGTGCCTTCAGGCATTTAGTTTTAAGGGATTTAATGTGGGGTAGAAAAGTTAGATGTGAGTCGAAAATAAGACCCAAGAACCTGGCCTCCTTTACTACTTTGATGGGGGTGCCATTTAAAAATAGTTCTGGATCTTTATGCGGTTTATACTTTCTGCAGAAATGCAAGCAATTTGTTTTTGTTATCGAAAATTTAAACCCGTTTTCAAGTGACCATTTTTCAATTTTATTGAGACAAATTTGTAATTGCCTCTCTATTGTATGCATATTTCTACCTCTACAAGAAACATTAAAATCATCCACAAATAGTGATCCATCTACTGAATCACTTAAAACCTTAGAAAGACTATTGATTTTAATACTAAATAAAGTCACAGACAAAATACTGCCTTGTGGAACACCCTGATCTTGGGTTTTGAAATAGGTCCAAAGAATGCACTGAGATCTGTGTTTGGTACCCATGTGTCCATCCAATGATGTTCTTTTTTTATCTTACCCAGTCAACATGGAGGAAGATTCAGGAGCTTTGGCTTTTGACAGAGTACAAGAGCATGTGCTGCAAGAAAGATTTGAGGACTTTTTGTTCTGGGGGCGTTTAGTCTAGGGGTGTTTTGTCTGAGGGTGTTATGTCCTTGTGGGCCTATTGTCCTATCATCGCAAACATAAGCCGAGCTGTCATGCACATATTCATGGTGGCTGATGCACAGTCAGAATTCACTTCATTGAGGAGGAAGGAAGAGGAGTGAGTGAGTGAGTTAATATTTAACGTCACATCGGCAATATTGCAGCCATATCGTGACGAGAACAAGTAATTATGATAATACAAATGAATTAATAGCACATACATTGTAAAACCCTGTCGACGAAGGACAGTAAAAATAACTAGAATGTCACAGAGTAGAATGTAAAACTAGTGAATAGACCTAAAACAATGCATCTACAGAGGACAGTACAATATAAAAATGGGCTATAGGTTGCCAACAACTGAAGGCAGATCACCATACTAAGGACCATGGGGACTTACAGTACATTTGCTTCCTGCATGGACCCTAGTTGGATTTACATCATCCCCTCAGCTGTTAGCAATTTATACAAATCTAGCCATAAAGTAAAAACACACTTATTCTACGATTAAAAAGATGGAAATCTTAAATTTACTTCAAATGTTTTTGGACTTATATACCCTCTCAGGAGGACAATTATTTTACGGTACTTCAACCCCCTTTGAGGGTACAGCCACTAACGATTTGAGTTACTAATTTAATCTTCCAATTTTAAAATATTTATCTATTTACAGTTCAATTAACAAATCTAATTCCTTTAAAAATGCAATACTTACATGAGGGCTAATATTGCTAAAAAGATCCTTCATAGTTTGTGAATTAAAATACTGATCCCTTGTGATGGAATACTCAACACAGTCAAGCAAGATATGCTTGACTGTGATTCTTTCATCACAAGGGATGCAGAATGGAGGATCCTCACCTTTCAAAAGGTATTCATGAGTATATCTCGTATGGCCAATACGACATCGCCTCATAATGACCTCCTCAAATCTGGACTGACAACCCAAGTGGGTATAACCAATATAAGGTTTAATTGAATGTAATTTATTTACACCCACTTGGGTGTCCCACCTCTTTTGCATCAGATCTCGGATATACGATCTAATTGTAGTTTTATAATCAGAGTATGGGATAAGAAGTGGAGTCACAGATTTGTTGAGTGCTGCCTTGGCAGCAAGATCGGCCATAGTATTGCCAGAAATGCCCACATGGCTGGGTAACCAACAAAAGACGATGTCGTATTGGCCAGTTGCAAGATTATTAAATAATTCAATTATTTCTATTAAAAGTGGATGTTCACATGACAGGTTTTTAATTGCCTGGAGGCAAGAAAGAGAATCGGAATAGATAATATACTGTTTATGTCTAGGATGTCTTTCAATATATTTAAGAGCCGTTAATATAGCGTTTGCTTCTGCTGTGAAAATAGAACTATTATCTGGTAATCTGTAAGATATTGTTCTGGATCCAATGACAGTGGCACAAGCCACTGCGCCACCATCCTTGGACCCATCTGTAAATAAAGATTTGTATGTATTATAGTTACTTTTTAATTGATTATATTCTTGTTTATATTGTAATTCATTTGTTTCTGACTTTTTAAACCTCGTCAGTGTTAGGTCAACTTCGGGTCTAACTAACTGCCAAGGTGGAGACGAAAGTAGACGGGAAGGAGATATATTGGCTAGCTCAATGGCGCAAGCAGACAGAAAAGGCTTTACTCTAAGTCCCAGAGGTGGAACAAGAGAAGACTTTTTATTGTATAGATCCTCATAAAGAGGATTAAAAACACAATTAAATGCAGGATTGGTCTCATTAGAATATAGTTTTGTTATATACTGTAAGGAGAGTTTTATACGCCGTTGAGTAAGAGATGGCTCATCGGCCTCGACGTAAAGACTGTCAATAGCAGAAGTTCTAAATGACCCAAGACATAGTCTTAGACTTTGATGGTGGATAGAATCAAGTATTTTGAGGTTGCTTTTACAGGCTCCACCATAAACGATGGAGCCGTAATCAAGTTTCGAACGGATGAGAGATCTGTATAAATGGAGTAGGGTAGTTTGGTCTCCTCCCCACTTTGAATTGGAAACAACTTTTAACAGATCAAGTGCCTTCAGGCATTTAGTTTTAAGGGATTTAATGTGGGGTAGAAAAGTTAGATGTGAGTCGAAAATAAGACCCAAGAACCTGGCCTCCTTTACTACTTTGATGGGGGTGCCATTTAAAAATAGTTCTGGATCTTTATGCGGTTTATACTTTCTGCAGAAATGCAAGCAATTTGTTTTTGTTATCGAAAATTTAAACCCGTTTTCAAGTGACCATTTTTCAATTTTATTGAGACAAATTTGTAATTGCCTCTCTATTGTATGCAGATTTCTACCTCTACAAGAAACATTAAAATCATCCACAAATAGTGATCCATCTACTGAATCACTTAAAACCTTAGAAAGACTATTGATTTTAATACTAAATAAAGTCACAGACAAAATACTGCCTTGTGGAACACCCTGATCTTGGGTTTTGAAATAGGTCCAAAGAATGCACTGAGATCTGTGTTTGGTACCCATGTGTCCATCCAATGATGTTCTTTTTTTATCTTACCCAGTCAACATGGAGGAAGATTCAGGAGCTTTGGCTTTTGACAGAGTACAAGAGCATGTGCTGCAAGAAAGATTTGAGGACTTTTTGTTCTGGGGGCGTTTAGTCTAGGGGTGTTTTGTCTGAGGGTGTTATGTCCTTGTGGGCCTATTGTCCTATCATCGCAAACATAAGCCGAGCTGTCATGCACATATTCATGGTGGCTGATGCACAGTCAGAATTCACTTCATTGAGGAGGAAGGAAGAGGAGTGAGTGAGTGAGTTAATATTTAACGTCACATCGGCAATATTGCAGCCATATCGCGACGAGAACAAGTAATTATGATAATACAAATGAATTAATAGCACATACATTGTAAATCCCTGTCGACGAAGGACAGTAAAAATAACTAGAATATCACAGAGTAGAATGTAAAACTAGTGAATAGACCTAAAACAATGCATCTACAGAGGACAGTACAATATAAAAATGGGCTATAGGTTGCCAACAACTGAAGGCAGATCACCATACTAAGGACCATGGGGACTTACAGTACATTTGCTTCCTGCATGGACCCTAGTTGGATTTACATCATCCCCTCAGCTGTTAGCAATTTATACAAATCTAGCCATAAAGTAAAAACACACTTATTCTACGATTAAAAAGATGGAAATCTTAAATTTACTTCAAATGTTTTTGGACTTATATACCCTCTCAGGAGGACAATTATTTTACGGTACTTCAACCCCCTTTGAGGGTACAGCCACTAACGATTTGAGTTACTAATTTAATCTTCCAATTTTAAAATATTTATCTATTTACAGTTCAATTAACAAATCTAATTCCTTTAAAAATGCAATAATTACATGAGGGCTAATATTGCTAAAAAGATCCTTCATAGTTTGTGAATTAAAATACTGATCCCTTGTGATGGAATACTCAACACAGTCAAGCAAGATATGCTTGACTGTGATTCTTTCATCACAAGGGATGCAGAATGGAGGATCCTCACCTTTCAAAAGGTATTCATGAGTATATCTCGTATGGCCAATACGACATCGCCTCATAATGACCTCCTCAAATCTGGACTGACAACCCAAGTGGGTATAACCAATATAAGGTTTAATTGAATGTAATTTATTTACACCCACTTGGGTGTCCCACCTCTTTTGCATCAGATCTCGGATATACGATCTAATTGTAGTTTTATAATCAGAGTATGGGATAAGAAGTGGAGTCACAGATTTGTTGAGTGCTGCCTTGGCAGCAAGATCGGCCATAGTATTGCCAGAAATGCCCACATGGCTGGGTAACCAACAAAAGACGATGTCGTATTGGCCAGTTGCAAGATTATTAAATAATTCAATTATTTCTATTAAAAGTGGATGTTCACATGACAGGTTTTTAATTGCCTGGAGGCAAGAAAGAGAATCGGAATAGATAATATACTGTTTATGTCTAGGATGTCTTTCAATATATTTAAGAGCCGTTAATATAGCGTTTGCTTCTGCTGTGAAAATAGAACTATTATCTGGTAATCTGTAAGATATTGTTCTGGATCCAATGACAGTGGCACAAGCCACTGCGCCACCATCCTTGGACCCATCTGTAAATAAAGATTTGTATGTATTATAGTTACTTTTTAATTGATTATATTCTTGTTTATATTGTAATTCATTTGTTTCTGACTTTTTAAACCTCGTCAGTGTTAGGTCAACTTCGGGTCTAACTAACTGCCAAGGTGGAGACGAAAGTAGACGGGAAGGAGATATATTGGCTAGCTCAATGGCGCAAGCAGACAGAAAAGGCTTTACTCTAAGTCCCAGAGGTGGAACAAGAGAAGACTTTTTATTGTATAGATCCTCATAAAGAGGATTAAAAACACAATTAAATGCAGGATTGGTCTCATTAGAATATAGTTTTGTTATATACTGTAAGGAGAGTTTTATACGCCGTTGAGTAAGAGATGGCTCATCGGCCTCGACGTAAAGACTGTCAATAGCAGAAGTTCTAAATGACCCAAGACATAGTCTTAGACTTTGATGGTGGATAGAATCAAGTATTTTGAGGTTGCTTTTACAGGCTCCACCATAAACGATGGAGCCGTAATCAAGTTTCGAACGGATGAGAGATCTGTATAAATGGAGTAGGGTAGTTTGGTCTCCTCCCCACTTTGAATTGGAAACAACTTTTAACAGATCAAGTGCCTTCAGGCATTTAGTTTTAAGGGATTTAATGTGGGGTAGAAAAGTTAGATGTGAGTCGAAAATAAGACCCAAGAACCTGGCCTCCTTTACTACTTTGATGGGGGTGCCATTTAAAAATAGTTCTGGATCTTTATGCGGTTTATACTTTCTGCAGAAATGCAAGCAATTTGTTTTTGTTATCGAAAATTTAAACCCGTTTTCAAGTGACCATTTTTCAATTTTATTGAGACAAATTTGTAATTGCCTCTCTATTGTATGCAGATTTCTACCTCTACAAGAAACATTAAAATCATCCACAAATAGTGATCCATCTACTGAATCACTTAAAACCTTAGAAAGACTATTGATTTTAATACTAAATAAAGTCACAGACAAAATACTGCCTTGTGGAACACCCTGATCTTGGGTTTTGAAATAGGTCCAAAGAATGCACTGAGATCTGTGTTTGGTACCCATGTGTCCATCCAATGATGTTCTTTTTTTATCTTACCCAGTCAACATGGAGGAAGATTCAGGAGCTTTGGCTTTTGACAGAGTACAAGAGCATGTGCTGCAAGAAAGATTTGAGGACTTTTTGTTCTGGGGGCGTTTAGTCTAGGGGTGTTTTGTCTGAGGGTGTTATGTCCTTGTGGGCCTATTGTCCTATCATCGCAAACATAAGCCGAGCTGTCATGCACATATTCATGGTGGCTGATGCACAGTCAGAATTCACTTCATTGAGGAGGAAGGAAGAGGAGTGAGTGAGTGAGTTAATATTTAACGTCACATCGGCAATATTGCAGCCATATCGCGACGAGAACAAGTAATTATGATAATACAAATGAATTAATAGCACATACATTGTAAATCCCTGTCGACGAAGGACAGTAAAAATAACTAGAATATCACAGAGTAGAATGTAAAACTAGTGAATAGACCTAAAACAATGCATCTACAGAGGACAGTACAATATAAAAATGGGCTATAGGTTGCCAACAACTGAAGGCAGATCACCATACTAAGGACCATGGGGACTTACAGTACATTTGCTTCCTGCATGGACCCTAGTTGGATTTACATCATCCCCTCAGCTGTTAGCAATTTATACAAATCTAGCCATAAAGTAAAAACACACTTATTCTACGATTAAAAAGATGGAAATCTTAAATTTACTTCAAATGTTTTTGGACTTATATACCCTCTCAGGAGGACAATTATTTTACGGTACTTCAACCCCCTTTGAGGGTACAGCCACTAACGATTTGAGTTACTAATTTAATCTTCCAATTTTAAAATATTTATCTATTTACAGTTCAATTAACAAATCTAATTCCTTTAAAAATGCAATAATTACATGAGGGCTAATATTGCTAAAAAGATCCTTCATAGTTTGTGAATTAAAATACTGATCCCTTGTGATGGAATACTCAACACAGTCAAGCAAGATATGCTTGACTGTGATTCTTTCATCACAAGGGATGCAGAATGGAGGATCCTCACCTTTCAAAAGGTATTCATGAGTATATCTCGTATGGCCAATACGACATCGCCTCATAATGACCTCCTCAAATCTGGACTGACAACCCAAGTGGGTATAACCAATATAAGGTTTAATTGAATGTAATTTATTTACACCCACTTGGGTGTCCCACCTCTTTTGCATCAGATCTCGGATATACGATCTAATTGTAGTTTTATAATCAGAGTATGGGATAAGAAGTGGAGTCACAGATTTGTTGAGTGCTGCCTTGGCAGCAAGATCGGCCATAGTATTGCCAGAAATGCCCACATGGCTGGGTAACCAACAAAAGACGATGTCGTATTGGCCAGTTGCAAGATTATTAAATAATTCAATTATTTCTATTAAAAGTGGATGTTCACATGACAGGTTTTTAATTGCCTGGAGGCAAGAAAGAGAATCGGAATAGATAATATACTGTTTATGTCTAGGATGTCTTTCAATATATTTAAGAGCCGTTAATATAGCGTTTGCTTCTGCTGTGAAAATAGAACTATTATCTGGTAATCTGTAAGATATTGTTCTGGATCCAATGACAGTGGCACAAGCCACTGCGCCACCATCCTTGGACCCATCTGTAAATAAAGATTTGTATGTATTATAGTTACTTTTTAATTGATTATATTCTTGTTTATATTGTAATTCATTTGTTTCTGACTTTTTAAACCTCGTCAGTGTTAGGTCAACTTCGGGTCTAACTAACTGCCAAGGTGGAGACGAAAGTAGACGGGAAGGAGATATATTGGCTAGCTCAATGGCGCAAGCAGACAGAAAAGGCTTTACTCTAAGTCCCAGAGGTGGAACAAGAGAAGACTTTTTATTGTATAGATCCTCATAAAGAGGATTAAAAACACAATTAAATGCAGGATTGGTCTCATTAGAATATAGTTTTGTTATATACTGTAAGGAGAGTTTTATACGCCGTTGAGTAAGAGATGGCTCATCGGCCTCGACGTAAAGACTGTCAATAGCAGAAGTTCTAAATGACCCAAGACATAGTCTTAGACTTTGATGGTGGATAGAATCAAGTATTTTGAGGTTGCTTTTACAGGCTCCACCATAAACGATGGAGCCGTAATCAAGTTTCGAACGGATGAGAGATCTGTATAAATGGAGTAGGGTAGTTTGGTCTCCTCCCCACTTTGAATTGGAAACAACTTTTAACAGATCAAGTGCCTTCAGGCATTTAGTTTTAAGGGATTTAATGTGGGGTAGAAAAGTTAGATGTGAGTCGAAAATAAGACCCAAGAACCTGGCCTCCTTTACTACTTTGATGGGGGTGCCATTTAAAAATAGTTCTGGATCTTTATGCGGTTTATACTTTCTGCAGAAATGCAAGCAATTTGTTTTTGTTATCGAAAATTTAAACCCGTTTTCAAGTGACCATTTTTCAATTTTATTGAGACAAATTTGTAATTGCCTCTCTATTGTATGCAGATTTCTACCTCTACAAGAAACATTAAAATCATCCACAAATAGTGATCCATCTACTGAATCACTTAAAACCTTAGAAAGACTATTGATTTTAATACTAAATAAAGTCACAGACAAAATACTGCCTTGTGGAACACCCTGATCTTGATGAAAGTAGTCTGAGAGGGTTGTTCCCACACGTACTTGAAACTGTCTGTCATTTAAAAAATTAGATATAAACTGAGGCAAGCGACCTCTCAACCCAAAAGAATGTAAATCTTTCAAAATACCATGCTTCCAAGTAGTATCATATGCTTTTTCAAGATCAAAAAAGATTGATACTGCATGTTGCTTTTTAATGAAAGAATTTTTAACAAATGATTCCAAACGAACCAAGTGGTCAATTGTGCATCGGTTTTTACGAAAACCACAATGTATATCAGTAATCAGATTGTTGGTTTCAAAAACCAGACTAAGCGATTATTTACCATTCGCTCCATGGTTTTGCAAACGCAGCTAGTTAAGGAAATAGGTCGGTAATTTGATGGATCTGTATGATCCCTCCCAGGCTTTGGAATAGGAACAACTGTGGCTTTTCGCCATGAAGAAGGAAAATGTTGAGTTGTCCAAATATAGTCAAAAATGCCAAGTAACGTTTCGAGACAGGATTCAGGCAAGTGTTTTAAGAGTTGGTAATGGATATCATCAGGTCCTGTTGCAGTGTCGTGAGCCTGTGATAGCGCAGTATGAAGTTCATGTAATGAAAATACCTCATTATAATCTTCACCATTATCAGATTTAAAATTCACTGGTTTCTTCTCTTGGTGTGTTTGATAAGTCTGGAATTGTGGATGATAATTTGAGGAGGACGAATGTTGAGCCAAAGTTTCACCCAACTTGTTTGCAATATCAGATTTTTCAGTTAGTATGTTATTATCATTTTTGAGATGCTGAATACTACTGGATTTGGAACCCTTGCCTTTAATTTTTTGGATCATATTCCATACCCTTGACATAGGAGTACGGGAATTTATTTTGGAAACGAAATTTTTCCAAGTATGACGTTTAATGTGTTTAAACGTTCGTCGAGCTTTAGCGTAACTGATTTTTACATTATTTAAGTTATGAACAGTGGGATGAAGACGAAAATATTTCTCTGCTTTCTTCCTGTTTTTCCTAGCCTGTTTGCATTCATCATTAAACCATGGTTTACGGATGTGCGGATTTACAGAGGACTTAGGAATAGTTTCATCAGCTATATGTTTCAGTTTGTCTGAGAACATTTTAATTGGATCAGGTACATCCATGAAAAGGTCTGGTTTAAGTTCCTTAAGGGAGGTGACCTGAAATAATGGCCAATTGGCCTTTGAAAAATTCCATCTTGTTACAGGCGGATCATCGGTAGGGTTAATTGCTGTAAGTACTGTTGGAAAATGGTCACTACCACAAAGATCATTATGGACTGACCATTCAAACTCATTATAAACGTTTGAATCAGTGAGTGACAGGTCTAAGGAAGAATATTTTCCCGTTCCAGGATGTAAATATGTGTCAGAGCCATCATTGAGTATACATAAATTATTATCAGATATAAACTCTTCAAGAACTTTCCCTTTACTGTTGGTATCAGGACTTCCCCATAATGGGTTATGACCATTGAGATCACCCATTATGATACAGGGTTTTGGTAATTGGTCATACAAATCTTGGAGATCATTCTGATGGAGAATGGAAGAAGGGGAGATATACAAGGAACAAAGAGTAAGGGTTATATGTAAAGTAAGACGAACAGCAACAGCCTGAAGATTGGTTTAAAGAGGAACAGGGCTATGAATTATACCATGTCTCACCAATATGGAAGATCCACCAGTGGCTTTGTCACCAGGGGGTGAAAAAGAATGATAAGAATGGTATTTGCGCAATTCGAACTTATCATTTTGTTTCAGGTACGTTTCTTGAAAACTAAATGCTGATGGTTTATAATCCTGTCCTAATTGGTCCTAAGTCCTCTGCAATTCCACTGGATTAAGGAGTTATTGTTCATTTTATAGCAGGTGGTAGTACTGGGGACCGACTTTTCCCCTTCCGAGGCGAACTGCTTCTATTTCGCGCACGGGGATGAGGAGAGACGTCCATGTCTTCTAAAAGTTGAAACTTGTTATAGATTTGAACAGGATCACGTGATCCCTTTGGTACTCGATCAGTTTTTTGTCTGTAATCCACTTTTTGACAAGGATTTGTCACAATAGGAGATATTGTTTGTGATTCAGTCTGGGAAACTGATGTTGCATGGTGTTTATCAACAGTAGAATCTGATGCAATTAAAGTGTGTTTGTCAGCTTCAACCCAGGTGATATCTGTCTGACATGCAACTGACAGAACAGACTTAGTATTGGGGCGAGCAACAACTGTAGAATATGGTACACCTGATGACTGAGGGGAGGCTACATTAACTAAACGTTTTGCCTCATGATATGTGACATTCTTTTGGATTTTGATTTTGACAATTTCATATTCACGTTTCCAAACATGGCATGACTTTGACGAAGACATATGATCTCCAAGACAATTGACACATTTTGGAGAAGACAAACAGTCAGAACCTTCATGATCATCTTTACCACATCTATAGCATGTTGCACGATTTCTGCAGGATTGGGCACCGTGACCAAACTTTTGACACTTGTAACAACGAAGTGGGTTTGGAATATACTGTTCCACTTCGATGTTACAATATCCAGCTTTTATGTACTTTGGGTGTTGGGGTTGAGAAAAAGAAATTAAGTAGGTGTTGGTATTCAAAGTTTCTCCATTTTTCTTAAACGTGAATCTTTTAACATGAGTGACTCCTTGGTGTTGCAGTTCAGTAACTATTTCCTTTTCACTCATGTGGGCAAGCCAGCGGTCCCTGTCCCTCAAGATGCCTTTGCTACTGTTCAGAGACTTGTGAAGAGAAACTGAAACTTCAGTATTTGCAAGCTGTTTTGTGGCTATGAGGGCAGCTGATTGTTTTGCTGTTTTACACTCTATGAGGAGAAACCCTGATCTAATTTTTCTGACAGCTTGGACATCACCCACAAGTCCATAAATTGCTTTTGATGTGGCAAACGGATTTAGCTTGAGTGGTTCACCATCAGTCGAAGATACAACCAAGAATCTACTCCATGTATCTGGATATCTGTTTGTGATATTTTCCTCATCAGAGGACAAACACTCATCTAGTGCTCGTTTATGTTTTTTTGGTTGAGCCATGGTTAATAATAGAAAGTTCACCATCCCAGCTCCCCACCCTCCACCGAGTATCATATGGACAATGCTATACACCAGTGGGTCTCTGACTGGTAGCACCAAGGATACTGAAATGGTATACTCCAGCAGAAGATTAATAGAAAATTAATCGATCTACCAGATTGGCCCATGAGCCACCGCCTTCTGGGCATAAGACTCTAGGTAAAGTTAATAACATCACTTTGCAAATTTACAAGTGTTATATGAGTGAAAAGCCAAGACCTAAATTGAAACAATATAAAATCAAATTTGTACATTTACATAATCCACGCACAGGGCTTGGCATGACCAGCCGATTGGTCGAACCGGGCCCATTCGACCACCCGTCTAGGCGAAATCAGGGCCAAAGTGGTGTATTGAGCAACAGGAACACGATTGCAGGCCCCTATTGCCCTCAACCACCAGGATCCCCTCCTCCGCCGACACGGGCCGCAACCCACGGCAAACGGGTTGGTGGACCAAATATCCCCCCGGGTCCACTACGGGGGTGTCGGCGAGCTCTTGGCATTACCCAGCACCCACTACGAGGAGGTGGCTCGCCACTGGTGCCGGAAGGAAGAGGAGGAAGATGCAACTGTTGCGAGCCTACCCAGGAAAAGGTGCTCCATGAACATTGATTCAGGACTCTAAACCCTGATGGACAATAATGTAAACAACATAATCGGGGACATCGCCTACACAGACTACGTCTCTGAACTTTTTACATTCAGTGAATGTGATACCACGGATAATGACGACATGTAAACAACTTTATTTTCAACTTGCCATTTTCATATGTGCTCAAATTGAAGAGCGTCCACGTTAATCCTGTTTTCGTTGTAATATATCAGAACCTTCGAGTGGGGCGCGCTGTGTTCATTCAGTCATAACATTGCATTGGAAGTACGGCGAGGGCTACGCTCACTGAACCGAAAACCGTTACAATTTTAGCCTTCTCGGTCATGAACCCTCTTGCCCGCCAACGGAACCAGAGACAGTTTCCGTAACTCTGCCGCAAGAGCGCTGCAGTGACGTCATGGGAGGAGCGATTATCAATTGGTTGTATAGAAAACGTGTATGAAGCTCGTCATTTTCCTGATTTTCCGACGTCAACAAAGACATAACGAATTGTTGTGTTACCGTCAATACCTTGGGGTCGGGTGACGGTGTCGCTATGCACACATTTCCACCGGACCCTGTTTGTGCTTAATGGATTGTTTCTGTGTGCGAAGCGAGCGTTGTGGAAGCCTGTGGTATATACTAAATCGGATGGTTCGCCCGTACCTCGCTTCCAGGATAGAAAATGCTATTTAGACTTGTTTTCATCGGGTTATAAAATCAAGTCTACTTACTATACATTGCTGACCAAAAGTATTTTGCATGAACTAACAATTTCTTCCTCGGAAGCGAGATTGTGGTCGAAGTAATGTTATACTGACTCAGGCCTCGCAATTAAATACTGAAATGTTTTTGTCATGGGTTAAGTCCGTTAAAATTATTTAGATTATGGTTTGTTTTCATCAAGTTAGACAATGAAAACTACTTTCTACTAGTCAGTGAGTGAGTGAGTGAGTGAATACTTAACGTCGCATCGGCAATATTTCAGCCATATCGTGACGAGAACATTTAACACTGAAATGGAAGATATGTATTTCATAAATAAACCTGTCGTCAAAGGACAGTAAAACAACTAGAATATCACGATTACAATTTAAAACTAGTGTGGAAAGTTAAAACTAATAGCACTATCTAGACAAAACAATATAAAAACAGACTATAGATATCCAACGACTGGATCACCATACTAGGGACCATGGGTACTTACAGTACCTTGGTTACCTGCATGGACCCTAGTTGGATTTACATAATCCCTTCGGCCGCTGGAGAGTGTATGAAATGCTAGTCAAAATTAAAATAACACGAATACTACAATTAAAAACCTGGTAGACTTAAATTTACATCAAATGTTTTTGGACTTACGTACCCTCTCAGGAGGACAATAATTTTACAATGCTTCAACTTCCTTTGAGGGTACAGCCACTAACAATTCTAGTTACTAATCTAAACAACCAATAATTAAAATATATCTATCTACAGAAACATATTGTTCAAAATTCAACCATGAAATCGATTTCCTTTAAAAAAAAACAATGATTAAATGACAACTAACAGTGGTAAAAAGGTCCTTAATGTTTTGACATTTATCCCTTGTGACGGAGAATTCAACACAGTCAAGCAGGATATGCTTGACCGTGACTGTCTCATCACAAGGGATACAAAACGGAGGATCCTCACCTTTCAGTATATATTCGTGTGGCCAATGCGACATCGTCACATGATGACCTCTTCAAATCTGGACTGACAACCCAAGTAGGTATAACCAGTATACGGTTTTATTTCATGTAATTTATTTATGCCTACTTGGGTGTCCCAGTCACTCGCAAGATCATTATACAATTCAATAATTTCTATTAAAAGTGGATGTTTGCAAGAAATATTTTAATAGCCTGAAGGCAAGAAAAAGAATCGGAATAGATTATATATTGCTTACGTTTAGGGTGTATTTGAATATATTTGATAACTGTTAATATGGCGTTAGCTTCTGCTGTAAAAATAGAACTATTATCTGGTAATCTAGAAGATATTGTTCTGGATCCAATGACACAAGCACAAGCCACTGTGCCACCGTCCTTGGATCCATCAAGTCATTTGTTTCTGATTTTTTAAATGATGTTAATGTTAGGTCAACTTGTGGTCTAACCAATTGCCAAGGAGGAGAAGAAAGAAGACAGGAAGGTGATATACTCTCAAGCTCAATACCGGCAGAAGAAAGAAATGGTTTAATTCTATGACCAAGAGGTGGAACAAGAGAAGACTTTTTGTTATACAAATCCTCATAAAGGGGATTGAACACACAGTTATATGCAGGGTTAGATTCATTAGAATATGATTTAGTAATGTATTGTAAAGACAATTTTATACGACGTTGAGTAAGAGATGGTTCATCAGCCTCAACGTAAAGACTATCAATAGGTGAAGTTCTGAAAGACCCAAGGCAAAGTCTTAAGCCTTGATGGTGGACAGAATCAAGAAGCGCCATAATCGAGTTTCGAACGGACCAGTCATCGTTATAGGTGTAAGAGGGTCGCTTGATCCCCTCCCCACTTTGAGTTGGAAACAACTTTCAACAAGTCAAGAGCCTTCAGGCATTTAGTTTTAAGGGACTTGATATGAGGCAGAAATGTTAAATGGGAGTCAAAGATTAGGCCCAAGAACTTGGCGTCCTTTACAACTTTGATGGGAGTGCCATCTAGAGATAGTTCTGGGTCCTTATGTGGTTTATATTTTGTGCAAAAATGTATACAATTAGTTTTGGATTTAGAAAATTTAAAGCCGTTTTCAAGACACCATTTATTTATTTTGTTTAAACACAGCTGCAGTTGCCGCTCAATTGTATGCATATTTTACCACGACAAGAAATATTAAAATCATCCACAAATAACGATCCATCAATTGAATCCTTTAAAACTTTTGATAAACTATTTATCTTTATGCTAAAAAGTGTGACAGACAAAATACTGACTTGTGGAACACCCTGATCCTGATTGTAATGATCAGACAGGGTAGAACCCACTCGTACTTGAAACTGTCTATCATTTAAAAAGTTGGCTATAAATTGAGGTAAACGACCTCGCAAGCCGAAGTCATGTAAGCCTCTTAAAATACCATATTTCCAGGTTGAGTCATATGCTTTTTCGAGATCAAAAAAGATAGACACAGTATGTTGTTTATTAATTAGTGCATTTTTCACAAATGATTTTAAACGCACTAAATGATCGTCAGTACTTCTGTTTTTGCGGAAACCACACTGTATATCAATTATAAGGTTATTTGTTTCCAAGTACCAAACAAGTCGATTATTTATCATGCGTTCCATGGTCTTGCAAACACAGTTTGTTAATGAAATCGGACAATAATTGGATGAATCGGTATGATCACGTCCAGGTTTAGGTATTGGTACTACTATGGCGTCACGCCATGATGGAGGAAAGTTGCCCGATGTCCAAATATCATCAGAAATATTTAGGAAAGTTTCTAGGCAGGATTCTGGTAAGTGCTTCAGGAGTTGATAATGTATGTTATCAGTTCATGAATAGAAAACGTTTCATTATAATCTTCCCCATTATCAGAATTAAAATTAATAGTTTTCTTTCCTTTTTGTTTTTGATATTGCTGGAATTTTGGTACATAATTAGAAGAGTAAGAGTGTTTAGTAAGGGTTTCACCCAGTTTATTAGCAATATCTGATTTATCAGTAAGCAATTGATCTCCATGTTTAAGATGATGGACAGTAGGTTTAGTACCTTTACCTTTGATTTTCTGGACCATGTTCCATACCTTAGACATGGGTGTCCGAGAATTTATTTTGGATACATAATTTTGTCAAGATTGGCGTTTGTTCTGTTTAAAAGTACGCCACACTTTAGCATTTAAAATGTTAAATTTATTTAAATTTGGCACCATGGGATGGCGACGGAAATAATATTCTGCCTTTTTCCTTGCCTTCCTAGCTTGTTTGTATTCATCGCTGAACCATGGTTTTCTTATGTGTGGAACTGCAGAGGAATTTGGTATACACTCATCAGCTATGGAGTTCAGGTGATCAGAAAAGCATTTAACAGCATCAGGAACGTCAATAAAATGTTCAGGTTTAAGTTTTTCAGCACACAGTGTTTCATCTAAAGCCCAGTTAACCTTTTTAAAATTTCGTCTTGATGATGGAGGAACATCAGATGGAGTTACAGCTTTCAATACAGTAGGAAAATGGTCACTTCCACAGAGATCATCGTGGACTGACCATTCAAATTCATTTAGTAGTTCTGAATTTGTGAGTGACACGTCAAGAGCAGAGTAAGTCCCTGTACCAGGGTGTATATATGTGTTGGAACCATCATTATAAACACATAAATCATTGTCAGAACAAAAGTCCTCCAACAATTTACCTTTAGTGTTTGTAGCCCATTTAAATCTCCCATTATAATAGAGTGCTTCGGAAGTTGGTCATACAGATCTGTTTACGTGTGAGCCATAATTTGAATACCCGAAAAGGGCATGTTGATGAATTTAAATTATGGCTCACACGTCGTACATTGTTATTATTGTATGTATGTAGTATATGTCCGGTTTCGTCTCTATTCGCCTTCAACCCAAGTCGCATACAAAAACAATGTAGGCTTATTGGGATTAGAAAATGCATCCCAAAACTGGTACTGGTACTAATAGGCTTTAAACAGGGAAAACGACATCATTTAAAGAAGGTCTATATTAAATTATTTAACGATTGTGTTAATCTTATTCAACTAAGATAATTCTGGTAGCGAAACAAAAATATCAGATCCGTTTATCACGCAAAGTGCTTATTACTTGGAATAAACATGAAACTACCACTCACGCAGCAGTATCATTACTTATACTCTCTAATATGTTAATATGATAATTCTGGTAGTGACATAAAATATTTCTGCCAGAAATTTCTGCAGGAAAAAAATTCTGCGGGAAAAAAGATTTCTGCTAGGAATTCCTGCAGAAAAACATTCTGCCAGAAATTTCTGCAGAAATGCATTTTCAGAGCCAATCTGTGAGCTTATTAACACGTGAACACACTGGCAAATGAACTTTTCGTGTTCATCTCCTCCAGATCTTTCCAGTGATATAAAATATATCTTTGTAGCTTGCTCCCTTCTGTGTGTCAAGTTAGGACTCGCTGGCAATTCCTAAGTTGTCCCGCCCGGCCTTAAATGTATATGATTTTGTTTGACAACGGTATGTGAATCCATACTGAAACGACGCATCAAGTACAGTAGAAGAAGTTGTTATCCATAAAGAATGTATATGGAGATGTTGGGTTTTGTAAATATATGTTCTCGGTCCAGTAGAGATGGTGAACTACTGCGTGGTTGGAAAGATCATCCAAGTGCAAAGCATTACTTGAAACAGACAAGAGTTTGCCCCAGTTTTCTTCGGATCCAGTCATCCGAGAAAAATGGATGTAGTTTGTTTGCAACCAAGAGACATAAAAACATTTCATGTGTACAGGTATCACTCCTGTCTAATTACATAATGTGACAGAGACAGGACACGGGTGGATACTGAGGGTAATCACTATAAATTTATAAGCACTTAGCTTTTAAAGTTACCTCTGACTCACAGTAATGCCTCTACCTTGCATGGCAAATTTCTGTTCATGTATTTATATTAAGTATGCAAACACTGGCCCACCACTATTAATCTGTTTTCATACCGGGTCTGTTTGGGATATATATCATGACAGAAGTATTCATAGTAGTTACACATATGTGTAAATCATGGACCTATTGCCTTTTTTATTGAATAAATCTGTCTGTCTGCCTATCTATACAAGGGACACAACTCTTCCGCGCAAATGTGTTGTATGGTTGGCTGGTTTCTTGTATAATACCTCAGCAATAATCCGGCCATATGACGCAATGAGGATAAGGACGTCGTGTGTCAACCACCCGATCCTGTTAGTTGCTTCTTACATGCATGGGTTGCTGAAGACCAATTCAAACCTGGATCTTCACAGGGAAGACCAATTGAAACCTGGATGTTCACGAGGTACTGGTGTTAAATTACATTTGTGACGTCACCCCGTTGTTTGTTCACTCCATTAATTTTCATGAATGGAGTATGTACCACTTCTGTGACACCATTACCTTACATTTGGCTTATGAAATTACCAATACTTTGAATGTAATTTGCGTGGGGTAATATCCTCGCAACTCTCCATTCCTTAAGACTAATGTGGCCTCAATGGCGTGGGCTCCATTATTTGTTTCAGGAATGGAGAGTTGCAGGAATTTTACCCTCTATTTAATCGCAGCGAAACAGATAGCTATTTATAATTTGGAAAAGACTAGGCTATGAGTGAGTGAGTGAGTTAAAATTTACATTTACATTTAAATTCACATCGGCAATATTCCAGCCATATCGTGACGAGAACAATTAATTACAAAACTACACATTAATCAATGGCACATTATAAAAACCTGTCAACGAAGGACAGCAAAACCAACTAGAATATCACAGAAGATGTAAAACTAGTGTTTAGGTGTAAAACATTTCAATTACAGAGGACAATACAATATAAAAATGGCTTATAGATTGCCAGCAATTGAAGGTAGATCACCCTACTAAGGACCATGGGGACTTGCATTACTTTTGCTACCTACATGGATCTTGGTTGGATTTACACCATCCCTTCAGCCATTAGTTTTATGCGGAGAATTCGCCATACATTAAAATGACAAAAATACTACGATTAAAAAACCCGGAAAACTTAAACTTGCATCAAGTATTGCGGGACTTATATACCCTCTCAGGAGGACAATAATTTTACAGTACTTTAACCCCCTTTGAGAGTACGGCCACTAACAAATTGAGTTACTAATTTAAACTTCCAATCATAAAATACCTATCTACTTACAAATCAGTTAACAGATCTAATTCTTTTTAAAATGCAATAATTAAATGAGAACTATTATTGCTAAAAAGATCCTTCATAGTTCTTGATTTGAAATAGTTGTCCCTTGTGATGGAATACTCAACACAGTCAAGTAAGATATGCTTGACTGTGATTCTTTCATCATCTTATTCAAACATAACTGCAACTGCCTTTCAATAGTATGCATGTTTTTACCGCGACAAGAAATGTTAAAATCATCCACAAAGAGTGATCCATCGATTGAATCATTTAAGACTTTTGATAAACTATTGACTTTAATGCTAAACAAGGTAACAGATAAATTACTTCCTCGTGGGACACACTGATCCTGATTGTAATGGTCAGACAGGGTAGAGCCTACTCTTACTTCAAATTGTCTGTCTTCTAAAACTGAGATATAAATTGGGGTAAATGACCCCTCATACCGAAGTCACGGAGATCTTTTAGAATGCCATACTTCCATGTCGTATCATATGCCTTTTCAAGGTCGAAAAAAAATGATACAGCATGCTGTTTATTCAAGATGGAATTTTTAATAAAAGATTCCAAACGCACCAAATGATCGATGGTACTTCGGTTTTTGCGAAAACCACACTGAATGTTAGTGATGAGGTTGTTGGTTTCCAGGTACCAAACTAAACGGTTATTAATCATGCGTTCCAGAGTCTTGCAAACACAGCTAGTAAGTGATATTGGTCGGTATCAGTATGATCCCAGCCAGCTTTAGGGATAGGAATGACAATAGCATTTCTCCATGATGATGGGAAATGGCCAGAAGTCCATATGTTGTCAAAGATAGTCAATAGTGTTTCTGAAGATGATTCAGGTAAATATTTAAATAGCTGATAATGTATATTATCGGGCCCTGAAGCAGTGTCATGAGCTTGCCCAAGGGCAGTATGGAGTTCATGAATGGAAAAAAAAATCATTATAATCCTCCTCATTGTCTGAATTAAAATTAATTTTCTTTTTTTCTTCTTGGTCTTTAAATTTCTTAAATGCCGGCAAATAGTTAGATGAGGAGAAATGTTTAGCAAACGTTTCACCAATTTTATCTGCAATAACAGAAGTTTCAGTTAGAAGAGTATCACCCTCCTTTAGATGGTGGGCACTACATTTGGATCCCCTACCTTTAATTATCTTCACCATAATCCAAACCTTAGAAATTGGTGTTCGTGAGTTGATTTTAGAAACATAATTTTGCCATGACTGTCGTTTATGTTGCTTGAAAGTGCGACGAGCCTTGGAATTTGAAATTTTAAAATGGTTCAAATTATGGACGTCGACGGAAAAATACTTTTCTGACTTCTTTCTCTCATTGCTGGATTTGGAAATACATTTGTCAGCAATAGTATTAAGTTCATCAGAAAATGTTTGAATTGGATCGGTAACGTTAGGTGAGGGAGTGAGTGAGTTAATAATTATCGTCACATCGGCAATATCGCAGCCATATCGTGACGAGAACAATACAAAAAAATCCATGATATATA
This sequence comes from Haliotis asinina, assembly GCF_037392515.1. NCBI lineage: Eukaryota > Metazoa > Mollusca > Gastropoda > Lepetellida > Haliotidae > Haliotis > Haliotis asinina. The sequence continues at coordinate 7,585,596 of NC_090283.1, read as the reverse complement.
TCAATAATACTTGGAACAATCTAAAAACTGTTGACAAAGAACAGCAAAATCACTAAAATATCACAGGCATTCATTTAACACTAGTTATGATATCTAAAACAGTGTCATTACTGAGGACAATACAATATAAAAACGGGCTATAGATTACCAACAACTGAAGGTAGATCGCCATACTAGGGACCATAGGACTTACAGTACTTTCGCTACCTACATGGACCCTAGCTGGATTTACATCATCCCTTCAGCCGTTACCAATTTCGTCATATCTAACCATATATTAAAACTACACGTATGCTACGAGTAAAACAGTGGAAAGCTTTAATTTACTTAGAATGTTATGGGACTCGGGAGGACAATAATTTCACTGTACTTTAACCCCCCTCGAGGATACTGCCACTAACAATGTCAGTTACTAATTGAAACTTCCATTCGTAAAATATCTATCTATTTACAACTCAGACAACAAATCTAAATATTTTTAAAAAGCAATAATTAAATGAGAACTATTATTTAAAAAAAGATCCTTCAAAGTTCGTGAATTATATATTTATCCCTTGTGATGGAATATTCTACACAGTCAAGCAAGACATGCTTGAGTGTGATTCGTTCATCACAAGGGATACAACAAGGAGGATCTTCACCTATCAATAGATATTGATGTGTATACCTGGTGTGGCCAATACGGCATCGTCGTAAGATGACCTCCTCAAATCTGGACTGACAACCCAAGTAGATGTTACCAATATTGGATGTTATTTCATGTAATTTATTGATACCTACTTGAATGTCCCAGCTCTTCTGGATTATATCCCGGATGTAAGATCTGATAACAGCTTTATAATCAAAACAGGGAATAAGAAGTGGTGTCACAGATTTGTTGAGTGCTGCCTTCGCAGCACGATCGGCCATTTTGTTCCCGGTAATACCAACGTGACTGGGTAACCAACAAAAGACGATGTCGTATTGGCCAGTAGCAAGATCATTATATAACTCAATAATTTATATTAAAAGTGGATGTTTACATGATACGTTTTTAATCGCCTGAAGGCAAGAAAGAGAGTCTGAATAGATTATATATTGTTGATGTCTAAGGTGTTTTTGAATATATTTTAGAGCCGTTGGTATTGCGTTTGCTTCTGCAGTAAAAATAGAGCTATTGTCGGGTAATCGGGACGATAGTAATTCTGGATCCAATGACGGTGGCAGAAGCCACGGCGCCACCATCCTTGGACCCATCTGTACATAAGGATTTGTAACTGGACTATTTACTTTTTAATTGATTATATTCTTGTTTATATTGTAATTCATTTGTTTCTGATTTTTTAAATGCTGTCAGTGTTAGGTCAACATCTTGTCTCACTAACTGCCAAGGAGGAGACGAAATCAGACGGGAGGGAGATATATTTTCCAGCTCAATTCCAGCAGCAGAGAGGAAAGGTTTCATTCTTATACCAAGCGGCGGAACAAGAGAACACTTTTTATTGTATAGAGCCGCATAAAGAGTATTAGAAACACAGTTAAATGCAGGGTTGGACTTATTGGAATATAGTTTAGTGAGATACTGTAAAGATAATTTGATACGTCGTTGGGTAAGAGATGGCTCATCGGCCTCGACTTAGAGACTGTCAACTGGGGAAGTTCTGAAAGTTCCAAGACAAAGTCTTAGACCTTGGTGGTGGACAATATCTAATAGTTTGAGATTGCTGTTACATGCTCCACCATATACAATGGAGCCATAATCAAGTTTCGAGCGGACGAGAGATCTGTATAAGTGTAAGAGTGTAGTTTGGTCTCCTCCCCTCTTAGAATTCGAAACTACTTTCAGTAAGTCAAGTGCCTTCAGGCATTTATTTTTTAAGTACGTAATGTGTAGTAGGAAAGTCAGATGAGAGTAAAAAATAAGTCACAAGAACTTGCCTTCCTTTACAACTTTGATGGGTGTGCCATTTAAACATACTTCTGGGTCTCTATGCGGTTTATATTTTCTACAGAAATGTATACAGTTTGTTTTGGACTTTTTTCAAGACACCATTTATAGATTTTATTTTAGGCATAATTGTAACTGCCTCTCTATGGCATGCATATTTTTGCCACGACAAGAAACATTAAAATCATCCACAAAAAGTGATCCATTAACTGCGTCATTTAAAACTTTAGAAAGACTATTTATTTTAATACTAAATAAAGTAACAGACTAAATACTCCCTTGTGGGACACCCTGATCCTGATCGTAATGGTCAGACAGAGTTGAACCTACTCGGACTTGAAACTGCCTGTCTTTTAAAAATTGTTACATAAAATGAGGTAAACGACCTCTCAAACCAAAATCATGTAAATCCTTCAAAATGCCATACTTCCATATGCTTTCTCCAGATAGAAGAAAATTGATACAACGTGTTCTTTATTTGCAATAACATTTTTAACATAGAATTCTAATCGTACCAAATGATCAATAGTACTTCGGTTTTTCCGGAAATCACATTGAATATCTGTGATAAGATTATTCGTTTCCAAATACCAGACTAATCTATTGTTTACCATTTGTTCCATGGTTTTACAAACGCAACTGGTTAACGATATAGGGCGGTAATTTGATGGATCTGTACGATCCCGGCCAGGCTTTGGTATGTTGATTACAATGGCATTGTGCCACGATTGAGGAAAGTTTCCTGAAATCCAAATATGGTCAAATATTTCCAAAAGTGTTAAAAGACATGTCTCAGGTAAATGTTTCAGTAATTGGTAATGAATGTTGTCATCACCAGCGGCAGTGTCATGAGCTTGCTCGAGAGCAGTATGCAGCTCATGTAATGAAAATACTTCATTATAATCTTCACCGTTATTAGAGTCAAAATTAATTCTTTGTTTTTCTTGTCGACTTTTATATTTCTGAAATTCAGGTATATAATTTGATGATGATGAATTTCTGGAAAGAGTTTCACCGATTTTATTAGCAATATCACCCTTACCAGTTATCAATGTATCACCTTCTTTAAGATGTTTAACAGAGGATTTGGAACCTTTGCCTTTTATTCTTTGGACCATATTCCACACCTTAGACCATTCAAATTCATTTAATAAGTTTGAGTCTGTAACCGAAAGATCTATTGAAGAATAACTTAAAGGTTCCAGGAAGGAGGTAAGCAGGAGAATTATCATTGAATATACATAAATCATTATTCAAGATGAAATCCTCAAGGACTTTTCCTTTTGTGTCTGTAACTGTACCACCCCAAAGTGGATTGTGGCCGTTCAGGTCACCGGTGATAGCACAAGGTTTAGGTAGTTGATCATATAACTCTTGCGGATCTGATTGCTTAACACAGAATGATGGTGGAATGTAAAGAGAACATAAAGTGAAGACAACGTGCAAAGTCATCCAACAGCACTTGCGACAAAAGTGAGATCATTAACGCACATAGGTGTCTGTGTAGTCATCCAGGTTAAGTCAATTTGACAATCAACGGAACGAGTAGAGGGCTTCAGCGCTTCAACATATGTTGACTTACCCTGTAGTGGAGTGTTGCTAGATGGTGTAACTGAAGCAGCTAACTTTCTTGCTTCTGAAAAACTGACATTCTTTTCTGTTTTGATGCGTTGGATGACCATTTCAAATTTCCAAACCATGCACTCCTTAGAGGAAGATAGGTGTGAACCCGAACAATTCACACATTTGACTTTTGAACAGACCAGTGATCGATATAGGCGTAAGAGGGTCTCTTGATCCCCTCCCCACTGAGTTGGAAACAACTTTCAACAAGTCAAGAGCCTTCAGGCATTTAGTTTTAAGGAACTTAATATGACGCAGAAATGTTAAGTGGGAGTCAAAGATTAGGCCCAAGAACGTGGCCTCTTTAGCACACTCTGATGGAGTCTCATCTAGAGATAGTTCTGGGTCCTTATGTGGCTTATGTTTTCTAAAAACTTGGATACAATTTGTTTTGGATCTAGAAAATGTAAAGCCGTTTTCAAGACACCATTTATTTATTTTGTTTAAACACAGCTGCAGTTGCCATTCAATAGTATGCATAATTTTCCCACGGGAAGAAATATTAAAATCACCCACAAACAACGATCCATCAATTGAATCCTTTAAAACGTTTGATAAACTATTTATCTTTATACTAAAAGGTGTGACAGACAAAATACCGCCTTGTGGGACACCTATGAATTCACGCAAACGACCTCGCAAACCGAAATCATGTAAATCTCTAAAGATGCCATATTTCCAGGTTGTGTCATATGCCTCCTCAAGATCAAAAAAGATAGACACAGCATGTTGTTTATTAATCAGCACATTTTTCACAAATGATTCTAAACGCACTAAGTGATCGACATTACTTCTGTTTTTACAGAAACCACATTGTATATCTGTTATAAGGTTATTAGTTTCCAAGTACCAAACAAGTTGATTATTTATCATGCGTTCCATGGTTTTGCAAACACAGAGGGGTAGTCAAACAGGTCGATAATTGGACGGATCGGCATGATCACGTCCAGGTTTAGGTATTGGTACTACTATAGCGTCACGCCATGTAGAAGGAAATTTCCCGGAAGTCCAAATATCATCAAAAATATATAAGAGCGTTTCTGAGGATTCTGGTAAGTGCTTCAAAAGTCTAAAATGTATGCTGTCAGCTCCTGTAGCTGTGTCATGAGCTTGATGAAGAGCAGTATGGAGTTCATGAATAGAAAACGTTTCATTATAATGTTCCCCATTATCTGAATTGAAATTAATAGTTCTTCTTTCTTGTTAATTTTGATACTGCTGGAATTTAGGTGTATAATTACAAGAGGAAGAATGTTTAGCGAGGGTTTCACCCAGTTTATTTGCGATATCTGATTTATCCATAAGGAATTTATCTCCATTTTTAAGATGACGAACACTAGACTGAGTACCTTTACCTTTAATTTTCTGGACCATGTTTAATACCTTGGACGTGGGTGTCCTCGAATTTATCTTGAATACATAATTTTGTCAAGATTGGCGTTTGCTCTGTTTAAAAGTACGCCGCGCTTTAGCATTTAAAATTTTAAATTTATTTAAATTATGCACCAAATAATGTTCTGCTTTTTTCCTTGCCTTCCTAGCTTGTTTGCATTCATCGCTGAACCATGGTTTTCGAATATGTGGAGCTGCAGAGGAATTTGGTATACACTCAACAGCTATGGATTCAGTTCATCAGACAAAACATTTAACAGCATGAGGAATGTCAACAAAACGTTCAGGTTTAAGTTTTTCAGCACACAGTGTTTCATATAAAGCCCAGTTAGCCGTTTTAAAATTTCGTCTTGATGATGGAGGAACATCAGATGGAGTTACAGCTTTTAATATAGTAGGAAAACGGTCACTTCCACAGAGGTCATCGTGGACTGACCATTCGAATTCATTTAATAGTTCGGAATTTGTCAATGACAAGTCAAGAGCAGAATAGGTCCCTTTACCAGGGTGTAAATATGTGCTGGAGCCATCATTATAAATACATAAGTCATTGTCAGGGCAAACGTCCTCCAACAATTTACCTTTAGCGTTTGTACTTACACTACCCCAGAGTGGGCTATGCCCATTTGAATCTCCCATTATAATACAGGACTTCGAGAGTTGGTCATATAGAACTTGAAGATCAGTTTTGGCAAACGTCAAAGACGGCGAAATATAGAGAGAGCATAGCGTAAATGCTACATGTAAAGTAATTCTCATTGCAACAGCCTGCATATTAGTAATAAGTGCAACATGGCTTTGAATAACGTTTTGTCTGATTAGAATGGATGATCCGCCAGTGGCCCTATCACCCGGAGGTGAAAAACAATGATATGCATTAAAATCACGAAGGTCATGTGTATCTGTTTGTTTAAATAAGTCTCTTGGAGACTGACCTTACAGAAGACATATTGCTGAAGGTGTAAAATCTTGGACTGATAGCTGTAATTAATGTAAATTAGTCCTCAATCCTTTGCAGTTCCACTGCACAATACTATTGGAATAAACTATCTTTGGGGTGGATTTATTGGGGATCTACTCAGCACTCTTTTGGAGGGCGACAAGCTATGTGCGCTGGAATGGATGTTTTCAGAAACGTCCATCTCTTCAAGAGACTCACGTGTATTAAACATTTGAATTTTATTATATTACCCTTTAGGGACTCTGCCACTTTGGTGTTTTGAAGCATCAGGCTTAGGCTTAGGTTTACTTGTAACGGTTTGCTGACTATCAGCTGTTGATTGAGACTTTGGGTGTGACTGAGATGATGATTTGTGATCAGAAGAAGACTTTGATGTACTAGGAAGTGATTCCTCAGTCTCTGATGACATAGCAGGGTATTCGTTATTTTAGAGTTGTACACAGGTGAGGTGTTTGCTATTGTAGCATAACTTTCTGTAAGGTCAGATCTCTTCACCATTTTTTGCCTCAGAAACGGAGATAATTTGAGTAAACTTTATTCTGTTTATTGCCATTTGCTCTTTCCAAATTGGACACTGTTTCGAAGATGAATGGTCGCTTGAGCAGTTCGTGTTGTTTCTTTAAATCGCTGTCACACTCTTCTGTTGTGTGTGTCTTCTCTCCACAGTGAGCACACACAACAGACAATGTACAGGTAGATTCACCGTGTCCGTATTTCCTGCATTTAAAACATCTGAGCGGATCAGGAATGCATGTCTCAACTTGGGTGTTACAGTAACCTGCCTTTACTGACTTAGAAGCTTAAGCATTTGGAGACGAGAAGGAAAACAGATACATGTTTGATAGTTTCATTATTTTTCCGGGTTGAAAAACACTTGACATAAAGCACTCCTTGATCTTTCATTTCAGATGCTATGTGAAGTTCTGACATATCAACAGACAGTCGATCACGATCTCTGACAATATCTTTACTTGTGTTCAGGGTTTTGTGAACAGAGACCGTGACCGGAATGCCCACGAAAGATTTCATGTTCATCAGGTTAGTTGATTGCTATTTTTTCTCGCACTCAACTAACAGTGCACCCGAACGCAGGCGTCTAATGTTTTTCACATCCACAGCAATGACTTGAATACCTTTGGATACAGCAAAGGGGTTCAAATATAAAGGTGTCTTGTCAGGAGTCTCAATCACAAGGAAACCGGACCAATATTCAGTCGATGCACACGGCCTGTGGTCAGTATTATCAGGGTCAGTTTCAAGTAAACATTTTGTTTTCTTGGGTGGAATTTCATAAGCTATGGATAGTTTAATTTGGTTCATCATCTGAGCTCCCCAACCACCACGGAGTATCACAAGGACAATGCTAAAGTAAGGGGGCCTCCAGCTTACAGCACCAAGGATACCCGCATGACATACTCCAGCAGAAGAATTAAAAGATTAATAATTCCACCAGATTGGCCCATGAGCCACCGCCTTCTGGGCATACGACTCTAGGCAAAAGCATGAATTTGTAAAATTGAAATTCAGAAAGTCAAAAACTCGGCCAAGACCTAATAATATACATCAAATAATATAACATCAACATTTTTTTAAATATTACATAAAGTAATGCTCAGGGCTTGGCGTGACCAGCCGATTGGTTGAACCGGGCCCATTCAACCACCCGTCTAGGTAAAGTTGGGGTCGAAGTGGTGTGCTGAGCAATAGGAACACTGGTCCTGGTCCCATGCCCTCAACCACCAGGATCCCCTCCTCCACCGACACAGGGCCGCAACCCACGGCAAGCGGGTTGGTGGACCAAATATTCCCTCGGGTCCACAACGGGTGTGTCAGCGAACAATTAGCGTTACCCAGCACCCACCACGAGGAGGTGGCTCGCCACGGGTGCCTGCTATTATAAATACAATGAATTCCTATGAGATCGTATTGATACCAGATGTTCGTGAAAAAGTGAGCCTATCCTGCCGAACTGGTGAAACACGTCATACTTATTCATGAGAAGTGTGGGAATAGGCCGTATTTTGATAGTATGCATTTGTGATTTAAATTAATGTTACTACATATGATGTGTGAAGTTGGGATCATGTTTAAAGTACATACAAGCGTTTCCTGTTTGTCGCCTTGTTCGATCAACTAGGAATCGGTATGTATATTAGTGTTATAGTGTCTACTTCAGGACAGCCATGTCCAAATATTTCTACAGACCAAAAACTATGTAGCCAGGCTATATGATATTAAGTTATTATTATTATTCTGCAATCTTGATCTTTATCACTACCGCAGAGTACATTGTTTTGTCAGCTACCTTGTTCCTCTTTGTGACTTTCATTAATTACTGTATATGACATTTATGGCCTTTATTGGTCATCCCCCTTGGCTGTGTCTGTCATCACATCAGCTGTAGAAGGAAGTGCTATTAGCTTCTCTATCTGTCCATTGTTGAATCTTTGCCTGTCTATTGTTGTTAAAAACTATATATATGTATGCTCACATCTATACTGGACGTGAGAGATGAGAAGTGAGATGTGAGTGTGGAGGCCAGCATTCCGACTGTCTTTGTAGGGACGACCGCGAGCAGGATTATGCCGCTCGCAGGTGAGATCACTGGGGTTGAGCTGGAAGTCCGCTCACCTCATTCATGTATACTTGTTTGTCATGTCTTGTGAAACCAACTAAAGAAGTCTGAACAACTAAACTATGCCTTCGTCTCTTCAACGTATTCATCATTTGTCTTCGTCAAAGTATTGCATGTATGTAATTCTCCAGTCATTCTATCCATGAGCCGATCCGAAGTCGACGCACCAACCATATATGAACCCGTTGACATTAGCATAACTTCACTCATCTGCACCCTTCTTGTCCTAAGTGTCAACAATTAACATTGACTGTTATACACGTATTTGACCCTAGTATTTTCCAAATACTATTTTAAGCGTATGCTGTGCGTATTATCCACAGAAGCGCAAATATTTTTCCCGTCACGGTTTGAATAAACACAACGTACATAAACCTACATTACACCGTGGATTAAATAAAAGTTGACCGGACACACTGACTTAGAGGACAGGTCTAGGGTTTATTACTTGTCATAAAAGTGAACCCTTTCCATGGAGATATAGTCTACTTGTTGTTGAATATATTCTGTAATTGGTGCCTTTTCATTCGTAACTAAGGGATGGACCATTTAGGTGTTTTTTCATTGCGTAATCAACAGTCAAATGTTGTTTAAGACTGCGGGTAAATTCAGATGTAGACAAATAGAGAGACAACCCATTTGGGTTTGTGTTCAGAGACAGGGAAGGCTAGAAATCGTGACGTTTCTCAGTTCAATGAGCGTAGCCTTCCTGGTACTTGCAAACTTGCAATGCAATGTTATGGCTGAACGAACACGGTGCGCCAGACTCAGAGACAAGCAACAAAGAAAACAGGTTTAACATGGACACCATATTTGAGTACATATAAAAATGTAAAGTTATTTACACAAGCTAAAAGATTTATTTCTGTATTATAATAGCCATTATTACTCACCCGTTGACGACAACATATGATGTCAAAGAATAGTTACGACGAAACAATGCTAAGTGTAATTCTTCAGCACATTCCGGTAACGAAACAATGTCATCTGTATAAAATAGTCCTAATACTTTTATGTAAATGCTAAGCTGTTCCTCAATAAAACGATATACAGTACCAATTACATCTACATGTGTTCACATAAAAAGGGTTTCAAGGTCATTAAAGTAGAGAGCAAATAAGACAGGGAATAAATTTTAGCCTTGCCATTGCGACACCCACGGCATCGTGTATTCACGAAATATCATGAACTTGTTAGTAGATAATTGGTTAAGTTGTCCACACTAGGGCGGACTGAGGCAAACAACAACCCAAATGAATTCTTTCTTTAAAACTTCATAATGTAGCTAAGTAATTTGGTCCTTTACAATAATAGGTGACTAAATGTTCAATACATTATTCATTTTAGATCGGTTTGAACAATCTATAGAGAAATCAGTAGAAAAGTTGATAACACAGATGCCTCCAGAGACAAATACTTAATAAGATTGTAGTTTATGAAAAGCACCGAATTCACAAATAAGTAAAACCAATCTGACCCTTAATGCTCATGAATTACTACCACTTATATGACAATAGTTTGAGTAGTTTGAGAATGTGTCAGCTCAGAAAGCCAACCTTTCCAAAGTTTTTTTTTGGCTCAGGACGTCAACAAGCAGTGCGCTTTGAAGTTTGTGTGCTGCTTTAGCACATAACTCATCTCCTGTGACATGAAACTACAAGATTGGCAAACTAAAATAACCACATGGAGAACACACTGAAAGGAGCACTATTCCTGAGCAATTTCAATGGACTGATTTTGCTATTGTTTTTTCTCTGGGATGATTTCAACAGCATTCTTGACTGGTTCGTGACCTCTGCTGCACCCCCGCATGCGCAACTGATAGTAAAGGTATAGATTGAAATCTTTGTCACTTGATAATATTTCCGTCTTCATGTTTATGATAACAACCAAAACATTTTAAAGTTGAACCTTCAGCCAGTGGTAGAACATGTTATGAATAAAACAATAAATGTCCATATTTATATTTTGTCTTATAATTCGTTTCAGTTTATTCCATTTTTATGCATTTTGAAGCTTTATAAAAAGTACACGATCTCATTATACTTGTAGTGAATATATAACATGACACATGCCCTAAGTGCATGTTGTCTGTCTCATTACACTTTACTGTGAAAAAGAACCTAAAACAATATGTTGAAACTGCCACAAATGAATAAAAACAAAACTCATTTATTACAAATAATACCGATTAACTTCTGCAACAATGTCCGGCTATTACATTGTTCGAGGTATGTATCTATCAATATCCACGTAAAGGAACGTCAAAGGTCCATGTCAAGTGTCTTTTAACAGTCTAATATGCGAAAAGAAATCTATCGTTTCAATTTCATTTCAATATCGTTTCACATTGGTGTATAATCTCATTGGTCACCCAAGATCACACACCTGCCAACCAGTTGCATGACATCCACCGTTCTTTTAAAAGTAATTTAGTTAGCCAATAATGAGCAGTCAATCAACGCATTGTCGGTTACCTGTTTGAGGAAAAATGTTGTTTTTACACAGGTACTTTATGACAGGGTGTAGTCAGTGTAGATTAGTAAATCTACACACATAAACACTACCTTCTGACAAGTCCACTCTGGAAGATAACAGTAATTAATCAGTCAGCGTGTTATCGTTTATTCCGTTGACCTATGCTTCTTTTTGTTTCTTAGATGATAATTCCTGCACTTCCTTGTATTTGATTTAACCGTTTGAAAAATATGTTCAAAACTGCAGTTGCCTGCTGTTTAATGCTATTCTTGAAGTGACATCTGTGTGTTCATCTTTTGATATACTGGTGTTAAATATGTCTCTGTCGTGACACCTGCGACTTTTGTTTATTTAGAAAATGTTAAAACCTACATTGAAAATGCAAAGCCAGTCGCAATCCAATGCTCTTTTGCCTGCATTTTTACAGTACAATTTTACAAATTCCGATTTCTCCTTGATGCATAGAGGGGACTTTCCATGCTTATTCCAATGAAGGTATCAAGGTAATGTTACTACAACCAGGTGAAAGGACGTATATATGCATAGTATCACACAGCAAATTAACAACAGGTAAAATTAACAAGAAGCACATCGTCGGATGGGGCCAACAGAAGCGCAAGGTGAACAAATTGTAAACAGGCTGATAGGACAGCTAATTTACAGATTCTATCTATAAATCAACTCCACAATGACAAAGTCGAAACACACTCCATTTTCCAAGTGATGGAATCAATCAACATTCAATGAGCTTGTTTACCCTGAACGATGCCCATCAAACTGCCGCCCTATACAATGCAGAGGGAGTTGTTAGCATAGAAAGTGGTATGTATCGTTATGTTCCACCCATGCTGTTCACGAGAGATAAGTGCTTCGGTTTGCAAATGACCAATCGTTTGAAGCTGATTCAAATTCTACTGTTACCTAACAAATTGATTTGAGATTAAAACATATCACTTGAATTTGTTGTAATCCTACTAAGTACTAAGAAATGATGATCTTTTACATGTTAGGTAAACAATCTACCGGTACCAGTTTGACGTGTTTGGGCATGGGTTATCTAACATACTGATTATATACTGGTCAAAATAAGTTTCGGATATTGGTATATTTACGATTGATATTTTATTAGTGTGTCAGTATATAGATAGATGATTATTCCAAATTTGACAATAACCCTGACTATTTGTGTGCAGCACGTAAATGTTTACCATTACATGAGTCATTGAAGCAGAATTTATGTCATTAAAATGTTCTCTGATCCATTTCATCACACAGCATTTATTTCATTAGGGTTGTGGAAGCTAATATGATAACTTGGAAAATGCTACTGTTCCAGGTTTATTCTTTTTAAAGAGTGAACTTATTTTCATTCTTTTAGTCGTCCAACAGATATTGTCATTACGGTTACAAATGGCCTGACTTTCAATGCCTATCAAGTTGGATATTATACGTGAGTGTATGCGCATGCACACAGAATATCCGTAATTAATGAATTCTATTTGGACGAAAAGAGCTTATTTGATGAGAATCACTATCTAAATCATCTTGAAAAACATTGCCATATTGGAATAGTGTTAAGTTCAGTCTGTTTTCCATGTCATAATATGTGAGGTTTCTCATTGGTTTAAACGTATTGTTACCCATTAAAGTGAATTTGGATTGGAGAACAAGTATTACTGCTTATGTTAACACCGCCCCACGCAACATAATGTAGAACATGAAGTGGGAGATTTGACGTCATAGATATTGACTATTGCATAAATATAATACTTTCAATATGTGTAAATTTATACAGATAACATCAAGTACAGTTATTCTCTAGGTAGTCATAGGCTAGAGAGTTACAGTTGTGTGTCTGTAATGATCCTCATAAAAACTGACAGCTTAGCACAGACCAATATGCCATCAACCAAGGTTGTAACTGTAGACCTTTTGTGCAGTGCAACCGGCTAGTGTTATAGTAGACGTTTCATAAGTATCATAAGTCATATAATTGCCGATTTCGTTGGTTTCAATATGAAAACTAATAGCATAAGCCTGCTTACCTAAGTTTCACTTCAACATGGACAGTTTCTGTTCACATCCGTAGCGTCACCGTTGACTGTGCTAATATCAAGCCTCTCTTTGCCATGTTGGTTAAAAACTGGCTTTGTACAACTAATGTATTTACAATCTGCTTTGCGACTGGAACGCCTCAGCGATCCGCAGTGATGCATCACTCCCGTGAAAAGCACTTAAAAGTTGGTGAACGTATTTACTATGGTATTAAATGATGGTGCACAATTTGTTTCTGGATAAAAATCACAGCAGGTGGGCTCACGTTATGTAAAGTTAGCACTTGCATTAAGAAGAGTGCGATAAGATGAGACGATGAGATGAATTGTTGCAGAGAGACTATATAATATACAAAGGAAGAAGAAACTCTCCGAAACGCCCTTGAACGTATGAAGCGGGTCATTACGTAACCAGTGTAGTCAATATAGCGGACGCGTAGTATCTAACATTGAGCCCGGTTTATTATGACAACTGAAAACCTACATGTGGAAGAGAAGCAAACTCAGCTCAGTTCAGCACTTCAGTTTAAGTCTAATTATTTCATTATTACTGTCAGTATTAGTACAGTAGATCTGTAGTAAATTTCGGTGTATATGTTATAGCCCACTGGCTTCCATTCTCGATTCACCGCGAAGATAGACTACTTTGTTTCAATGTAAATTTCTTTCACGCAATCGTTTAATCTTTAGAAGGAAAACATACCTTTAGTTGAAAGAAATGTTAGGGTGTATATGAAGTGTGTTGATCTTATGATTTGACAAAACTGGAAAGGTGTTTACAACGCTTAGTTTTTTAGATCGACGTGGAGAATCATTTATTCTTTCATTCATTCACATATATACTTCTTTCTTTCATTTTTTCTTTCTTTCATTCACACATCATACTTGCTGTTAATTCGTACTATAATTTATTCATCGTAAAATTCCGTGAGTGAGTGAGTTTATTTTTACGTCTTACCCAGCAATATTCCATCCATATGATCCAGTGATCAACAACATGAGCGTCGGTCTGCTCATTTGGGACCCGATGACATGTGTCAAACATGTCAGCGAGCCTGACCCTCCGATCCTGTTAGTCGCGTCTTACGACAAGCATAATCGCCTTTGATGGCAAGCATGGCCTATTCTACTCCGGGACCTTCACGGGTCTGTAAAATTCCGAACGATACAATAAACTGGCTGAAGTTCTGTTAAATAGAACGAACCAGGTGACTGTGGGCGCTGGAGCTCCCGTTAATTGGTACAAAAGCGAGCGAGTGACCTATCCCTGATGTAGATTATCCCTGGTTGTTGCAGGTAGATCTGAGTGCAAAACATACTGACCGTGACGTGAAGTAAAACCGCATGTTTAACATAGGTGTCATAGAGCGATCGTGTCCATCAAAACACCTTCTCGACACGAGTCAATTGTTAAACGTTCGAAGAGTTTAATAAATTCAGCACGTCCATGTTGGGGACAGGGGTTTTAGCCTATAATGTAATCATTCATATGGAAAAGACGAGTACACGCTATTTTGAAAACGCAGCCGCGCTACTGGTCTTTCCAGTGCATCGTCAGACGTAATGATATCTCAATGAAAATAGGATTCGCATGAGGAAATTTAAAGTTGTAGACAATAACTGGTTTCCCTCATTTATAAAACGAAAGGCTCGGCAGGGTGTTCCCACGTATGTACGGGGTCATTTGTGAGGTCTAATAGTGTATTATCAGTAGTTACAAATGGTGAAGTGGGGCGGAAACTGGTGAATGCAGCACTAAGCAAACTCAAAATGCGTGATTACGTAATGTGCTACAAGACACTAATGATTTAGCACTGATAATCTTTTCAAGTGCCAATATACACTAGGTGTCATTACTAAAATGATATATTCTCAGAAATAATAGAACTAAGAGTGTCACTATAACGCTCAATGCGACATATCGTGACATACGCGACATATCGTGGCATACAGACAAAAAGTTCAAACAGCGCCAGAACACAACACCGACCTCACAAAACCATGCGGTTTATTGGGCAACCATAACAAGGACCAGGCAAAAACTAGGGAAAGAATGAGTGATTGAGTTAATGTTTAACGTCACATCGGCAATATTCCAGCAATACCGTGATGAGCACATTCAAAACTGAAAACGACTATATGTATATTATAAAACCTGTCGACGAAGGACAGTAAAACAACTAGAATATCACAATTAGCATTAAAACTAGCGTGGAAAGTTAAAACCGATATCATTATATGGACATTACAATATAAAAACAGGCTATACATCGCCAACAACAGAAGGTAGATCACCACACTAGGACCCTGGGGACTTACAGTACCTTTGCTACCTGCATGGACCCTATTTGGATTTACACCATCCCCTCAACGATTGTAAGAAATTTTAGCCAAAACTAAAATAGCAACAATACTACGCTTAAAAATCCTGGTAAGTTTACATTGACTTTGAACGTTTTGGGACTTACGTAACCGCTCAGGAGGAAAATATTTTTACAATACTTCAACCCCCTTTGAGGGTATAGCCACTAACAATTCAAGTTACTAATCTAAACTACCAATCATAAAAATACATCTATCTACATACCATGTCAATCAAAATTCATTCATGAAATCATTTTTTTTTAAAATAAAACAAAAATTAATGAGTACTAACAGGGGTTAAAAGATCCTTAAGAGTTTTGACATTGAAATATTTATCCCTTTCTTTCTTTATTCATGTGAATCTTGGCCATCGGCCCATGATACAGATAAGTTTGCAGCCTTCAAGCTGCGGTGACGCCGATCATTAGCGTCAAATATAAACATGGCAAGATTTCGTAAGACCATGGGAGTACCATTATACATTAGTCGGTTGAATTTACACACGGTTGGATGAGTGAAAACATCAGCGGGAATAAAACGGTTATGTAGGTCATCGTAAGCAGTGCATGTAAGCAAGAAATGATACTCATTTTCCACTTTGTTACAGGAACACGTTTCACACAATCTTATGCTTTTTGATGTTTTTGTATATCTACCCATTTCTATATTCAGTTGGTGTGAACTGCACCTGAATTTAGCTAAAGGAATACGGAATTTATTGACAGCTATAAAAACGCAGATATATACCGAAAAGTGGTTTAAATTGATTGAGAATATAAAAGGGTTTTAGGGCCAGTAGACAGCGAGAAATGTCATTCCTGTAAATATATGTTTCGGGCTCTAGCTGTGAAACAAAAAGGTTTACATTGGGTATGAATTGAGTTTCCGATACGTACCCAAAACCCATTGTATACTATAAATTTTTCAGTTTTGATGTCCAGTTAATTTTACCAATGGTGATATGAAGGCTGGCTTCACTTAGACGCAGCATTTTGCGTTCGTCAACAGTAATCCAGATACAGTGAATAATCGACAGACAACAGTTAATCTTTCATACCCATCATTGACACTATTTGATCCCTTTCACGTGCATTACATGTGAATTGTGTATTCTGTGACACCACACGCCGAAATTTAAAATCATGCTGTTAAATGCGTTTGATGGTGCGTTTTGTTGTGATGTTTCAAGACATAAACATCATGGGACTCATAAACAGAGCAAAACCTTTCGTAAAATGAATCACTTTTCTATTCATTGCTACGTGAAATTGCAATTTTCATTGTGCGTTTCTTTGTGTAGAAGAGTATAGATTCAATGAATCACAATAGGCCGATGAAACGATGATAATAGTGGAGACAGTGGATACAAACAATGATGAAATTGTGACAGGCTCTAGAGAGGTATACACTTTGATCTCTATTAATCTCTTGGGTTCATTGCGTCTATTATTTCGTTTACGCGATTCGTGTACATTGGTAGCCAAGATTGACTAGTGGGTCGCAAGTCAATGGAGTGAGTGAGGTTTGTTATTTATACTTCTGTTATGTACGTCTCTGGCTTCTTGTAAATTCTGGTATGTAATAATATGTTTTGTACTCCGGTCTTTAATCACCAGAAGAAGTGTCAATATGTAGCCCAGAAACGTCGTGCTTTACCGTGAAGAAGACACCCTCTTATGAAGGGTGTGATCTCTATAACTCGCACATTGTGATTCATCGGATACTTGGCACCGAAATAGGTAAATGTTATTTCCACTCACACCCACACACAAATCCCAGATCCTGCTTGGTACATAGGTTTCAAGACATGTGTCTTATTTATGTTTTGTGCACGCATCAATACTGGGAATGATTTAAGTAGTAATCATCCTCATTTGAACTGAATTATACTGCATATTATTAGCATCCCACGTACACACACACACAGACACAGACACACACACAGACACACAGACACACACACAGACACACAGACAGACACACACACAGACACACAGACACACACACAGACACACACAGACACACACACAGACACACACAGACAGAGACACACACACAGACACACAGACACACACACAGACACACAGACACACACACAGACACACACACAAACACACACACACACACAAATGAAATATGTATCAGCTACTTAAACTAAAAAAAGATTGCCGTTTCTTCAACATGTTTCAGTCCATGTAGGACGCCAAAGTACTGCAAGCCTCATGGCCCCTAGTATAATGATCTACCTTCAGTTGTTAGCAATCTATAGCCCATTTTTATATTGTAATGTCCTCTGCAGATAAATTGGTTTAGGTATAGTTACTAGTTTTACATTCTTTTCTGTGATATTCTAGTTGTTTTACTGTCCTTTGTTGACAGGTCTTTATAATACACATGTATTCCATTTCAGTGTTTTGTTCCCGTCACGATATGGCTGAAATATATCGCTCACTCCAACATGTTTTAATTTGCTATCTCCAGCATGTGGTGGGAAGGAATAGTGTCCGGTGTCCTTGTTCAAGATGCATTGTAGTCAGAGGGTAAATGCAACGAACAATTGATTCACTGCCCACCACAAGTGTTACTTATTTATATAAGTACCATTATTGTCACAGAGCCTTATATCTGAGGAGCGTACATGCAAAGGCACGGGTTCGATCCCCTACATACATGAAATGAGTGAAGCCCATTCCCAGTGGCCCGGCTTTGCTGGGCTATTGCTAAATGCAGTGAGTGAGTGAGGTAATATTTAACGTCACATCGGCAATATCTCAGCCATATCGTGACGAGAACATTTAATACTGAAATGAAGTATATATATCTATTATAAAACCTGTCAACGAGGGACAGTAAGACAACTAGAATATCACAGATGAGAATATAAAACTAGTAACTATACCTAAAACAATTTATCTATAGAGGACAATACAAGATAAAAATGGGCTATAGATTGCCAACAACTGAAAGTAGATCACCATACTAGGGACCATGGGGACTTACTGTACCTTTGCTACCTGCATGGACCCTAGCTGGATTTACATCATCTCCTCAGCCGTCAGCAATGTGGGAAATCTAGCCATGCAAATAAAAACACACTTATGCTACGATTAAAAACGTGAAAGTTTGAATTTACTTTGAATGTTTGTGGACTTACGTACCCTCTCAGGGGGACAATAGTTTTACAGTACTTCAACCCCCTTTGAGGATAAAGCCACTAACAAGCACAGTTCTGAATTTAAAACTTCCAATAATAAAATATTTATCTATTTACAATTCATTTAATAAATCTAATTCTTTTAAAAATGCAATAATTAAATGAGAGCTTGTGATATTAAAAAGATCCTTCAGAGTTCGTGAATTAAAATACTGATCCCTTGTGATGGAATACTCGACACAGTCAAGCAGGATATGCTTGACTGTGATTCTTCCATCACAGGTGATACAAAACGGAGGATCCTCACCTTTAAGCAAATACTTATGTGTATATATTGTATGGCCAATACGACATCGTCGCATGATGACCTCCTCAAATCTGGACTGACAACCCGCTAAATGCAGTGTAAAACCCAACTTACTCACGTTATGTTTGAACTTCGTTAAACACGATTGATCAGCTGAATTATTATGACGTTCCTCTTCAGCCTGTAGAATAGGATCACCTTAGACTGACCTACTGCCCACAGTCAAGTGCAGGTATGTCGGCTGTAAGCCATGCAACAGTGATTAATTTCATTTCTCAAGATAACACTGAGACCTGCGTTTGGCGATCAGGATATGCTACAGTTCAATGGACTTTTTCAGAATCTATGCGTGAAAGACACACGCGCAAGATATTGTTTGAAGAAAATAATGTTTGCGTGAAAAATGCAGGTTTCTGCGTTAACGCGAACGCTGTAGTATACCACACTAACTACTGACAGTGCACTGTTAGTGTACCTTGAAAAAACAGTTGAACAGTTACAGAAACACTGTCAATGTATGTTGAAAATGTTGATCAAACATCAAATATTAGCGTCTTGAGCAAGCACTAGTTGCATGGGTATATGCGTTATATAAATATCCAATATCATAATAACATAACAAAACATGATGAATGACGCAAGGGAGACTACTCCGTCAACTTGCACTCCACCACACTGGCACTACGAGGACACAGACGCCCCGAGGTGCGGCTTTCGTCAGTCAGCGCTGTCACTGTGCCGGAAGTATGCTTCTGATCACTGTGTACGGTGCAAGGGAGACTATCATGCATCAAACCCATCGCTTAAAATCACATGCTGCCTCACCTCTTGCTTCAAAACTGGTAGTCGACATAATTTCCAACTTATTCTGGACAAAGAGGTGGCATCCATATTCATCTAAATGTATTCTGTCTGCTATTATCTTTATGGAGTATTGGGTCGATTTTTATCTTTATCAGTAGATATATTGAATATTTTACACATCACACTTTCAAGTAAAAGATGCTAAAAGCTGATAAACACAAAAATCACACTCGAGGTGAAAAGTGATACTTTGTACTTCTTATCAAGGTGTTTACATTTCAAATACCAGATATGTCTTACCAAGAACGGAATTGTAAAGACCCCAGAGATAAAAAAACACGTCGAATCATACATGAAAACACCATCAAAACATCACTTTTGTGTCAAGATTTCCGTTTTTTTAGAAAAACATTAAACTGATAGATATCATCAGAATACGTGTTCTTATCACTTGCACATTCGCATGGATAACAGTTAGGAAAGATAAGAACATTTAATCTTTGTGATCAACCAATATTCAGACTTTTCCGTCCTATCAGATGTCGTGTGGCCATCCAATATTTAGCTTCAATACCATTCGAATAATCTGATCGAAAGTGTTTGCCAATGCATAGTTCTGTTATATCATGCCAATCCGTGAAGGTTCGGGTAGGAATATTGTCCTTAAATGACCCACGCTTGTCGTAATTAAGATCCACTAACGGGATCTGGTGCTGAGGGTCGCTGACTTATGTCATCGTTTCTCAATCGCGCAGATCGATTCTCATGCCGTTGGTCACAGGACTGTTTGGTCCAGACTCGATAATTTACATACCGCCATAATATAGCTGGAACATTCCTGAGTTCAGCGTAAAACTAAACTTTCTCTCTAACTAAACTAACTCCTTCTCTCACTCATGCCGTAGACTGTCATACTACCCTGAAGAATCTTTGAATTCAATTAGTTAATATCACGTAGAAGACAAAACATTGCTGGTGAATCGCATATGCCACTAACCAACAGGAAACTGACCTATCAAGCTATCAGCACTGATGTTCACGTTTGCTAGACAAGAAATATCGTGTTGGATGTAATGGATTTAATTGAACCGAGCTGCATACAGTCCAGGATAATAGATCTTATACACGCACCCAGTCCAACAGCATCACGTATATACATACCCACAGTCCAATATAGTCCCTGCACATTATGTTCTACAGGATAATGCAGCAAAGAGGGTTCGTGAGATCGTGGCACGGACAGGCTGGTGAGGTTCATGATCAGCTCAGGGCCCCTGACCCCTCTCCACGCATCCTTCACAGCGAATGGGACTTCTCCCAGGAAACGATGCCTAGTCGAACCCACAGAGAAATTTCCTGAAAATATGCAAATGTTTGCATTACCAAGACTGTCAGAAGGGCTGTGCCCCAGGCGGAGAACCAGAGCACTCTCCTGATCTGCGCCAAGAGATCAGTAGGTACCAAACAAACGGTACCGAGAACATTGGGTAGCCTCACGGCAGCGTACTTGGAATACAATTAAGGCATTTCCAAATCGAAGTCCGCACAATTTGCATGCTTTTCCTGAATCTTTTCAATCAGTTTGTTGTCAAGAGGGACAGATGTAAATTCCCTGAAGTAAATAAATTCATAATCTTTACCAAAAAGGACATGATCAGCTTTGTTGGCTGGAATTGTTACGGCTGAATATGGACCTATTCCACAGAAGTTTAAAAGCATCATTTTCTTTGACGCCGTGGACATACTCAGGGCATCCCATGGATGGATCTCGGAGTCAATCAACAGGCATGGCGCAGACGGTAGTATAAACAGCGAGCCATGCCATCATGTCGTTTAAGATATACTGTTTGTGACAAGGAAGGGCATCGACTGACAAGGTGTTGGACAAATTCTTTGAATGGTCATTTCCCTTAGAATAGTATTTTCTTTAGAATCACAATTTGGCGATTGCGAGTGGGAAGTGACTAGTCCTGACAACCGAAAAGGAAGCCCAAAGTTTCACATTTGAGACCAGCCGACTTCACTCAAGCTAAGGAGTCCTTTGAATTGCTATTCTGTTCCACACACCGCATGTAAACGCGATGCAATGGCTTCTCAAAGAGCTTCTCCACAAAGGACCGATTCTGGGCAGACATGGTAGATGAGTTCACATGGTTTACTCCCGTCGTTGGACCATCCAGCAGTACATTGCCATGAACAAAACCGACCTCAAATTTCACATTCTGTCTAGCAATCTTGACACTATTAAACTCTGGGGAACTCTTTGCTTTCATCGTGAGTCTTGACCTCGATCACCAGCTGGTCATCCGATAAATAAATATGTGCAACAACACACGATAAAATAATGAAGAGCTCCCTCATTAATCAAACCCCGACCCCCAAATTTATTGGCATATATAAGCGATTAAGAGAGGAACGAGGGTGGTGTACTCTCTTATCAAACATGATCCTTCTGGTCAGGCGGTCAACACTTTGGATATCCTGCCTTCTACAGTCAACTGCTCCAAAGGAATAGGAGAGGACTGGCACAGAAAATGCCCCGACCTAAGAGGGTAAGATTCTTTATGGATAACAACTTCTTTATTACATATGATGCGACGTTTCGGTATGGATCCTTATACCGTTGTCAAGCAAGACTGGAGTAATACATCACAAAACAGACTTATATACATGGACAGGGATAGAGTAACAACAACATGTAGGTATGAATCAAAGGCAGGGGATTAACAGCAACAACAATGGGTGGTAGTAATGATGAGACAATAAGAGGAAGCCAATAGTGGCTGTAGCTGTGACAAAGTATACATGGCTGATAGGGTAATTAGTAATGGTGGCTGGTGAGCTCTAATCTGTTATTTTTATGAGTTCATTGTATGCAGTTGGGATGAGATATCCCTGATCTCTGTTGATTGAGGGCTTGTGTCTCCTGCTTTGAACTGCTTCTGCCAGTTTTCTTTGGGTAAAGTCCTTGTAGTTTTTGCATAATATCTCTACATTGTTCCAAATTATGCTGTGATTGGGACATTTGATGATGTGGTCGGATATAGCAGATTTCCGATCTGATTTGGTTGTAGACCTTGTTTCAACCACTTAGCTCGGAACTCGAGATTTTGTTTCAGCAAGATTCAGACTCAGTCCGATGTTTGTCTTGAATATGGACATTCTGAAGGTTGTCTCGAACTTGCATTCCAAGATAGGTGTAGGTCTGATCTTCCACGCGCAATAAACGTCTTGAACATGCGACCTGTACCTATCATAGTGGTGAAACATACGTCCTACTACATACCACAATGTTTGAGCATGTGATCTATACATGCCACAGTGTTTGAATCTTTGCATACAACCATTCCATGAGTAAGAGACTATACATACACCCCGTATATGAATGTTCGACTTAGACGTGCACTTACTCCACGAAAATAGTACTATACAAAGCCAGTACTCGAACGGTATTAATACACACACAATGGAATAAAGGGAATCGATAGAAGGTATCTCAGAAAAAAACAGCAAATTTGATCAATTGTTTGAATTATATTGTTATGTTTACCTTATTTAAGGAATAATAATGATTGATGACTGATTGTAGTCTGAAGCTGTGGCAAATGCTAAATGTCATTTCAAAATATGTGCCATTTGTATTCATTCCTCAGCAGATTAAAATCGATTTGATAAAACACGTGTCAATAAAGATAAGGTATTTTCCTATTAAACATTTATGTCTTACAGTTTATATTTTAACTTTCAAATTATTTGTGTTTCTGCAAGATAGCTGGAAGAATGTTGCTTTTCCGACTGCCTCTGTTTTGCACACTCTTACTCCTTATCTGCCAAATTTGTATCAGCAAGGAAATGGGGCGTGCCTTGCTGCAATGTGTTGTTCAGTGCACTCTCCAGAATCAATGTACTGTCACCGCATGTTGTGATAACGAAGCTGATGAAGACAGACGGGCAGATACGTGTTTTGCTCTAAGAATTGTAAGTATAACATCACACCGATTCATTGACTGATTGTGGTTTACCTCCAGACTAGACAATTCCCTTGGCTATGTGACGCCAACATAGATAAACAGCTGACCTAAAGGATCTGACAATTCAGTGATTGAAATAAAGTTCATCAATCAACGCAGCTAGAATACAACGGTATTGCCTGAACCAGGTTCCTGGGGTGACCACACGATACCGTCTGTTACGACTGATTTTAAGACCAGTTCTTGACAGACCTTTTGATGTCTCTCTACCGAGATGACACAGCATGTCAGAACGAAACCAGTCTCTTCAAACTGGAGTAACATACTTTACCCTCTCTGGCATTTTCGGGTGCGAAAAGGACTTTGTGAAACAAAATATCCTCCGTTGAAATTAAGTGACGAGTTAAGTCCATGTTAGGAATTTGACACCCCGGCCCCATTTTGGTGAACCTTGTAGGGAATCGAATTCGAGTCTTCTGCGTCACTGTCCAAGGCTCTAACCACAAGGCTACCAACCGTCCCGTCCGTGCAACAGGCTATTTACACGACTGAGAGTCACAAAAGTCACAAAATATTCAAACTAAATGTACATCAACTACTATCTCTAATCGTAATACGAGGTATACTGAGGGAAAATATACGCGTGAAAGGACAAGTGTTCCGTTATGTTTTTCCAAGGCATCGCATAGCTTGTGATGAAACTTTGAAAGAAATACGAGAATACTTGGACATGTATGTGATCCCTTACTTTTTCCCTCAGTGTATTATACATATGTCACTTTAATTCATGGCTAGATTATTAACAATTAAAAATGGGACGGTGTAAATCAGCTAGGGTCCATGCAGTAAGCAAATGTACTGTATATCCCCCTGGTTCCTAGTATGGTGATCAGCCTTCAGGTGTTGGCAATCTATAGCCTGTTTGTATATTAGATTGTTTAGTGTAACTACAATGATTTATATTTGCATCCTATGTTTATAATCATATCTGTCACGTGTGTTTTATTGTCCACTTAACAGAAGAACAGATACAGTTAATCAAACAATAGTGTGGCTACAATGAGTGCTATTTTATCTATTACAAAAGACGGACAACCGACCTCTAGCATTTAGTATTAGACAGTGAGGATGAAACATTTAAGCACAAGCATGTATAGAAATAGTCCCTGTGCTAGAAATGAATTTAGGGTAATAATGGACCCATGGAACGAGATTCGTGATAGGCGTTTTACTTGGTGACAACCAACTTCCTTAAAAGGTTTGTTTAGATTTGTTTTCCCATAATCCGATGTACTCAGTCTCTGATACAGATATTCTTCCAAGTATTGATTCTGATGACTCAATAAAAATTATTCAAATCAACGAATCACATCTGAAAAAACCCAAGGGAATTTGGGAATTTAATAATTCATTATTGAGTGACGCAGAATATAACAGAATGGTTAAGGATACAAAAAGGTCTACCCAGCCGAAACATGAGACGTCGGGGGAGAGGAAGGTTTGAAGTATGAACTGATTCAATTATTTTGGGAAATGTTGCTGCTTGACGTTTGAGCTATGACGATTTATTATTTATCAACAAAGAGGAAAATGAGAAATCGACAAGAGGTAGAATTTGAGGGTAAATTAAGAGAATTTGAAATTAAAGTAAATATGGAGAAAATATGACTGAAACGGAGAATATCCTGAATAAGATAAACGGAAGTATAAATAGAATTAGAAGCAAGAGCTAAAGAAAAAACTCAAAAGCAACTTGAACAGAATATTTTGAATATAATATTTTCTGAAAGGAATTTGTTTTCTTTTTCTTGAGTTTACTTTGAACATTGCAAGAAATGATAGCTCTCTAATGCTAGTAAATAAGTCACTTTAGTGACACTCTGGAAGTAACAAAACTGTTTTATTGAAAAGGTATTCCAGTGAAGATTACACAGTAGTTTGTCTATGTTTTCCGGTGCAAACGAGAAAAGGTTATCTCCCAATTATGAAACATAGAAGATAAAAAAGGTATGGAGAAAAGTTTATGGCTTTGCAAAATATTGACA
The DNA here is from genome assembly GCF_037392515.1 of Haliotis asinina. NCBI lineage: Eukaryota > Metazoa > Mollusca > Gastropoda > Lepetellida > Haliotidae > Haliotis > Haliotis asinina. The sequence goes on along the minus strand of NC_090283.1, from coordinate 7,559,881 downwards.
ATTAAATACCACATGGGCCTGATGGGATCATAGATGTACTTTTACAATTCTTGTGGAATGGTCTTAATATATATTTGATTAACTCCTTTTAATTATGCATATGAGCATACTTTCTTATCTGCCAATCATCAAACATAGAAGGTAAGAAAGGTATGAAGAATATCTTACGGCTTTGGAAAATATTAGGTTCATGGATGTATTTTAAACGTCTCTTGGAATGATCTTAATATATATTTGATTAAATCGTTAAATTATGCATATGAGCATGGACCCTTATCTGCAACCCAGAAACAAGGAATAATGCCGTGCTTGCGTCAATCAGCATAAATGGTTTCTTAAATCTTGGCCTCCCATTAGTTTGTTAAATACCTTATGGAAAGTTGCAACTGGACTTAGCTCTAATAGAAATAAACCAATAGTGCAAAAAGTCATCAATGAGAATCAACAAAGGATTTGTCCCAGAGATGCATATTGGAAGTAACTAGTCTTATCTATGGGTTATTGTGTATTATGGATTATACTGAAACAATCTCTGGATTGCTGTTTTTAATTGATTTGGAGAAGGCTTTTGACATGTTGATAAAAATTATATTATGAATGCGTTTACGTTCTTTAATTTTAGACCATGTTTACAAAAAAGGCTGTCAAGTCTTCAACAAGATATAGAATTATGTATTCTCATGCTTGGTGTTGTAAGCTATTTGAAGAACACGACAGAACGCTAGCAAGGGAATCCGGTCCAGTCATCCTATGTGTAAAATGCCTGCAATTATGATAGAAAACAAGAGGATATAGTGTGCTAAAAGGGGCAATGTTGAAAGCATTTTAAATCAGTGTGCAGATGATACTTCATTAATATAACATGGTACTGAGAAATGTCTGTATGCCGTGCTTAATGTCTTAAATGTTTTTGCAAAGATTACTGGACTTAATACGGAAAAGTAAATCACTTTGGCACAACGATATTTTCATTGGTGGATGAACAGTCGGTGACAGAAATTTGGAAGAAAAGGGAACTACAGTAAAAGGTGACAGTGATTTTCCTTTGGATGAACTGAACTACATTCATAAATATGATATACATGCTGAATTCTTACCGACCAAGGTCTGCAAAGAGCAATCTTTGAATATACGAAAAAGAGAAGCTTTATTTGTAAGCATTTGGAAAACATATTTGTTTACACTATTTACCTTAAATATTTCCTAAATAGCTAACTGTAAACATTCTTTTTATGAAACCGTGCCAACTTTGGTTTAATAAAACAAATGACCAATCACAGTGGGAAAAATATTGCAAAGGGACTTCCATCACAGTGAATGGTAAGATATTTTTGTTCTTGGGTTAAGCATTAATTTAAAATGGCTTTTGTGCACAAGATAGCTCACAATCAGGCAGGACCAACTAATAATTATTTGCATAAGATCTGTACATTGATTCATTTGTGTTTTGTAAGCAAGTGCCTGAGAGCGTTATAAATTATTGCATGATTGTTTCATTCAAGCAAAGTGTGACAAGGGTTGGCTAAATGGATAAAAGTACATGACGAACACATTGATTTGACACTGGAAAATGTCATTTTCGATTTCAAATGGATAAATAATGACCCGCTTAATGCCATCTGTTTGATGGTAAAGCACAAAATGTACACTCCGATCGGAAAAGGGGAAACAAATTTAAATGCAGTCAAAAAGATATTCAGTTATTCAGTCATGCAAGTTTATTGCTTTTATAAACAATAATCTGTCCATTTTGGTCGTGTTTCGACACACTATTTATGAGCTTAGTAATAAGATCCATGTTGTCAGATACAGGCAAACCTGCACCAGTCGTATTTCACATACAATATGAACAATATTATGAATCTTGCAGTTTACCAGATGCAGTTAAACCTGTACAGCATATACAATATGAACAATAATATGTACCAAGGCACATGTACGTGTTACCGTATACTTATGTACATGTAAACATCTGCTGTCAAATAAAAACATGTATGAAAATCATATTGTCACTTTTCAGAAACTATACATAGGGTTACTAGAAACAATCTAATTCAGTTTACTCTTTATCCAAGGTATGGCTGAACCGCGATTCCTTGATGGCAATCTACCATGTCAGCCCTCTATCAGACGCCGACGTTGATAACATGGCCCAAAATGTTCCCTGTCTTTACAACTGGCATGGACAACGCTGTAATAAAAATGGTAGGTATTTGTCCTCTAGAACGTATTCAAATATTAAAGTGATAAACCACCTAACTGGGGATGTTCGAATCTATGTTTTGTCTGATATTTGCTAAGAATGTATGACAGGTAAGTATTTCAGGGTCCTTATTATCTGTATAGTTGTTTCTGGATATGTGAAACAAAAGGGGTGGACACGGAGAATATTACCGATGATAAATTTACAGTGCAGAGGACCCCGTAACAAGTGTTTTGGTCACTGACGATTTCGAGGTCACTACAATCATCTCTCAGTGACTTCCTGGCAGCACAGGATAAGTAGAGGGAACAGTAACGTGCTTCCCATGACCTCCGCGCTATCATTGACTTCACAGAGGGGTCAGGCAACAAGCCTCTGGTGACTACAGCGATACCAGTGGCTACACAGAGGGGCCAGACAGCAAGGCCTCTTGTGACAACTGTGATACCAGTGGCTACACAGAGGGGCCAGACAGTAAGCCTCTAGTAACTACTATGGTACAGTGGCTACACAGAGGGGCCAGACAGCAAGCCTCTAGTGACTACTATGATACCAGTGGCTACACAGAGGGGCCAGACAGCAAGCCTCTAGTGACTACTATGATACCAGTGGCTACACAGAGGGGCCAGACAGCAAGCCTCTAGTGACTACTGCGATACCAGTGGCTACACAAAGGAGCCAGACAGCAAGCCTCTAGTGACTACTGCGATATTAGTGGCGACACAGAGGGGCCAGACAGCAAGCCTCTTGTGACTACTGCGATACCAGTGGCTACACAGAGGGGCCAGACAGCAAGGCCTTTTTGTGAGTACTGCGATACCAGTGGCTACACAGAGGGGCCAGACAGCAAGCTTCTAGTGACTACCGCGGTACCAGTGGCTACACAGAGGGGCAAGATAGCAAGTCTCTAGTGACTAGTATGATACCAGTGGCTACACAGAGGGGCCAGATAGCAAACCTCTTTTGACTACTGCGATACCAGTGGCTACACAAAGGGGGGCAGGTAGAAAATATTCATGAAACTATTTCAGGCTATTTCTTTCAAAGATACCTTGAGTATTATGTGTCGTATGTACATACCTGAGCATAACCATACATTTGACTTAGTTCAGATCAAAATGTACAAACAGCCCTGGATGCAAATTAAGGATTGTGTGATTTAATGGAACGAAGAAATAAAAACTATATAATGTTATAAAATAACATACTAGTGTGACTCAAACCAAGGCTACGGAGAAAGACCCTACGATTATAAATGGAGACATATTTGTTCGAGACAGCGGACTTGTTCAACTGGATCACAAAGCTAGTGGTTACAGGGGATCTTGTATTTCGTTAGACATGAATGTCACAACCAAAATGTGTTTACTACACATATATACTGTTACAAAACTGATTACTGATTGGTTTGATATTTTTAACAATACGTTGTCGATGCATGTAAAATATTTCACGATGTTTCCACAATGTATGTTAGATCATGTGTACAATCTAAAACTGTAACGACTTGTCCTGATGACTATCCTTGGTTCGATAAGCATTTGTGGCTAAACAGGAAATTTCAAATATCCTTAATTTTTTTGTCACCGAATAAAGCTATGGGCCCCGACAGAATATTGCATAAGTTTTTAAAAGAAACTGCCCATTCAATAAGTGCACCACTGTTTGATTTTTGAAATGTCGATATTGTGCACCCATCAATGCAAATTCGCACAAACAATGCCTGTATTCAAAGCGTGAGTGAGAGAGTTTAGTTTTACGCCGCACTCAGCAATATTCCAGCTATATACCGGCGGTCTGTAAATAATCGAGGCTGAACCAGACAATCCAGTGATCAACAACATGAGCATCGATCTGAGCAATTGGGAACCGATGACATGTGTCAACCAAGTCAGCGAGCCTGACCACCCGATCCCGTTAGTCGCCTCTTACGACAAGCATAGTCGCCTTTTACGGCAAGCATGGGTTGCTGAAGGTGTATTCTAACCCGGGTAGACCTTCAGGGGTCTGTATTCAAGGAAGGTGACAAACTTCAAGCATATAGACATATGTGCTGTGTCGGTAAACTGTTTGTGACAGTTGTATTTAAGCATATGTGTGACGATTACAACGACAAGAAGCTATTATACAAGTGCCAAACTACTTTTCAAGCTGGAAGTTCGCCTGTCCATCAGTTAATTGAAATACATCATCAGACATGTCAAGCTTTATGCAAGGACCAATATTGCATGGCCTTTTATGATGTTTCGAAGTCATTTGATTGTGTGTCTGGCACGAAGGTCTTATATATAATTTGGAGCCCGTGAGGATCCGGGATATCTTCAGCAACCCAGAAAAGACGACAATGCTTGTCGTAAGAGGCAATTAACGGGATTAGGTGGTCAGGAGTGGTGGCGCTTATCGATGCTCATGCTGTTCATCACTTGAATGTATAGTTCTGGCTCTAGTTTCCATATAGCTGGAATTTGGTCGGTGGATGTGGCGTAAAACCCTACTCACTCATAATTTAGAAATGTATGTTTTAACGGTAGAATGTTAGAATGGTTTTGTTATAACGTATGAATGTTTTTCTTAATGGAGGCCTGTCTAAAATCAAACTTACTGTAAGCTGTTCTCATTCATTGTTTATATAAACGATATCGCTGAAGATCCATGTTACATAACTCGTCTATTTGCAGATGACACATCATTTGGCTTCTAGGAATCTTAAAAGGACAGAAACCTTATTAAATGTAAATCTCAGAAGGTTAAGGACAAACACGTGGTTGATGTCCTGCAACCCAGATACAAACGAATCACTACTGTCATCACTTGAGGACGATAGTTGCTCGATTAACTTATTATTTGACGCGAAGACTGTTACGGTAGCATTGGCTAAACAGGGTGGCCTTCTACTGACGCCTCTACTGACTACCACGGTAGCATTGAGTAAATCGATGGGTCCTATAGCTACCCTCTACTGACTACCACGGTAGCATTGACTAAATGGATGGGTCCTATAGCAACCCTCTGCTGACTACCACGATAACAGTTGATAAACAAAAGGGCTATAATGACAACAACAGCCCCAATGGTTTTGCATGTTTTCTAGTTGCGACATTTCCACGATTACCTCTGATTACCAATGACAACCACTGCTGTAGAAAATTCCACTTAAGTCATATTATAGCTACATGTCTGCTCTGGATTACCTGTTCTAGAATATTTACAGACCGCTGCCACAGAGTGCCACGTAAAAGTAAAACTAGTTACTTTCATGAAAATATTTCAGAGATATCAGAGAAAAAGCACTGATTGCAGAAAATTAGACTTAAATGAAGCTGGATAAGTTGTATGATTGTAAACACATCATCGTACAATCTTCACTCGCACATGAATATCTTACCTCGCACATTTTGTGATTGGCTAAGCGCTCCTTTTTTACAGTACGTGTAATATACAGAATTTGAAAATTTACAGTGTATTAATACTCGCTGACCTCCCCCACCCCCGACCCAAAAAACAAACAACAAAAACAACAAACAAACAAACAAACAAACAAACAAACAAAAAACTGTGTACTTATGGATTAATAATGCAAACTCTTCCTTACCGTACTTTACGTAGATACAGACACACACAATACAAAGTAGAAGTATTACTGTACCAGGAGTAACTGCAAGGCTAAATGCTTATGTGCTAATGGTGTTGACTCAATTTCCATACCTTATACAAATATAAACCTATACTATGCAAGGTAGAAACATTGCGTGATGTCAGTAAACTTACCATATCTTGTGACACATAATGAGATTTAACATACGGCACAAGCGGGTATTCATTTTTCTTTCTAAGATTTTCATGGTTTTCACAGATAAACAGTACATGCAACTCATCTTCAATAAAGTATTTGTCCTTACATTTACAGAAATAAAACAACTTATCCTTAAATTCTTTCTTATTATATCTACCGATTTCTGTAGCAAGACCAAAATTATGGCATCGAAATTTAGAAAATGAACATTGTAAGTAATTAGCAATATCACCTAACAAATATGACTCTACATTTAGCATCGATGTAAACTGTGTGTAGTAATTACACTTAGAAGAAGTGCTTAAACTCGAAGTCACATGACAGCTGCAAGTTAACTGATAGTCTTTGCCTGAACAAACTTCTGGGAAAACCAGACAAAACCAAACCCGAATCTAAGCAGAATCTCTCGAATGTGTGAGACTCATGTGGTACGGCCAACATTATCGAGGGACATAAGATCTGATAACTCTGATTTAGTAACCTACAAAGAGGTAAATTTCCATTTCTTCTGTTATTTTCAATGTATTTACAAGCGTGGTACATTACAGTATAGCCAGCTGTCAATGGCAATTCATTCAGTTTCTTCGTGGTAGTACCTCATTATCTCGAATAACATTGAATCACACATGATGCACGGAAATTACCGATGTTTTGCAAATGTAAATCGATGGAAGGGAGATAACTCTAAATCTGTTTTCCTTGCGTCGTCTTCAGTATCTAGTGATGACGACGAACAGAATTTTCAACAAATATACTTTGACTAAACGTTCAAGTGTAGTCTGTGTGAAAATTAAGAAGGGAAATCACAATGCGGCGAAACAGTTCAAAGAAAAACGACAAAAACGTTGTCCACTAATCCATTGGGGCCCATGGGTTGATGTACGGGTTAAGGGCACATAAACATAGATACCGTGAAGAAAAGAGCAATCATCATTATTAATGAAGATATATATGAAGACGCTTGGCATGGTCCGTCTTTTATAATGTATGGATATAGTACCAGTAAAATTAATAAAAACGGACCATGACAATACACACTGTATACAATTACTGTTAAATCATGTATTTCATTAAACATATCATCCCAACTTTTGATTATGCTGGTGCATGCAATAAGGAGTACATCTAGGTTTCAGTGGTAAGAAGATTCCCTTGTCTGACGCCCCTGACAGCAAGTCTTTACCTGACAACGTGCTCCACTATATGATGTCACAGATGGAACTGGGTAATAATGTTTTTGAATGGTTGTCTCTATTTACTATTTAAATACTACTATTTTTATTATGCATTTCTATATCTGCTTGACTGTGGTCTTGCTTAACATTTCAATATTCAAGCTACATGTTCATGCCTACTCAGTAAGCATTGTTACAGCCTGGTATTTGTGGATACTTCACTGTACTTTACTATGAAAGTGCATATCCCAAATATAGCATATGGTGCGTGTATTCTCTTTCTACAGATATTGCATATTTAAAATTTAATGCAACCATATCCGAATATTAACATATTCTTTCCTGTTTTTTCTTTCTTTTTTTGTAAAAAAAATAGAATATCTGAAAGACAAATTGATCTTTGTATGTTATAAAATCTAGCCGTTTTTATTGCAAGTTACCGTCGGGCAAAATCATTGACACGTCACGAATGAATATGCTAGCACTTTTAGATACTACATGGATGCCAGCCTCCAATGTACTAGATGATACTGTTTGAATCATACTTCCCAGAATGTGTTTCATGCAAAACAGGGCCAAGAAAGACCAAGAAAGACCATGATTCAGTAGTTCTTTTACAACTCACAGACTCACGTCAAATCAGATATTCAAGCAATATTTTACGCTTCAGGCAGTGTATTCAACGACGATACACTTGCCAAGACGACCAAGCCAAACAACCATCCGAGTTACTACAAGCACAAGTATTCTGATACCGACTACCGTGTGGGATGCACTAGGTACTCAGGTTCTCAGATAACAGTGTGTTCTGCCAGAGAGTGGACCTTGGATGACCAACCTGAAACGAGACCACCAACACTGAACAGTGGTTGTAAGTGTCCCCTGCCTGCAGGTGGCGCACAAAATACTCATGGTGATAGGTTGTTTACGGTCTTTAAATCGCGCAGAATCAGTGTTTATGACAAAAGTAAAAGCAGATTTGTCACTTTGGGCTATTTTGACAGGGACTCAGCGTATAATCTCTTGGCTTTTGATGCAAAGGACTGCGTCATTGTTAGCTACAGGCACGGTAGTGATCGAGATTATGAGGAAGATTCAGGCCCAGATCTGGATTTGATACATTTATTATGTACAGATGGCTCTAAGCCAAGGCAGTTGGTCACTGGCGTATTGTGTGGAATGTACTATGACCGATTCACCAACTTTTTGTACTATATACAGCAAGTCAAAGACAGGTTTGAAATGATGTCAATGAACATTGCAGGAAACGAATCTATTTTGATAGCAACATTAAATGAATGTCACTGTCCGAGGGATTTACAATATGTCGCTGGTGACCCAGTCACCAAGGTCATTGTGTGGCTGTCATCATATGAATTGGGTCAGTCCAAAGTTTCCTACGCTGAATACAGTGGATCTGAACCCGTTACACCCACCCTCTTGTACGAAGTTCAGGGTGAACTGAAGCAGCTCTCGATCGCAGGTGATCTGTTTTTGTGGATAAACTTCAACGATAATGCCCTGAGGTCCTACCATATCAAATCGAAGACTAAAACGGATGTGACCAAATGCCCAGGCCATCTTCTCTACGAGAAGCCATTTACGAACACTTACAACAGGACATTTACATTTACATGTGTAGAAAAAGTGAAGTACCAATATCGTTCCCGAATGACAATGTATGACATGGAAGGAGTTCAAGTAGGCGAAGTTATCCTTCGTTGTAGGGATCCCATATATGTGGGATAGGTAAGTCCCATAGTTTTCATACCTACCTTGGAATATGGAAGCGTAATGCCTGGAGATCCAACTTAAACCCATGTCTACACAATGTTACCAAGGAAACGGTAGAAGTTACAATATATGTAGTATTATTTCTTTATGCATTTGGTGTCAGTTTTAAAATTGTTTTATATGAAGTACAGCATGCAAAACCTTTATATACTTGATTTGGAACTTACCTTCGACTCCTGTGTTATGTTTTGTAACATAGGTCTGTCATTCCTGCTAATTGTGATGGTTCATTCCCACTAATTAAGATGGTTCATTTCCACTGAGTATCATCCTACGACTAATACAACGCCATGTTCTATTACACACTAGTGATGTTTAGCTTACAACGTATACCACCACTAGCAGGTTGTGAACTTCACGTAATAAATATCAGTAGTAAAATAATGCTTTTCAAATTCTGCATAACTTCCTGACGGTATACCCATACACTTGAGACAGGTCAGCAAAATATCCATTGCTCGCTCACCTCTGGAAAAAGGACACATTGGAAACGTGAAGTGGTACTTGTGGACTCGAGCTCAGAACAACACGACTAGCGTTATTTAACCAGATGTTGGTCCATGCCATCATGCCGGTTACTGGAAGATTCAACACAGCTTTTCATTAAAACCTTAACTGGCAAAACGTGTCTTGTCATAAAGTTCCTGTTTGTAACTGATACAGAAAGAATTCCTATTCTGTTTGTGACCTTGGAGTTACCTATTTACAGTCGAAATGATGTACCGGAAAGTTATCAATGAGACGACAGAAAATCTGGGTTAGAGTTGCTTTTTAGCAAACCACGTTTGTCGTAAACGGTGACTGAAGGAATCGGCTCGTCCGACTCGACGTTTGATGAAACTTTCATGCAGGTTGGCTGGTTGTTTAACAGCAGTGGTCTAGCCATAAGACGATGGTCTGTAAATAAACTAGTCTGGTCCAGGTAATCCAGTGGCTTTTAAAACATAAGACAAGCAAACGGAGATACGGTGATATGTGGCAATGAAATCAGCTAGTCTGACCATCCGATACCGTTAGTCGCCTCGTATTATAATCACGGGTTGCTGAAGACAATTTCTAACTCGGATATTCACGGGTATTTTCATGCAGTGTAGCCTCTGGACTCTGGATGATAGATGGGTTTGATAGAATGGGTCTATTACAGTTTTGTTCCTCTTTTTCAGTTCTGCCCACGAAACATTCGTGCACTGTTCTATCCATCTCTGAAAGACATTCTACACGTTCCTTTCCCCGTTTCGCACATTTGTATGGAAAGATTTTAAGCTTGTAGTAGCAATTGGTAGGAGGTTTTTCAAAGCGTCTTTTCAATCAAATAAACGAGATATTTACATTTGAAATGTGACAACTCTTCAATACGTGTCTATTTTTAGCAACATGACACGTTCATACTAGGGATACGATATCACGTTTGCATGGTTGAAACGGTAGACTTTCACCATTCATGACACCTTTATTCATTTTCATTGAAATATTTCAGACCAAAAGAGAAAAGAATCAAGTTGCCTTTAACCCAGAGCCACTGGAAAAAGCAGGTTTTGGTTTTGTTTTGTTTTTTAAAAAGAGGTAAACATAACTGACCTTAAACAGCAGTGTGATAAATATGAAGGTTGTTTTTCAACCCAGTGACTTCACAATGGATTCAGCCCATGTATTTCATCACTTGTTGGGTCATCATAACAAGTGGTAGATAGAACATGTCTTGCAGTCATGAACGATTTTCGACGACCAGCCACATTATCGCTGTGTGGTCACAGAATGTAAAGATCATTAAATACGTGGCTTTGACAAGGGGAGATAATCTAGCAGATCCTAAAGTATACACTGTCATAAAGAATACGAATTGCATTTGAAGGACGAGGATGCATGGCTAGAAAACTGTGAAAAATGTTAAGCATGAGTAGTCATCGCGTCCATCGTATGGAAACATTGTAAGAAATCCTACGTCACATCTCGTCCATTTCATTCAGAGGCTATGGTTGGCACAATCTGGTCGTATGCAAGGGTTGTAGACGACATGGCGTAATATCACTTCGGATAAACATGCAGCTGTGACAATGTTTCGTCTTATGGAAAGAGTTCAAAAGTTTCTATTTCAAAGGGTTCTATTTTCTATAATGCAGCTTGGTAGCAACACTTTGAGTTTGAATTTACACCGTGAAGTACACGTTGTGCAATACGTTCCTGGAATTGAACAACCCAATTGAATCCTTTGGTACATCTTTGAGAACGAACTTTTGTTTGAGAATATTGCTTAATAAAAAAGCATCAACTGCATTTTCAGAATCGGGCACCTGCAGTCTTTGTCAGATGAGCTATAGTACCCTTTGAATGTTTAGACTCACTAGTGTAAGGGTAGCTCTTTGCTTTTGATGGGTAGTATATATCAAGAACTATACTCATTTATCGATGCTGGGGTCTGTCTTGTTTCTAGATCCACTCCTCAGCAACAGTTGCTTGAGTTGCCTAATTTTCTTTTTTTGACGGAGAGTATGTCTTCGAGTCTTGTTCTCACTTCGCGCAGTCCTGATGGCTTCTTCATGCCTCCAGTTGAATGGAATCATTTGGTCTTTACCCACATTTGTGATGGTGTCTGAGTCAACACCTATGGGAAGCTGGAAACAGACTACACTGGCAATTCTTTTAGAAGGCCTGACACCATTTTAGCGAAGAGGATACCGTCATGCCATACTGGCATTGCGATTTTATAGGAGCCAGAAGAATGTTGATTTGCCACGACACATAATTCAATTCCGTGAATGACATATTTTACCATGCTGCAAGAACGACTTTGAAGAAAGCGGTCATTTGGTCCCAGGGGCGCTAATTGCATTTCCGACACAAAGAGCAAGGTCGGTTGGCTAGTTCACATGATATTGCCTTCATAAGTAACGCTGCAGTGCTACGAGTGTGTATTTCCTGTATATTTTGTTATTAATTCAGTAATAATTATTATTGGGTCACAATATTTAGTGTTTTGAATAATACTCATGACGGGTCACATTTCGTTTTAATAGCTGGTCAACACTTTTAGGATTCTGGTTTTCCGGAATTTATCTGCTCCTAGTTTTCTATGTGTTTACTTCCGGGAGACGTATTCGAGGGCATTCTACGCTGTTGACGTTTGCCGTATGTGCCCGAACTTTCGGGAAATGACTGTATATGTATAAAATGGCTGGTTGCCGAGTTGAGGGCGACACTCTTTCATATTTGCTGGAGTTACGTCACAGCCACGCTTGATCATCAAAACCCGTCAACGCCTGACCTACATTATCTGCTGTCACACCGATCGCTGTGTTGACATTCTGCATAGTTGATTACCTCTCGTACTGAGACTTTGGTGAGTTTGATATATTATCTTTTTGTGACCCATTGACTTAGATTTTCTCTCCTGAATTGTATTTGTAATCAGCATAACGATAGGATGAAACTACTTCAATTGGATCTCCCTTGTACTACCATTTCTCATAAGACCTAAGTGGACCCCTCTGTCTAAATACAACAACCTTTGTTTTCTTCAAATTTAAACACATACCTGTGTTATTAGTTCTAGAGTTCAAATGTAACTGGTTAGAACTATCTGCCAGAGCAGAAACATCATCTGCAAACATTACGGCATACAAGTGATATACATTGTGTGCAATAAACACCCCTCTGTCATCTACATCCTCCAATAATGTATATAAATGATTAATGATTATGATAAACATTTGAGGACTTCAAATACAACCCTGGTGGGTTACGATATTACATGCAAATGACTGAGACAGACCAGTGCTTGTTCTCACACAGGCTGACATGGATGATACAATGTTGAAATATTTACCATTGTTTACAAGTTCTTTGTTGGGAAATGCAACTGGACATTCTATTAAGTCTAATATGTTTCCAAAACTGTCTAGAGTCAGATCTAGCTGCAGTTAATTTATGTTTCTTGTTTGTAAATATTTCCTTTTCTTCATAAAAAGCTGCTTGAATGTGTGATGTTAATGTCATGGCTATGGCCCTGTGTGCACGTAGTCCTACATATTTATCATGCTTAATTCTTTATAATTCATCATCCCACCATGGTGGTTGTGTAACATTTTCCTGTGTGGTAATACCTTTATAAACTTGCTTTGTATGATTTGCTGCATTTTGTATGATTTCTACTGAAAAGATAGTGCATGGTCTGTGTCAGTGGTTATAACATCACATAGTGTACTGAGAGAAGTACTGGGATTACTTGACAATTTACGCAGAAAAGTATTGTCTGGATCTCTGTGCCATAAGTATTCGTACCAATGCAAGTTACACTATCATTTTCTGGTGAAGACTGCTCCTTAACTGGTTCAGACTAAAAAACAATATCAAGATCCCAAGTACAGTAAACAGGAAAATGCCATGACGTATCTTCAGTTCCAACTCCAAAATCAGTAATATGGGGCAAAAGGGTTGTTGATGCTAGCATGTAGTCAACAAGACTTGTCCCATTGTGGGTTACACAAGTAAATTCACCGCTGGTGTCATTAAACAGTCGACCATTTCAAGCATGGATGCTGCATAATTCTGCTAGCTTAATGCCATAATTATTATGAACATGAATATCTTAAGTTGATCTTGGGGTATCGAAAATATCACATGGATAATCATCAGAGTCTTACACAACAGATAAATTGTCATCAGGAATGTAGTCCATAAAGTCCTTCATGTGAGCATTCAAGTCGCCAGCTAGGAAGATCTCCTTGTCAGGATGATCACACACAATAGTACACAGATAATCACTCAGTTCTGTCATACCATAAGAGTCACTGTTACTGTAGATAGGTGAGTTTTCTGGAGATAAATACAGCAATATCAAAACAATATCACAGTCCCATGAAAGTAACGATTAACGGAGAAGAACAACAACACAGTTATTGGAGCTGTCATACAGTTTACATATTAAGCTGTTGCTGACTAAACCATCTATTACGGATACAGTAATACCACCACTGTAACGACCTCGTGTACGCAACGTAGGGCGAACACAATTGAACGTTGTGTAGCCAGTGATAAAATCACAAAAAATGTTATGATCTCTCACAAATGACTCGCCAAAAGCAACAATATCATACTTAGAACAAAACTCTGTAAAACTATTATCATTGCAAAACTTGGCCAAGCCTTCAATCTTCCAAGATTAAATGGAGAGAAAGTGTTTATCCGGAGAATGCCGCCATATCATGCACTTAGAGTTATGTCCCCTGCCACATCAGTGCTATCTTTAGCACTCGATGTAAACACCGCACCACGTGGCATTGTGGGCGTTGACAACCGGCAGTCGGGAGGTGAATTCGCTGCAAAATCTGTGGAGTTTACAGAAACTGCACGATGGTCTCTTTCTCCTGATCCTAGCTGAACACAGCGTTCTCAATAATGAGTTTTCTATGTCTCCTACTCTCTGTCCACTATCACGAAAGTACGGTGATAGCAGACGACGCTCATCTCGCACCTTGTTAGAGGAATCCTCAGTGACGCGTATCCCACTGCCTCGGGGAAGATTCCATCTTGCTGCCGTAAATATGCCACTTTTCTCAGTTGATTTCAAGAAAATAGCAGTTATTGGGGAACCAGATTTGCGTGGGTTCACGCTCGTACAATAACAGTGTTGTTGACGGAATCAGCATCTAACTTCAAAGCATGTTTCATGAAATCTTTCACCTTCCTTTCTGACACCTCCCAGGATTCACCTGTTTCACCTTCAATCCCATGAAATATCAGGTTTTGTGTTCTGCTTCGGGTCTCTAAATCCTCTAGTCGGTCATTGACTTCTGGTAATCTTTTCTTCAAGTCTTTGTTTTCGTTCCTCAGATTATCCATTTGTAAGGTGATCTCGGCCGCCATGTTGGCGACCTTTGCATTCAAAGTTTCAAAGTTTTTGTTCATGTTTTTATGTCCTTCAACATAGAAATTACTTCATTTGACTCATTGTCGATTCTGAGGGCACCGTCACCGTCACCGTCACAAGAGTTTGTTGCTGTGCCCTAAAGGCACGTTCACCTGGGTTTACCTCTACCGACCCACTCGTCACAAGCAGCACACAAAGTAGCAACAAAAGTTTTAAACACAGAAACATTTTACCTCCATCAACGTTTAGGCCATTAAAATACAACTATCTACGGAACATATTATTCATAACTCATCAATGAAATCACTTTCCTTTAATAACCCAATAATGAAATGAGGACTAACGGTATTAAAACGACCCTTAAGCGTTTTTACAGTGGCGTTATGATGGCGTCCTAGGTTAGAGTTGGCGGTGTCGGAATGAAGAAAAGAAAATTCTTAGGGGTCGGAGAGCAGATTAGAAGGGTCGGTTGATCAATGAGAAACACACTAAAATAATAAAACTGCTGCCCTTTCAGATACCAGTAGTTCTGTGGCTTCTCAAATGGGAAGCAATCCAATCAACAAATTAAACTAACTATTTAAACAGCAAATAATTAATACGAGGCATCTATTTCAAATTTGAAATATCTCCAGAATATATCCATGTAATATTTTATTCCACTTATGTTTCAATAATATATTAAGAAGTTGTGGACTGTAGGAATGTTAACACAGCTATTCAAGTCCCATCACGGATATAACAACGACTACTTAAAATCACAGTGTTTTAAATTGTGGAAGCATGGCTATTGTTGAAATTTAATGAATTCCACACTTTATTAATGGATGCAATAGAAGATGCCTTGTGTCTAATGAAATGCCACAAGTTTAACGACTCGACACGGCAGATATATCATATTTCACTGCACACCTGGAATATCCTATCTGGTCAAGTCTACTTGCCCTTTTCTATTTCTTCTTTAACTATATGTAACTTTAAACAAATGCTAATATTCGCGAAAATTCCAGTATCTCCAAACTGTTCACAGACTGTTCACGTCTTTGTTCAGGATAACAGAAACGTTCATTTGTATCATATGCTTGATAACAGTGTTATCGTCGCACCCACTGCAATAAACAAGTTGTCTATCCATAAAAAAATACCCTCTTCAGAAAAGCTATCATTTACAATTATATACAAAAATCGAGACATCACGTAATTATTTATATTCATATCCTTGCTCGTTATTACCTTAATAACGGCGCTCCTGCTAATAACCAGTTTGGTTTTAGTGCAAACGTAAAAACTCCTGGCAAAAGTCCTGGCATAAGACTGCATAAATAATATACACAGGCAGGGCACAGCGCGACTGAGACATAACACCAGTTATTCCCTCTATAATTAAACATACATACAGATAATGACCGTTGTCGGCGGAATGGGTGAGTTGCACATAAACTTTCCATATGCTTTCAACACGTAACTGAAGTGTTCTGAGCAAAGATGAACTTGTACATTGTGATGAGTGGACGCAACACAGCGAGGACCAGTGAGTCAAAGCTGCGCTCGCTCAGAGCCCGTGCATTGAATGGCTTAATGAACACTGAATAATTATTAGCATGGGGACAGGCGTTACATATCCGATACATAAGTGCATATATAAAGCGCGATGTTACACTTGTGCAGTGTGAGACCAAAGATATTTCCATTTCAAATTAGAGACGAAGATATTATCCATGATTGTGAAAGTATCATCCTCGAAAATGTACATCATTTGCTTTACATACTATATTGAAAAATATTTCTATAGGATCAGTACTAGATGTGATAGTCTGGAAATAGGAAGAGAGAGACAGAAGAATGTATGGCTTGGTAGGGAAGACGATGGGGGATGGGGTGTGTTGGTGGCTGCGTGTTTATGCTGTAAGTGTCGGCATCAATTTTGACCATTTGATTTTAAGTGTCGTGGTTATAAATATATATTTTCAATACTGAAAATTTGCGTGATATTTGTTTGTTTGTTTTTAAGCAAACGTGTCACTGGACAGACAAACTATGTCTTCATAGTGCAATAAAATATGGGTGCAATAAAATATGAAAAATCATTTTGGCTATTGTGCACAAATGATTCTTCCCTCCCGTCATCAATGGTCTATACAATGGACATAGGCAGTTGAGATGTTTTATGATGTTGTATACAGAAGATATTAAACGACCTTCCGTGTAATACCATTTTAATGAAAATGGTATTTCACGGAAGCGAGTCTAGTATTCCGTTTATTACTCGCCAACATAAATTGACAGAAAGTGCGGCGAAATTGCCTATAGTGTGAGGACACTCAGCTTTCAAGTCAAACAAGGTCTAGTAAAATCGCGACATCAACATTAGCATTGTGACGTCACAATTTTGAACCATTGTGACGTCATACGTCAAGCGGTATTACACTAGTGTAATACCGAAGTGAAAATATTACACTGCAGTATCTTCAACGGGCGAGTAATAAGTTTGTTACATGAGGTGGCCATCTTGAATGGAAACTCCGAGCGTAGCACGAGGTGAGGTTAAGGAGTATATATGAAGCGCAGTAGTAGGTCTTAACCATCACGTGCACTCCAGAAATAAAAGGACACGTGACAATTCTTTTCTCACAGTTTCCTTCCCTGCTGAAGATATGCCAACAACACAATTCACCATCTGAAAGCGAGGTCTCTACTTCTCAATAAGAAAGAGGTCTCATAAATTATCAACCAAATGAAGTCGGCTATTTAGACATGTAACCTCATGATTTCATGTAACGCATGATCACCGGATTCAGTGATTCAGTGAGTATCCCCATGAACTACGAATTGAGGAACCGTTCTGTGGAGACTACACCAATCAGACAAGGTACCAGCTCTACAGGCACACCCAAACCAATCACCATCAACATCTGTCCAACAGGAGTCTGCAGTGATGGCTCATGTCCCCCTGGAAACGTTCTCAGGCTCTCCATACGATAATGTTACATCATGGGTAAGGAAGTTCAGGAACTTTCTCCAGCTGAGGAAACTGGACAATGAGGGACAAAGACTTGTCCTGGCTTTTTATCTGGAAAAGGATGCCAGGAGATGGTATGACAACAAGGGCATTAACGCAGCACGTTAGCAGCAATTACTAAAGGGTTTATGCCCAGCAAAACGTCCACGGGTGTGATGACAGTGTCACAGAATCAGCATGAATCAGCACGGGACATTGTATCAAGGACATAAATGACTGATGGCGGTGGTTCGTGGGCCAATCTGGTGGAATAGTTAACCGTTCAATTTTTCTGCTGGACTTTATCATCCGGATATCCTTGGTGCTGCAAGCTGGAGACCCGCTTGCTTAGCATTGTCCCTGTGGTACTCCGTGGTGGGTGGGCAGTTAGAATGATGAAATAAAAAAAGAACCATACAAACCCCATACAAAAGGAAGCTTTTGTTGTTGAGACTGAAGATAGCACACCGTTGAAACTAAACCCTTTTGCTGTGTCAAAGGGTATCCACGGCATTGCTGGGGATTTAAAGAATATCAAAAGATTACGTTCTGGTGCACTCTTGATTGAACTTGATTGATCATTAAGTCTTTTGTCGGCATTCCCGTTACGGCACACAAGGCACTCAACACACGTACGAGTAAGGGAATCGTAAGGGACTGTGATAGATTACTCGTTGACATGTCAGAATTAAATATTGTCTCTGAGATGAGCGATCACGGTATTTCATATGTGAAACGTTTTTCAAGTAGTAAAAATAATTAAACTGTAAAAAAGCAACATTTATTTGTTTTCCTTTTCCCCACCTTCTGCTTCAAGATCACTTAAGGCTGACTATTGCAATGACACTTACATTCCGAATCCTCCCAGGTGCTTCAAATGCCACAAATTCGGCCATGGTATCAATTCTTGTACATTGTCTGTGTGCTCAACGTGGTGAAGAGACACACACAACAGAAGATTATGACAGTTCTGTCAAACAATGCACCAACTGCACAGGGATTCACCCATCTTATTCTAAAGACTGTCCTGTTTGGAAACAGCAAATGGCAATAAATAAATTAAAGTCCTCACAAAACATCACAAGAAGTACTAAGCTTAGAACAAACTGAAAGCCATGCTTCCATTGCCAGTAGAACGCCTGAAACAACATCTAGAGTAGTTACAGTATCCAATAACTGTCAGACAAACTTGACTTGGGTGAGTTCGGATTCCCCTAACCCTCTCACACCCACTACATCTACACAGACAGGAGAATCTCTTCCCGGTACGTCTCAAATACAATTAGAAACACCCCCTGATCTTGAACCATCCTCTCAGTCAACAACAAAGTCGCAACAATTTCTCACTAAAACCAAAGGTAAACAACCAGATTCTTTAAAACATTCAGCGGGAGCACACCAAAAGGGTCACAAAATATAATTCAGTTTTTGTTGACAAATATTTTCATATGGACAAACAACCTGTTGCTCTGAAGTGACATGTAGTCACTGTTGTGTAGTAACATGGTTATATATTATCATTAACTGACTTTTCTACTAATTATGATTCACATTAATACTTGTTCGCACAATCATCTTCATCTAATTGTGTGTATAGAGACTGTAGGGATTGTGCAATAACGATGATTCTGATCTTACGATTTACGAAATAATCATCTGAGTCATGTGTTACATATCTTTAGAATGTAGAAAGCACAAATCCAGTGTTTAAATGTATATGTTTGGAACTTAGTATCTGTCATCAAACATTGTGATGAAAAACAATTGTTACATGTTATTCGAATAGATATACTTACGGATTATATTCTTTCGTTGGTTTTGCTGCTGTTATGTGTGTCGCCTTGTTTCCAGTTTCTTGTCTCTTGACACGCCTGTTCGCCACACTCCCCAAAACGCTTCTGTAAATAAAGATTTAAAGTACTATACAACATGTTTCACACCTTTTAGTTCATTAGATAAGCAAAGGTATTCATATAACCCATGCTGACTTGGTTATTGAACGTCGTTTTTGTCTACATCTGCCTATATTTACACTATTAATTAAATCATTAACTATTCCTATGGTAAGTCAACTGCCTGACATAAAGATCCTGATAAATGAAGTTTAGTTACATTACATAACCTTGCAGCAATTACGCATTGTAAAATCAAGGGGTCAGTTTGGTTGCAATTTCACACAGGTGTAAAGTTGAGCTGATTTAGTTTACCGTTTATTCAAATCAGTTTGCAAATGTTACTATAGTATTTTTCATTTTGTGAAAATATATGTAGGGAAGTGGATTAACGAAATATTCAAAATGAAATGAAATGTCTGTTACCTAGTACCATAAACACATACCTTCGATTGGCAAGGGTGATCTTTTCCAGTCGTGTCAAGATGTTTTTCAGAACAGCCTAAAAGATTAAATCAAATACCTTAATTATAACAGATATATTATATAATTATGTTCAACACATATGCATTACATTACTGAAAAAATATAAACAATTTCAAACGTATCCTAAGCAAATCTAATTGTTTCTGATATCAATGTAATGTTTGCCTCAAATAGTTGAGATATACATCTGACGTCTCTGAGCGAATTTGGGGATGAACAATTTCATTTCATCCATGATCCAGAATTGAATTGAATAATTTACACCGAAAACTTGTCATTGTAAAAGCCCATATATATCATTCTTTAAAAGTATCTTGAATTCCTGGAATATGTCTTGTAAACCCACGAGAGAACATTGCCATTACATATTGATCTTTGTGATTCACATCTTAATTCATCCAACTTGTGTTCAAATGTTTTACCGAGTTGCAAAGTTAAAAAGTCTGCACCTTTAAGCTTAAGATAAATACTTGTGAATAGTACTGAGAGATTTAGCTACAAATACTGGTTTTCCGTATTCTATGCCATGTAGATCTATTGAAATGGGTTATAAATTTTACCATAACCGTTGAAAATAATACGAGCAAAAATATACATGCACGAGATAAGTTTGATAATCTATAAGGATTTCTGTCCTTAACGTAATAATTCTTTAAACGTTATTTGACAACAACAATCGTCGGTCTTACCTGACACGGCCGAGGTGATCCGAGTTTCTCGCATCCATTCGCTTTTTCTTCTCCACGTCGCGAATTCTTTCGAGTGCTTTTAGGGAAAGTGAAGTGGCCATGGGAAAGATTATGTGAAATATGACACGACGTAGCCATCCTATGCTTTTGACGTTTTCAAAATAACTGCTAGGAAAACAAACTTGTGACAAACTGTGTTCCTACCGCCCAATCAAGATGGCGTCTCGCCAACACTCAGGGGAAACACTCACAGTTGTGTTATTGTGGTTTTTTTAAATATAAATCTAATATGACCATCTGACAGTAGATTTCCGCGTTATACAACAAAGGAGGAAGGTACACCAAGTTGTGAGGTTTCTTTAGTAACAATTTAGAGTGTCCCGCGTGGACGTGATCCTGTCGCCGTTTTCTATTTGTTTACATTGCCGACATCAAAGGGGAGTGTGAAAAGTGGAATTCAGCGGATTGAATGTAAGTACCCAAAGTGACAACAGTGGGCAGTTATGGTCTTAGCGGTATTTTCATCGCATTAGAGCCACTGATTGCTTTTTCTCAGTGTCAAGCATCAATCAAGTGTGCAGGGGATATTCCAAACTCATGGCAATGAAAAGAGAATATAGCCCCACAACTACTGCTGAAGTACCACGTCACTCCGACAACAAAAGGGAGAAGATGAACAAGACAACCTAGATACTTTCAGCTCACTAGCAACTAAGCAGGTTTAGGCCTCTATGCCTATGATGAAAGCTTCACGTGCAAACAGAATATACTATACAAAGCATACCACATTAACACTTTAGATTTGGTTTAGCCTCTTTTCTTAAGGTTTACTTACATGTATATCAGTGTTAGACGTTCTGACCATAACTCGCTGAAGACTAATCTTTATCTGAAATTACTAAACCTAACAAGAAATTCCTTTCTTTCATTCACAAGCATTGCAATCATTCTCATACTTTGCTCTTACCCAGGTACATTTCTACCCGTACGTCCACTCTTGGAACCCTACAGTTCTGAAGTGTCAGGAAAACCTCAACCTCTCCCAAGTCTCAGTTGTGGTATCTTCTCCAAACCTGAGTCACTAATTACTTTCGGGTCACAATCCACACGTACGAAATAACATTACCACGAACATGGAAATAATGCAGTCAGTCAGGTGTTCAAGAGAAAAACCAACATGCGACAGCATCTCAAAAGCCATATCAATTCCCTTAATGCACTTAAACAGGCAGAAGCAAAGGAATCTGCTAGCGTATATAGGTAGCCTTTTTTCAAAACACTTTTTGGTACAGCAACTGTTGACGATGTGAACAGATTGACAAAACATGTACATGCACTGTCCAAAACTCACACTAAGCTAGCCAGTGTTGTGACTAGAGAATCACATCTACCTTCATACATGTCAGCTGCTGAGCAGAGTTTTAACAATGGTATAAAAGCCAGTGAAAATAACCACAACGTTATAGGAGACACATTGTCTGGAATTACTAATAACTTTAATATAGTGAAAGTAAAATATTGACTGTGTCTCTGTTAACTGCTGAGCAGGTACCCATGGCAATGACTGTTGAATGCAAACTGGAAGAATTTAAATTAGGTATTCAGGAATTAGTGAAAGGACACCTGTCAGAATTGCATATATCACTGAATATTATTCAGCTTATTCCTCATATTCAAAGACAGGTATAAAAGCGATCGAAACAGTTTAGTTTGCTTAATAGAGTAACACGCTGTACGTATCTGTAAAGTTCCCTGTGTCGTCATTATGAGTGAGTGAGTGAGTTAATATTTAACGTCACATCGGCAATATCTCAGCCATATCGTGACGAGAACGTTAAATACTGAAATGAAATATATGGATACTATAAAAAACCTGTCAACGACGGACAGTAAAACAACTAGAATATCACAACTGGGATTAAAACTAGTGTGGAATGTTAAAACTAATATCACTATTCGGACAATACAACATAAAATCAGGCTATAGATTGCCAACAACTGAAGGTAGATCACCATACTAGGGGCCATGGGGACTTACAGTACCTTTGCTGCCTGCATGGACCCTAGTTGGATTTCCATCATCCACTCAGCAGTCAGCAATTTAGTCACATCTAGCCAAAAATTAAAAATACACATATACTACGATTAAGAACAGTGGAAAATTTAAATTTACTATGAATGCTTTTGGACTTACGTACCCTCTCAGGAGGACAATAATTTTACAATACTTCAACCCCCTTCGAGGGTACAGCCACCAACAATTCAAGTTACTAATCCAAACTTCCAATAATTAAAATACATCTATTTACACAACATAACATTCAAAATTCAACCAAAAAATCAATCTCTTTTAAAAAACCAATAATTAAATATGAATTAACGCTAGTAAAAAGATCCTTCATTGTTTTAATTGTAAAATACTTATCCCTTGTGATGGAGAATTCAACACAGTCAAGCAGGATATGCTTGACCGCGGTTCTCTCATCACAAGGGATACAAAACGGAGGATCCTCACCTTTCAAAAGGTGCACATGAGTATATCTAGTATGGCCAATACGACATCGTCTTAAAATAACTTCTTCAAATCTGGACTGACAACCCAAGTAAGTGTAACCTATATACGGTTTTATTTCATGTAATTTATTTATACCTACTTGGGTGTCCCACTTCTTCTGCATCAGATCACGGATGTAAGTTCTAATGCTAGCTTTATAATCAGAGTATGGAATAAGAAGTGGTGTCACAGATTTGTTGAGTGCTGCCTTGGCAGCAAGATCGGCCATTGCGTTACCGGAAATACCTACGTGGCTGGGTAACCAACAAAAGACGATGTCGTATTGGCCAGTGGCAAGATTATTATACAATTCAATAATTTCTATTAAAAGTGGATGTTTACAAGAGACATTTTTAACAGTCTGAAGGCAAGAAAGAGAGTCGGAATAGATTATATATTGTTTACGTTTAGGGTGTCTTTGAATATATTTGAGAGCTGTTAATATGGCGTTAGCTTCTGCTGTAAAAATAGAACTATTATCTGGTAATCGAGAAGATATTGTTCTGGATCCAATGACAGTGGCACAAGCAACTGCGCCACCGCCCTTGGACCCATCTGTAAATAAGGATTTATAATTGCTATATTTATGTTTCAGTTGATTATATTCTTGTTTATACTGTAATTCATTCGTTTCTGATTTTTTAAAAGTCGTCAATGTGAGGTCAAGTTGTGGCCTAACCAACTGCCAAGGAGGAGAAGAAAGAAGACGGGAAGGAGCTATGTTTTCCAGCTCAATGCTGGCAGCAGAAATATGTGGTTTTATTCTTAAACCAAGAGGCGGAACAAGAGAAGATTTCTTTTTGTGTAAATCCTCATACAGGGGATTGAAAACACAGTTATATGCAGGGTTGGACTCATTTGAATATAGTTTTGTTACATACTGTAAAGCTAATTTTATACGTCGCTGCTCAAGAGATGGTTCGTCAGCCTCGACATACAGGCTGTCAACAGGTGAAGTTCGAAAGGAGCCAAGACAAAGTCTTAGACCTTGATGATGGACTGAATCTAATAGTTTTAAGTTGCTTTTGCAGGCTCCACCATAGACGATGGAGCCATAATCGAGTTTCGAACGCACGAGAGATCGATATAGATGGAGAAATGTAGCTTGATCCCCTCCCCATTTTGAATTTGAAACCACTTTCAACAAGTCAAGTGCTTTCAGGCATTTAGTCTTAAGTGATTTAATATGCGGTAAAAACGTTAAGTGTGAGTCAAAAATGAGACCCAAGAACTTAGCTTCCTTCACAACTTTAATTGGTGTGCCATCTAGAGATAGTTCAGGGTCTTTATGTGGTTTATATTTACGACAAAAGTGTATACAGTTCGTCGCCTGAAAACCAGAGTGTTCCATGTCACTAAAACCTAGTTTGGAGATAATGGACTCCAAACATTGAAATGCGACTTTTTTACCAATTGTTATTAATTGGTGAGTCACATTAAGATGTAAGGATAAAGACAGTGTTCTTAATCATTCAAAACCTTAATTCTGCCAAATTGAATAGGTATAATTGATTAATTGTCATTTTGTGTGTGGAGATAGAACATTCACTTTACATGAAAGTGGAGTTTCGTTAAAACCAAAGTGTTCCAAGAGCATATTCTAGGGGGAAATGTGCATTAATGTTGATGTAATTGAACCATTACTATGTTTTTCAGGTGTTTGCAATGAATTTCAAATTACATATATTACACAGACTATGAAAAATTATTAACATTCCTTGCAGAGACTAAATAGGGGTCTCTGTATTCCATGAAACCTGTTCCGCTCCTCAAGCATTTTTGAAGTAGACTAGTAGAGGTCGTTCTGTTTAAAAGCCACTATTTTCAAAGACAAAACAACAGCATCATTACAGAACATTATTTATTTGACAAAGTATCAACATCAAAACAGAAACTGTTGAGGTTTAACCATGAACACCTCATTAACATTAACAGTAAATGTTTTACTTTCCCTGAGCACCTTTAAGTTGTACAAAGATTAGCACTGGTGGATGACATCATAATAGAAGTGCATTTCATTAACTGGACGGTGTAGGGTTAATATATTCTTTATGAGAACTCATTGCAGAATGAACAACTAAGCATGACAAGTGAGACAAGTAATTTGAAGGATTTTGTAATTGTAACAAAAATATAACATTTTAAAGGGCGCATGGAAGATATACGTGAATGAATCTGTCTATAGCATTGATATCCTTAACGTATTTCAATAAAGCCTCGAACAAGAAACAGTACATCTTCAACAGCTAAGAGAAAGACATTTCGAGATATCAACTGCATTGACTCCATGCTTACTTCTCCATCTTGTTTATGAATAGTGGATGCTCTTGTGGTATAGTGTTTTACCATGCTCATCTGAAATGATTGATAACAACACTATTATCGATGCAGCAACGATCAATTAGAATTTCCATGTAACAATCTTGATAACAACTACCAAGAAAAAAGAGAATGCTGGAATGAAATATTTCTAACTAACTAACAGAACAATGAATAGAGTTCTAAACGCCAACCATTCATTACTGATCTAGAAAACATGATCCATGAATTTCGCATTGCTTGGATGTCTGTCAGTTTCTCATATATACTAACGAGGTCTCATTTTGGGGAGAAGTCCAGTCATGAATTTCTTGTCAACAGGATTCATGAACTTCAGCATTGCACGGATGTCCTTGGCCTTCTGATCTGTCATGCTGAAAGTACTCATGGAGGTTTTGACTTGGGGCCATTGGTCACTAGGACTCCGCGTTGGTGATGACAGTCTTCTCTTATTTTCTCTGGGACCAATGCAGACCATTGTCATTTCCTCATCGAATGATGTCTTGAACTGAATTGTAAATGGCTCCTCGTTGGTGCTCAAAATAGCTTTCACTTTTGTAAAGGGCACTTGAGTGAAATTCAAACATCTGGAAGCTTCAATGTACTTTTTGAAGTGATTCTGTCTCAGCTGAATGATATCGAGGGGATTCCGTTCAGTTGCCAACTTCATGCATCTTACGATTCCAAGAGGACTATAGACATCTGACCGTTTCAACTGTCGTTCAATAATACTGTGTATTGCATCCACCTCCTGAATGCTAGAATGTCCAGGCTCACAGAATTTCTGTTCAATGCTTTTGATATTGTGGTTTGCCATAAAATCTTTCAGTGCAAATGTAATTCCAGCATTTCTGTTTTGCGCAACACAGGAATCTGACCAAAGGGTGATGTGTTCTGGGTGGTGCTTTTCCACTATCTTGGTCAATATGGATATTAAGGCACTGGTAATTTCATTCGCACCTCTTCCTGCTTGTGTTTCATTCCAGATTGCGCAATATCCCTGGGAATCCAGCGAGCAATGAGCAGTTAAGTTATACACGCTAAGTTTTCGACGGTAAAAGAAACTTGAAATGTTTGCCTGTGGACAACTTAAGACATTTTCCAGATCAAAGCATACAACAAGTTTTTCACGGTCTTCACGGTCTCTGTCACGTTCCTGCTTTGTTGCCACCTTAAACTGGAAGTGGGCCAGGTATTCCGCCCTCAGTTCTTCATCAACATCGTCATGTTTAGACTTCATGTTATATTCTTCACAACGGTCACAGCGGTCTTTCTTTGGTACATGGAATGTAAGGTTGAACTCTTGGTTGAAGATGTTTCTATAGGTGTGGATCAACACTGCAGTCCTCGATTCCAGTTGGCACTTTTCACGATAAAGACGATACATAGTGGAAAGTGATAAGTTTTGAGCGAGATATTCCTTACGTGAAGATGCTCTACAGTAATGTGATTCCACTCGGGGGAATGAATTGATGTGGTCACGGACCCCTTGTTTCTGTTCTGGAGGTATTCTGTCTCTTGTTGATTTACCCCTGCAATCACCACCCGTTGGAACATTTGTGTTTGGGTCAACTTTGTTCTCAAAGAAATAGGAAACTCTCCTCTGTGAGATACTTAATGTTGTCAGATAAAACTCCTTGCAAACACGATATTTGTCGTTCCCATTAAACAAATGATACGCGTAAGCAAATGTCCTGCTATTTTGACCATCTACTCGACTTCTCTTCTTTTGTTCTCTGTTTATTGTTTTGGAATAAAAATGGCTCTTTTCACTATCAGACAGGTTCCAGAAAGATTGAAAAGTTTTTTGTCTTTGTTCTGGCGAGAGCTTCTGAGCACATTTAAATTTGCATTTACCCTGACAATCTTTTGTTGTCTTCACGTTTTTAGCCGTTACTTTCCTCCCGCTCTCAGACACATACTCCTTTCCTGACTGCCTCATCCGCTTTCTGATTGATTTTTTCCAGTTATTTTGATTTCGCTTTCGTTTTCTGCTCCGTCCTTCATCCGATGCTGGTATGGACGATTCCACTGGGTTCTCTTCAGAAATCTCGTTGTTGTTATGATCTGAAGTGGCAGTTTGCTGCGCTGTAACATTCTTTTCGACCATCACATTATTTGCTTCCTCTTCCGATTCCAGTTCCGATGTAACAATTTCATAATCTGGGTCGAGATCCTTGCAGTCTCCACACCTTCAGACAGAATATCAACTGAGTGCAAAAGGGTTATTTCAGATTCGTCAGTGACAATTAGATCACTCTGCAAGTCGATGACGGGTGAAACTTCCAGTAAATCACATTCTGTCTCATCCTCATTGTCAGAATTATTAATTAGAGTTAATACTTTGTCTAATTCAAATATGGCAGACATGATGCGTATATCAGTCAGGCCTTATTGTAATTCTGCAGTCAACAAATTCATCAGTGACAAAGTCTTGGAATTCCTGAAGTGAAACACTTTCATCTAAAGTTAGATCAAAGAACATCAAGGACTCATGGGCCTCGCACATCAAGTCCAAACATTCATTCAATATAAACGTCACACCAATGGCTTCCAAGTTAAAACATCTCTTTGTTCCCCTGAAGATGTCTACAAGTGTAGAGGGTTGTATGCAGGTGTGGCTGACATTTAAATGTTCAAGCTTCCAACATGACCTGATCACCTGAAAATCTGCGTCAGTTAGATTTTTGCACTTTTCGAGGCAAAGGAGTTCCAGGTTAGACAGACTCACAAGAAATGACAGACTTGATATCTGCAAATCTGTCAAATCAAGCCATAAGAGCCTCTCAGCCCTGACTAGTCCTATGGTAAATGTGTAATCTACCGCAGCAGGGCATCCATGAACAGTCACATCGGCAAAAACAAAACTCTCAAAATAATATGATGTGCTCAAGATTTTGTTAACTTGCCCAAGACTTAGATGTGTGTCACAAGGAAATGAAATGTCCTTCCATAAGGTTCTATTTCCCTTTAAAAGTTGCCTGAAATGCTTGCAGGTTTTGCTAACATTACATGCCAGATCCGTAATTGGTACAAGTGACAGGATGAGGAGGAGGATTTCATCTGGAAGAAACAGTAGAGGAGCTGCTTGATTCTGAAAAGAAAGTGATTAAAATTCTAAAACAAAATTATCAAAGATAGTCAAATTGAACTTGACACCTAATTGTTCCATATGCCTTAAAAACAACTGGAATATGCATAATACATTCAGAACTGCCTGAGATCCAAAGTGTTCTATCTCCAATATTCATTTTAAGAAGATTTTGTCAACAACAGAACTTTTAATAGCACAATAGATTGAGGTATGTGTTGTCTTCATGCATTAAATAATCACTTGGTTTTAATTTTAAGTTTGCCATATGTCATTTTTTGGGCAAAAATCAATAAAAATGTACTTACCATGTCCACATGACTTGCTCTGTATTGTCAATGCCAAATTGTTCTATCTCCAAGTCATGTGATTCAAAACTCAACAGTGATTGGACCATCACATAGAATACTATGGTCCGTACAAAACACCTGATTTTGTGGATATGAAACAATTTTAAAATCTAAAAATGACACTTCCAGTGCATATATCCATGTGAAACTTTATCAAAAGATAGAATGACACTACAGATTTGGTACAATAGTCATAACTCATTTTTTTCATAAAGTGGACTTGGAACACACTGGTTTTCAGGCGACGAGTTAGTTTTCGATTTAGAAAATTTGAAGCCGTTTTCAAGACACCATTTATTAATTTTGTTTAAACACAACTGTAGTTGTCGTTCAATGGTATGCATATTTTACCATGACAAGAAATATTAAAATCATCCACAAATAACGATCCATCAATTGAATCGTTTAAAACTTTTGATAAGCTGTTTATCTTTATACTAAAAAGTGTGACTGACAAAATACTGCCTTGTGGAACTCCCTGATCCTGATTGTAATGATCAGACAGGGTAGAACCCACTCGGACTTGAAATTGTCTATTATTTAAAAATTTGCCTATGAATTCAGGCAAACGACCTCGCAAACCGAAATCATGTAAATCTCTCAGAATGCCATACTTCCAGGTTGTGTCATATGCCTCCTCAAGATCAAAAAAGATAGACACAGCGTGTTGCTTATTGACTAGTGCATTTTTCACAAATTATTCTAAACGCACTAAGTGATCGACAGTATTTCTGTTTTTACGGAAACCACATTGTATATCTGTTATAAGGTTATTTGTTTCCAAGTACCAAACAAGTCGATTATTTATCATGCATTCCATGGTCTTGCAAACACAGCTAGTTAATGAAATCGGACGATAATTAGATGGATCCGTATGATCACGTCCAGGTTTAGGTATTGGTACTACTATGGCATCACGCCATGAAGAAAGAAATTTCCCGGAAGTCCAAATATCATCAAATATTGATAACAGCGTCTCTAAACAGGATTCTGGTAAGTGCTTCAGGAGTTGATAATGTATGTCATCAGCTCCTGTAGCAGTGTCATGAGCCTGATCAAGAGCACTATGGAGTTCATGAATAGAAAACGTTTCATTATAATCTTCCCCGTTATCAGAATTGAAATTAATAGTTTGCTTTTCTTGTTGTTTTTGATACTGCTGGAATTTAGGTAAATAATTAGAGGAGGAAGAGTGTTTAGCGAGGGTTTCGCCCAGTCTATTTGCAATATCTGATTTATCCGTAAGTAACTGATCTCCATGTTTAAGATGATGGACAGTAGATTTAGTACCTTTACCTTTAATTTTTTGGACCATGTTCCATACCATGGAAATGGGTGTCCGAGAATTTATTTTAGATACATAATTTTGCCAAGATTGGCGTTTGTTCTGTTTAAACGTACGCCGAGCTTTAGCATTTAAAATTTTAAATTTATTTAAATTATGCACCATTGGATGGCGACGGAAATAATGTTCTGCTTTTTTCCTTGCCTTCCTAGCTTGTTTGCAGTCATCGTTGAACCATGGTTTTCGAATATGTGGAACTGCAGAGGACTTTGGTATACACTCATCAGCTATGGAGTTCAATTCATCAGAAAAACATTTAATAGCATCAGGGACGTCAATAAAACGTTCGGGTTTAAGTTTTTCAGAACACAGTGTTTCATATAAAGCCCAGTTAGCCCTTTTAAAATTCCGCCTTGATGATGGAGGAACATCAGATGGAGTTACAGCTTTTAATATAGTAGGAAAATGGTCACTTCCACAGAGGTCATCGTGGACTGACCATTCGAATTCATTAAGTAGTTCTGAATTTGTGAGTGACAAGTCGAGAGCAGAATAAGTCTGTACCAGGGTGTAAATATGTGTTGGAACCATCATTATAAATACATAAGTCATTGTCAGAACAAAAGTCCTCCAACGATTTACCTTTAGTGTTTGTAGTTACACTACCCCAGAGTGCGTTGTGCCCATTTAAATCTCCCATTATAATACAGGGCTTCGGGAGTTGATCATATAGAGCTTGAAGATCGGTTTTGGCAAACGCCGAAGACGGCGAAATATAAAGAGAGCAAAGTGTAAACGCTACATGTAAAGTAATTCTTACTGCAACAGCCTGCATATTAGTAACAAGCGAAACAGGGCTTTGAATAACATTTTGTCTGACAAGAATGGATGATCCCCCAGTGGCTCTATCACCCGGAGGCGAAAAACAATGATATGCATTAAAATGACGAAGGTCAAATATATCTGTTTGTTTTAAATATGTCTCTTGGAGACATATCACTGAAGGTGTAAAATCTTGGACTAATAGCTGTAATTCATGTACATTAGTCCTTAATCCTCTGCAGTTCCACTGTACAATATTATTGGAATAAACTATCTTTTGGGGGGATTTATGGGGGATCTACCCCGCACTCTTTTGGAGGGCGACAAGCTATGTGCCCTAGAATGGACGTTTTCAGAAACGTCCATGTCTTCAAGAGACCCGTATTTATTAAACAATTGAACTTTATTTTGTGACACCTTGGGAGCTCTGCCACTTTGTTGTTTTGAAGCATCAGGCTTTGGCTTCGGTTTACTTTTCACCGTTTGTCGACTATCAGCTGTTGATTGAGACTTTGAATGTGACTGAGATGCTGATGATTTGTGATCAGAAGACGACTTTGAGGTACTAGGAAGTGATTCCTCAGTCTGTGATGATATAGCAGTGCACAACGGCTGTGGAGAATCACAATTGACCCAAGTCAAGGTAGTTTGGCAGCCTGTGGTTGATGTTGTTTTAGAGCTAGAACCCGATGATGTTTTTACTATTGTAACTTTCTGGAAGATCAGATCTTTTTACCAGTTTTTTGGCCTCAGAGAAAGATATATTTTGTGTAAATTTGATTTTATTTATCTCCATTTGTTCTTTCCAAATTGGACACTGTTTAGAAAATGAAGAATGGTCACCTGAGCAGTTGGTGCATTTTTTAAAGTCACTGTCACAATCTTCTGTTGTGTGTGTCTTCTCACCACAATGAGCACACACAACAGACAATGTGCAAGTACTAACACCATGACCAAACTTCTGGCATTTAAAACACCTTAATGGACTGGGTATATAGGTGTCTACATTGATGTGACAATAGCCTGCCTTTACAGATCTGGGAGCTGTTGGAGAGGAAAATGAAAAGAGGTAGGTATTAGTCTAAATGGTCTCCTGGTTTTTAAGTCTTGTAAAACGCTTAACGTACGTGACCCCTTGATCTTTCATTTCTGAAACAATATCAAATTCAGACATGTCGGCAAATAATCCATCTCTATCCCTGATGATTCCTTTGCTTGTGTTAAGTGTCCTATGTGGAGATACTGATACTGGAATGCCGACGAATGTGGTGGTAGACATCAGGTTAGTAGTTTGTTGTCTTCTGTTGCATTCAACGAGCAACGCACCTGAACGCAAACGTCTGATATTTTTGACGTCACCAGCAATTCCTTGTATGCCTTTCTGTATCGCAAAAGGGTTCAACTTCAGTCTGCTGTTATCTTGAGTCTCAATCACGACAAAACGTGGCCAGTAATCAATGGAAGTGGACAGTCTTTGGTCGTTATCATCTGGATCATTGTCAAGTGGACGTTTTTTCTTTGTAATGGGGATTTGAGAAGCCATGGTTATGGTTGAATAGTTCATCATCCGAGCTCCCCACCCACCACGGAGTATCACAAGGACAATACTAAAAACAAGCGGGTCTCCGGCTTGCAGCACCAAGGATACTCGGATGATATACTCCAGCAGAAAAATTAAAAGATTAATGATTCCACCAGATTGGCCCATGAACCACCGCCTTCTGGGATACGACTCTAGGCAATAATAAACAGTAACGTTTTCAAATTCTGTTTCGAAATTCGCCAAGGCTAGAAAATATAAACATACAATTCTCAAATTTTTGTGCAACACTACAGAGTTATAGCACAGGGCTTGGCGTGACCGGCCGATTGATAGAAACGGGCCCATTCGACCACCCGTCTAGGTGAAGTAAGGGCCAAAGTGGTGTGTTGGGCAATGGAACGCAGTTAAAAGCCCCAGTGTCCTCAACCACCAGGATCCCGTCCTCCACCGACACGGGACGCAACCCACGGCAAACGGGTTGGTGGACCAAATATTCCCCCGGGTCCACTACGGGGGTGTTGGCGAGCTCTTGGCGTTACCCAGCACCCACCACGAGGAGGTGGCTTGCCACGGGTGCCGTCGTCATTATGTGCACTAAACTAACCTCTTCCCAGTTCCCCTGAATGTTACTTCATTGCACGCTACAAAGCTGATGACTTATTGTTCAACATGATTAAATGTCAAAACGTAATGGAGTGGAAACAATACACTCCCCGGTTAATCTGGCACTTGTTTCAGTCACAGCAATAACATGTGAACCTGCACTATTTGTGACTTTCATGTTCTCCTATATCACCAGCAGCTACAGTGAATTGAAATTTCCACAACTGCTATTCCTATTGATCAGATTCCATTGGCTGTACTCAAAAGTCCATATGGTCAAAAGATGATCAAAGGATGTTCCTTATACATAATGTCTATTACATGTCTCTGTAGCCTTCCACTGTAACACTTTTCTATCAAAAAATGATAATAACACTGTCTCAGCTTTGCACCCAATCAATCTGGTTCTTTTCCAGCAATCCTTTAAGGAAAGTAGCTACACAACTATATCTTGGGATTTTTGTTTTCTCCCATCAACGATTCCAAAACTGCAGTTGTATTCCGACACATATTCAAAATTGTTAGCACAAGACAGAAAAGACCATCATAGTCTAAACATTGTAGCACATATTGTTAAAAATGAACAAAACGTTTTTAATTCGTTGACTGGACCGCTTTGGGGAGGCCAAGCTACCATCAATTCAACTCTTTGGATATTCAGCATATTTGGAGCACCCACTGCACCTGTTGTACTTGTAACTAAGGCATTGCCAGCTCTTCCTTTTGAATATCATCTAGTTGACGAATAACTGACGAGTGAAATCAGCATAGTCGTAAGTATCGGGTATTGTTCGGCCTGTCTACAGCTTCATCTATTGATATGCAGTCATTTGCGTTTGCATAGCTGCCATTCCACAAACTGTCTTAGGAGAAGCATTATATGTGCCATGTAAGGAGAAGGCTCGCTGAGCCTACCTCTTTAGCTCTCGAGCTAACAACAGATTCCCTTTCTTCACCATTGTTCCAATATTACCATTACGCCAATCTCATTGGAACATTAGGGCTTATGTATGTTTAGGGATTTCAGCGTCAATGGCAACTGAAACTTTCAAAGTCTCAGATGAATGAAACACTTGTACTCTTCGTATTCCCGAAGAATTGTCATTATCATTAAGTAAAGCCTATGTGATTAAGAGAATCCTTAGGCAATCTTACATAAAAGTCTTATTTTCTTAAATACTTATCACGTAAGAAAGCCAACATTGCCCACTAGAGTGGCGCTTAATCAATTTCTCTTAATAACACAGTCTACACAAAGTACAGATGCGAGATCAACATAGACGCGGTAGGTCACCTAGGTCACGACTTGAATAAAGTAGTGTACGTTGTTTCTTGCACGTTTCTCTCTTTCTACTATCTCCCTTCTAGCCGGCGGGTGCCTTAAGTTACCTGCGACTAGGAAGAATTCTCTTTAATTCTTGCTTGTTGTTGGTGGGTCTGGTGACGATTTCACTCGTCAGCTGACATCCCTCTTGCACGTGCTACACGGGCGTCCCGATCGCGTCTCGGCTCGCGCTTGTGTGGCTCGAGCGCTCGAGCCCTTGTCGGACTTCCACGTTCCTCAGCTAGCGGATAGGCAGATAGGCAGACCTTCCGCCTTGACGGAGAGGTGGAGGACAGGCGAACCCTTTCTTTGGGCGGACCCTCCGTTAGTTCTATTGGCTATCCTCCACCTCTGTGCGGAGAGACGGAGGACAGGCGACCCCTTCGCCGGGGCGGACCCTTCGTTAGTTCCCTTTATTATCACACCCCTCCGCGGAGGACAGACAGACTCTCCACCTAGGTGGACCCTTCGTAAGGCGGTTCTTCTGTTGTTCCCTCCACCGCCTGCGCAGAGTGAGGAGGATAGGCGAACCTTCCGTCTGATCGGACCCTTCACCTGTGACAGGTTTCTATTCCTCAGAGCTTAAACGGATGTCTCCCCTTGGTAGCGAACCTTTTTGTCTGTTCCACTATGGTATTCAGCTCCTTCTGCACTCGGAAGTCGGCTAAGTGGGATCTTCACACCTTGTGTAGGCTTTGCAAGAGCCCTGTGCCCCGAATAACACTTGCGCAGAGTGTGATGTTTTATCTCAGCGGGACTTCCGTCAGTACTTGGCAGTACTTAAGAAGAGTGAGAGGGAGTCTCACCAGAAGAAGGTGGCACCTTCCACAGGTTCGCCCTTTTCTTCGGCGGCGTTCAGATGATCAGTGCCTCCCTCTCCCCTATGTCCTCCTTCTCCCTCCGCCTGTGAGTTAGTTATTCACGAGGAGGCACAGAAGTTCGACTCTCAGTCTGAACTTGAGTCGACCCCCATCAGGAATATGCCAGAGGGAAGCGTTTCTCGCTCCTATTCCTGCTCTCCTTTTCGGTCTGTCCTGAGGGTGGACATGGCCATATCACCGGAGGTGAAGAAGGAAAAGAAGAGGAGGAAGGATGAAAAGTGAAGAAGTCTCATGACCGGAGATACTTCTCCGTTCAGTTAAAGGTCCTCCCTCCACACCGCTTCCTCGAAGCAGCTGCTATTGCTATTGCCAGAGGCTATTGCCTCCGCCAGACAAGATCACCTTATTCCTCAGCTCCTCCTCTTGGATAAACAGAGGATTAGGCTTCTGGTGCCCATTCCGCTAGATCCTCCCTCGTTGGTCGCGGACATCTCTCAAGTGGCATCTGCAGAAGTGCCCCACAAGGTGTCAGACAATCACTTCATCCATTTGGACAAGGAGGCTAGATTCATCATGGGGCTGAGCAACTATGTTGCTCACGCCTGCCAAGCTATGGCCACTTTCGCCAAGGAAGCGGGTATGAAGCAGGGTGAGGAGCCTATGTATAGGACATTTGAAGCTGTTGCCGGCGGAGTGGCACAAGTCACCCTATCAGCTGCTAGGATTTCTGACGCCATTATCAACCTCAGATGGGAAGGCTTCCTGGAGATTAGGGACTCACTCCGTCATGCCTCAGTGTCCGCAGACACTTTGTTCGCGGGTGAGATCCCAAAAGCCGTCCACACACGCCATGAGATCAAGCAGCAGGATCGAACCAATCGGATCATGACAAGTGGCGGACCCTTCACAGGCTCCATCCCCCGCAAGCACCAGGGAGGTCCTCCAGCAGACCATTCCACTCCTAGGAAGCGGAAGGGGAAGGTGGACTTCTGGTTCGGAGGTCGTGGCCGAGGTTAACCAGGTTAACCAGGGTGTCCAAACCCCCAGCAAGGGCACTCCCCAGAAAGGGACTAAGGGTAAGTGGACCCCCAAGAAGAATTGACTCTTGGTGCCTACCAGTCCTTCCAGCACCTATCATTCCTCCGCTCGACGGGCCCGTTGGTGGCGTCTGAGCCTCTTTGTCCAGACCTGTCCAGTGGAACGTCCGATGGACTCCAAGGTTCCAACTCACCTTAGAACAGGTGGAGTCTGTCATCTCAATTTTTGACTCTTGACCATTCCATCAGTCTTGTGGTTGCTGGAGCCCTCGGACTACATGGTGTCTCTCGACCTCCAAGATGCGGACCTGCACATTCCCATTCACTTGGCGGATCACAGGTACCACCGTTTCATCCTGGTGGACAGGCACTTTGAATGGAATGTCCTCGAGTTTGGGATTTCCTCCAGCCCATGGCTTTTCACTTGTTTGACCCAACCCATCGTCCAGTTCCTCTACGAACTCCAGGTACAATTCCTCATGTACCTGGATGATGGGTTCGCTCACAAACCTTTGCCCTACATTCTCAAGGCGCAACGGGACCTCGTCATCCACGTCCTACAACGCCTAGGGTGCTTAGTGAACCTGGAGAAGTCGGATCTAGTACCATTCAATTCTCTCCAATACCTAGGCACCATACTGGATACAGAAGCATTCGAGGCCTTCGTACCTAAGGAGCGGATGACAAGGCTAGCGCCCCTTATGACTCGTGCACTATCACAGCCCCTGTCCCTCGGGCAGTGCACACGGATACTGGGCCTCCTGACGTCCGCCCAGGACCTGACCGTCAGGGGCTGGCTGATGCTCCGACCCCTTCAGGTGTTCCTCAACGAGCACGTCAGGGAGACCCACTGTCTTCACCCTATGACTCTCCCACCTCACCTCAGACACTTCCTCAACCCAAGAATGGGGCGCTCACTTGGGGCCAGACCAGCTGGCAGGTACCTGGTCGGCAGACCAGAAGGAATAGCACATCAATGTGCTGGTGTTGGATGCCATCCAGCTTGACATCCTCCACTGGTCCGTTCCCCTCAGGCACCAGACCTTACTGGTCCACGCAAACAGCTCGGTCACAGCCTGGATGATGAACTAACAAGGTTAGACCAGAGCCACTCCTCTCCTAGACCTGACACTCCGCCTGTTTGAATTGGTAGACAGGCTCCACCTGAGCATCCGTGCGGTTCACATCCCAGGAACGAAGTAAATCCTGGCAGACCCTCTCTCCCAGCCGGACGCGCCTCCTTCAACTGAACCCGCGGGCATTTCAGTCCCTCTGTCTCCAGTTCGGCAGGCCCATGCTGGATCTGTTTGCCACCAGGCTAAACTGCCAGCTCCCGATTTATGTATCCCCAGCGCCGGACCCAGCAGTCTGGGCCCTCGATGAACTATCGCGTTAGAGTGGGACGGGATAGACGTTTATGCCTTCCCTCCACCAGCGATTCTAGCACAGGTAGTGGCCAAGCTTCAGGCCACCAAGTCCATCAGACTGCTTCTGGTGGCTCCCATGTGGCCCACTCGACCCTGGTTCATTCCCTTTCACAGACGTTGTCTGCAGGATCCTTTTCGGATCCCTCTAGGGACTGGACATCTCAGTGCTGAGGGAACTAATCAAGTCTTTACAACAGGCAGAGGGTCGGCACGTCAATGTCAAAATCACCTTTCTAGTGGCCATGGCCTCGGCAGCCCGAATATGGGAGCTTCACGCTCTTCAGATGGACCTCCTGAGATTCGAGGGCCGCAGACGGTTGGGGCTGCGTCCCTGGGACTTGCCCCCAACTTCGTCTGCCAAAACCAACAGGCAGACGAACTGGGACGTACCTTCCATATCCCTTCCTTAGGGCCTTTGGTAGACCCTGCAGAGGAGGGAGCGCTCACTCTCTGCCCCGTCAGGGCTCTGCAAGTATATATCGACCGCACCCGCTCCCTCAGACAGGGGCGGCAGAGGCTCGTCCTCCCTCACTCCCACAAGAGCAAACGGGAGATTGACAGGAGAGCGCTTGGGGTCTACCTTCGATCCGCCATTATAGAGGCATACAAGAGTCAGGACAGGACAGTTCCGCCTCAAACTAACCCACACGAGATTAGGGCCGTCTCGGCCACCATGGCTTATCATCACAACATTGCATTAGCGAACATAATGGCGGGCTGCTTCTGGAAGTCCGGCTTGGTGTTCGCCAACCACTATCTAAGAGCCCTCTCCAACGAGGATCTGGCGGGCATTTCCAGACTAGGGCCCCAGGTCTTTGCCCAGCAAAGAACGGGGGCTCCTCACCCTTTGAGTCGGCACGGTGGTCCTCCTCCTTGGGAGGCCTACATTCCCCGCCTCTCGATAGGTCCCAAGCTGGAGACCTCAGCTCCCCACCTTTGTTTGTGTTAATAAACACTTCCGTTGTTTGTCTCCACTCCTTCGGTGTTGAGCTGTCTTTTATCGGGTTGGATTTCCATTCCTTGACTGCCGTCCACTACCCCCTCCATAGGGCAGGTGTCCGGGCAGCGGTTCGCGTCCTATGCAGTCTCTAGTTCGGGGACGGATGCTTCTGCAATGTCGCGCACCTCAGGGTGTCTTGGTTCTTCTTTACGTAGAGACGCACGGGCGAGGTCTAGCGTCCACGCTCTCAGCCCTCCGCCTCTGTGCCATTCTGGGCAGTGTTGGCTTTCTTACCTGATAAGTATGTAAAAAAATATATCATTGTTGATTAAATGTCATTTTTTATACTTGCCTGGTAGAAAGTCGGGATTTCCCGCCAAGCCTCCCCTCCTGAGGGTTTTATTAACTGTCTCGCTGGGTAAGGGAATGACGGGTACAGGTCATCTCGTCACCTGGGTGACCTACCGCCCGTATGTTGACCTCGCATCTCTACTTTGTGTAGACTGTGTAAAATGTTATATATATAAAAGTGCAGGTCGCGGAGGAATTGTTACCATGCCAAAATGAAGTAAATATATATAACATATAATTATATTTCTATATTGCTTAAGCTTCATAAATACTTAAATACTTAGTTTGAATGAACATAATATACTCTTCAAAAGAAGTAGGGGAACCTGAACGGTGAAGTTTGGTAGAAAGAACACTCACTGAGGAGCGCCACAATGACATTCATCTTGTGTATGCAGCATCATTTCACGTTATCATCACAATGTATGTGAAGCACGTGCACAACATGGGAGCCTCCTACACGTGCATGGGGTGTCATTATGACTCTTGACGTTTTTCAGTCAGGTCGATAAATCACTGTAGACCATTTTTTCTGATAATGTTCTTGCATCTTTGCATGGTCAGGGTTTTCAGGCTAAAAAAACCCACACTACTGACTGAATACTGTAAACCTGAAATTTTCATGTCATACTCCAGTCACCCAACAAGGGGGATAACTGAACGAACAGGTTTGCTTTGAATGAAATCCATGTGGTGATGCATTCTCAAAACATCCCTTATTGTATCAACATTGATTCAATCCCATACATCTACCAGTTTGAACAATCGTACATTGAAAGTACACTTCCCCTACTCTGTTTTGAAGAGTATTTTAAATTCTTTCGGATACAAGCGTTTTCTCAATCAGTACATTTGTGTTAACATATGCAGTGATCGCTTTAGGCAAACATGTCACTGCACAGAAAATCTAAGTCTGCACCGTGGTGCAATAAAATATACTGTTCAAAATAAGTAGGGGATATTCGGAAAAAGATTGAAGTAACCAAAATTGTGGCGAATTTATGTTTATTACTAATAGGTCGGGACCAGTAATAGACAAGTCTAGAACTAGATGACACGGTGAGTAGCGGTCTCGTGTACGCGCCATTTCCACAAACGGTATGAAGAGATGAGAAGGGTCCATAAACAGAATTTGACGTTTTTCACAGTAAGTCAATAACGTGTGAAACCTCCGCGATTGGCCAAACAAACACGAATCCTCCTTGGCATACTCCTTATCAGCCGACCAAGCATGAACTGGGGTATGGCATTCCATTCCTTTTGCAGCGCTACGCCCAGTTCTTGATCCGTAACTGGTTGACGTTGACGCTGTCTCACACCTCTCCCGAGCATGTCCCAAACGTGTTCTATGGGGGAGAGGTCGGGACTGAGAGCCGGCCAGGGCAGCGTAACGATGTTTTGCCTCTACATGTAGTCGGTGACGATTCTGGCACGATGTGCTCGGGCGTTGTCATCTTGGTAAACAAAATGTCGACCAGCTTGGCGCGCAAAGGGGATAACAATGGCATCAAGGATGTTGTCACGATAGTACTGGCCTGTGACTCTTCCTTGGACGATGTGAAGTGCTGTTCTACCATTCACAGTGATTCCTCCCCACACCATAACAGAACTACCACCAAATCGGCCATGTTGATGAACGTTGGGGTCAGCGTAACCCTCATCCTGTCGCCGCCAGACCGAGAACGCCTATCCGCGAGGTCTATGGTGAACCTCGACTCATCCGAGAGCATAACCCTTGCCCATTTCCCCAGCGGCGATGTTGTTCACACCACTGACATCTGTCTCTGATGTCTCTGGCCGTCAATACTGGCGTAACGTACGGTCGATGAGCCCTAATCCCCCATGCATGTAATCTGTTTCGAATCGTCTGACCCGAGACTCGAACTCCAGCTGCAGTTTCAAGATGGGAGGCCATCTGACGAGCTGTTTTGGTTCCATTCTGAAGAGCATAAGTTCTGACAAGTCTGTCGTGTGCCGCAGTTGCTGACCTTGGGCGACCGGAAAGAGGAAGATCATCGACATTTTGGGCTCGACGATACAGTGCCCACAATCTACTGATGAAAGATTGGGAAACATGTAGAGTTTGGGCGACTGTTCTCTGTTTTGTTCCGATCTGTAACATGCCAACAGCCCTTAGACGTTCCGCTCGCTGCAGACGTCGCATTGTGTCGCAAAATTTAAACTAAGACAATAATGTGTTCTAAAGACGACAAACAATCGTTTAAAGTCATCGTATGTTTTCTTGGGGTCACATTACTCAAGAAATGCATGCTAATGTAAAGTGTAAAATCACCAGTTGTACCCCTACCACGTGCAACACACTGTCATGTGACATGCACAGGTGACATGGCTGAAATGAATGGGTATGCGGGCTTAAAACATAAGCACACACAATAAAGATGAAACTTCATATTTGTCACCATTTTCCACGATGTTATTCAAAATCATATTTCAATATATGTCATCCTCCGAAAACATTTACATTATAGCTCAAATACCAAAACACGTATGTCACCACAGCTTTAAAACGAATTGCTATACATGTGTGCTTCGCAATTAAAGAGACACATAACAAATGAAAGCAATGCTCATGAATGACCTTTTAATCGCTGATGAGCTCACTGATTCTTCAATCAAGGAAAAGATTTCCGTTTCTGACAGGTGTGTACCAGGTAATGAGGAAGGACTCACAATACCATAAGAACGTTTTGGAGGAATTTGATAAAGCAGAATGCATGACACGAAGGCATTACATTTAGCTGAGAGTGAGTGAGTGAGTGAGTTAATATTTAACGTCACGTCGGCAATATCTCAGCCATATCGTGACGAGAACATTTAATACTGAAATGAAATATATGGATATTATAAAAACCTGTCAACGAGGGACAGTAAAACAACTAGAATATCACAAATGGGATTAAAACTAGTGTAGACAGTTAAAACTAATATCACTATTCGGAAAATACAACATAACATCAGGCTATAGATTGCCAACAACTGAAGGTAGATCACCATACGAGGGGCCATGGGGACTTACAGTGCCTTTGCTACCTGCATGGACCCTAGTTGGATTTTCATCATCCTCTCAGGTACCTGAGATAGCAATTGAGTCACATCTAACCAAAAGTTAAAAATACACATACACTACGATTAAAAACAGTGGAACTCTAAACGCAAATGGAATGTTTTGGGACTTACGTACCCTCGCAGGAAGACAATGATTTTACGGTACTTCAACCCCCTTTGAGGATACAGACACTAACAATTCAGGTTACTAATCTAAACTACCATGAATTAAAATGCAACTATCTACAGAACATAATAATTAAAATTCAGTGATGAAATCAATTTCGTTTAAAAATCCAAGAATTAAATGAGAACTTACGGTGTTAAAAAGGTCCTCATTTTTTTTGCAATGAAATATTTATCCCTTATGATGGAGAATTCAAAACAGTCAGGCAGGGTATGCTTGACCGTGGTTCTGACATCACAAGGGATGCAAAACGGAGGATCCTCACCTTATAAAAGGTATTCATGGGTATATCTCGTATGGCCAATACGACATCGCCGCATGATTACCTCTTCAAATCTGGACTGACAACCCAAGTAGGAATAACCAATATAGGGTTTTATTTCATGTAATTTACTGATGCCTACCTGGGTGTCTCACTTCTTCTGCATCAGATCACGGATATAAGATCTAATGTTAGCTCTATAATCAGTGTATGGAATAAGAAGTGGTGTCACAGATTTGTTGAGTGCTGCCTTGGCAGCAAGATCGGCCATTGCGTTACCGGAAATGCCTACGGGGCTAGGTAACCAACAGAAGACGATGTCGTATTGGCCAGTAGCAAGATTATTATACAATTCAATAATTTCAATTAAAAGTGGATGTTTACATGATAATTTTTTAATAGCCTGAAGAGAAGAAATAGAGTCTGAATAGATTATATATTTTTTACGTTTAAGGAGTCTTTGAATATATTTAAGAGCTGTTAATATGGCGTTAGCTTCAGTTGTGAAAATAGAACTATTATCTGGTAATCTAGAAGATATTGTTCTGGATCCAATGACAGTGGCACAAGCTACTGCGCCACCGTCCTTGGACCCATCTGTAAATAAGGATTTATAATTGCTATATTTATGTTTCAATTGATTATATTCTTGTTTATACTGTAATTCATTCGTTTCTGATTTTTGAAGTGATGTTAATGTTAGGTCAACTTGTGGCCTAACCAACTGCCAAGGAGGAGAAGAAAGAAGACGGGAAGGAGCTATATGGTCCAGCTCAATGCTAGAAGCAGCAAGAAATGGCTTAATTCTGAGCCCAAGAGGCGGAACAAGAGAAGACTTCTTGTCGTACAAATCCTCGTAAAGTGGATTGAACACAGAATTGTATGCAGGATTAGATTCATTAGAGTGTAATTTAGTAATGTATTTTAAGGATAATTTAATACGACGTTGTGTTAGAGATGGTTCATCGGCCTCAACGTAGAGACAGACAATAGGTGAAGTTCTGAAGGACCCAAGACTAAGTCTTAGACCTTGGTGATGGACAGAATCTAATAGTTTCAGGTTGCTTTTGCTTTTGCAATATACGATATAGCCATAATCAAGTTTTGAGCGGACGAGTGATCTATATAAGTGAAGGAGCGTAGTCTGATCC
The DNA here is from genome assembly GCF_037392515.1 of Haliotis asinina. Taxonomy (NCBI): domain Eukaryota; kingdom Metazoa; phylum Mollusca; class Gastropoda; order Lepetellida; family Haliotidae; genus Haliotis; species Haliotis asinina. Next base: position 7,515,852 of record NC_090283.1, on the reverse strand, counting down.
CCTTTGAATTAGAAACAACTTTTAATAAATCGAGTGACTTCAAGCATTTGGCTTTTAGGGACTTAACATGGGGCAAAAAAGGTAAAATGTGAATCAAAAATAAATCCCAAAAACTTAGCCTCCTTGACAACTTTGATAGGGGTGACACTTAGAAATAGTTCTGGGTCTTGATGGGGTTTATAGAAGTGAATACAATCGGTTTTTGGAACTAGAAAATTTGAAGCCATTTTCAAGACACCATTTATCTATTTTGTTTAAACACAGGTGCAGTTGCCGTTCAAAAGTATGCCTATTTTACCACGACAAGAAATATTAAAATCATCCACAAATAGCGATCCATCAATTGAATCGTTTAAAACGTTTGATAAATTATTTATCGTTATACTAAAAAGTGTGATTGACAAAATACTGCCTTGTGGAACATCCTGATCTTGACCGTAATGATCAGACAGGGTAGAACCCACGCTGTCTGTTATTTAAAAATTTGGCTATGAATTCAGGCAAACGATCATGTAAATCTCGTGAAATGCCATATTTCCAGGTTGTGTCCTATGCCTTGTCAAGATAAAAAAAATATAGACACAGCGTGTTGTTTTTTTTTATTATTCAGCGCGCTTTTCACAAATGATTCTAAGTGATCGAAGTACCAAACAATTCGATTATTTATCATGCGTTCCATGGTCTTGCAACACAGCTAGTTAATGAAATCGGACGATAACTGGATGGATCCGTATGATCACGTCCAGGTTTAGGTACTGGTACTACTATAGCATCACGCCTTGAAGAAGGCGTAATCAACTGATCTCCATGTTTAAGATGATGGACACTAGATTTAGTACCATTATCTTTACTTTTCTGGACCTTGTTCCATACCTTGTACATGGGTGTCCGAGAATTTATTTTAGATGCATAATTTTGCCAAGATTGGCGTTTGTTCTGTTTAAAAGTACGCCGCGCTTCAGCATTTAAAATTTCAATTTTATTTAAATTATGCACCATAGGATGGCGACGGAAAGAGTGTTCTGCTTTTTTCCTTGCCTTCCTAGCTTGTTTGCATTCATCACTGAACCGTGGTTTTCGAATATGTGGAACTGCAGAGGACTTTGGTATACACTCATCAGCTATGGAATTCAGTTCCTCAGAAAAACATTTAATAGCATCAGGAACGTCAACAAAACGTCCGGGTTCACGTTTTTCAGCACACAGTGTTTCATATAAAGCCCGGTTAGCATTATTAAAATTCCGCTTTGGTGATGGAGGAACATCAGATGGAGTTAAAGCTTTTAATATAGTAGGAAAATGGTCAGTTCCAAGGAGGTCATCGTGTACTGACCATTCGAGTGAGTGAGTGAGTTAATATTTTACGTCACATCGGCAATATCTCAGCCATATCGTGACGAGAACAACTAATATCAAAATCAATTATATGTCTACTATAAAACCTGTCAACGACGGACAGTAAAACAACTAGAATATCACAAATGGAAATAAAACTAGCATGGAAAGTTAAAAATAACATCACCATTTGGACAATACACTATAAAATCAGGCTATAGATCGCCAACAACTGAAGGTAGATCACCATACTAGGACCATGGGGACTTACAGTACCTTTGCTACCTACATGGACCCTAGTTGGATTTACACCATCCCTTCAGCCGCTGGCGAGTGTACAATATGCTAGCCACAATTAAAACAACAGGAATACTACGATTAAAAACAGTGGTAGACTTAAATTTACTATCAATGTTTTTGGACTTACGTACCCTCTCAGGAGGACAATAATTTTACAAAACTTCAACCCCCTTTGAGGGTACAGCCACTAACAATTCTAGTTACGAATTCAAACTACCAACTATTAAAATATATCTTTTTACAGAAACATATTACTCAAAATTCAGTCAAAAAATCAATTTCTTTTAAAAAACCAAGAATTAAATGATAACTAACGCTGCTAAAAAGATCCTTCATTGTTTTAACTGAAAAATACATATCCCTTGTGATGGAGAATTCAACACAGTCAAGCAGAATATGCTTGACTGTAACTCTCTCATCACAAGGGATACAGAAAGGAGGATCCTCACCTTTTAACAGGTACGCATGAGTATATCGAGTGTGTCCAATACGACATCGTCGTAGAATAACCTCTTCAATTCTGGACTGACAACCCAAGTAGGTATAACCAATGTAAGGTTTTATCTCATGTAATTTATTCATACCCACTTGGGTGTCCCACTTCTTCTGCATCAGGTCACGGATATAACATCTAATGGTGGCTTTGTAATCACTGTAAGGAATGAGCAGTGGTGTCACAGATTTGTTGAGTGCTGCTTTAGCAGCAAGGTCAGCCAATGTGTTACCAGAGATCCCTACATGGCTAGGTAACCAGCAGAAGACGATGTCGTATTGGCCAGTAGCAAGATCATTATACAGTTCAATAATTTCTATTAAAAGTGGATGTTTACAAGAAATATGTTTAATAGCCTGAAGGCAAGAAAGAGAGTCGGAATAAATTATATGTTGTTTACGTTTAGGGTGTCTTTGAATATATTTAAGGGCTGTTAATATGGCGTTAGCCTCTGCGGTAAAAATAGAACTATTATCGGGTAATCTAGAAGATATTGTTCTGGATCCAATGACAGTGGCACAAGCTACTGGACCCATCTGTAAATAAGGATTTATAATTGCTATATTTATGTTTCAATTGATTATATTCTTGTTTATACTGTAATTCATTAGTTTCTGATTTTTTAAACCTCGTCAATGTTAGGTCCACTGCTGGCCTAACCAACTGCCAAGGAGGAGAAGAAAGAAGACGGGAAGGAGCTTTATTTTCCAGCTCAATGCCGGCAGCAGCAAGAAATGGTTTAATTCTTAAACCAAGAGGCGGAACAAGCGAAGATTTCATATTGTATAAGTCCTCACACAGAGGACTGAAAACACAGTTATATGCAGGGTTTGACTCACTGGAATATAATTTTGTTACATATTGTAAAGCTAATTTGATACGTCGCTGCTCAAGAGATGGCTCATCGGCCTCAACGTACATGCTGTCAACAGGTGAAGTTCGAAAGGAGCCAAGACAAAGTCTTAGACCTTGATGGTGAACAGAATCTAAAAGTTTCAGGTTGCTTTTACAGGCTCCACCGTATACAATGGAGCCATAATCAAGTTTTGACCGGATCAGTGATCGATAAAGTTGCAGGAGGGTAGCTTGGTCCCCTCCCCATTTAGAATTTGAAACGACTTTCAACAAGTCAAGTGCCTTCAGGCATTTAGTTTTGAGGGATTTGATATGTGGTAGAAACGTTAAATGCGAGTCAAAAATTAATCCCAAGAACTTGGCCTCCTTTACAACTTTGATGGGAGTGCCATCTAGAGATAGTTCAGGGTCCTTATGTGGCTTATATGTTCTGCAAAAATGTATACAATTAGTTTTGGACTTCGAAAATTTGAAGCCGTTTTCAAGACACCATTTATTTATTCTGTTTAAACACAACTGCAGTTGCCGTTCAATAGCATGCATATTTTTACCTCGGCAAGAAATATTAAAATCATCCACGAAAAGCGATCCATCAATTGAATCGTTTAAAACTTTTGATAAACTGTTGATCTTGATGCTAAAAAGAGTGACAGACAAAATACTGCCTTGTGGAACACCCTGATCCTGATTGTAATGATCAGACAGGGTAGAACCCACACGGACCTGGAATTGTCTGTCGTTTAAAAAGTTGGCAATAAATTGAGGCAAACGACCTCGCAAACCAAAGTCATGTAAATCCCTCAAAATACCATGTTTCCAGGTTGTGTCATATGCTTTTTCAAGATCAAAAACGATAGACACAGCATGTTGTTTATTAATTAGTGCGTTTTTAACAAATGCCTCCAGTCGCACTAAGTGATGGACAGTACTTCTGTTTTTACGGAAACCACACTGTATATCTGTGATAAGATTATTTGTTTCCAAGTACCAAACAAGTCGATTATTTATCATGCGTTCCATGGTCTTGCAAACACAGCTAGTTAGTGAAATAGGTCGATAATTGGACGGATCCGTATGATCACGTCCAGGTTTAGGTATTGGTACTACTATGGCGTCACGCCATGACGGAGGAAAGTTACCCGATGTCCAAATATCATCAAAAATATTGAGAAGCGTTTCTAGGCAGGATTCTGGTAAGTGCTTCAGGAGTTGATAATGTATGTTATCAGCTCCTGTAGCAGTGTCATGAGCTTGATCAAGAGCAGTATGGAGTTCATGAATAGAAAACGTTTCATTATAATCTTCCCCATTATCAGAATTGAAATTAATAGTTTTCTTTTCTTGTTGTTTTTGATACTGCTGAAATTTAGGTACATAATTTGAAGAGGAAGAGTGTTTAGCAAGGGTTTCACCCAGTTTATTAGCAATATCTGATTTATCAGTAAGCAATTGATCTCCATGTTTAAGATGATGGACAGTAGATTTAGTACCTTTACCTTTGATTTTGTGGACCATGTTCCATACCTTGGACATTGGTGTCCGAGAATTTATTTTGGATACATAATTTTGCCAAGATTGGCGTTTGTTCTGTTTAAAAGTACGCCGTGCTTTAGCATTTAAAATCTTAAATTTATTGAAATTATGCACCATAGGATGGCGACGGAAATAATGTTCTGCTTTTTTCCTTGCCTTCCTAGCTTGTTTGCACTCATCGTTGAACCATGGTTTTCTTATGTGTGGAACTGTAGAGGACTTTGGTATACACTCATCAGCTATGGAATTCAGTTCATCAGAAAAAGATTTGATAGCATCAGGAACGTCAATAAAACGTTCGGGTTTAAGTTTTTCAGCACACAGTGTTTCATATAAAGCCCAGTTAGCCTTTTTAAAATTCCGCCTTGATGATGGAGGAACATCAGATGGAGTTACAGCTTTTAATATAGTAGGAAAATGGTCACTTCCACAGAGGTCATCGTGGACTGACCATTCGAATTCATTTAATAGTTCAGAATTTGTCAATGACAAGTCGAGAGCAGAATAGGTCCCTGTACCAGGGTGTAAATATGTGTTGGAACCATCATTATAAATACATAAGTCATTGTCAGAACAAAAGTCCTCCAACAATTTCCCTTTAGTGTTTATTTTTACACTACCCCAGAGTGGGTTGTGCCCATTTAAATCTCCCATTATAATACAGGGTTTTGGGAGTTGGTCATAGAGAGCTTGCAGATCAGTTTTGGCAAACGTCGAAGACGGCGAAATATAGAGCGAGCATAGTGTAAACGCTACATGTAAAGTAATTCTCACTGCAACAGCCTGCATATTAGTATTTAGTGAAACAGGGCTTTGAATAACGTTTTGTCTGACTAGAACGGATGACCCACCAGTGGCTCTATCACCCGGAGGTGAAAAACAATGATATGCATTAAAATGACGAAGGTCAAATGTATCTGTTTGTTTTAAATATGTCTCTTGGAGACATATCGCTGAAGGTGTAAAATCCTGGACTAATAGCTGTAATTCATGTAAATTAGTCCTCAGTCCTCTACAGTTCCACTGTACAATATTATTGGAATAAACTATCTTTTGGGGGGATTTATTGGGGATCTACCCCGCACTCTTTTGGAGGGCGACAAGCTATGTGCCCTGGGATGGATGTGATCCGATACATCCATTTCTTCAAGTGATCCAAACTTGTTAAACAATTTGATTTTATTATCTGACCCCTTTGGTGCTCGATTTGATTTCGAAGTTTCTGGCCTTGTCTTGAATTTCGATTTTACAGTTTGTTTATCATGTCTATCAGACTGTGAAGGAGTTGTAGTCGAAGGAGTTATAGTCTTTTGCGTAGACTGAGCTGTATCTGTCTGAGTAGACTGTTCTGAGATAGACTGTGGAAGATCTGGTGAGATAGACTCAGGAATATCTGAATGTACCCATGTGAGGTCAGTCTGACATGAGCTTGACGAAGTTAGTACTGGCGTAATTGTTCCTTTTGATAAGGTTTCAGATGTTTTTGTGATAGAGGCGTACGTTTCAGTGTGCTCAGTAGATTGTACAATCTTTCTTGCTTCAGCAAAACTGACGTTCCTGGAGAATTTGACTTTATTAATTTCCATTTGCTTTTTCCAGATGGGACATTCTTTCGAAAAGGATGAATGATTTCCTGAACAGTTTGCACATTTTTTCTGAATACTGTTACAATCTTCGGTTACATGTGTATTCTCAGCACAGTGAGCACATGTAACAGACAATGTGCAAGTATTAACACCATGTCCGTACTTTTGACACTTAAAGCAGCGCAGGGGATTTGGAATATATATGTCAACATTGAGATTGCAGTAACCTGCTTTGATTGACTTTGGAGGTGTTGGAGCTGAAAATGAAAACAAATATGTATTGGTTTGGACAGTCTCATTATTTCTCCGTGTTGTGAAACGTTTGACGAAAGATACTCCTTGATCTTTCATCTCGGACATTATATCGAGCTCAGTCATGTCTGCTAGAAGACGCTCACGGTCTCGAACTATACCTTTGCTTGTATTCAGTGTTCTGTGGGCAGATACTAATACAGGGACTCCGACAAACATATCAGTTGATAACAGGTTGGTAGCTTGTTGTTTTCTGCTACATTCAATCAGCAGTGAACCTGATCGCAAACGTTTGATATCTTTCACCTCACCTGCAATGCCAGAGATGCCTTTTGAAATTGCAAAGGGATTTAATTTCAAAGGAGTCTTGTCAAGTGTTTCAATAATCAAAAAACGCGGCCAGTGATCAATTTGTACAGAGGGTCGATGCTGATCGTCATTTTCCAATTGACGTTTGGTTTTTTTGTTAGGGGTTTGGTAATCCATGATTACTGGTATATTGGTTCGTCATCCGAGCTCCCCACCCACCACGGAGTATCACAAGGACAATGCTAAAGCAAGAGGGCCTCCAGCTTGCAGCACCAAGGATACTCGAATGATATACTCCAGCAGAAGAATCAAAAGATTAATAATTCCATCAGATAGGCCCATGAGCCACCGCCTTCTGGCATAGGACTCTAGGCAAAGTTCAGAACAACATATTTCAAATTACAAATATTTTACACAATAAAGCCAAGACCAAAGTACACCAATTCCAAATGATATTTGTGCAATGATAAATACAAGTATAATCCATGCACAGGGCTTGGCATGACCAGCCGATTGGTCGAACCGGGCCCATTCGACCACCCGTCTAGGCGAAGTCAGGGCCAAAGTGGTGTATTGAGCAACAGGAACAGGGTTGCAAGCTCCTATTGCCCTCAACCACCAGGATCCCTTCCTCCGCCGACACAGGGCCGCAACCCACGGCAAACGGGTTGGTGGACCAAATATCCCCCCGGGTCCACTACGGGGGTGTCGGCGAGCTCTTGGCGTTACCCAGCACCCACCACGAGGAGGTGGCTCGCCACGGGTGCCTGGCCATTCGAATTCATTTAGTAGTTCTGAATTTGTGAGTGACAAGTCAAGAGCAGAATAGGTTCCTGTACCAGGGTGTAAATATGTGTTGTAGCCATCATTATGAATACATAAGTCATTGTCAGAACAAAAATCTTCCAACGATTTACCTTTAGTGTTTGTAGTTACACTACCCCAGAGTGCGTTGTGCCCATTTAAATCTCCCATTATAATAGAGGGCTTCGTTAGTTGGTCATATAGAGCTTGAAGATCAGTTTGGGCAAAAGTCGAAGACGGCGAAATATAGAGAGATCATAGCGTAAACGCTACATGTAAAGTAATTCTCACAGTTCCACTGTACAATATGATTGGAATAAACTATCTTTTGGGGGGGATCTACCCCGCACTCTTTTGGAGGGCGACAAGCTATGTGCCCTAGAATGGACGTTTTCAGATACGTCCATGTCTTCAAGAGACCCATATTTATTGAGCAACTGAATTTTATTTTGTGACCCTATAGGAGCTCTGCCACTTGGTTGTTTTGAAACATCAGGCTTAGGCTTAGATTTACTTTTAGCAGTTTGTTGTCTATCAGCTGTCGATTGAGACTCAGTGCGTGACTGCGAAGATGATTTATGATCAGAAGAAGACTTTGATGTTCCAGGAAGTGTTTCCTCAGTCTGTGGTGACATAGCTGGGTATAGAAGTTGTGGAGAGTCGCTGTTGACCCAAGTCAAGGTAGTTTGGCAGCTTGTAGATGATTTTGTTATTTTAGACCTGCGCACAGATGATGCGTTTGCTACGGTAGCAAAACTTTCTGTAAGGTCAGATCTCTTCACCAGTTTTGTTTGCTTCAGAAAAGAGATGTTTTGGGTATACTTTATTCTGTTTATTTCCATTTGCTCTATCCAGATTGGACACTGTTTCGAAGAAGAAGAATGGTCGCCTGAGCAGTTGGTGCATTTTTAAAATCACTGTCACAATCTTCTGTTGTGTGTGTCTTCTCACCAAAGTGAGCACACACAACAGACAATGTGCAGGTATTTTACACCCGAACGTAAGCGTCTACTGTTCTTAACATCTCCTGCAATACCTTGAATACCCTTCGATACTGCGAAAGGGTTCAGCTTTAATGGTGTCTTGTCCGGGGTAGAATAGGCTTTCAGCAACCCATGCTTGCCATATAAGGCAACTATGCTTGTCGTAAGAGGCGACTAATGGGATCGGGTGGTCAGACTCGCTGACTTGGTTGACAGATGTCATCGGTTCCCAGTTGTGCAAATCGATGCTCATCGGGCCAATTCAACCACCCGTCCAGGTGAAGTAAGGGCCAAAGTGGTGTGTTGGGCAAATGGAACGCAGTTAAAAGCCCAAATGCCCTGAGGCACCTGGATCCCGTCCTTTACCGACACGGGGCGCAACCCACGGCAAACAGGTTGCCCAATTTAGTCGCCTCTTACGACAAGCAATGGGGTGCTGTGGACACATTCTGTCCAGGATCCACACGGGAGAAGAGCACTTAGCGTTACCCAGCACCCACCACGAGGAGGTGGCTCTTCGTGGGTGCCCATTTAGCTGAGAAATTTCTCAGAATTAGGTGAATTTGATGAGAAGTCTTGAGAGGAACGGAATGTGACAACACTGCCAAGTTTGGGGGGTCATGTCAACGGTGTTCAGGCCATTCAGGCGTTCTATGTACACTTCAAGTCCCACTGCGTCAACCTAGCGGTTGTGCACAGTTGATCCTTTAAGTTAAAATCATCATGTCCACAGTTCGAATTACAGTTCAAAGCAGCGTTTCCAATGTTTCGGGAGTGAGCTTGAGTCCAATCAACAAGTCAGAGAATCAATGATCAGGAAGAAGATCACAGAAATATGTGAAACAGAATGGTCAAGCAGTAAAGATACGACCTATGCATGCACCCAATACAGGAACGAGAGAGTACACATACACTCCATGCGTTAATACACGATTTAAGCATGCACGTAGTCCACAAACATAGTTCCTACAGAAACACCCAATGCAAGAATATACAATGGAAGCTGTCTACACAGGCACTCATTGCGGCTTATACATGCACCACATTACGGGAGAACATTCCTCTAATGCACCGAAACAATTCTAGACGGACGTAGTACACACTCAAAAGAATAAAGGAAATCGACTGACCCCAGAAAAGATGCAAATTTGATATTCAATACACGATTACTTATTGTAGTGTCGTGAGACGGTAAATGCAAATTTTTATTTCGAAACATGTGAAATCGACTGACCTCAGAAAAGATGCAAATTTGATATTCAATACACGATGACTTATTGTAGTGTCGTGAGACAGTAAATGTTAAATGTTATTTCGAAACACGTGACATTCATATTCTTTCCTCAGCAGATGATAACCGACTGATAAAACAGATCCCTATAGAGTTAACTTATACTCCAATTAAACATTCAGGGCTTACAGTTCATGTTTTAGCTTTCAAGTTAGTTGTGTTTGTGCAAGATAGGTGGAAGAATGTTGTTTTTCCGACTACCTCTGTTTTATACACCCTTGCTTCTTATCTGCCAAATGGGTATGAGCAAGGAAATGGGGCGTGCCTTGCTGCAGTGTGCTGCACATTGCAGTCTCCATAATCAATGTACAGTCACAACATGTTGTGATAAAAAAGCTTGTGAAGACAGACAGACAGACGCTTGTTTTGCTCTAAGAATTGTAAGTATAACATCACACCTGTTAAAGGACCACTAAACTCAATTTTTTGGTACTCTTTTTATCACTGCACATGAAAGACTTTTGTTTGGTGATAATCGAAACACCATTTTTTTCTAAAAAAAACCCTGTGGTAAATTAATACCAAGCGCTTAAAAGTTGCTAAAAAGCCGTCTGCTTCTCTCTCGTCCGCAAACGAAACCGCAGACAAGTTACGTGACTCTGTCGCCAGAGCACTACGGTGACGTCATAGAAGGAACGGTTTCCAGTTAAATGTATAGAAAATGTGTAGGAAGCTCGTAATTTTGCTGATTTCTCGACGTCACCAAAGACATGCCGAATTGTTCTTTTGCCGTCAGTTGTTCCTTGGCGTCGAGTGATGTTGTCACTATGCACAGATTTCCACCAGACTCCGTAGTTTGTGCTTAAATTGGTTGCTAGTGTGTGCGAAGTGAACTTTGTGGAAGCCTGTGGTATATACTAAATCAGATGGTTCGACCCCTACCACGCTTCCAGGATAGAAAATGGAGTTTAAGTTTCATCGAATTTATAAAATTAAGACCGCTTACTACACATTGCTGACCAAAAGGATTTTGCATGAATATAACGCTTTCTTCCTCGGAAACAAGGTTGTGGTCGAAGTTTATAAAATTAAGACTGCTTACTACACATTGCTGACCAAAAGGATTTTGCATGGATATAACGCTTTCTTCCTCGGAAACGAGGTTGTGCTCGAAGTGACAATATTATCGTAAGTAATATTATAATGACCCCTTATATTGACCGATTCCAAGAGTGAAATTGTTATGTTATAAGCAATGTCATGTAAAATCCTAATGTCCATCAATAAAATACATGTTTTACTACCAGTAGAAACTAATTTTGATTTTGTAAGTCGGTGAAAACAAACTTAAATAGCATTCATTCTCAGACAGGGCGCCGCCATATTTGGGCCAAAGTCCGTTAGAATTATTGAGATTATGATTTGTTCTCATCAAGTTAGAAAATCAAAACAACTTGTTACTGGTAGTTAAACATGCATTTGAATCATGGCCAAAAGGATTTTGCCAAAAGACTTTTAACATAAGGACTTCTTCCAAGGAAGCAAGGTAGGGGTCGAAGTGACATTATATTGCAAGCAATGTTATATTGACCTCCACCTCACTTCCACGAGTGAAATTGTTGTCCATCAGTGAAATAAATACATATTTTACTACCAGTAGAAAGTAATTGTCCTTTTGTAAGTCGGTGAAAACAAACTTAAATAGCATTCTTCCCAAGACACGGCGCCGCCATTTTTGGAAAATCGTCAAGTCAAATCCATTTGAATTAATGAGATTATGTATGGTTTGTTCTCATCACGTTAGAAAATCAAAACTACATAAATATGTATTTGAATCATTACCAAAAGGAGTTTGAATGACACAACCTGTAACATAACCTAAGCGAGGTCGGGGTTGCAGTGAAAATACTGCGCGATAAATTTCTTCACTTGCTAAATATACTTGGTTTGTAACGTTCACTCACCAGTATGTAGACACTTGTCAGTGTACGTCTTTATACTTGGTCTCATAATCCTAATTACTTTATAATCATACTTGTATGCATTTTGAAACTTAATGAAAAGAAGCGATCTGCAAATGTATAACAGGAATGTAATATGTAGAGATTTCATAGTTTTCCCATATGAATCATAATTCGCACGCACGCCCTAGTGTATGTCGTCTGCATCATTACACTTAACGACGAAAACAATGATTCTGTTGAAAGCTACGACAACTTATTAAAAACGAAAAATGCAAGTATTAAAATTAAAGTTATAGGAGCAATGTCAGACTATTACCTTCTTCGAGGAATGTAGCCATCAATATCCACAAAAACAAGTGACATATAATTCATCTGCAGATTTCCCAAATGATGTGTCTTTTAACAGTCTAATATACGAAAAAGTGATGTATCGTTTCAGGTTTTTCACATGGCTGTATAGTTTCATTGGTTACCCAAGATAACACAGCTGGCAAATAATTGCATAATGTGCGTCATTCTTTTTAAAAAGTTATTTAGTCAGCCAGTAATGAGCAATCAATGTATTGGCGGTTAATCCTTTGAAAGAAGGGTGTTGTTGTAAATAGGCACAGACACGACAGAGCGTATTCAATATAGATTAGTAAATGTACATACATAAACTCTACCTTTTGACAAATCCCCCATTTAAATCCCCATATAACTAATTAATCAATCAGCGTGTTATCAGTTAATCCTTTGATCGATCCAGACAAAAGAATGCCAAACGGGAGCCTTTATCGGGTAATCTAAGTGGCGTTACCACTAGTTATACGTGTTATAAATTCATTAACTGAGCATCAAGTGAATGATGACAAATAACGTGTAGGTTTATACCACCTAACGCGGATTGCAACCTAGCGACACCAAGTGATTTTGACAGAATCGTCTATGAAAACCAGGGTTGCAACTCGAAAACTAGGCAAAGCAGGAGACAAAACTAAATGATAGTTGATTGTGAGAACATATAGCTTTCATTTTCCTCAACAGCTTTCGCGATTTCAGGTTTGTACAAACCTGTAAACGAAATAGTTTAACCCCCGAAATGTAGATACTGCACAGACCCTCATTTCTATACCCACTATTACGTCACGGAGACACGCTGCTCTGATTGGTTGAAATTTCGCTTGCGGCTGTGAATTATGCACTGTTGACAAAAAGGTCGATTTAAGGTAATTAAAGATCGAAATGAGCAGTTTTAATGACCGGGTGTCATATACAACGATGTCACCAAGTGATTTTGCATTTGTACCCTATTAGAGTATATGTGATCTTTAAATGATTGATTGTGGCTTACCTCCAATGTAGACAATACCCTCGGCTATGTGATGCTAACCTATAGATTAATAGCTGAACTGACGCTTCACTGACCAACACAGAGTTAGCTAGAGTACGGCGATATGCCTGAACCAGGTTACCGGGATGACCACATGATACCGTCCCTTACAACGGGCATGTACTGCTGAGGACCAGTTTTTAACAGACCTTTCGGGGACTCTTTGTCAACAGGAATCAGCATGCCAGAACTATATTAACATGTCCTAAAAACCGGAGTATTTGACTTATCTGGCATTCTTGGGTACGGAAATGATTTTGTAGCACAACAAATAACCCGTTGAAAATTGTAAAGTCCATGTAAGGAATCGAACCTGAATCTTCTGCGTGACTGTTGAACGCTTTAACCACAACGCTACCCCTCCGCTCCAACAGGGAGTTTCCAGGTTAGGCTCAGACATCCAAATTAAATTTAAACCAACTACTATCATTACTCATAATACATATGTTATTTTAAGTTATAACTAGATTCTTCACAATTATTGCAAATCGTGGAAGGGATGATGTAAATCTAGCTAGGGTCCATACAGGAAGCAAATGTACTGTAAGTCCGCATTATCCCTACTGTGTGGATATACCTTCCTCGTTTGGCAATATGTACCCTATTTGTATAAATGTTTTTGTTTTGTTTTTTGTAATTACAATTATATATATTTGAATCATATTTTTAAATTCATATCAGTCACGTGAACAGTTAATCAAACAATAATAGTGCCACAAAAGCAATACAAGACAGAGAGCCGTGCTCTGGTATCTAGTTCTAGACAGTGAGAAGGATACATTTATGTACAAGCATGCAGAGAAATAATTCTATAGCTAGGTCTGAACTGATGGAGGTAGTGGACCTATTGCTTTTAAGGGACCCAAGGAGCGAGATTGATGAAGGCGTTTTACTCGGTGATAGCCAACTCCTTTAAAACAAGGTTGTTTCGATTTCTTTTCAATTTCCCATTTTCCTATATACTCAGTCTCTGATACGGATTTTATTCAAAGTATTGACTCTGATCACTCAAATATATATTTTAAATCAATTCATCCCAAATGGAAAGGGCCAAAGGATTTTGGAATTTTGATAATTGATTACTGAATGACGCACAGCATATTAGAATGGTTAAGATACAGTAAAGTCTACCCTACATAAATATGAGATCTCTTGGTAGAGGAAGGCTTGAAGTATGAACTAAACGTTCATTTACTGTAAGAAATGTTGCTGCTTGAGTGAGTATACTTTAACCCCGCATTGAGCAATATTCCAGCTATATGGTGTTTATCTGTAAAAACTTCGAGTCTTGGCCAGATAATCCAGTGATTAACAGCATAAGCATCAATCTGCGAAATTGGGAACCGATAACATGTGTCAACTACCAGGTCCCGTTAGTTGCCTCTTACGACGAGCATAGTCGCCTTTTGGCGCAAATATGGGTTGCCGAAGGTCTATTCTACCATGGATCTTCATGCTGCTTGAAATTTGAGGTATGATTATATTATTCATCATAAAGAAGAAAAGGAGAAAAAGACAAGAGATAGAACTGAGGGTAAATCACTTAAGTGTGAACTTAAATTAGATACAGATGAAAATATGACTGGAAAGGGAGACTAATCTCAATGCGATAAACGGAATACTAAATAGAAACTGGAGGAAACAAACCTGTTTTATAAAAAATACATATCAGTTTAGATTAATCTGTTTTCCTATACAGACGTTCTATGATTATCTCCTAAGGAAGAAGAGGAATGAATGTCATCATTGCAAAATATGAAAAATTTAAAATCGCATGAGCCTGATGGTTTTACAAATCAAATTTAAACAATCTTTGGGAATGGTTTTAATATATAATATATATTTGATCAGCTCCATTAACTATGCATATGACGATGGATCCTCTTCTGGAACCCTAAAACAAGGAGCAATTATGTGTTTGTCCAAAGTCGAAATGCTTCGATACTTTCTCAAATCGCGGCGTCCCTTCTGTCTGGAGGAATCATACAAACAAAAATTTATCTTGATGAATTGGCACGTATTTTTTTATTCTTTCAGTTGGTATGCATGGTATAAATATGTTCATACTTTACTTAGAAGTCTTTTCATTAGTAGTATTTTATAGGGATTTTAATTTATCATAATCAGGGTTTTGACAATATATAGGCGGTAGATATCTTGCTCTAAGAGCATCATAAAGATCACAAACAAATAAAAAGTGATACTCATCTTCCGCTCCTAGACTGAATAATGAACAGTTGCGTTCCGTTACACAATTAACACAATTTCTCATTTTAAAATGAAAATATTACACCCAAATATTTATAAGTATTAACTGTTGTTGTTGGCTCATCATTCAAAGAACATTTTTTCGTTTCTCGCCTGGCGACCTCCCCTCCTGTAAAAAACAATATTAATCTTATCTAAATTAATTTTTAAGCCCGCGTGTTCAGAGAAATCGTGCAAAATATTAAGTTGGTTTTCTACAACAGGAATTGTGTCAGACACAAGAACAACGTCATCTGCAAACATGAGTAATAAAATTTCTAATAGGTTGGAGAATAACTGTATACTATATTTACCATCTTTTGATAATTCATCTGATAAATGAATAGAGAGAACAATAGTGGGCTGAGAACACACCCCTGCTTTAAACCGACCGGACAGTGAAAGTAGTCAGTAAATCCATTATCACTTCTAACGCAAGCTTTTACAGAGCTAAAATGCTCATAATAGCAGTTAACATTTCCCCGTATAAGCCCGATTTAAATAGACAGTGCCATAGCTTGGAATGGTCAACCGAATCAAAGGCTTTTCTGAAATCAATAAAAGCAACTTTTTTCGTTTCTGCAGGAGGCATTTTTCAATGATACCATGTAAAGCAAATAGGGAAGTAAAGTGGAATATCCTTATCTAAAACCAGCCTGTGTCTCATGTATTTTATTCCATATATTTGCCCATTTTGTGATGTGAACATGTAAAATGGAAGTATATAGCTTGCTTAAAATGCACATTGAGGAGATTCATCTGTAATCATCTGGATTTGTCCGATCACCCTTTTTATGTTGGGGGATGACTATTGCCTTTGTCCAAGTAACGAGAAAAGTGGCCATGTCAAATACATTGTTAAAGATGTTTTTTTTTTCAAAAATGGCATGATAATATGTTCAGAAGACTTCAAAACGTACACAATAATCCCATCAATTCTGGCTGACTTCCCAGTTTTCAAATGGCTAAGACACGAACTTATCTCATCTGCAGTAATTGGTGATTCAAAATTGCAATTATCAATCTCATTTAAAGGCTTGTGGCCATCTAAGTTATAATCATTCTCTGTTGTGTCATCAACATGTTTGAATGTGCTATTTAAACCTTTAAATGGTCGTATAATGTCCACAGCACAACATGCGTTTCCAGCGTGATTCAAGCGCCTTAACTCTCTCCAAAAGATAGAACTATTATGGAGAGATGATTTTAACATATCGCAATTCTTTTTTTTTTTTTTTTTTTTTTTAGAATGTATGTTTAGCTTTCCTGCATTCATATTCATTTTTACATTTATTTCTTAATTCGCAGTGTGTCTACTTAAAACTGATTTAGTATTTCTGAAGCGCCTAAGTGCACATCTGGCCTCTCGTTTGGCATATTGGCAACTTCTGGTATATATAAAACCACGCATGTTTGTTTTACTTAGTGTTTTCTTGAATACTTCAGCTGCGTTCAAAACATTTCGGGCAAATAAATCTAATGCCTGGTTGCTATCAGCATTTACTGTCAGCAACAGCATTGGCGATATTAAAATTCAAATGCTGGCAGTGTTTAGCAATTGATTTATGAATGGACATATAAACCCCACCCGATAATCTCCCAACAGTAGCTAGTCTGTGCGTATTAGCCACATAAACATTATAAGTAGGAAGTTGTGGTAAATTTATGATTTTATCGAGGAATGTTTCTACCAGACATACAATGTCATATTGTTGCAGAAATTGAATAGATTCAGTGTCATCAATTTTGGACATCAATATATCAACATTCCATATCAGAATAGAAAGGTCTTGAGCATGTATTGAAACATTCGTCATCAATAGTCTCGGCGATGGGGAGTCAAGTGACCACGACATCTGTCTAAGGGTTGCGTAGGTGTCACTGGATGTGACTGGAATACTTGGGGTGTCCCTGGGTGTCTTCGATGTAGTTCTTGGGCGTGGGGATCACCTGAACGTGTCACGGCGGGATCGCTTAGTGAATGGTTGGCCATTATAGTAGCCATAAAAACCTTTTTGTAGATAAGCCAGTGTCTCTCGTTGTTTATTCGTCACGTCATTAGCAACACCGATCTTAGAGTTTCAATTCTGTCGTCAGTTAACGTAAATTTCGCTATGAGGGGTCGTGGCCTTGTTTGGTGCTTGTCGCTCTTACCAAAACGATGCGCACGTGTAATGTTACTGTGTTGCCAACCCTTAGTGTTGACGTGCGTGTTTAACAGTTCTACAATGTGTTGCTTTCCAAGCCTCAAACGTTTCGTTTTCGCGTTCAGGACAACCATAGAACACGACATTGTCCCTGAGACTAAAGCCTTCTAGTCTATCAAGCTCAGTGTCCTGAGAATCTAATCTCTCCTCTATGTCCTGAAGTCTGCAATGTAGAGCATCTACATCACTACACATCGCGCTTTGCTCACACGAAACGTTATCTATGTCCTTACGTAGATCCGACACAGCCTTTTCTAACGAGGTTCTTGAGAGGCATTTAGTATTTGGTATTCAAATATACGACAAAATGTTATGGATGTCAACTTCTTCTTCATTGTTTTCACAACGTTTCTGGGCTATTCCTTGCCCCTTCGTCAGGTGAGTATCCACCTGACGAAGGGGCAAGGAATAGCCCAGAAACGTTGTATCCACCTGACGAAGGGGCAAGGAATAGCCCAGAAACGTTGTGAAAACAATAAAGAAGAAGTTGACATCCATAACGTTGAACACTTGTCTGAGAGATTGCTTAGTGTACTCTTAATCGTCGTCAGTTCTGTTTGCATGTATAGTCTGAATTCTCTAATTTCGGCTACAAGATCGTTTTTCATTAAGGTTATATCTCTCCTGGTAACTGTCTGCCCTGGGTTGGTTTCCACGTCGTTGGCTAAAAGTATCTGGAGCCTAACCATACTTGCTGCTGTGATAGAACTGCGAGACGACAGTTCACTACAAACATGATACGCTTCGCTCCTTCTGGTGACGTGGTCTGTGACATCACGTGTGCGAACACAGTTGTGTTCAAATGAGTGTGACTCAGTTAGCTTAAATTCATTGCTAATGTGATGATCTATGCATCTCAGTGCCATGGTGGATAACATTAAGTGTGCAGTTAACAATATGATGCATACAGAGATCCGGAGCGGCATATCGGACGCAGGTGTAAACGGTGTATGTTCCGAGTCAATGGCGTCATGTCTCACCTGCCTCGTCCCAGGAGGGTGGGCGAAGTGTCCGATCCTAGCTCTGTAGGTCTGTAGATCGATCATAACTTCTCTCAGGACACTCACTAGGTACTAGGCTTTTTTTTTTCTTTTTTTTTCTGTTTTGATTTTGCAATTTCTAGAAATTATTTGCTCTGTAGTGAACAGCGAGTCTATTCACAAGGGGAGGTAATTCGTCATCTGTTAAATTGTTAAATACCTCATGTAAAGTTAATGATAATTAGTATTTATATCAAGACTTCCACTCGTCATTACTGAGGTAACTTGAAAAAAAACTATAGCATGAGAGATAACACTGAAACGTTCTAGGTCCCTTGATTGCTGTCATTAATGTGTTTTGAGAAGGCTTTTCACTTTGACTTTATAGTTGTGAGATTTTCTTGTTATGAATGCAGATACTTTCTCTAATTTTAGACCGAAAATGGATTATAATTCCTCTTCAAGATATAGAAGTATGTGTCAAGTATTTGTCAAGATCACGAGAGGATACAGACAAGGGACCCGGTCTATTCAGTCTATGTGTAGAAATGCTGACAATTATGATAGGAAAAAGTGAGAGGATATAGATTAAGGATATAAGAGGGGTCTTAAGATGGGAAATATTGAAACCATTTAAAGTCAGTGTGTAGATGATATTTCATTAACATTAGATACTGAGATAGGTTTGTATGCAGTGTTTATTGCCTTAAGGGCTCTATAGTTAATACTGAAAAGACTACACTTATATCAATATATCACACTGGGCTTTGCAAGGTGCAAAACAGGACACAATCGCAATTTGACTTGTAGGTATCAAATGACTTTCAGTAACAGTCTTGTTTGCATAGAGGGGGCATCTGTACAAATAGTGTGCATCGCCACACAGAACACACGGTATGTTCGCTTGTTAGAAACGCCTGCTTCGCCTTGGTTTGAGTTAGTTTACCTGTCTGTGCTTGAGTGTCCCTACCTAACTGTTTTGGTGATGTTTGTCGATTTCCTGCTGCATACAGTGTGATCTTCCTTCCTTCCACTTGTTTTCTCCTGCTGAGAACGTGAAAGGCCAGAATGGTTATTCCTATTGCAATTATTACTATTGTTATAGTGTCTACTTCAGGACAGCCATGTCCAAATATCTCTACAGACCAAAAACTATGTAGCCAGGCTATATGATATTTAGTTATTATTATTATTCTGCAATCTTGATCTTTATCACTACCGCAGAGTACATTGTTTCGCCAGCTACCTTGTTCCTCTTTGTCACGTCCATTAATTACTGTATATGACATTTATGGCCTTTATTGGTCATCCCCCTTGGCTGTGTCTGTCATCACATCAGCTATAGAAGGAAGTGCTATTAGTTTCTCTATCTGTCCATTGTTGAATCTTTGCCTGTCTATTGTTGTTAAGAACTATATATATGCATGCTCACATCTATACTGGAGGTGAGATGTGAGTGTGGAGACCGGCATTCCGATTGTCTTTGTAGGGACGACCGTGAGCAGGATTATGCCGCTCGCAGGAAAGGCCCTGGGGTTGAGCTGGAAGTCCATTCACGTCATTCATGTATACTTGTTTGTCATGTCTTGTGAAAGTCTGAACAACTAAACTATGCCTTCGTCTCACCAACGTATTCATCATTTGTCTTCGTCAAAGTATTGCATGTATGTAATTCTCCAGTCATCCTATCCATGAGCCAATCCGAAGTCGACGCACCAACTATATATGAACCCGTTGACAACTGGTGTAAGAATCCGGATGGAGTAACGTTTTAGCTTACTCCCGATCTTGAAACCTCTCTATGTGCCTACAATTAAGATCATGTATCAAGGATGATTCCCCAAGTTCTACGTCAAAACGAAGAGATTGCAAGCAAACATGGTCCCTCAACAATGCCATCTTGAATGGAGCATCATACAGCAACCACCTTATGGGCAAGCTACAAGTTAAGGATGGAACAGCAAGATATGACACACCAAGAAAGTAGGTGCGTCTCTCCCACAGAGATATTATCACAGCCATCAACATGGAGATTGTGTATTCATCCAGAAGCCACCTTATGAACATCTTCAACATGGACATTGTGCACAAGACAGATCATTAGGACTTACTTATCTGTGTGTACTTAAATGGACTGAGTGCAGGATATACAATGTGTTATTGTTGATACGTGCAACCAGGTACGTTCGATCATAGACCAGTACATTACTACCTTCTTATGTCTATACCATATTGTATTTCGTGCATGTGAACATTGATTACTTATATAGATACAGAATGAAGTCAGACTAGGAATATTGTTTTCTCCAGATACCCATAACCACATTTTTATCATGTGTCAATAGTAAGGCATTAACAGCAAAGCAATATTCAGCATTTTAGAATTTTTAAGTCAGAGTAGAGTTGTTATTAATACTTCTTTATTGGGCATAGCACCCACAATATATCGGCAAGCTCTGTCAACGACACAGGAATAGCCCCCATTGTAGGAGTATTATTTTTTTTTATTGGGCATAGCACACAGACTATATGGGCAAGCTCCGTCACAGACACGGGAAGAGCACCCATCATACTTAAGAGGGCTACAGAACCCACAAGTACCGTCTGAGTCGTGCGGTATAGCTAGACTCCTGGTTTCAAATTTCTCAATGTGAAATATTTGCTGAAATGTTTAATGCATACTTTTATGACGCTAATTATTGTCATTATTTAGTACTGAGCCTCACCACAAAGCCAGACTCCAGATTTGAATATCCTGCTCAGACTTATTTCTTGAAACTGTCTGAAGTAGCCAATACCTGAATGTGAATTGTACATTGCAATGATCTTTGGATTATTTTTCTGGTGTCAGATTGACAAGATGATCACTCTCTTACCGTTGATGCATAGATATACTTGCTGCACGGGATGTCAATGACGTCAAGAATCACTTCACAGTGATTATGTACTGATTCGCACTGTTGGTATTTACATAGCTTCACTCCTATCAGTTTGGACTCAATTTATTTACGCTTGGGGTCCAAGCTTTACGGAACAGGGGGAAGTAGTTATAGTGTCTACTTCAGGACAGCCATGTCCAAATATCTCTACAGACCAAAAACTATGTAGCCAGGCTATATGATATTTAGTTATTATTATTATTCTGCAATCTTGATCTTTATCACTACCGCAGAATACATTGTTTCGCCAGCTACCTTGTTCCTCTTTGTCACTTCCATTAATTACTGTATATGACATTTATGGCCTTTATTGGTCATCCCCCTTGGCTGTGTCTGTCATCACATCAACTATAGAAGGAAGTGCTATTTGTTTCTCTATCTGTCCATTGTTGAATCTTTGCCTGTCTATTGTTGTTAAGAACTATATATATGCATGCTCACATCTATACTGGAGGTGAGATGTGAGTGTGGAGACCGGCATTCCGATTGTCTTTGTAGGGACGACCGTGAAGGAAGTGCTATTAGTTTCTCTATCTGTCCATTGTTGAATCTTTGCCTGTCTATTGTTTTAATATATGTATACTCACATCTATACTGGACGTGAGATGTGAGTGTGGAGACCGGCATTCTGACAGTCTTTGTAGGGACGACCGCGAGCAAGTCCGCTCACCTCATTTATGTATACTTGTTTGTCATGTCTTGTGAAACCAACTAAAGAAGTTTGAACAAGTAAACCATGCCTTCGTCTTCACCAACGTATTCATTCATCATTTCGTCAAAGTATTGCATGTATGTAATACCGTCGATTACATACTACGCGTCAACACCCATTGACACTATGTCTTTTGCTACCACGAGAGACAGCATAAGGGTTAAAGTCAGCTTCTACACGATCTCGCAGACACTGCTGAAGATCCATCAAAGTCGGTTCCCTTGTTTTCATAACTGATTTCACATATTCATTCCACTGTGTGACCTTGTCTGCTGGCAATCTTCGTGCAGCTTTTAGCAGAACATCACAACTTCCTAAGTCAGACACATACTTGAGTTGCTGTAGAGTTGTAACACAATCTCTGATGCTCACATAAAAATGTGGAAGGGCAGCAGAATCACCAGCTAAAATTACAGTTCCTGTCAACACTTTGTCCAAGAAAGCACGAGCAATTTTCACTCTGTGACCGAAAGCATTCTTCCACTTATGCAACACCAGGGCATAGTTCTTACCACTTTAACCGAGACCCTGCACACGATGAAATGCCTCACCCCTCAAATGTAATAAGTCCACCCTTCCTCGTATGCGCGATGCCAGGTCTGCAATGTACTTGAGAATAGAATTGTTCAACAAATCGAGGCCATACAAGTGCTGCTCCACCAAACAGGCAAATCTACCTGCTCACTTTCAACATGTAACGGTAGATAACGCTCACTTTCAACATGTATAAGAGCTTCTGTCAACTGATCAGAATCAGTTATTCCATGCTGAATAACTACATGTGTCTCTTGTCCTGGACTGAGTTGATCTATTAATGCATCAATGGGCTCACCCTCTTGACAATACTGGTAATGTCTAACATTTGGAGAGCTGTTAACCACTGCTTGTGATTGTATCCCGCTATCTACTGCCTTAGCATTTGCATTTGATGACGTTGGTGGAGCAAATGGCACATGAGCAGAAAAGCTTGGTGCTTGTGGGTTCGGAAAACTTCTTGAGTCTTGCCCTATTGTGGTAGAATGAGATAACATTGCGTGTGAACGACATGGCTTGAAATGTCATGGAGTCGCCCTGTAGTAGATTGAGTATTATTTCTCACAGATGCAACAGGCTGAAAACATGGCATGCGTGATTCTCTTGATTCATTATTGCCATTAATGTCAGTATCCTTGGAAGAACCCATACTAGATCGAGAATGACAACTTGATTCCTTTAGCATATCCTGCAATATCTTGATCTCATGGTAAGCTTTTTCAGTGTCAATGTCTGATTTTCAGTTTAGTAAGCTGGATTTCAAGTTCTACCTCTTCTCGGGTATGTTGTGCTTTGAGTCTCGCCTGTTCTGTTTGTAGTGTGAGTTTCTGTCTTACTTCTGTGGTGATATTGTGTTGTGTTCTCGTCAAACTTGAATGTGTTTTACCATCAACCCTGTTACCTAGTTGACGAGAATGTTCATGCACATCAACTTCATTTCTTGTCACAAGAAAATCATGTTTTGGTTGCTGAGCGTTCTTACTTATGTCTGACTTGTGTGCTTGGGATGATTTTGATGAATAATTCCATTTGAATCGAATTAATGCCAGGGAAAAAACGTTTTGATCGCGAAAGAACGAAACGAATTATTTCAGGAGATGATTTGCAGGAAATACAATGAAGTGTGTTGATGCGTTTGTTTTTGCCATTATCATGAAAGATACCTTTCGAGGTTCAGCGATGAACTGTCCATGTGTTTTTTGCATGTCCGACCAAGTCCGAGAGCCTGACTACCCGATCCCGTTAGTCGCCTCTTACGACAAGCACAGGCGCCTTTTATGGCAAGCATGGGTTGCTGAAGGCCTATTCCACACCGGGACTTTCACGGGTCCTAAATTTCCTACAGAGGTAGACATTAAGTATTAGGACAAGCTTGGCAAAACTGAGTTGGAGGAGCAGATCTGGGATTCAAGAACAACAGTTGTAATGATGTAATTTTGACACTATCAGTTATTTCAACATTTCTTCCATTAGTAACTAATGGAAGAAATGTTGAAATCATCGATAGTGTCAAAATTACATCATGTCTTCCCAGGTATACCTAGCTCCCCAGTGGATATGATACAATCTTTTCAGAAGATATCCTTTGATTTCATGTACAATCATAAGAAGGATTAAAAAACAGAAAGGTTGCTACCACCACTGCTGCATATGGGGGTTGCAGTGTTCCAATAGTTAAAATATGAAAGAATAGAATAATTTTTAAAAACCTGGATTAAACGACAGCTGCGTGACAATCATACATGGATAGAAAACGCTTCATTAAGTATTCCAGATAACAGAGACAATGTTACATATTTAGGCATACATGCATGCATGTACGAAAGCTCCCTTGTGTACATGAAACCATCTGATGGGAAATAAACACATGAATGATCTTGTTACTTTTCAGAAACTAAAATGTATGCACAGGGAAACTGGAAACAATCTAATTCAGTTTACTCTTTACCCAAGGTATGGCTGAACCGCGATTCATTGATGGCAATCTACCACGTCAGCCCTCTGTCAGACGCCGACGTTAATGAGATGGCTCAAAATGTTCCCTGTCTTTACAACTGGCATGGACAACGCTGTGACAAAACTGGTAGGTATTTGTCCTCCAGAACGTATTCAAATATTAAAGTGATAAACCACCTAACTAAACTTATATTGTATGTGATATTTGCTAAGAATGTATGACAGGTAAGTATTTCAGGGTCCCTATTACTTAGTTCTTTCTGGGTATGTGTGACCCCCATTGACTCAGTGACTATGCATAGTTCACAATATCCATCTCACGGTGACTACACGAGACCTAGTAACGTGCTTATGACATCCACGTTATCATCGACTACAAGAAGAGGCAAGATAGCAAGTCTTTAGTGACATTTAGGTTATTATCGACTACATAGAGAAGTCATGCAGCAAGTCTTTAGTGGCTTCATGGTACCATGGACTAAACAGCGTGGCCTTATCGCAAGTCTCTAGTATTACCATGGTACTACCGGCTGCATTGAGGGGGAGCCAAAGCAATACCTTCATCTAAACATATGGGCCATATAGCAAGCGACTAGTGACCACTGCGATACCAGTAGTTACACAGAGGGGACATATTGCAAGCCTCTAATGGCTACCACTTATTCCATCGGCTAAATAAAAAGGTCATGTAGCAAGCCTCTAGTGACTACCGTGGTACCAGTGGCTAACCAGAGGGCTCATATGCTAAGCCTCTAGTGACTACCATGGTACCAGTGACTACCCAGAGGGGTCATATGCTAAGCCTCTAGTGACTACCATGGTACCAGTGGCTAAACAGAGGGGTGATATGCTAAACCCATAGTGGCGACCATGGTACCATCGGCTAAACTAAAAGGTCATGAAGCAACCCTCTGCTCACTACCAGTGGCTAAACAAAAGGTCATGTAGCAAGCCTCCAGTAATTGCCTTGATACCAGTGCTTAAATAGATCGGCCTTATCGTCTGGATTGAACCATGAGTGAGTGAGTGAGTTAATATGTAACGTCACATCGACAATCTTGCAGCCATATCGTGACGAGAACAGTCTTGAAAAGAGGAATTTATATATATAGTAAACAACCTGTCAACGACGTAAAACAACTAGAGTATCACAATACTAAATAAAACTAGCTTGGAAAGTTAAAACTAACATCACTATTCACACAATACAATAAAAACAGGCTCTATAGATCGCCAACAACTGAAGGTAGATCACCATACTAGGGACCATGGGGACTTACATTACTTTTGCTACCTGCATAGACCCTAGCTGGATTTACACCATCCCCTCAGCTGCTGGAGATTGTTTGCAAGATTATCCACAAATTAAAATGACAGAAATACTACAGCTACAAAAAAACTGGAAGATTAGATTTGACCTCAAATGTTTTGGGACTTACGTACCCTCTCAGGAGGACAATTATTTTACGGTACTTCAACCCCCTTCGAGGATACAGCCACTAACGATCTCAGTTACTAATTCAACTTCCAATCATAAAATGTTTAGATATTTACAAGTCAGATAACAAATCTAATCCTTTTAAAAATGCAAAAATTAAATGAGAACTTACGTTACTAAAAAGGTCCATCATAGTTCTTGATTTGAAATAATTGTCCCTTGTGATGGAATATTCAACACAGTCAAGCAAGACATGCTTGACCGTGATTATTTCATCACAAGGGATGCAGAACGGAGGATCCTCGCCTTTCAAAAGATATTCATGCGTATACCTGGTGTGGCCAATACGACATCGTCGTATAATGACCTCTTGATATCTGGACTGACAACCCAAGTAGGTGTAACCGACATATGGTTTTTTTGCATGTAATTTATTAATGCCTACTTGGGTGTCCCACTTCTTCTGCATCAGGTCACGGATGTAAGATCTAATGGTAGCTTTATAATCTGAATATGGAATGAAAAGTGGTGTCACAGATTTGTTGAGTGCTGCCTTGGCAGCAAGAACAGCCATTGTGTTCCCAGAAATGCCAACATGGCTAGGTAACCAACAAAAGACGATGTCGTATTGGCCGGTAGCAAGATTATTAAACAGTTCAATAATTTCTGTTAAAAGTGGATGTTTGGAAGAGAGATTTTTAATAGCCTGAAGGCAAGAAAGAGAGTCTGAGTAGATTATATACTGTTTATGTTTAGGGTGTCTTGCAATATATTTAAGAGCTGTTAATATGGCGTTTACTTCCGCTGTGAAAATAGAGCTGTGAGCCGGCAATCTGGAAGATATTGTTTTGGACCCAATGACTGTGGCACAAGCCACTGCACCATCGCCCTTGGATCCATCAGTGAATAAGGATTTGTATGCATTGTATTTACTTTTTAATTGATTAAATTGTTGTTTATATTGTAATTGATTAGTCTCTGATTTTCTAAATGTTGTCAGTGTAAGGTCAACTTGTGGTCTCACCAATTGCCAAGGAGGAGAAGAAAGTAAACGGGAAGGAGCTATATTTTCTAGCTGAATGCCAGCAGCAGAAAGGAAAGGTTTCACTCTTATTCCAAGAGGTGGAACAAGAGAAGACTGCTTGTTATACAAATCCTCATACAAAGGATTAAAGACACAGTTATAGGCAGGGTTTGATTTGTTGGAACACAATTTTGTTGCATACTGTAAAGTTAATTTTATACGGCGTTGATGAAGACATGGTTCATTAGCCTCGACATAGAGGCTGTCGACAGGTGATGTTCGAAAAGAGCCAAGACAAAGTCTCAGACCTTGATGGTGAACAGAATCTAGAAGTTTTAGGTTGCTTTTGCAGGCCCCACCATATATAATGGAACCATAATCAAGTTTCGAACGGATCAATGATCGATAAAGTTGTAAGAGGGTAGCTTGATCCCCTCCCCACTTAGAATGTGAAACAAGTTTCAACAAGTCAAGTGCCTTCAGGCATTTAGTTTTGAGGGATTTGATATGTGGTAGAAACGTTAAATGTGAGTCAAAAATTAAACCCAAGAACTTGGCCTCCTTTACAACTGTAATGGGAGTTTCATTGAGAAACAGTTCAAGGTCTTTATGCGGCTTATACTTTCTACAAAAATGTATACAATTAGTCTTGGTTTTAGAAAATTTGAAACCGTTTTCAAGACACCATTTATTAATCTTGTTTAAACACAACTGCAGTTGCCGCTCAATGGTATGCATATTTTTCCCACGACAAGAAATATTAAAATCATCCACAAATAACGATCCATCAATTGAATCGTTTAAAACTTTTGATAAACTGTTTATCTTAACACTAAACGATGTTACTGACAAAATACTGCCTTGTGGGACACCCTGATCCTGACTGTAATGATCAGACAGGGTAGACCCCACTCGGACTTGAAATTGTCTGTCTTCTAAAAACTGTGATATAAAAAGGGGTAAACGACCCCTCAAACCAAAATCATGGAGATCTTTCAAAATACCATACTTCCATGTCGTATCATATGCCTTTTCAAGATCGAAAAAAATCGATACAGCATGTTGTTTATTAAGCATGGAATGTTTGATGAAAGACTCTAAGCGTACCAAATGATCGATGGTACTACGATTTTTCCGGAAACCACAGTGAATGTCAGTGATAAGGTTGTTGGTTTCCAGGTACCAAACTAGACGATTATTAACCATACGTTCCATTGTCTTGCAAACACAGCTAGTTAAAGAAATAGGTCTGTAATTAGATGGATCGGTATGATCCCGGCCAGGGTTAGGAATAGGAATGATTATGGCATTGCGCCATGATGGTGGGAAATTACCAGAAGTCCAGATACTGTCAAAGATATTCAGTAATGTTTCTAAACACGAGTCAGGTAGATGTTTAAGGAGCTGATAATGAATATTATCGGCTCCTGAAGCAGTGTCATGGGCTTGCCCAAGTGCAGTATGGAGCTCATGAATTGAAAAGATTTCATTATAATCCTCTCCATTATCTGAACTAAAATTAATTGACTTTTTTTCTTGCTGATTTTTAAACTTCTGAAAGGTTGGTGGATAATTGGATGAGGAGGAATGTTTAGCTAATGTTTCACCTAACTTGTTAGCAATATCAGATTTTTCTGTTAAAACATTGTCTCCCTCTTTAAGATTTATGTACACTACATTTGGAACCTTTACCTTTAATCTTCTTCACCATATTCCATACCTTAGAAATAGGTGTTCGTGAGGTTATTTTGGAAACATAGTTTTGCCATGACTCTCGTTTATTCTGTTTAAATGTACGACGAGACTTGGCGTTTGAAATTTTAAATTGGTTCAAATTATGGACTGTTGGATGCCGGCGAAAATATTTTTCTGCCTTTTTTCTAGCTTTTGGATCTTGTTTGCAGTCAATGGTAAACCATGGTTTACGAATGTGTGGAACCATAGAGGATTTGGGAATACAATCATCAGCAATCATATTTAATTCACCAGAAAACAGCTGAATAGGATCAGATGCATTTTAAAAGATTTCGGGTTTTAATCGGTTTGTGCATAAGGTCTCAAATAAAGACCAATCTGCCTTGTTAAAGTTCCACCTAGACGACGGTGCAGCATCACTTGGGTGTATGGCTGTGAGAATAATGGGAAAATGATCACTTCCACAAAGATCATCGTGGACTGACCATTCAAATTCATTGTATAAGCTGGTATCCGCAACGGTTAAATCTAGAGAGGAGTATGAGCCAGTTGCAGGGTGAAGATATGTGTTAGAATTATCATTGAAAATACATAAATCAGAATTGGTGAAGAAATCCTCAAGAATCTTTCCTTTTGTGTTGGTGTCATTGCTACCCCAAAGCGGATTATGACCATTTAAATCTCCCATGATAATGCAAGGTTTTGGTAGTTGATCATAAAGCATCTGAAGATCAGATTGCTGCAGAGACGATGATGGCGGAATATACAATGAACACAATGTGACAACAATATGCAGAGTAACACGCACTGCAACTGCCTGAACAGGGGTATTGAGAGGAACGGTGCTGTGGATAGTTCCATGATTCACCAAAATAGCGGACCCCCCAGTATCCTTAGCACCTGGAGGGGAGAAACAGTTGTAGGCATTATAGTGCCTTAAATCAAAATTATCTGTGGATTTGAGGTATGTTTCCTGTAAACATATTGCTGATGGTTTAAAGTCTTGAATTAAAAGCTGTAAATCATTAAAATTATTCCGTATGCCTCTACAGTTCCACTGTATTATATTTTGACAACTCATGGAGGTTCTACAGGAGATCTGGGACAGTTTCTACTCCGCTCACTAATCTGCGGAGTGATATCCATGTGTAAAGGCTCAAATGGATTATGAACCTCCACAGGGACCGTCAAAGGCACTGGGACCTCAACATGTTTCAGAGTTCTTGATTCTTTCTTTTTTAACGACTTTCTTTCTTTTTTCGTTAAACGTTCTGTGATTGTTGCTGGTTGGGACTCAGCAGATTGGGACACAGCAGGTGTCTCCGTCACAGGCTTCGGAGATGTCTCAGTCTGAGTCTCTGATGTAGATTCACCAGAAATGGTATACAATTTTATTTGTTTGTTCAACACCCAGGATATTGCAGTCTGGCAGCCATTATCCACTTTGTGAGCACTGGAAGACACGGCTGCAGAGTAAGATTTTGCGGAAGGAGTTACAGTTGAACGATCTGCTACAAGTTTTTTTGCTTCTGAAAAAGAGATGTTATTTGAGTACTTGATTTTATTGATTTTGACTTCTCTCTCAAATTTTGGACACATCGTCGAAGATGACATGTGCTTACCATGGCAATTTGCACATTTGACTTCATTTGTGCAATCAGAGGCGTCATGCTGTTCACTACAACGGAAGCACACTGAAGCATTCTTACAGAACCTGGCACCATGTCCAAATTGCTGACATTTGAAGGAACGAAGTGGATTAGGGATAAATATATCCACTCCAAGATTGAAATATCCAGCTTTGATAGAATCTGGAAGTTTAGAGAGAGCAAATGTCAAAAGGTAAGTATTTGTAGGAACAATTTTATCATGATCTTTCCTTGTAAAACGTTTAACAGAAATAACACCTTGCGATTTGAGTTCTGCAACAATGTCATCCTCTGACATGTCAGACAGGCATTTTGAGCGATCCCGGACAATGCCTTTACAAGTGTTTAGTGACTTGTGTGCAGAGACAGTGACCTCAGAATCAGCAAAGTAGTGAGCAGTAAGCAAGTTCACAGACTGCTGTTTCGTGGCACATTCGACCAGCAGACAACCACTACGAAGACGAGTGACATTTTTCACAGTACCACAAATACCCTCTATAGATTTTGAAATAACAAACGGATTGATCTTCAGTGGTGTACTGTTAGTTCCCTCCACAACCAGAAATCGTGGCCAGGAATTAGGGTTAACTTCATAACTTCTCCGTTTATTTGTAGAACGAGAACCAGCATTTTGTAGGTGTACCATGTTGTAAAGAAGTAAATTCGACATCCCCGCTCCCCACCCGCCATCGAGTGTCAACAAGGACGACATAGCAGTGGAAACCAAACTGCAACAACAGGGTTACAGGGATGTTATACTCCAGCAATTGGGACATGAAAAGCTATGAAAACAAAAAGAATAAATGTCAGGCTGGTTCTGTCCATGACATCATTCCCAAGAACCACAGATTTCAGAGGCCCATAATACCAGATTGGCCCATGAGCCACCGCCTTCTGGCATAGGACTCTAGGCAATGTAATACATCAATATATGTTTGTACATTTCAAATCAAAAGGACCAATACCCAATAAGTCAAGATATATGTGTACATTTCAGATCAAAAGGACCAATACCCAATAAGCTAAAAGTGCAAAAATAAATTCTATGCACAGGGCTTGGCGTGACCAGCCGATTGATAGAACCGGGCCAGTTCTACCACCCGTCTAGGTGAAGTCAGGGCCAAAGTGGTATGTTAGGCAATAGGAACACGGTTGCAGGCTCCGATTGCCCTCAACCACCAGGATCCCTTCCTCCACCGACACAGGGCCGCAACCCACGGCTAACGGGTTGGTGGACCAAATATCCCCCGGGGTCCACTACGGGGGTGTCGGCGAGCTCTTAGCGCTACGCAGTACCCACCACGAGGAGGTGGCTCGCCACAGGTGCCGGACTGAACCATGACTCTGAATAGGCACTTGGCATATTGTACTGCACGAAGTGTGCACAACAAGGTAAATTACTTAAGCGAAGTAATCCCCGAATAGCACACTGTCTGTTTTACCGAAACACATCTAAATGAAACGTAACGCCAACCGGTCAGAAAAGACGGAAAATACTTTGAGGGAGTGGCCATGATACGAGGGTTGGCTGAAACGTTCTAAGCCTCACTGTGAAAAAAAGTTACAAAGTCCACGTTTGTAATTTATTTTTCTACATAGTCCCCTTCCAAGTTCACACACTTTTGCCAGCGATGCTGCAAGGCCCGAATCCCGGTCAGGAAGAAATCTTCTTCAGCTACCCTAAAAAAATCAGTCACAGCGGAAATGACGTCATCATTACTTGCAAAATGGCGACCGGCGAGTTCCTTTTTCATTTTGGGGAACAGGTGGAAGTCAGAAGGAGCCAACTCAGGTGAATAAGGAGGATGGTCAATAATTTCAAAGCCACAATCGCGGATTGTTGACATGGTCACCACCGATTTGTGAACAGGCGCATTATCTTGGTGGAAGAGGACACGTTTAGCGATCATCCCTCGTCGTTTGGCTTTGATTGCTTCTCGCAACTGGTTCAGTAGATCAGCATAGTATCTGCCGTTGATAGTTTGACCTTTTTAAAGATAATCAATGAGCAGAATACCCCTGGAATCCCAAAAGACTGATGCCATCACCTTTCCAGCTGAAGGAACAGACTTGGCTTTCTTTGGAGCTGGTGAATCAGGATGCTTCCACTGTTTTGACTGTAGTTTTGTTTCTGGTTGAAAGTGTTGTATCTCATCCATGGTTACAAATCGTGCCACAAAATCATCGGAATCTGCTTCAAAACCACGCAGATTGTCAAGGGACGTCTGGAACCTGACACGTTTCTGTTCTGCTGTCAAGAGCTTTGGCACCCATCTTGCAGAAACTTTAGTCATTCCTAATTCGTTGGTGATAATATGCTCAACCCTCTCATGAGAGATGCCCACTACACTAGCAATATGTCGAGTAGTCAATCGTCGATCATCCATCAACATATCGAGCACTCGCGTGATGCTTGCTGGAGTGGTTGCTGTTGAAGGCCTTCCTGAGCGTGGGTCATCATCAAGGCTTTGTCTGCCACGCTTACATTCTGCAGCCCACTTCTTTACTGTGGAAAATGAAGGAGCATCATCCCCTAGAGTGGAGACCATGTCAGCATGTATCTGTGTTGGGGACATCCCTTTCTTTTGTAAGTACTTGATGACTGCCCTGTGTTCAGTTTTGTCCATTTCTGATGATTTCAGAGGGTAGGTTTACCAAAAGAGCTGTAGTTGAGATAAAACTATTAGTATGTTTGTAGTTCTTGTGTCTATGATTCACTAAATGATTGTCCTCATTGGTGACAAACACCTGTCTCTACCTGGTGGGGAAAAACACTTAGGCTGAGAACCTTTCAGCCAACCCTCGTATATGCAAGTAAGCAACTTGCCTTTTAAGGATGGCAGATTTAGAAAATATTCATGACGAAACGATATGTTAGACTATACATTTTTCCAACGTGTACGTCTAAGTGTAGAAAGAGCACTGGATAAATCCAGTAAGAAAACGATTATGACAGACATGTTTACAAAATGCCGTCAAGCTTAATTTATAAATACTGCGGATTTAAAGAAACGATGGATTCTATATGATGTTATGAAAGAACCAACTAGAGTGACCAGGTTCCTACTCACATGGGCGTGGTCATCTAACGTATGATGACGTGTATGCCCCGTCGAACTGGAGATTGAAAGATGCGTTAAACGTCGAATAGGTATTATTTCAACCAAATAATGACAAGACGAAGTCTGCATTCATACAACTTTGGGATATTATGTTTAAATCAGTTTTCTTAAAACGTATTTATTCATGGCATTATTATTTACAAACAGAAAATAGCATGACACAAAACTGAAGAAAACACAATCCGCCATCCACATTACATAGTTATAATTTGTGGTACACATCAGTCTCCCTCAAATACTTAACAAAGAGATGTTGCTGAACACCAATTCTAACCCGCATGTTCTTGGCGTCTTTCTTGCGGGGCAGAACGACTTTCTTGCGGGGCAGAACGACTTTCTTGCGGGGCAGAACGTCTTTCTTGCGGGGCAGAACGACTTTCTTGCGGGGCAGAACGACTTTTGAACGCATATTTATTGCTTCATAACGTGAGTGTTTCGCAACTGAAAAGTCCACACAGTCAAGGAGAATGTGCTTGATGGTGAACACTTCATCGCAAGGTGCACACGATTGCCTTACACACACAAGGGGACGAACGAGATGTTACTGTGTTTGAATTTTCGTGACCTGAAGTTCACCGACAAGAGGAAATCACAGTCCGATGTTACGCTGTTAAATTATCTAACTTTAATTTTAATTCCAATGTTTTCATGGATAAGAAACGCAGTTTAAAATTTAACATGAAACATTGGCCTGGTCCGTTTTTTTATATTAATATTGCCGGACAGTATTCTATCTTCATTAATAATGATGATTTCTGTCTTCTTTACAATACATATTTTTAAATTACTCTTACATTATAGATCTCATTAAAAACTATAATATCAATAACGATATAACAATTCTCAAGGGTTTTTTTATAATGCGAATGCAAGCAATATGGCATCTAGGTTCCAGTGATGAGAAGATCCCCTTGTCTGACGCCCTTGACAGCAAGTCTTTACCTGAAAACGTGCTCCACTATATGATGTCACAGATGGAACTGGGTAATGATATCGAATCGCTGATTGTATTTCAGTTAATACTATCTTTTATGATAGATTCTTGCATTGGTTTGACTGTGGTTTTGCTTATCGTTGCAATATTCAGGCTGCATGATTATATCTACTCAATAAGCATTTTCTTACATTTTTGAGCACTAAAACCTGAACTTTACTAAGAAAGTGTAATCCCAGATATAACATCTGGTGCGTCTGTTTTCTTCCTGTAAATATTGTGTTTTCAAAATTTAATGCAACCGACCCGTGAAGGTCACGGGGTAGAATAGGCCTTCAGCAACCCATGTTTGCCATAAAAGGCGACTCAGCTTGTCGTAAGAGGCGACTAACGGGATCGGGTGGTCAGGCTCGCTGACTTGGTTGACACATGTCATCGGTTCACAGTTGCGCAGATCGATGCTCATAATGTTGATCACTGGATTGTCTGGTCCAGACTCGATTATTTACAGACCGCTGCCATATAGCTGTAATATTGCTGAGTGCGGCGTAAAACTAAACTCACTCACTAATGCAACCGTATCCGATTTTTTTATATATAAAGAGGAATATCCGAAATACTAATTGATTGTTGCATGTAATAAAATCTATCTCCCTCTATAGCAAGTTGCCGTCGTTATGACATGTCACGAATCAATATGCTAGCACTCTCAGATACCACGTGGATGCCAGCCTCCAATGTACTAGATGATACTGCTTAAATCATACTTCCCAGAACATGTTTCATGCAAAACAGGGCCAAGAAAGACCATGAAAGACCATGATTCAGTAGTTCTTCTACAACTCACAGACTCATGTCAAATCAGATATTAAAGCAATATTTTACGCTTCAGGCAGTGTATTCAGCGACGATACAGTTGCCAAGACGACCAAGCCAAACAACCATCCGAGTTACTACAAGCACAGGTATTCTGATACCGACTACCGTGTGGGATGCACTAGTTACTCAGGTTCTCAGATAACCGTGTGTTCTGTCAGAGAGTGGAACTTAGATGACCAACCTGAAACGAGACTACCAACACTGAACAGTGGTTGTAAGTGTCCCTTGCCTGCAAGTGGTGCAGAAAATACTCATGGTGATAGGTTGTTTGCGGTCTTTAAGTCTCGTAGAATCAGTGTTTATGACAAAAGTAAAAGCAGTTTTGTCACGTTGGGCTATTTTGCCACGAGCTCAGTGTATGGTCGCCTGGCTTTTGATGCAAATGATTGTGTCATTGTTACCTACAAACACCGCAGTTATCAAGCTTATGAGGAAGATTCAGGCTCAGATCTGGATTTCATACATGTGTTCTGTACAGATGGCTCTAAACCAAGGCAGTTGGTCACTGGCGTATTTTGTGGAATGTACTATGACCGATACACCAACTTTTTGTACTATATACAGCAAGTCAAAGGCAGGTTTGAAATGATGTCAATGAATCTTACAGAAGACGAACCTATTTTGATAGCCACATTAAATGAATGTCATTGTGGGAGGTATTTACAATATGTCGCTGGTGACCCAGTCACCAAGGTCATTGTGTGGCTTTCATCATACGACATGGGTCAGTCCAAAGTGTCCTACGCTGAATACAGTGGATCTAAACCCGTTACACCCACGCTCTTGTATGAAATTCAGGGTGAAATGAAGCAGCTCTCGATTACAGGTGATCTGCTTCTGTGGATAAATTACGATGATAATGCCCTGAGGTCCTACCATATAATATCGAAGACTGAAAAGTATGTGACCAAATGCCCAGGTCGTTTCCTCTACGAGGAGCCATTTACAAACACTTATAACAGGATGTTTACATTCACATGTGTAGAAAAAGTGAAGCAGGAATATCGATCCCGAATGACAATGTATGACACGGAAGGAGTTGAAGTAGACGCAATTGTCCTCCCTGATAGGGATCCCATATATGTGGGATAGGTATGTCTTCACTTCCATACCGACAGCACTGAGTGATGCCTACCATTGACAAATGTAACGTAATGCCTGGAGACCCAAGTTAAACCCGTGAGCTCACAATGTTATCATGGATAGGATAGTCATATATGTCTTGTTTCTTTATGCATTGTGTTTAAATTTCAAAATTATCTCAGTACAATATGAAAAACATTTATCTTTGTTCCATACTTGATTTGGATTTCGAATGATTCAGGTTGAACTTCGACTCCCGTGGTATGTTTTGTAACATAGCTCTATCATTCCTGCTAATTAAGATGGTTCATTCCCGTTGAACATCAACCAATGACTCCCACAACATCATGTTTTATCACCTACATGTGGTTTGTTACGCTTACAAGGAATATCAAGATAGGCAGGTTGTGAACTTCATGAAAAGGTATCAATTGTGAAATATTGTGGGTTTTTTGTTGTTGTTTTTGTTGTTGTTGTTGTTGTTTTTCGTTACATGTTGCATAACGTCATGATAGTGTATCCATACAGTGGTGGCGCTGAGACAGGTCAGTAAAATATCCATTACTCTGTAA
Source organism: Haliotis asinina (assembly GCF_037392515.1). Lineage (NCBI taxonomy): Eukaryota > Metazoa > Mollusca > Gastropoda > Lepetellida > Haliotidae > Haliotis > Haliotis asinina. The sequence continues at coordinate 7,478,864 of NC_090283.1, read as the reverse complement.
CCACTGGAAGAAGGACAAGATGTAAATGTGAAGTGGTACTTGTGGACCCAGCTTCATAACAACTAGATGCTAATGGTGACCACACAAGATACAGACTGCTCTGAGATCTTGGCCTTGGAACACCTGTCATTTGTGGCGTACAGTTTCTTGCAGCATTGGGTCGTTAATGGTGATTCAGGTTTTCTTCATGACTGCCATGTACTACTGAACCTTTAGCGTATAAATTAACAATTTTCAGCTATGCGTTTCTTTTTTAGTAGTATATTTAAACAATAAATGATTAATACGAGGCACTTATTTTCTTTTTTACATTGAAATATTCACGGAATATGTCCTTGTAATATTTTCCCACTTACTTTTCAATAATATATTAACATGTCGTGGACTGGAATGTTAATACAGCAATACAGGTCACATGACACAAATACCAGCCGCTGCTTTAATTCGCAACACCTTTACTCGAATTCCCAGTGTTTAACATTGTGGAAGCATGACCATTGAAAAATAAAGAATTCATTATTGTCTTTATTAATGGATCCAATAGGGAATGCTTCGTGTGTCTAATGAAATGCCGCATATTTGACGACACAACAATCCATATTACACTGGGCATCTGAAAAAGCCTATTTGATTAATGCTCCCTTTTATTAATTCTTCCTTTGTTTCAAACTGCTTTAAATTCACATCCGTGTGCTTTAAATTCACATCCGTGTTTGTCATTACATGAATAAGTGTACCTTTGCTAATAATCCTTTTGGTTTTAGCGGGAACTTGGTCCTGGCATATTCACAGCCGCACACGCTCAGTCCAGGTGTACTGAATGACTGACTGGGCAATCAGCTTATGGGTCTGCTTGAAAGGCGATGCCAATGCTTCCTGACAAAATGCATTTGATGAGATAAGCTTGTTTGTTTCGGTTAGTTTGTTTGGGGTTTTTTTTCTACTGCAGGTTCAATAATGACATAATTATTTTCCAGTAACCTGTATTGATAGTGTTTATTCTATAGCATTCCATATTTTCTCGTTTTACACTGAATCCTTTTCCTGGATGAACCCATTGCTCCATTTTGTCCACACAAGGCACTGTACACTTTAACAAGAAATGTATGAGAAGTGAACTTTCAACGGAAAGGTGTAACAGAATGTAAATGCCTTTATTTTGACAGCAGAATTGGCAAGTGACAAGTGACAAGAAGTGACAGCGAAAGTGACAAGCCATTAACGATTATATATGTAGATGTTTCCACACTGAAAGTGACCTAATGGAATGATTTTCTCTTCTAGAACCAGTCCTGTGATATCTCTGAGGCTATGCAAATGATAGATTGAGTACTGAATTTGTTTACCGCACTCGGCAGAGTTCCAGATATCTGGGGCACCCGTGGCGAGCCACCTCCTCGTGGTGGGTGCTGGGTAATGCCAAGAGCTCGCCAACACCCCCGTTGTGGACCCGGGGGTATATTTGGTCCACCAACCTGTTAGCCGTGGGTTGCGGCCCTGTGTCGGTGGAGGAGGGGATCCTGGTGGTTGAGGGCAATAGGGGCCTGGAACCGTGTTCCTATTGCCTAACACACCACTTTGGCCCTGACTTCACCTAGACGGGTGGTAGAATGGGCCCGGTTCTATCAATCGGCTGGTCATGCCAAGCCCTGTTCATAGCTCACTTTTTGCACATTCAACATATTGGGTATTGGTTCTTGTGATTATCAATTTCAATATAAAAATCTTTGTTACATTTAATTGCCTAGAGTCTAATGCCAGAGGGCGGTGGCTCATGGGCCAATCTGGTGGTATGGACCTCTAAGTTCTGAGTTTCTGAGGACTTATGTCATGGGCCGAACCAGCCTGGCATTTGATCTTTTAGATTTCTTAGCTATTTATGTCCTTATTTCTGGAGTATAACATCCCTGTAACCCTGGTGCTGCAGTCTGGTTTCCGCTGCAGCATCGTCCATGTTGACACTCGATGGCGGGTGGGGAGCAGGGCTGTCAAATAATATTCTAATATCATGGCTCAAAATATGCATTCTGGTTCATCAAAGACGTACAAGCGGAGACATCTTTCTTCGTCATCTGATGAGGAGGTATCCCCTTCAGTGAATGATTCTTGGCCAAGGTTTTTGGTTATTGCAACTGATGATGGGAGTCCACTTAATATAAACCCTTTTGCTGTTTCCAAGGGCATCCAGGGTGTCTGCGGAGAGGTAAAGAATGTCACTCGCCTCAGAAATGGTTCGCTCTTGGTAGAATGTATACGACGACAACAATCTGTCAATCTGCTGGGCTTGCAGCATTTTGTTAACAAACAGGTTGTTGTCTCCGTTCATAAGACACTGAATACTTGTAGAGGAATTGTTAGAGACAGATCTCATTGTTTGTCAGACATGTCGGAAGAAGAAATTGTGGCCGAGTTGAAAGACCAAGGTGTTACTTCTGTGAAGCGTTTCATCAGGAAACAGGATTCAAATGTGGTCAAAACTAACACCTACCTTTTCACTTTTTGTATGACAGTACTCCCTAAATCTGTTAAAGCAGGATACTGTAATATCGGAGTGGAAGTCTATGTACCAAATCCACTCCGGTGTTACAAATGCCAAAAGTTTGGACACGGTGCAAGATCTTGCACAGGCCAGTCTGTATGCTCACGTTGCAGTGGACCTCATGAGAGTACTGATTGCACTGATACCATCAAGTGCGCCAACTGCAGTGGTGAACATCTGGCTTCGTCTAAATCTTGCCCAAAGTTTGAATATGAAAGACAAGTTCTAAAAATCAAATACACAAATAACATCTCTTATTTTGAGGCAAAGAAATTAGTAAATACTCCATCTAAATCTTCTACTGGTCAAACATATTCAGCTACAGTTTCTTCGTCTGCTCCAAAATCTGGTAAGAAATCAGTTTCAACATCCTGTCAGACTTTAATATCTTGGGTGAATGCAACTCAGATAACCTTGGATGACAATCCTCCAATATCACATGAGTCTCAACGCTCCTCATCGTCCCAGACAGAATCTCAGCCAGAAGCCATGAATTCAACACAGGCGACAAAAGGCGTTGATCATATATCTAGCAAAGAAAAGAAAAAAATGAGGAAAAAGACCAGAGCTCTTCAACATTTAGAAGAGTCACCATCAGTGACGGTTCAAAATCAGTTTGAAGCGCTTGACATGGAGATCACTCCTTCACAAACAGGGTGCAGGAGTGGCGCTACCAAACACGCACGGTCTCCAGTTGAACCTCCCTAGATATTTTTATGACATTAGTACAATGGAATTGCAGAGGCCTTAGGAACAATTTTAACGACCTACAATTATTATCACAAGATTATACACCATCGGCGTTTAGTTTACAAGAGACTTATCTGAAAAGTACTGATAAATTTGAATTGCGCCAGTATAATTCATTTCATTCATTCTCACCTGAAGGTGATAAAGCCACTGGCGGTGCTTCTATTCTTGTGAAGCATGATGTAATCCATAGCTCAGTTCCCCTTAAAAGTAACCTTCAGGCTGTTGCGGTCCGGCTTACTTTGCAGATAACCTTTACGCTTTGTTCTTTGTACATCTCTCCTTCTTCAGCTCTTCAGCAGTCCGATCTTCAGGATCTATTCGACCAGCTTCCTAAACCATGCATAATCATGGGTGATCTTAATGCCCATAACCCTTTGTGGGGAAGTGCCGATACCAACAATAAAGGTAAAATTCTTGAAGATTTCATTGCAAATAATAATTTGTGCATATTTAATGATGGATCTGTCACATATTTACACCCTGGTTTTGGAACCTATTCTGCACTAGATCTGTCGCTCACAGATGCAAAGATATATAACGAATTCGAATGGTCTGTCCACGACGATCTTTGTGGAAGTGACCATTTTCCCACAATACTTTCAGCTATAAATCCGAATGATGAACCCCCTGCAACAAGGTGGAATTTTGATAAAGCTAACTGGCCATTATTCCAGACACTGTGTGCTGACAACTTACAGCCTGACTCTTTTCTCAATGCCCCAGATCCGATTCAGTTGTTCTCTGAAAAACTGAAGAATATCGCCGATGAAACTATTCCTAAGGCTTCTGCTAAACCACACATTCGCAAACCGTGGTTTACTGATGATTGCAAACAAGCTAGAAAGTGTAGGAAAAAGGCAGAGAAATACTTTCGCCGCCATCCTACTGTTCACAATTTTAATCATTTCAAAGTAAATAATGCTAAGGCTCGACGTACTTTTAAACAAAGTAAACGCCAGTCTTGGAAGACCTTTGTATCAAATATTAATTCACGTACACCAATGACAAAGGTGTGGAACATGGTACAGAGAATCAAGGGTAAAGGCAGAAATTCTAGTGTTCATCATCTAAAAGATGGACCCGAGGATTTAACAGATAAAATTGACATTGCAAACAAGTTGGGTGAAACTTTAGCTAGGCATTCTTCTTCCTCAAACTATAATACAAAGTTTCAAAAATATAAAGATCAACAAGAAAAACGTAATATTAACTTTCATTCTGATAATGGTGAAGATTATAATGAACTCTTTTCACTACATGAGCTGAATACTGCCCTATCGCAAGCTCACGATACGGCAACAGGTGCTGATAATATCCACTATCAGCTCCTGAAACATTTACCTAATACATGTCTTGAAACTCTTCTGAACATTTTTGATCATATTTGGACAATAGGCCATTTTCCTCCGTCGTGGCGTCAAGCCATTGTTGTACCTATACCTAAGCCTGGTCGGGATCATACAGATCCATCAAACTACAGACCTATTTCACTAACTAGCTGTGTTTGCAAGACCATGGAACGCATGGTCAATAATAGATTAGTGTGGTTTTTAGAATCCAATAATCTTATTACTAACATCCAATGTGGTTTTCGCAAAAATAGAAGCACTATTGACCATTTGGTTCGACTAGAATCATTTGTCAAAAATTCCATTGTCCATAACCAGCTTGCTGTATCAATCTTTTTCGACCTTGAAAAAGCTTATGATACAACATGGAAATATGGTATCTTAAGAGATTTACATGATTTTGGTTTGAGAGGCCGTTTGCCTCATTTTATATCACAATTTTTAGCAGGCAGACAATTTCAAGTTCGTGTCGGATCATCCCTGTCTGACCATTATAATCAGGATCAGGGGGTTCCACAAGGCAGTATTTTGTCTGTTACTTTGTTTAGCATAAAAATCAATAGTCTCTCGAAAGTATTACATGACTCAATAGATGGGTCATTGTTTGTGGATGATTTTAATGTTTCATGTCGTGGTAAAAATATGCATACCATTGAGAGACAATTACAGATGTGTTTAAATAAAATTCATAAATGGTCACTTGAGAATGGATTTAAGTTTTCACAGATAAAAACCAAATGTATACATTTTTGTCGGAAATATAAGCCTCATAAAGATCCTGAACTGTTTTTAGATGGCTCTCCAATTACCGTTGTAAAGGAAGCCAAGTTTCTTGGACTGATTTTCGACAAACATTTGACCTTTTTACCACATATAAAGTATTTGAAGACCAAATGCCTGAAAGCATTAGATCTTCTAAAAGTGGTGTCCAATTTAAAGTGGGGAGGGGATCAAACTACCCTCCTTCATTTGTACAGATCACTCATCCGATCAAAGCTTGATTATGGTTCCATCGTGTATGGCGGGGCCTGTCGAAGCAACTTGAAACTGCTTGATTCTATCCATCACCAGGGTTTAAGACTTTGTCTTGGATCTTTCCGCACTTCTCCTATTGACAGCATTTATGTTGAAGCTGATGAGCCTTCTTTAACCCAAAGACGTATTAAATTATCTTTGCAGTACACTACTAAACTATTTTCGAATCAGACGAACCCTGCATATAACTGTGTATTCCATCCCCTCAATGAGGATCTGTACAACAAAAAATCTTCTCTTGTTCCACCTCTAGGGATAAGGATTAAACCTTTCCTTTCTGCTGCTGGCATTGACCTAGAAAACATTTCTCCTTCTCGTCTGCTGTCTTCACCTCCTTGGCAATTGGTTAGGCCACAAGTCGACCTAACCTTGACTATATTTAAGAAATCAGAAACGAATGAGTTACAATATAAACAAGAATATAATCAATTACAAAGTAAGTATAATACATATAAATCCATATTTACAGATGGGTCCAAGTATGGTGGGGCAGTGGCTTGTGCCACTGTCGTTGGATCCAAAACAGTATCTTCTCGACTGCCAGATCATACCTCAATTTTCACAGCTGAAGCAAACGCTATACTAACAGCCTTAAAATATATCAATAAGCATTCCAAATATAAGCAGTATATAATCTTTTCAGACTCTCTTTCGAGCCTTCAAGCTATTAAGGGTCTTTCTTGTAGACATCCACTTTTAATTGAAATTATTGAATTGCATAATAATCTTGCTACTGGCCAGTATGACGTCGTCTTTTGTTGGTTACCCAGCCACGTTGGCATTTCTGGGAACACACTTGCCGATCTTCCTGCCAAAGCAGCACTCACCAAATCTATGACACCACTTCTTATTCCATACTCTGATTATAAAGATGTCATCCGATCTTACATTCGGGATCTTATGCAGAAAAAGTGGGACACCCAGGCAGGTATCAATAAATTACATGAAATTAAACCCCACATTGGTTACACCTACTTGGGTTGTCAGTCTAGATTTGATGAGGTCATCATAAGGCGATGTCGTATTGGCCATACTAGATATACTCATGAATATCTATTGAAAGATGAGGATCCTCCGTTCTGCATCCCTTGTGATGAAAGAATCACAGTCAAGCATGTCTTGCTTGACTGTGTTGAATATTCCATCACAAGGGATAAGTATTTTAAAACACGAACCATGAAGGATCTTTTTAGTAATGTTAATCATCATTTAATTATCGCATATTTAAAAGAATTAGATTTGTTATCCGATTTGTGAATAGATAAATATTTTATAAGTGGTCATTTGGATTAGTAACTGGGATTGTTAGTGGCTGTACCTTCAAGGGGGGTTGAAGTAGAGTAAAATTATTGTCCTCCTGAGAAGGTGCGTAAGTCCCAAGGCATTCAAAGGTAATTTATATTGACCGTCTATTTTAATTGTAGTATCCCTGTCATTTTAATTTTGGCTAAAATTCACTTCATCGCTTGCAGCTGAAGGGATGATATAAATCCAGCTAGGGTCCATGCAGGTAGCAAAAGTACTGTAAGTCCCCATGGTCCCTAGTATGGTGACCTACCTTCAGTTGTTGGCGACCTATAGCCTGTTTTTATTCTCTGTATCGTCCTCTCTAGTTTAAGTGTTTTAGATTTCATGACTAGTTTTAACATCAATATATCTGTGATAATCTAGTTAGTTTTACTGTCCTTTGTCGACGGATATTTTAGATTGATTACCTTGTTCTCATCGCTATATGGCTGTAATATTGCCGATGCGATGTAAAAATTTAACTCACTCACTCACTCACTCCAGATATCTGGCGTCGGTCTGCAAATATTCAAGTCTGAACCAGACAATCCCATGATCAATGGTAAGAGCATCGTACTACGAAACTGTGATACGATGACGTGTCCACCAAATAAGTAAGCCTGACCACACCCTGGCCCGTTTGTCGCCTAACGCACAATACCAAAGGATATCAGCATGGGTTACTGGAGACCAGTTCAAACCCGGATCTCCACGGATTTTGTGTAAATGATGTAAAACGATGAAGGACGTTTGTTCATTGTTGCTGTATATGGCGGACTGGGCGTGAAACCGTATTTACTTCTCAATAACAAGCAGCTCAACTACTTAACGTATAACGTTTTCAGAACATTATTGGGAAGGTTCTAGACTGGTAACGTCATGACACAACATTGCGACAACGCTAGTATTACGGGGTTTTCTTTATGACGTTACGACACACGTAATAATGCATTTTCGTCGAGGAAATGTTTTTTATGGGTTCCACTTAACGGTATAAAAACATGTCTAATAGCTTGCTGTCACGATGGAGGTTTCTGTAGATCCTTTCACTTTGAGGTTATTTCTCCACTATTCAGTTACAGCTTCAGAACTACTCTACTTAACATGCAAATTGAATAAATAAATAAGCATTGAAGGAAATCACTTGATATACAGTTCTCAACTGGCAAAACCGTTCAAACATTAACTGAAAACAGAACGTTACGACAATACGAAAGGCTTTGGAAACTAACAGTTTGAACCTTATAGTAACGTAAACATGACGTATAAAAACGTCAGAGCACAACGGTGTGTGTCCACAGAATGACGTTATGAGACCACAGAATAACATTGTCACAACCTGAAATGGTTAGCTGGGAAAGTGACGCAGCTATTTCTTCTGTTTTTGTTATTCTTTGGTGCATACTAGAATTAACCGGCACTGGTTTCTGATGGGCGTACCTCCCGTTTCTCAATTGAACGGTCGCTGCTGCTTTAATGCTAACGTCAGTAGGAAACCTACAACAGGAGAGAAACAACATGTACTGAGTAATTGTTCATATTTTGTCACAACAGCCACATTCATCATGTAACACATCTTACATACTCTTCAAATCAAGTAGGGGATCTTGGTTTATTTTCTTTTATTTACGATTGAAAATATTTAGGAGATATATGGGAGTCAATCAATGGTGATTGAGAGTGCGTCACCATTTGTACTTCCTTACAACCACAGTTATTGGGTATGTACTCGCTTTTCGCTTTTAAAAGATGATTGATGTATGACATATAATTTCCATGTAAACGATTTCATTTTAAAACAAAAGACTAGAAACAAACACTAATAAATGTGCGATGCAAGATGAGTGTCAAAATGAATGTTCTAAGAGATTTCTCGACTTCCTTGAAAAAACGTCAAAATCAAGAATGGGACCCCATGCACGTGTATGGGGCTTCTGCGTTGTGCACATGCATATCATGCGTTGTGTTTACGGGTGGTAATTGAGGAAACAGCGGTGTGTTCATAAGATGTCAGTCCTTGAAACGTTTGTTAACGTTTACACTTCATGTCCAAATTGAAAGTTATCCCATATCCCATTATCCCATACATTTGTAAAGAGTATATTTGGGATACCACCTCTTGCGCATAGTAATCAGTCATGTAAATTGTTCCAGACAATATCAAGAAAAAGCAGTTGCCTACCCGACCAAACACCAGTCATTGCTGTACATTGTAAATATGGATAACCATGTATACATCCGGGTAAAAAATAAGCACCACCCTGTATTTTTACCAGTCAATTTTCTCTGAAATGAAATTCTCTAAACTGTTTCCGAAAAATAACATTTGTAATGCGATAGAGCAAGCATTTAATGTTGAAAAAAAGAAAACATCACAGAAAGTACCATGTAGTTTAGTTAGGATGTTGTCCATATTTAAACGGTTTTTTATGTCCTAAAATATGCTTCCTTACTTTGAAAAGTGAAAGCAATAATTGCTTGTCATGTGGCCTATAAACTGGTTATTGAGATGAGTGGATGAATGTTTGTAAACCAAATTTAGGAAAAGCTATTGTCAAGCTAAAAAAGGTAACTTTTTAAAATGCTGCAAATGTTGGTTTACAAACAAAACAAATGGATTTTAGTTGTAATCATCAGTATCCGGCAAGGATAATTGTTTATTCAATAAAATAAAGTCCAAGTCATAAAATATGTATTCCTAAACCATATTAATGTGGCCTTTTTCATTTTTTTAATCTCAGTTGTAGGAAAAAGGTCTGAATCTTTGACATTTGGGTTTTTCCTGATAATGGATTTTAAACTTACTAGAATTGTAAATGTCATCTTGGTTTATAATATAATCGTTATTTTTTGGTTAAAACGTATTTAATTGTGTAGTTTCAACAGGAGTGGGATAGTTCGTCTGCTAAAACTTCATCACAACGCCATCAATATATTCTTTCATAAAGAATAAAATTATTGTATTTGTAAAACTGTCAATGGATAAAGCTTCGCCAACTATAGGTTGATTAAACTGATTGTAGCGTCACACCTTATCTTCAAAATAGGGTGATGCTTAATTAATGCACGGGTGTATATTTAGTCGAGGCGGTGATAGAACACTGTATGGTCCAGGAGGCTTGTCTGGTGAGTTTTATATTAAACCATACGTACTGATGAAGGAACAACCAGTCGAGAGGAGGAAGAACCCATACCATCCAATGGCATCCTGGATGTGAGGAGCAATCACGGCAATGATCAAGGACATGGCCGACTGCAACGTACGAAATATCTATCTGTTCATTTAAAAGGAGACATATACAGGACAAACGCCTGAAAACGATTGAAAACCATCTCTATATTTTCATCCCAATTGTATTCTTGGTTTATGAGACCAGCATCTCTTTTCATGGGTTTTGATAAACGTAAGTGGCCTGAGTCATATAGACAATGCTGATATATAAATCGGACACGCAACAACAAAGGTGAAATACTGTTCAACACAAAGTTCATCTCACTCTCACTCTCACTCTCACTCTCACTCTCACTCTCACCCGCTCAACCACTCTCTCATATAATGCTTCCGACCTGATATTGTTCGAAGAGATTTCTCGACTTCCTTGATAAAAACGTCCAAATCAAGCATGGGACCCCATGCACGCGTATGGAGCTTCTGCGTTGTGCACGTGCATATCATGCGTTGTGTTTACGGGTGGTAATAGAGGGAAATGGCGGTGCGTTCATAAGATGTCAGTCTTTGAAACGTTTGTTAACGTTTACACTTCCTGTCCATATTGAAAGTTCATTATCCCATACTTTTTTAAAGAGTATATTTGGGACTACACCTTTAGCGTATAGTAATCAGTTGTGTAAATTGTTCCAGACAATATCAAGAAGAAGTAGTTGCCTACCCGACCAAACACCAGTTTGGAAGATATTGCTTCCGACCTGATATTCTTTGGTATTGTGCGTTATCATCCTCCAGTGTCGACATATATTTTCACTCACTCACAACATATCGCTCTGCAGTGTCGACGTATTCTCTTATCCACTCACCCAGATATCGTTTCCTGCCTGATATCCTTTAGCATTGTGGGTAATCTATCGTCACGCAATGTCTACATATTCTATCTCTCACTCTATTACACACACAGATATCGTGTATGGTATGATATCCTTTGGTATTGAGGGTAATATATCATTGTGCAGAGTCAATTGAATCTGTGGTACAAACCTGAGAGGTGAACAACAGTCCATAGTTCTGTATGAAGTAGCGTTGTCCAAATGTTTGCACTGTGACAGATGGAAATAACGAATAGTTTCCACTGAAAGTTCCGAACGTCAGGCATACGTAGATGAAGAATAGTGGTTTTCCTGCTAGTTCCGTCAACTTATACGTCGCCATTAGCACCGTGAATACTGCACATAGGGACATCATCGCAATCTACAACATAGACAACAGTACAACACATGACATGAAGGCTGATGATTCACCTTATCTGTTTAGTTGGAATAGATTATTAGTTTCTTTGAGTCTCCGTCCACATATGCATTAAACTAGATCTCTCAAATAAAACTGACCTCTCAAAAAATTAAAATATTTGTTAATGAGTGAGTGAGTTATTATTTAACGTCACATCGGCAATATATCAGCCATATCGTGACGAGAATAAACATGATTATACAGAGCATGTAGATATTATAAAACCCGTCATCAAAGTACGGTTAAATAACTAGAGTATCACAATTCGAGTCTAAAACTAGCATATGAAGTTACAGCTACAGCACAATTTGGACAATACATAATATAAAAGTAGGCTATAGATCACCAACAACTGAATGTAGATCACCATACTAGGAACGAAGGAGACTTACATTAATTTAGCTACCTGCACGACCCCTAGCTGGATTTACACCATCCCCTCAGCTGCTGGCGATTGTGGGAAAATATAACCGAAATTTATAATGAAAAAATACTACGTTTAAAATACTGGTAAGTTTAAATTTGGGGAATTACGCAGTATTTGTTAATTTCGCACCTTAAAGGACAGTTTGTCGCCAAAATACCCCCACACGATTCTGCCTCCAGCATTGAATATGGACGCAAAGCTTCCAACAACGGCCAGGAAATGATCATCATGGATGAAGGTCTGTCCGTATGCCTGCAATGATCACTTCGAAGTGTGAAAGGTTCTAAAACACAACACTGTAACGTTCATATACGCCGCTACCATAATATTTTATATTGTTAAATCCACCTTGAAGTCATTTCTAGATACAAGTTTGAAATCTTTCATATGTTATTTGTAATAGCCTTATCACAATACTGAATAAAGATCGTATTGGGCACAGTTGAGCATGTCCTCCCAAGAACCTCGTTTCAAAAATTCAGGTATACGTGTGTTTTGACAAATAAGAGGTCGTGGGGTAGCCTAGTACTTCGAGCGTTCTTTTGTCATTCCAAAGACCCTGGTTCGATTCCCCACATGAGTACATTGTGTGAATCCCATTTCTGTTGTTCAAAGTGTGAAAGGTTCTAAAACACAACACTGTAACGTTCATATACGCCGCTACCATAATGTTTTATATTGCTGAAGTCACGTTGATCAAATGTTATTTCTAGAGACAAATGTGGATAATATATGTGTTATTTGTAATATTTGTAATATTACAATAATGGACGGGGAACGTGGACATTATGAGCATGTCCTCCCGAGAAACTCAAACAGTTCAATTAGATGTGCGTTTTGACAATAAGGGGTGATTGGATACCCTAGTGCTTAAAGCGTTGTTTCGTCATGTCGAAGACCTGGGTTCGATTCGCGTGGGTACAATCCTATTTTTGGTGTCGTCCGCAGTGATGTTGCTGGAATATTGCTAAAAGCAGCGTTAAGCCAAAATCACTAACTCATTCAGACAGTTGAATCTGACATTAGAACTTAACGTACTTTCCAGAAAGTTGAAAAGAACACAAGACCAACACTGTTGAAGAGCAGCGTGAACCACAACAGCCAAAAGTCCTTCGTCCTCCAACTGTGTTTCCAAGACACATAGTGTTCATGTCCATCGTGCCCGTGGCTACAATCATAACAAAATAGCTCTTAGATTTGATGTAATTGGAAATATCGGATCAGCATCTATGTCCCAGGCTGTCTCATATGTTAGGTGTTTGTTGGTTCGTTGACTAACTGTTTAACGCAACACTCCGTAATGAGAAAGGCTGCATGAACAACTAGACTAGACAAACAGCCAGCCGACCTTATAACTGTTCATGAATCTGACTAACAATAAATTGTGCATGAAAATCTAAATGTAAATATTCACCAGAGAGATTTATCGATAGCGTGAAACAACTGAATCTAGTTCAGCAGGCGTGGCCTTATTTAGCTTTAACTTCATCGAATCGTGATCACAAATTATTTTCTCGTTAGCCAAACGATTTGGAGGTAAGAATCATTATTCATGGTCTACACATTTCGTGAGCAGAAGGCTAGAACATGACATGAAATAACAGAACAGTTCGAACGTCCATTCATGTGTAACTGAACCTCGTGATGGAAGTAGGCTCTCCTTCAGATGGCAATGATGTCTCTTCGTCGTCCACATCTTCCTCAAGGTCCCGAAGCCTAGCCTGCCTTGTCTGCCAACCAACAAATACAGGGGTACTCATGCAATTTGTGCTGATCAACATGTACTCAAGTTTGTCTGTTTGTATATTCCATCTATATAACGGCATCTAAACTGGGCCCGACAATCCAGTGGTGAACACCACGAGCATCGATCTACACATTAAAGATACACGACATGTGTCAAGCAAGACCGCGACGCTGACAGCTTGATACCGTTAGTGAGTGAGTGAGTTAATATTTAACGTCACATCGGCAATATCTCACCCACATCGTGACGAGAACATTTTAAATGAAATGTATGCCTGTAGTAAAATCTGTCAACGAAGGACAGTAAAACAACTAGACTATCACAATTTCAATTAAAACTAGCGTGGAAAGTTAAACTAATATGACTATTCGAACAATACAATATAAAAACAGGCTATAGACTGCCAACAACTGAAGGTAGATCACCATACTAGGGACCATGGGGACTTTGATACCGTTAGTCATCTCTTACGACAGGCATGGGTTACTTAAGACAAATTCAAATCCTCACTGGCCATGTTCATTCTAAACGCATACGTGTGTTGTCATTAATTGTCTCTAAAAGAATTATAACGTATGAAGAATGACCTGAACTGATTTTTACGAGAACAAGGATACGAATGCAATTTAAATAGTGTCGAAACTGTTTACTGGTAATGGTAAATAAGGTAGTCTTGAGATTTTGTTGTTGCATTGGTGGCAAGCACCCAGATCTTGCCTTCAGAGCGGAGAACTCTTGGGTGCTGTTGTCCAAGGGGACCTCACCTGGGGCGGGTCCCTTAGCAATAGGATTCCTAACGCTTGAAGACCTAAATAACATCCTCCCAGAACGACGAAGGCGAAAGGGACCTTGTTTAGAATAGCTCGTTGTGTAAAATAGCTGCAATACAATTTGAAAACACATCTCTGAAAAACAACAAAAAACTCATACATTTTCATATAATTTTCAGTTTTTATGATAAACATTGTAATACATGCAATACACAGTCGATGACTCTGTATTGTACTATACTTTGACTTCAGGGTCTGTAAGTCTCGCGAGGCACTACTTCGGGTAGTAAGCTGGTTCCCTGTTCCCGTTGCGCACGCCAACTTGCGATATGCGAGACAGGGCAGTACCACATTACCGGTACCGCATGCGACAAACGCATATTCAAGAACTATCTCTGGTTCCAAATTGCGCTACCGCCAAATATAGACCGGACCAAAAGTACAACCATAGTTGGCTGTCACAGCTGTTGACAGTAGTTGGCTAATTTAGGGATGGGTAACACCCAGCAAACGTTCATCGCATTTCCTAAAGTTTTAGGCGGGTGTAACACTGAGTGCATTTGTTTGTATTTGCATTCTCATTGTGACATTTTCTATTGAATGTGACAATAATAGTCGTAACCTGACACTTCTACCGTTCTTGGGATGAAGTGCTTTTATATGAACTTCCAATTACCAGCCTTGTAACTAACAATAACTCATGACTTTTGACATTTTTTGACATGACATTTGAGACTAGTGTGCAACTGGGATGTCAAGAATGAATGAGTGAATGACTTTGATTTAACACCGCTGTGAACAGAATTGCATTCTAACAAGTCTGTGTGGGAGGAAACCTGGAGACAATGCTGGTGATCCCTCGGAATGGGATTCGAACCCACAATCACAAGTTAAACAATTTACACACTGATCTCGCTAAATAAACAGCAACAACAAATGACAATAATAACACACTGAGTACTTACTATTGGCCGTGGATGAAATACGGGAGGGGCTCGTTATGAGGATTGATGTACCATGTTTGAACGTAATCAAATATGAAAGCACCACCACCGAATCCTGCTACAGTTAGACCACAAGCTAGCCCTTTTCTGTCCGGGATCCACTATAAATAAAACGCAGATAGTGCGGTTCACATATATGCTCACCAGGATAATAAGTCAATAGAAACAACTCTCATAAACCACAGATGTTAAACAGACAAAACTGATATCCAAAATTCAATGTGAAATCGAATTTGAAATGAAATCATGATGAGACGATCGTGTGAGCGTATCCTGCTTCATACGCAGCCCAAGTCATAAACTCATGCAAATGTAAAGCTCCCGTTCACAAGGAAAGGAGTCATTTCGCGACTGTATGCAGGACAATGTCTCATCTTCTAGGTAGGGATTTAGTGGTACATTTGTTGGACCCTGTATAATACGCTTTGAATTATCCCCTTCACAAATAGTATGAATAAGGTATCAATAAGTAAGCTGTTTGAATAATCACTTTTAATTACCTTCATTGCACAGCTCATGGGTACAACATATGATATCCCTATACCGAGACCAAACATCAGGCCATATGTCAGGACCACGAAGGACAAGGACCGCTGAATAGTGATTTTGGTGATCATGGTCCCTCCGCTGAAAAAATGTAGATGGAGAGAACGTGAAAAATGAAATGAGGAACTTGTTTGCACTGCTTGCAGATTGTATGACAGACACCATACATAGAACAGCAGTACTCATACCACAACCTTTATCCTGGTAGTTGGTGGGTGCTCGTACAGTGAAGAGCACTTAGATCGCTTTGTACAAAGATACCAAGAACTTTCGTCCTGGCAAATGAACCTCAGCCAGGTAGGGTTGGTGGACGCAATAACAGGGAAGAGAGGAATATATGAACCTCAGCCAGGAAGGATTGGTGGACGCAATAACAGGGAAGAGAGGAATATATGAACCTCAGTCAGGTAGGGTTGTTGGACGCAATAACAAGGAAGAGAGGAATATATGAACCTCAGCCAGGAAGGATTGGTGGACGCAATAACAGGGAAGAGAGGAATATATGAACTTCAGTCAGGCAGGGTTGGTGGACGCACGTACAGAGAGGAGAGGAATATATGAACCTCAGTCAGGTAGGGCTGGTGGACGCAATAACAGTGAAGAGAGGAATATGTGAACTTCAGTCAGGTAGGGTTGTTGGACTCACGTACAGGGAAGAGAGGAATATATGAACTTTAGCGTGGTAGGGTTGTTGGACTCACGTACAGGGAAAAGAGGAATACACGAACTTTAGCCACTTCACACTTTCCTGGCATGGGTAATGGTCGACAAGCATGAACAACCAAACATCGAAGCAACATTTTTAAAAAATAGCAAAGATATGTAAGCATCTGTAGGTTCATAACAAGTTCTGTTCCTCACGTAAAACAGCATACCTCAATATCAAGCAGCCAAGAAACACAGTGATGCGAGGACCGAATCTGTCATAGATTACGCCCGCCAGTACGATCGTGGATCCCATGCCAATAGTTGCCGCCGAGTACACCTAGGCTGTGTCTGAGTAGCGTATCTTCCAGTCGGGGAATTTGTCCCGCAAGTAAGACGTTATATATGGGTCCATGTTGCCTGGGAATTGACAAATGAACCCTTCAACCCTGTCATACAGCTTTGTGGTGAACGTTTTTTCAGTCATTCTAAATCTTCATGCATAACATGAAACCGTTGTGTCAGGTAGGTAAATCAGAGGAAGGCAATTGATAATATCATTGTTATTGAACAGTATCACATCATCGATGTACAGGAAGCTTAAGTTAAACTCATTGATCACATAACCTTGTTTTGATTTTGCCAAGGACAGTAAACATCAAATATACATATCTACAAGGAGGGGAGCATAATTTCTTGGAGAAATGTCTTCTCCCGAAATTTCACAAATATCATATCATTTCAGCATTTCACATTGACAATGTGCTTTCTGGTTAAACTTCACATGACATTGGCTTTCACTTTTGACAATTGTTCCGAACCTCGTACGATAGATATGTAGATACACTTGATTCATCAATGACTGTTAAACTCTTATCAAGTCTTTATGTTACTGAATTTCAAGCAAGACTGCTTCAGATGCTCTGCAAATGACCAGTGACTTGTTCTGTTTGTTAAACATGGATCGATAGAGAAATACACACCAAAACGTGATGAAATGCCTAATGATAACGCAATTTTTTCTATTTATGTGAGTGGTTTGTTTTCTGTCTAGCAACGTTACTATGGAAACCCACAATAAACACAGGCTGCCCAAGTCCGTCAGCCGTAGTTTTGGATAAGAAGAGCTTGATTTGGGCGCAACCAACATCTTGGATACGCTCTGACAGACATGGTATCGAGCTGGAGAGTCCAACAGCCATAGACGTCACCGATGGATAAATGTGCCATACGACGTCGTATGTCTAAGTATAGTTTGTGACCACGTCATCCTGAAATGATGATGAAGCGCATGTTGGCGACAACTGCTTATGACACCAACTTACCGAAGGTGTATAATGTTCCCAGTGTTAACTGAATGAATACTCCACCAATAATAACACCGAAAGCTGGCCATCCGATCCAGTTCGCCATCTTGTCGGGAGTGTTAGGTAAAGATGTAGATCACGCGCTTGATCACTTCTCTCGGTTGGTTGGCCTGCTTGCTTGGTTGTGAAGAGAGTATGGAGTAGATTACGGAGGACTGTGGGAAGACTTCAGTATCAATCAACATCGCACTACATCCTTTAGCGTCACTGTTTTTTTAGGAATGACATCTTGTTATACTGTGGCCGATCACGACTGATAAACTAGTTGATAACGGTCATGACAATATGGCTTGTTTCATGTGCACCTCATTAAATGACATAGACGTGTACATGCATCTGTTCACACGATCCGTCTTTCATGGCTTGAAACTTACCATTTTCTGCAGTGGTGTGTGATTCCATTTAACTAAAATATATTAACTGATCATTCTGACATTCGATCATTTTTATTGATGTCTTGTTTTGTGCTCTGAGTACATTTAATACTGGATGATAAACATCAGTTCGTGCTAACAATTGTATGTGTATCTCCCTACAAAAATAAGTCTCGTTAGGTTAGAATTGGCGTTGAGCAAGCAATGATTTTCGTGGGAGGTGTCGATTGGTCAGACTGACTTGGCTGTCGCGTCTTCGTATTCCCATTGCCTAGATCCTTGCTCATGATATTAATCATTGGTTTGCCTGGATTTCCCACGATGACGAGTTTGCATCAGCATTTCCAGTCGTGTGTCTTAATTTCGATTCCATCTCACGTAAGCCTCCGTGACTATCAGCGTAAAGACTTGGATTTATGAAATAATGTAAATGTAAAGTTAGCTGCTGACAGAAACGTGGTGTAGAATGATGGAAAAACACTTGATGTAATTGTCTATAACTGTTTTATACAATCTACAAGCTGGCCCAAGGGACTAACGAGATGTCTGAAGTAATATGTTGATGATGTGACATGCCACAGTGGTCGTGGGGCTGATGACAGAAGATAATGGGTACATCGGGGGCATTTATGATAACCAATCTGCAGTCCTACGTGTAGTGTAGTCCTTTCGTGCATGGTCTTGATTAACGTTACCCTCAAAGATATCCACGCTTATGGACTGAAGTCTGGATCTCCAGTGATTGATATTACAACCGACTTTTTACATTGGTCGTGTGATTACGTGCATTCATCCAAGTACCCAGGTTAAAGTGGTTAAAGGGTTCGCTCGTCGCACTGAAGGTCTGGGTTCGATTAACGACATGGTTACAGTGCATGAAGTCCACTTCTGATGTCCTCAGCCGTGATATTGTATACTCACTAACCAGCCTGGGTTTTCAATGCTTTAAATGGTGAACGTTTAAATTAGACATTAGGCATTTGCATATTTCCCGGAATCAATTATTTGTGTAGTTGATTACAGTCTAGTTGAATGATGAGTTTTGATATTCTAAATTGAACGTGTTTCCGGCCTTGGGGCTGTTTCCTGTAACTACAATTTACTCTCGTAAACTTCCCATGGAAAAACAAAGGAAAATGATGATAGTTTGAACATTTATTATTTTGGAGACGGACTTTATGATTCCTTTTCCCAGAGTCCCTGATGCTTCCATTACATTCTGCACTGAAATGAATGTTTGATCATGAACCGATTTCGAGATAGACTGAGCTTCATCAGTACCATTTGGGCCAAACCGACTTGTTTAAATGATTCTTGTGGCAAACATATTTCATTCATAAATATCAAGCAGTCAGAGCCAGCCTTGGTTACCCGAGAAACAGGTTTATTCTGGTGTTAAGGATACATTACTGTGACGATATTATGACCGTTGGCAGTGAACGCGGTGCTACGGGAAATAGCCTTTTGCTGATCAGAGAACACATTTCACACCTGTGTCCCCAATTATTTACCTGGAACAAATCATTAAATGTCGTAGTGTTGGTAGGCATAGGCAACAAGGTAACATTTGAACATCTTTTCATTTTTTATTATTTCTGGTGTTTATTATTATTATTTTACAGATTAGAATTGAAATGTAGCAGAGAGGGTTTGGGTGATCCTGGCACAGTCAGGCTGGTAAAGCTCATCATCAGCTCAGGGCCCTCGCCCCTCTACACGCAGCCCAGACAGCGAATGGGACTTCTCCCAGGAAACACTGCCTAGCCGAACCCACCAAGACCTTCCCGGAGAATATGGAGGCTCCCTAACACTGCAGCCTTCTGCATTACCCAGATTGTCAGAAGGGCTGTGCTCCCGGGCACTCTCCCGGGCACTCTCCTGATCTGCGCCAAGAGATCAGGAGGTACCAAACCAAGGGCACCGAGGACAATGGGGAGCCTGACGACAGTGTACTTGGGATACAGGCGAGACATTTTCAAAATGCTTTTCCTGAATCTTGCCAATCACATTGCTGTCAAAAGGGACAGAAAATTCTATGATATAAATAATTTCATTGGTTTTATCGAAAAGGACAAGATCAGGTTTGTTGGCTGGAATTCGTCTCAGGTTGTATATTGGACTATTTCAGAGAAGTTTAAAAGCATTCTTTTCCAGGACGCCCTGGACATGTTCAGGGTCGTACCATGGGTGGACCTCAGGGTCAAAGTCACAGGCATGGCGGAGACGATAGTAAAAGCAGCGAGCCATGCAATCATGTCTTTTAAGATATGTTGTTTGTGCCAAGGAAGACCATCCACTGACAAGGTGTTGGACAGTCTCCATGAATTCATTGCAAAGACGACAATTCATATTCACATTCTGGCGATTGCGAGTGGGAAGTGACTGGTCCTGAGCAGCAAAAAGGAAGCCCTCAGTTTCACATTTGAGACCAGCCGACTTCATCCAGGCGAAGGAGTCGGTTGGATTGCTGTTCTGTTCCACACACTGCATGTACACACGATGCAATGGCTTCTCAGACAGCTTCTCCACAAAGGACCGACTCTGGGCAGACTTGGTGAAGGACTTCACCTGGTTTACTCCCATCGCTGTACCGTCTAGCAGTACATCACCATGAGCAAAATCAACTTCAAATTTCAGATTGTGTCCAACAACCTTGGCACGTTTAAAATAGCTGTGGAATTCCTTGCTTTCATCATGAATCTTGACGTGCATCACCAGAGGATCATCCGATAAATAAATATGTGCAAAAGTACACAATAGAAGAGCTTCCACATTAATCAAACCCCGACCTCCTCATTATTATTATTATTTCTGGTGTCCCTCCCCCCCCCCACCCCCCACCCCCACCCCCCCGTCGTCAGATTGCTGGAATATTGATAAAAGGGGCGTAAAACTAAACTCACTCACTCTTACATGATAGATTCACTATCATCTTGTACCATCCGGTGTTTTAATTAGCTTCAAACGTCATTCCCTTCTGGCATCTTCTTGTTGAAGAAGAACATCAGAATAAAACCTACAAGAAAATATTATCTAATATAGATTCTATGTTGCAATGAGCCTGCATTGAGGAAATTGTATGATTCTCATATCATGTCTTGAGCATGTGTACATGATACCGGAAACAACTATACCAAATCACAATGTGTAAACAAACAAACCAGATCCCACTTTTATAACATAGTAGTGGCAGCTCAGTGGAAAAAAGGTGCTCACAAACGTTAAGTTAGTGTTTTATCGAGTTTTTCATACCTCTGGGCTTAGATTCCCAAAGCCTTTTAATGCTAAATGTCAAACGCAGTGTTCGCGGTAGGTTTTGTGTGAGTGCGTGCAGAAATTAAATTATAAATATCTAGTCCAAATGTTTTGCTCGAGAAATATTTCATTACAATCCTGAATAAGTTCAAAATTTATTGTTTTTCTATGTGTTGCTGTTTTAACGTATTTTTTGAAATGTTAGGAGAGTGTATTTTTAGCAAATTGTGCTATTGGTTAGGCGATAATTATTATTGGGTCACCATGTTTACAGTTTTGACTGATAGTTATTATGGGTCACATTTTGTATTATAAATATTCAGTGTGTTTCGTACGTTGGCAGCAGACTTTAGGGTAGCACTTTAGAGTTACCCCCTGTTGAGTATGTCTGCGTACTTCCGGAGACTACGGGAGAATCCTGTGTTAATGGCGATGGTCGTATGTGATCGAATGTTCAGGAATCAGTGACTTTGTATATAAAGGCTGGTAGTCGTGTTGACACACACACACACTGATTAATTGAAGTAAATCAACCTGCCTGCCTCTCTGCCAATGTTTGACCTACATAGCCGCTGCTTGACCGGTCTCTGTGTTACATTCAGTATAAATGTTTCTCACTCTCACGCCCAGACTTTGGTGAGTTGATACTATATGTGTGACCCATTACTCTAGATTTGAGTCAGTTACATTGTGCATGAAACCTGTACTGTGTACATTTGTATCTTGCTTTTGTTTGCTGAATAACTTTTACTGAAATTTCACACTTCTCAGGGTTATATTGTGCTGGTTCTGAGAGGATTTCTAACATATATCTAATATATTTTGCGTGTTTTTATTATATTTTTATGAGTTAACGCAAACACAGATACATTAAGTTTAACTCAAGAATGTCATAGCGGTAAAAGAGCTTCCAAAATCTAGACCCTGGGTCCTTACCAAAAAACTGTTGTTTTTTCCAGACGGGGTCCCTGAATTACATGACATGACCCTCTATAGATAATAACCTCTTTCATTTCCTTATTTCAGTTAGATGTATCCTTAAATTTTGTCAGGATTGTACTTTCGAACTTCTAAAACGCCCCATAAAGAAGTTGATATAGAGACTTACTGCAGGAAGAACAGGCAGCTGTCAGGAAGAAGAGTCCATACCAGCCAATAAGGTCTGCAAGACTAGACGTTAGCAGCGAGCCGACTGGAGAAATAACCATCTGTTTAAAGCCAATGTGGCGCTTAACCAGTGCATCCTGATCATGATATATCTGTTTATATACTGGCTAGTGAAATGTTATCATCGTGCACCAGTTATCGCCAATACATCAGAGTCACATGCGGGCAGTTCTGGTCAATTACAATTCCGGTATTTTTTCCCAATAGTATTTGACAACAGATCAGAGGCAGTGAACGGGCTGGACATATCGGTAAATAGGTAATTAGGTATCATAATTATTTCTGTTTCGTGAGTATAGCGAACGTTGGAGTAAGTTTGTCAGGACTGCTAAAGAATGGCGATAACTTTTCGCTAGCCAGTACACAATTCTACAGGCTCAATGCGCAATATTTTTCTAACTATCATCGGATGTCAATCTCAACTCCCTCAGTCATGTCTGCAGGTTATTAATGGTGTGAAATACCGCTTGTTCACTATGAAAGAATTATAGTGGATGGTTGCAACAATGGTAATTCTTCATTTTTGAATCTGACATGTTTATAACATTTCAGTGAGGTGGCAGAGTATCGGAAGATCTGTCGGTATGTTACTGACGACCACGCCACATTTTCATTAAATATTAATAACTAACCTGTGATGAAAACAACATCCCATATATTTGTATGAAGTAGTCCTGGCCAAACGCCCTGGCGGTCGCGGTGGGGATGAGGGAGTAGTTGCCGGAGAAGGTGCCGAATGTGAGACAGACGTAGATGAAGAACAGGGGCTTCCCGTCAGCAACTTTCGTCAGGTTGAATGTGAACATGAGGACTGTGAATAGCGCACACAAGCACAGCATGGCCGTCTGGAAGAAGATTATCATTTGTGGTTTAAGACAGCTATCCAAGCTATATATGGCGGTTGTTTGTCAAGAATCCAGTCTGGACCAGATGATCCAGTGATCAAGAGCATGACGATGTGACTACGCAGCTGGGATACGATGGTCTGTCAAATAAACGAGTCTGACCACTAGATCCTTTAGTCGCCTCTTACGACAAGTATGGATAGCTGAAGGTCAATTCTAATCCACATCTTCAAGGGTCGTGTCTTGCCATATTATGTACAAACTGTGTGAACACATTGGGCACCAGGCTGTCGACAATATATCTACGAGGTGTGGCAGGCCGTGGGGTCATCTAAAAGATGACATCTTTACCTTGTCCATGTAGCAGGGTGTTGAGTCACCCCACAGATGACATCCTTACCTTCTCAGCTTGCTTATGGGGTTGACCTCCTTGGTCATGTGGACAAAGCATTGTTCGAATTCCAACATGGGACTTGTATGGATGGCATGGTGATTTGGTGTGTTAGTAAACTTAGGATTTGTTTGCAGAGTATCACATTGCACTGGTCGGAAGCACCGAATATAACCATGATTGTTTGTGATTGACAGAATAAATGCGACGTGTTTAATAGGCTTGAGTTGACAGAGTGTTCTGAATTAACTTAATATAAGGGGTTGTGTCTTTACTCTCTTTGGTGACACATTTTTCAGAATACCTGTCAGAAATGAAGTACCTTAAATGACACCTTGTCTCCAAAGTAGCCCCATGAGACACGACCTGCAGCATTGAAGATGGATGCAAAGCTTTCAACAACTGACAGGAACCTGTCATCTTTGATGAATGTTTGTCCATATGTCTGAAATTATAACCACAAACGTCCTGCGTAATTTAACTAGAAAATAACAAATGTTACGAGTGTGTATTTTCTGTATATTTTTGTTATTAATTAAGTAATAATTATTATTGGGTCACAACATTTAGTGTTTTGAATATTAAATATGATGGCTCACATTTCGTTTTAAATAGCTGGTCAACACTTTTAGCATTCTGGTTTTCCAGAATTTATCTGTTCCTAGTTTTTGATGTGTCCACTTCCGGGAGACTTATTCTATGGCATTCTACAGTGTTGACGATGTTCGTTTGTGCCCGAACTTTCGGGAAATGACTTAGCAAATATACATAAAAAGGCTTCTTGCCGTGTGGAGGGCGGCACTCACACTCATTCATATTTGCTGGAGTTACAGCCACGCTTGAAATCCCGTCAACTCCTGAACCTACATTATCTGCTGTCGCACCGATCGCTATGTTGACATTCTGCCATAGCTATTCTCTCTCACACCAAGACTTTAGTGAGTTTGCTATATTGTATTTTGTGCCCCATTGACTTCGATTTTGTCTCTCTTGAATTGTACCTCAAATCTGCATTGTTATATTGACTTGTGACTTTGTATACCTTGCTCTCGTTGCATAATAATAACATCTGATTATTCTAAACTTGTCTTTGTTCTGTTTTGCTGGTTCACAAGGGGATTTCTTACATTGTTGTCACGGTAAATTCAATGAATCCAGTTGACCCTGCACTATTTCACCAAAAAGTAAACATGTTTACACTCGGTACATAGTAATTATGTCACTTGACATGGACACGCTTACCTTCCAGATGGTAGAGAAGAAGATTAGCCCTTGGCAGTTAAACAGTAGGATACACCAGAGAATCCAAAACTCTTTCGTTCTCCAGCAGTTTCTCCAGTGAACAGACTCTTGTTGGACCACTTGACTAACAGCGTGACAGAAATGCCTTTTAATGAAAACAGTAACGCCAGAGTACAATATACCGTATGAGGAACGTGTAGATGATTCTCACGCCAGTCAGCATCTACTTCTACAGTGCATTCCGCACTAAAAGTCCTATAACGGTGCGAGTTAAAACATCTGCACTAAGCTATCGGTGCCGAACACTACCATCCCGAAAAAAAAGTATACTTTCCTCAAGCATATAAATTATGTTTATTTACAATGTGTAACCAACATACAACAAACATGGGAAAAGGCATACAATAAAATGGAATGACTGAATAACTCTTTCTCAATGTAAGGGCTGAAGTATACTGGAAGGGCGTAAGTGTACGTTCAGAATGAGGGACACTAATCACTAATGGTCAAACATCCCATACTACGATGTGTTAAGCCCGATCATTAACAATCACGAATGAGAATGAAATTATTTTCTCCTTGCGTAGGAATGTACTACTTGTTGATGTAAGAATGCCTGCTAGGTACTCTGTTAAGGGTATATCAGGATAGGCGGGAGTTCAAATGCATTCTCACTCGCGGTGCGCTCGTGTCCAGTACTAACGTGTGGTCGAATGTGAATGAAATGTGATCACTTGTGTTCAGTGCTTTTCCTTTCAGTGTTTCATGGTTGAGTCAGATGTTGTATACAGGCATACTGTACGTGTCAACGAGCCATGGTAGTACCTGTGAGTACTGACATATTGTGCGTATGTCGAACGATGAAAATACACGTGAGAATATATGTATTGTATGTATTGACGAGCCATGGTGATGAGGGTATTGGTATATTGTATGTGTTGGCGAGCCGTGATGATGTGGGTATTGGTATATTGTATGCATTGACGAGCCGTGATGATGTGGGTATTGGTATATTGTATGTGTTGACGAGCCGTGATGATGTGGGTATTGGTATATTGTATGTGTTGACGAGCCGTGATGATGTGGGTATTGGTATATTGTATGTGTTGACGAGCCGTGATGATGTGGGTATTGGTATATTGTATGTGTTGACGAGCCATGATAATACATGTGAATATTGGCATATTGTGTGTTGCTTTTGAACCAAGATAATACGCGTAAGAATGTTTTTGTGTGTGTGTGCATGCTGACGAGATAACATTTCGAGCATTTGTATATTGTGTGAGCTGATAATACGTGATCCTGTCTGTATATAATAAGAGCAACCTGCTCATAAGTTGTAGATATTGTAGTGATAATTATAATATATTGATTGAGTTTGAATGATGTAAAGTTTCTGTTCATGGCATTCTTGATGATGGTGAGGAAAGCATCGAATATGACATACCATTTATTGGTTGTGTTGTTTGCAGTACTGGGCGGAGTGTAGGAGAACAGCCCGACGACCTTTCCAAGAAGTATCTAAATCAACATTATCTAGCCTCATGTAAAAATGTCGAGTTTTGATTGGTCCGCGTGACTCTGATCCACCACGATCCGCGAGCGGGAGTATGAAAGTCGTGTAATCCCACTACGAAAGTCATATCACCCCGCTACGCCTCGGTGACGACGCGAAGTGAGAAAACCGTGCATCTGCAAGCCTTTAGTAACGTGCGGCGCACTGAGGTCAAACAGTGGCATCTCACGACGTATATAAACACAAGTCGATTTGATGCGTGTTGTTTTGTTTTGATTTAGTGAAAACATTCAGCTAGATAAATGCGTTATCACATCGTGTCGAGGGAAATACGGGGTTTTATCAGTCCCCCGGGACTGATAAAACCCTGCATTTCCCTCGACACGATGTGATAACTTATAATGTTAACCCTTACATCGAAAAGTGACGGGTGGAACGCTCGCCTTGTATATTGCTGACCGATTTATGTCTCAGAACCAGTTTAACATCTTTCTTCAGACGATTCCGACGAACTCTCATAATATCTTCACAAATGAGGAACCATTCTTATTCGGAGAGCATCATTTCTATTTATTATTTCTTTTCATTTATTGCTTTATGTTCCCCTTTGAAACAAATAATCAAAAAAGAGCAAGGCTCGGTATCTTCTCTTATTGTCACTAGTTCCCTTTATCTCGTGTGATTACCTGTTGCTGCCCCTGACCTGACTCACCTCAACAGACTTCGTGTTCTTACGGCATAATCAAGCGGTATCGACAGCGACAAGGCTCAATATGGAGATATTAAGTATTTATAGACTTTCAGTTCTTGTTGATACCAGCTATAAGCCACCTCCAAGCCTTTCACAGACATGGAACTATTTGTGGACCAACGGAATTGAAGCCAAGTCGTATCTCTTGGTTTTGCTTCCCCCTTTCTAGATCAATTCACAAATTTTAGCAAAAACAAATTAGGAAACCCATATTTATGCTTCCATCTAAGATAGACGATGAGCATAGAATTGGACAATCAAAAGAGATCCGTTTTGGAAATACTTACGTCATTCTGGCGTCCACTATTTGGGGGTCATAGTTGTCAACTCCATCAAGTTCATCAATGTTGGACACACATCGGCCACTGTGATATAAAATACTGTGTGTATGTTTCAACATACGTCAAAACGATGGCAATTATTCACTTTAGTTATGCGATATGGCTGAAATATTGCCGATGTGACGTTAAATATTAACTCACTCACTCACTCACTCACTCACTTTAGTTGTGATGAAACCAGCATACACGTTTTAAAAAATTAAGATGAATCTAATTTACTGTAGTTTGGACTTGATATCTGACGATCATAAGTATCTATTCATACCATCGGCCATCTCTTTGCCCATCAGAGTCCTCTTCAGGCTACAAGAAAAGGTACATCATTGTTCAGTGTGTCACCGTTGAATCAATATATAAACCCTGAATGGTAGTGATTATCATCACTGAGTGCAGGACAATATAAAGGGAGACGAAATGTGTCTTGATATCTTCAGCAAACCCTAGCACCAGAGTCAAGATTATCAAATTAACAACGGGATGACCACACTGTGTGGAACATTGGCTGTTTCAGTGAGATGTGGTTAATATTGTTTTATACCTTTGCTTCTCCTATCAGAATTGACGTTGCAATTCAAATCAGGGAATGTGTAATCATTTCGAATAATCACTGCATACAATATCGTATAACAATTCGTTTGTATCTTCACATTTGTGTGACGGAAAAGAGCTTGACAATGGCACTAAATGGATGTTTTGGACCTCCAGACGAATACGGAAGCTAGAATTTCGTGAAAGATTTTCGTGAAAGATTTTCTCTGAGAAATATATTACACAAGAAATGTCTGAGGTGAAATGCGGTTCCTTTATTGCGAAAAAGTTGGCAAATTATTAGTAAGCTCCAACTTACTTTCGGAAGTCGGAGGAGGACAGTTCCCAAGAACTGAAGAGAAACATAGCAGACTGCTAGAATCAAAAACATGTTGGGAACTCTGCCAAGCAGGTCTTTCTGGGTGAAATATCTGCAACCAGATAGAAGTTCATTGATCTGGGTTCAGTCTTCGTTCCGATCGCTAGGGATGAATCATTTGTCATTATGTAGTTAAAACGTTGCCTCTTCACATGTGTTCGAATCCTTACATGGGTATTGTGTGTGAAGCCAATTTCAGGTGTCCCCAGTCTTGATTATATTACAGTGATGCCAAATGCGCCGTAAAACTCACTTAGTCATTTCACAAGGTTGCGCATGATTCCTGATTCTTACTCTAAAGGATGGGACTGTTTGTGACAAAACACATCCTGTGTATTCACCTTGCATTAGATAAAATTTTCGTTCTTTTTCTCTGTTACATGGAGCCAAACACCAGCTCTTGTATATCGTATTTTATTAACCAAATAAAATTCATTGAACGTATACATACTCTTCGCCGTCAACTTCGAAATTTGGTGCAAGGTTATCAGGGTTGATGTACCATGACTGAATGTAGTCGAAGATGAAGGCACTACCGCCAAACCCAGCCAAGATCAATCCGGTGGCAAGTCCCTTCCTGTCAGGGATCCACTGATTGGTGAACGGAATACAGTTCATCAATGACTCGTTATATCACACGGGAGGTGGTTCAACCTACATATCTCCTACAACTGAAGTAGAATAAGTCAAATGTGCAAGTTACACAACATAACATGTAATGATATATTATATACTGAAAGCCATTAAATACGCAACTTGACATTCATACTTTCTTTACTCATTCAAATGTCACCATATATGTAACTGTCAGATATGTTTTAAATAAACATCTGTGGATAACTTAAACGGAAAACGTCCACTCAACAACAACGTCAGTGACGCAACAACGACATCAAACAAAGGAGGGGTCACTTAAGTGTCCACCCTACACTGCAAGACTCCGGTGGTATTGGAAGACACAGATTTCTCAGAAACAGGTGTGGGATGGTCTGCCAGTGATGTTGAAGGGCCGGTGTCAATTCAGCTCTTGTACTGGTACAGAACTACAGTTTGGCAGTCTTTATTCTCGACGTCGATAAATCTGTTGACGTCCATCTGCAAACCTGCGTCAAACCTGCGTTAAGGCATTTTCGCACCGTTTGGGTGCAGACATGACGTTGTCTTGTCACAATTGTCCAGCAGCATCAGCAGCTGTTTCGAACCGATTTCGGAAGTGTAACACTCGGACATTGCGGTCCTGTCGAGCTGTCATCAAAGATGGTGCGGCAGTTTGCAGACAAATGCCTTACTTCCGGTGCCCAGGAAACGTTGTCTAAGTTTACCAGCTCTGGATGGATCCACATTACAGCGCCTGACAATCATCACATCTGAGGAAACGTTGCTAACCACACCGAGAACCTGATTCTTGTTGTCTTGTGTCAAGCGTGGCATTTTCTTAACGTGATTCAGTTTCAAAATTTCTTGTGCTTTCATAGCGGCTGGGTGCAGGTAATGCACGTGCAGAACATGTTTCATGAATGTGGTGTTTCCGAGGAATGCCAAAGATTCAGTTTTAAGCATCGACGATCATAAAAGAGGAATACTCTGGGACTCAAAATGGGTAAGAATATCAGCCTTTTATCCCTACATCCTTGTATCGCAGGTAAAAAATCTTCAGTAGAAGTTGTGTATGTTCAAGGACACCAAACACCACTTGCGTTATTAATGGCTTTCAGTATATTATAGTCTCTATACTCATTTCCTCTATATTCATCTCATTTGAGAGGTGGGAACCTGAAGATCTATGGGAATTCTGTCATCGTTGTCTGTTGCCGACTAAGTAGCAGTGTAGGTGGTCATGTTAGATTAGAGTTTTATGACGGCATCAGAAACAACCTTATCCTTTTGAGATGAAAGAACAAAGTTTGAGATCGAACACTACACGGTGTGTCCATGTTTTGGGTCAACCTGTTGTTTAATAGCACGACCAAGAATGCAGTACCCTAAAGACTCATTAATACACAGTCGTTTAGCGTCTATGTCTTTGGGTGGATGATGTGCTTATCCAGTTTTAACGTGTTATGTGAACTGTGTGGTCTACTTGCTGAATGAAAGTTTCGTATGAAACATCCTACCATCATCGCACTATCCATCGGAGCAGCATATGCGGTACCAACTCCAAGTCCGAACATCAGGCCGAAGGTGATTATGACGCCAGCGAAGGAATGTTGTATGGTAAAGTAGGTCAGGGCAACACCGGAACTGTGAGAAAATGATTGAGGCATGTAACGTCCACACTTAGGAATAACAGGTTTTGATTTAATTACTCCATGGGTCAAGACGGGCAAATATCGAGCCAAAAAAGCACGAGAATGGACCACTGGAGAACCAGACAGGAAGAGATCAAAGCCAATCTAGGACCTTTCTCATCAGCATTACAAGGGAGGATACAATAACAATTTATTGTCGTTGGCTTCAGTTTACCACCGATTTGTTTTTGTCTTTGACATCAGGGCGTCACTAGGTACACATCACACAGACACGTTAAAGCGACTACAGACATAAGCAGCACATGTATGCTGCGATAAGAGCGGAATAATTCCAATCTAGGCTGCTTAGTAGGATGGACAAGTGACCTTAAATAATTGTAATCAATGAAAAGGAGTGTAGACCTTTCCGAAGGAACACCCTGCAGAGGTGTAGTAGGCTTAGAGAATATAAAGAATAATTAATATAATAATTAAAATGTGTGGATTACTTATAATGTAAAAAACAATATATTGTACCATGTTTACTATACGAAAGTGAGGTTCACAATCGCAAAGAATTCATACTGATTTTCAAACATGATAACCAAATTGCAGCGTCGTTATGAGATGGGAAGTGGAGGGTGAACTCCGTCAGTGATAATTAGTCAACACGGGGTGTGATACGTTGCAAGAACCAACCAACCAACTTCCTCTGTGACACATCCTCATAAATTGCTATACCTATTTTATTTACGGCTCTACCTATCATGATTTTGCAATTTAGTTTTTTAATATATCTACTGTCCTCGTAACACACACTTGCCAAAATCATGATGTCTCCTAGACGTCCACTTAAGGCAGTTCGATCATCTTATCGTCACTATGGCAATCCCATTTTCCTCATTAAATAGACCAGGGCCTCCTGTCGTTCAGGGGCCTCCTAAGCTGATCGTAAGTCACTGAGGTAACAATAGTGCAGGGTGAAAGAATGGGAGTTTAGGTTACACTTTGTAAAGGTTGCATCGTGAAAGTAGCCCCATCTCATTTTAGGCACATCGTGTCTTCCCGAAAAAGATGCACGTACACTGGCGGGCTAATTAATACATAATACTGATGAAAGAAAGAGTATTTTTCCAACAAATATTTTCATATCGATACCTCATCATGCAGCTTCCACAAATTACTGCTATGCGGGGTCCAAACCTAGCTCGTACTAGTCCTCCAATAAAGATGGAACCTGCCAGTCCAAAGGCAGCGGCAGCAAAGATCCACTCACTGTCTTTGTAATGGAGATCAGCTGAGGTATCTCCGATGTAGGACGTGATGTATGGGTTCAGATTACCTGTTACCGTCAAATAAATTAGAATTGCATGTTTGTCAACTCTTTATGCAGTAACGTATATTCACAATAACTAACAATAGAAACATCAAGAAACCAAGAACTTTTACAACATGTTATAATTTTCTTGTTTTCATGTTCGAGATTTGAAATTGGTATATCTCAAACAAACACATTTACTGCCTCCTCTTTCATTGATACACATGTGCTTTCTCAGTAGCCCATACTTTTCAAAACCATTTTAGTCCCAGGTTCATATCAACTGAAGCAGCCACTCTCCTGTGCTAGAGGGAATGAATCAGTAGAATTTTGTGCCGCTTTTAGTAATATTCCAGCAATATCACGGCGGGATACGCCAGTCATGGGCTTCACACATTGTACCGTTGTTGGAAATCGAACCCGGGTGTTCGGCGTGACGAGCGAACGCTTGAAACATCAGGATACTTCACCGTCTCGTCCTCTGCTTCATTTCAACACAGACACTGTAGACCAAATACAACCCCACACAGCCTCGTAGCAACGAGGCAATTATTTGTCAGCTAATCCACTAACAGATTCATGGGCACAATACTACACAAATGCCTATTCTATATGATTATTCTCCTTGAGAGCCACAGTATCTGAGACCTTTACATAAACATGTTCATCATCATTATCACTCAGTTTGATCAAATATCTTAGCGGATTTCAATGAATGGGTCATTGTTATCGCACGCCCCCGATATTTGTTTATCTTCCCTGAGACTTCGTCATGAGTCAGATGCTACATAGGTTTATACTTACCGAAACAGAAATAGGTTCCCAGGGTCAGGTGGATAAGAATCCCCCCGATTATTGTGGAAATAGCTCCGCGTTCCATGTCGTGCCCAAGAGGTTACCTATATACCGCCCACAGATGTACACACGTCTGCGTGTCAGCAGATAAGTTACATGTCATCACCTCAAGGATCGTTTCAGTATCTGCTGATAAGCTTATCGGTGGACGTTGTATTGTACAAAGCTGCATTGTGGTTGAGTATTGTATGGGGCAGGTGATGGGTGCTGATGTGACCAGTGGAGTAACAAAATACAGCTTGTTTGGTGTTTGATAATTGATAATTGAGCAATGTCTGGGTGTAGATAAATATTTTATGCTTGGAAGTTTGAATTAGTAACTTAGAGTGTTACCTCAAAGGGGGTTGAAGTACTGTAAAATTATTGTCCTCCTGAGAGGGTACGTAAGTCCCAAAACATTTGAAGTCAAATTTGATCTTCCATTTTGTCTTAGCCGTAGAATATGTGTCATTTTAATTTTAATTTGTGGCTAATCTTGCTTACAATCACCATCAGCTGAGGGGATGATGTAAATCCAGCTAGGGACCATGCAGGTAGCAGAAGTACTGTAAGTCCCCATGGCCCCTAGTATGGTGATCTACCTTCAGTTGTTGGTGATCTATATAGCCTGTTTTTATATTGTATTGTCTGAA
Organism: Haliotis asinina; assembly: GCF_037392515.1. Lineage (NCBI taxonomy): Eukaryota > Metazoa > Mollusca > Gastropoda > Lepetellida > Haliotidae > Haliotis > Haliotis asinina. The sequence continues at coordinate 7,445,111 of NC_090283.1, read as the reverse complement.
TAGGAATATTAGTTTTAACGTTTCACGCTGGTTTTATTTCTTATTGTGATATTCTAGTTGTTTTACTGTCTGTCGTCGACAGGTTTTTATCATATAGATAGATTCCTTTTTTAAGAATGCTCTCGTCACGATATGGCTGCAATACTGCCGATGTGACGTTAAATGTTAACTCACTCACTCACTCTTCCAAGCTTCACACACGTGCAAGTCAGTTCACTACGAGACGAATGGCAGATGTTGCCCTGCAAAGTGCAACAATTGGTCAATGACATGTGTCAACTACGTCAGCGAACCTGACCACCGGATAATGTTAGTTGCCTCTTACATGTATGTAAAGGATAAAGATGAGGGTTAGGGAAAACCCCAGGGCCGGAGACCCCATGGATTTCCCCACCCAATATAGATGGCAGATGTACAGAGATCTGTACGTTTCTCACGTTGAACAGTACTTTGGTGATATGTTATGACGTTGTCGGGTTTAACAGAACCTGAATCGGAATCTCGCAGCTGGAATCTATACAGCTATATGCTGTATAACGTAGGAACGATGGAAGTCCTGTTCAGGTAGGCGTCACTACATCACCTCGTCCAAGCTTCACACACGCACACACCTCTGACATGTTGAATGTACATAGTGTATGAAATGCATGATTCACGATGAAAACAAATTACCACCTCGTCACCTAGTCCTTAATGGCACGTGGGGTGTGGGAGGACAGACCGGGGTAATATAATGCATGAAACGTGACTCAGCTTCAATACATGTGAAACCATCATTTCTACTGACGTGTCCATCATTCCAATAGAAAGTGGTGACAAATATTTTCCGGAAAAAGAAACAGAAATATAGAACCGACACGAAATAAGTGAAATTTAGTTGAATATTTGTCCTTCAGCTTTTTGCACAAGTGAGTCTTGCAATGTCATGCAATTCTGAAAAATAATTCACTTCATTGTCTGGTTTACTTACAGGCTGCGGTCAGACGATGACTGCTGAGCAGTGTCTGACCAGATGATACAGGTATCACAGGTGGGGCAGCACATACTTGCACGTTTCGAACACTTGGCGTCTTCAGCGACTTTTGAGCGGTGTCAGGCCATAATTGGAGTGGGTGCAGGTTGGGGCAGAACACATTTGCACCTTTCGAACACCTGGTGTCCTCGCCGACTACTAAAGGCGGGTGGGTCACGACTTACGTACCCTGTAGAGAACACCTGATGTCTTCACTGATGATCCATTCATGTAGAGTCCCAGCTATAGTGCCCGTTAGGCCAAATTCAGTTTGCTCTGAAGTAAGAGAGACAGGTTATGTTATTTCATGAACGTGTACATTCCATAAATTTTAAACTGAATTTTGGTAGCAGTTACCTAAAGCTGGAAAGCAACGTCTTTTGATGGGAAAAAACCCAAACGCTTGAATATCAAAATATATCATGATTTCTCAGACAAATGACTATCCTCTCGTCCAATGGACAAATTATTTCATAAATTTTATTTGCAGAGAAATTAATCAGTTCCACCACGCGGCTGCCCTTTTGATAAGGTCGCCAACAATTTCCTCTACCCATATTGTCAGAGGTTCACATCCCTGTGATAGAGAATGGCACAAGTCCCAGTCTAGGGGCAGCAGGCCCCGGCCATGTCCAGGGTGATTGGGGGCCCAGGCGTGAAACTTGTTTTACTAAAAAGTAGGCACACCTACAGTCCGTTTGTGTTCAAACGAGAACAAGTGATTAAACATCTCAAAATACGAATAATGGCACGAAACATAAATACGACACATGGTCCTGACGCCTCAGTACCCAACAAGATCTGAAATCTGCCGTTCCATAATCAGTCATGGAAAAAGTTGTTTAAAAAAACATCATGTTATGTTGTGTTATTATCACGTTTCACACCGAAGGGTGACAAACGGGTGATGGAACAGCACCTGACAAGCTGATGTCATCTCACCTGGCTGTGCTGAGTTGCACCTGATTGTGTGCTGGTGTTGTGCAGCACTGAGGAGATTAAACGATTACATAAAACGAAGACAAATAGAAATTCCTCACATTTTACAGGATTTTAATGTGTCATTTTAGTTATCTTATTTTTCAAAATGTTTGAATTGTATATCCATGTGAGAAAATGGGAGCAATTCAAATGGTATGCGTGAATCTCCCGCTTTTTCCTGATGACAAACAAGGAACAACATGGCTCTAACATATACATCCATATGACCACCCGTTTATACCTGCATTTAACTTGTATATCATGACGCTAACTTGTAGTTACCATCGAGTCCAAAAATTCCGGCTCTCCTGTAATTCTTCAATAGCGTACTTCCCTATCAAAGTTGATTTAATTTAACATTCCTTACAATCTATAGCAGCTGAAGGGTGAGTGTAAATCCATGCAGGTAGCAAAGGTACTGTAAGTTCCCATGGCCCCCTAGTCCAAATAGTGATATTATTTTTATTATACTTCCTACGCTAGTTTGAAATCTAAATGTGATATTCTACACTTTTTATTGTCCTTTGCAGACAGGTTTTTGTAATACATACATACATACATACATACATACAGACAGACAGACACACATACACACATACACACATACGTATATATATATATATACCATTTCAGTGTTTAATGTTTTCGTGACGATATGGCTGAATTATTGCCGATGTGACGTTAAGTATTAAATTAACTCACTAACTCACTTACTCACTCCTTATCAAAGGTCAACATAGTCTGCTATCACATTTACGCTTGAAATCGGGACATTTCTAGCAGGGACTCGCTTTTAATACGGCTAGGTGTTTAGTCAGTTAGAGCGCCACCGGCCATTTATACACATTTGTCAGAAAAAATGCTAATGCATACAACCTGCTGTTAATGACTTTGGCAAATATCTTTCCTGAATCCTCCATAAAGTGTAATCGGTCTATAATTAGAAGATATATCTAAACTACCGTGTATGCATATGAATAATAACAGCTAGGGTGACGGGTACTTTCCTAAACATAGTGTAGCATTAACCAAAACCGGTAACATTTGCAAGCACCTGATTGTAACATTTTTAAGAACTCGGTGCTTATCAAACAAAACGCCAGCGTTTTCCCTGACTGCATAATCTCTACCATCTTCCTGCATGGATTTCCCTAAGAAGGTATTCATGATCTCCTGGTAACGAGATCAACATCGATATAATCTACAAACGTTTGAAATAGTTCATCAAACTCCGAACAACATTTGACGTGCATACATCAAAGAATGTTTCAAAATAGCCAACCCGCTCGAAAGCTTTAATCATGTTAAATTTGGAAGAACGTTTCTGTTTAACGATGGAAGAAAATGATTTTATACCCCACGTCCATAAACGTTATGTAGATTTTCAACATACTCTTGAAACTGACAAGACATTTTCGATGGACATCAAGAAAGGTTAGTAAATGAGCATAGCATGTTATTTTAAATGTTTTGAAAAAAAATCGATTGTTTCTTTCAGACATCTCTGATTCTTCATTATTCATGATTGGATTTAATATGAAACACTCTTCCAGTCTACAGCTGTGAATTGTTGAGTCACACAAGGGAGCTACCATATATATGGGCATTACGTCACCACGGTACAGGCATGGGCAAAATGCTGGTGCAGATTTTATTGACATTTTCGACATTGTAAATTATGCGTTTCTCGTGTCACAAACGCGTTTGTCGTGTCGTGAATTGGGACATGCATCGATGTATTACGATCCATATGAGGAAACCGGAAACAAATCTTGTTTTCATGACTACTCTTAAATTGTACCTTATACCCATTTGAGATTTATCCTCGAAAAGAAAATCATGCATTCAACTGTTAGTTCATATTTGAGTTTTATTGAGCTGCAAGTGTGAAACTTTTTTCAATCTTAAATGTATGTTGTTATTTCAGGAAATTGAAACAAATTTAATAACAATGGATGATTTTGTGTGCTTCAGTCAGTTTCATTTTCCCGGTGTGGTGATAAAAGTGTGTGTTGAATTTCCTTCCTTGCTCAATACACTAACATGTTCAGACACTAGTACTTTCAAATGTTTTCTTCACATTATAAACCTGAAAGCCACACATTGTTCGGCTTCAACAATGTATCATTGTAAAGGATAAACAAGTCAATGTAAACTTGACCCCAGTGTTATTCGTTTCACTCCTTCACCGAGTCCAACCCTAGTAGAAGGTCGCGTCAGGTAAACTACGAGCGACCTATGACCGCCCAATCAAATGCGAGACAACCGAATGGATTTATCCAATGAGAAAACGGCTACTCGTTTGGGTTCGGCGTGACTTACAAAATTCCCTGCTCACTGACATTGATCTCTCAACACACGAAAATCCGCATAAAGCACACGTAATTGACCGCAGTATATACGCTTTGAATTCTGTCGACGTGGTTACCACTAGTTAATATTTCCGCAAGCTGATATCCTTGAATATTGTCATAACACTTTTTTCAGCGACTGTTTACTCATTCATGTAGCGTGTTCCATGTGGATACGTGGAAGCAATCGTACGGAAAATAGCATTCGCAATCGTTCGGGCACAAATCTTTTCGAAGTAAAAGTTCAAAAAGATATGTGGGAAAGTCAACTTGTTCGATTTGGTAAGCTGCCCCCCTACTAGGGTTTGTTAGACTCAGAATAGGAGTGTAACGAATAATACTGGTACTGACACTATGGTTACATAGACTGAGGAATCAGGTGAATGGCATACCCTTAAATTCACATAATCCAGGATCAGATCATGGCACACGAGTTTGTTTACGTGTGCAGAAACATACCAACCTTCCCACAATTTGGGTATGAAAGGCTAGAGCCCAGTTTGGGAGTATTACTATATCTGAATCATGCTGAATGAACATTCAGCAGCTAATAATCGCTGGGTATGTACTAGATTTAGCATATGTTTATGACGGGTGCCACTAGTTTGTTAGGATACGCTCACCGTTTAGTGAGAGCCTTGTGTCGTCAGCATTTCATAGTGATTCATAAACACATGCTTTGTTATCGCAGAGCAATCATTTGATTTTATGGTTCACACTCGATTTGTTTACAAATAACATCATTCAGCTGTAATGCTACTGAAACAAATATCTGCTCATGAAATATGAAATAGTCATAACTGTGCAATCGACTCCTGCATATATATTTGTCAAGGAAACAAACGTTGGATTGGACGCTCAATGCATTCTAACGACGCATCAAATATCCATGCACAGGGCTTCATGACCAGCCGATTGGTTGAACCGGGCACTTATACTGTTTACTGATACTGTTTCCACATGAACTGATATATTGTGAAACAAATTCGCAGTGTTGACAAGAATATTGTCACGAGTGTCACAATTGATGAATCAGAGTGAATTGGCAATTTTTAAACAAAATTTGTAAGTGTAGTACGTGTTTTAGGTGAGTCTATACTTTTGATGGGCAGTACATATCAAGACCTACACATAAAGTTGCTAAAGTTGCTCTTTTAATGACGAAGAGTATGCCAAAGTGTCTCGTTCTCGAAGGTTTGTGCAGGAGCGTCAACAATGCCTCCGAATGAATGACATCATTTGGATTTTGTCCTTGCTTGTGACTATCGCTCTGTCGACGCCTTTGGGATACTGGAAATAGACTGAATGCACTTGCACTGGTAGGGAGAAAGGGAGCCACCATTTCTGCTTTAGCAATGCTGTTACAACACATGATTCATTTCCGAGAACGAAATAATTTACATCTTATAATAAAGAGGGAGTTTGAAGAAAGCTCTCATTTGTTCCAGGGGGCACTAATTACATCTCCAACACGACGAGAAAGCTCATATAACTTCTTTGCATGTTATTGTCTTCATACGTAACGCGATAGTAGCACCATATTTTGCGGAGTACTGTACAACACGTGACCACACATGTATATGGTTTTTCAAGGGAAGTCTGTCGCGCAAATCCTGCATGAGGTATCAGCGCAATAACTTTGAGTTGAAGTCGGAAGATCAATAACACATGTTTTCGATCATTTCGTTGTGTGTCTTTGCGTGTGTTCCTGCTGGTTTGTAAAATCCGTGTCATAATCCTGTACGGATAATTTCACATACCATCAAGGAAACAAATGTTGGATTGGACGCTCAATACATTATTATGACAACGCACCAAGTATGGTTATATTACATTTAGACATTATGTAAACATCGGTGCAAGGTTCTACCCTCAAGGCTGGGGTCGATACACATAGCCACCAAAGTCTCAACGTGGGTTGGTCGGTCGAGGAGAAATTTTTTTTTTTTTTAAAATCAATATATAAAAATCAATAAGGACACAATTGTCTGAATAATGTTCTTGATTCTCATTTGTTGTAATTCTTATTACAATTTGACGCCTTCCTTGGCTTTGTGGCAGCGACTGATGAAAAGAGAAACATTTCATGTGACGAAACGGTAGGTTTTGGGTTTGAGTCGGATGGAATGATTTTTGTTTCGAGGGCTCGGTAATAAAATTAGAAGGGTTAGTCGGGCAATGAGAAATACATAATAATAAACATGCTTCCCTTACAGACACCAATAGCTCTGTGGCTTCTCAAATGTACCGGAAGCAGTCCAATGAACAAATGAATACACTATTCACACAATAAATGATTAATACAAGGCACTTATTTTAAATTGAAATATTCACGGAATATGTCCATGTAATATATTTTTCAATAACATATGAACATATCATGGACTGTAGGAATGGTAATACAGCAAAACAGGTCACATCACACATACCAGCCGCTGCTTTAATTTGGAACACCTTTACTCGAATTGATAAAAAATAAAGAATTCATTAGTGTCTTTATTATTGGATCCAGTAGGGAATGTTTCGTGTGTTTGATGAAATGCCGCGTATTTGACGACACTACATGACAGACAGATATCTCATATTACACTGTGTATCTGAAATAACCCGTTTGATTAATGCCCCATTTTATTCTTTTGGCTTTTTTAAAATTGACTTTAAATGCAAATCCTTATTTGTCATTACATGAACAAGTGTACCTTTGCTAATATTCATTTAGGGTTTAGCGGAACTTGGCCGTGACACAGAAAAACATAACAATCAACACACAGACAGTCCAGAGCGTGACTGAGACATAACACCAGTTATATACCGTATCATTAGACATAAATACAGATCAATGACCTGGTTTCAGATGGGCGTATCTCCCGTTTCTCAGTTGAACGGTCGCTGCTGCTTTAACGCTAATGTCAATAGGAAACCTAGAACAGGAGAGAAACAACGTGTACTTAGTAATTGCTCATATTTTGACACAACAGCTACATTCTTCATGTAACACGTGTTATATTTGGGATTACACCTCTTGCACATAATAATCAGTAATGTAAATTGTTGATGACAATATCAGGAACAAGCAGTTGCATACTCGAGCAAACACCAGTCATTGCAGTACAATGTAAATATGAATAACCATGTATACATCCGTGTACAAAATAAGCACCACCCTGTCTTTTTACCAATCAATTATCTCTGAAATGAAATTCTAAACTCTTTCCGAAAAATAACCTTTATAATTTGACAGAACAAGCAGTGAACGTTTATATAATGAAAACATCACTGAAATGACCATGTACTTTAGTTAGGATATTGTCCATATTTAAAACGGGTGTTTTTCTGTCTTAAAACAGGTTACCTGATTTTGAAAAGTAAAAGTAATAATCAATTGTCATGTGGCCTATAAACTGGTTATTAAGGCGAGTGGATGAATGCTTGTAAACTAAATTTAGGAAAAGCTACTGTCAAACTAAAACAGATAACATTTAAAATACTGCAAAAGCTGTTTTACAAACAAAACAAGCAGATTTTACTTGTAATTGTCACTATCCGACAAGGATAATTGTTTATTCAATAAGTAAACTCAAAATCATAAAAGATTTATACCTATATCTTAATAATGTGGCCTTTTTCAATTTTCTTAATCTCAATTGTAGGAAAAAGGTCTGAATCTTTTACATTCGGGTTTTTTCTGATGCATAATAAAAGCTTACTCAACGTGTAAATATCATCTTGGTATATAGTATAATTGTTATTTTGGGTTAAAACTTAATTTAATTGGGTAGCTTCAGCAGGTGACGAAACTACAATTACTATAGTTATTCTGGTAAAACTGCAGTCCCATCACAATGTCATCCTTAAGTTTTCTGTAGCATCACATCTTATCTTCAAAATAGGGTGATGCTTAATTAATGCACCGGTGTATATTTAGTCGAGGCGGTGATAGAACTTTGGACGGTCCAAGAGGCTTGTCCGGTAAGGTTTATATTCAACCATACGTACTGGTGAAGGAACAACCAGTCGCCAGGAGGAAGAGCCCATACCACGCAATGAAGTCCTGCATGTAGGGAGCAATTACGGCAATGATCAAGGACATGGCCACCTGCAAAGTATGAAATATACTCCAAACAAAGAGTTAAGGAACACAAGGTTTTAGTCTCATGACATTTTCATTTATTGGAACGCTGCAATAGAAAAGTTAAGGTATGTCCTTATGATTTATGCAATGAAATAACATGGTACTGAGGAATAATAGACTTACAAATCATCAAAAACATGTACCCGTGAAATAGAAGTGCAAAATATACGACAAAATGTTATGGATGTCAACTTCTTCTTTATTGTTTTCACAACGTTTCTGGGCTATTCCTTGCCCCTTCGTCATGTGGATGCTAACTAACAGTTAAACAGAATATATATACCGGTAATTTACATGAAGCCAGAGAGGTGTTTTAAGCATGTATATACAATTGAAACGTAGCAGATGAAAAAAAGAGGATTAAAATATACAAAAGCTGGTATGCTGTTGTTACAACGGATTAATCAGGAGAAGCCAGTGTATTGATAGGTGTACAATGGTGGGGGTGATAGACTAACAATTACAAAAGCTGAGATACTAAGGGTGGGATGATGCTGTAACGGTGGATAGCTGATGATTGGTGAAGCCTCGTGTCTAATTGATTTCCCAGGCATTGGGTAGGTAAACCCCTTGGTCTCTATTCATCTGTGGAGCTAATCTTTTGATGTTGATGACTTCTGACAGTTGCGTCGTCGCCAATCGTGCAAAATGTGCTGCATAGAGTGTGGTAAGTGGAGCACATTCATGCCACACATTTTCCATGATGTTTCTGGGGGTAATTGTGTTCGGTTGATATTATCCAATTTAGCAGGTAAATCAGTTTGACAGTCACTAAAGGTTATGTATTCTTTGAATATTTACCTTTCAGTAACATGCCGGCGAAAACGCTGTTGAGATTGATAAAGAAATACTTATCGCTCATTTTTTGTGAGGAGTATATGTATCTGTCCATAAAAGGAGAAATGCAGAGGACACACCCTCTGAAAACGATTGAAATCTTCTCAGTATTTCCATCCCACTTGTATTCGTGGTTTATCAGACCAATGCCAGTTCTCATCGGTTTTGACAAATTAGTAAACACATGAGGCTTGGGCCAGATCGCTTCTGGTCTGATACCCTTTGGTATTGTGTGTAATATATCGTCTTGCAGTGTCGACTCACTCTCTCACTCACCCAGATACCGTTTTTGGTCTGATATCCATTGGTATTGTGGGTAATGTGTTGTCATGCAGTCTCCACGGAACTTGTGGTACAAACCTGAGAGGCACCCGTGGCGAGCCGCCTCCTCGTGGTGGGTGCTGGGTAACGCCAAGAGTTCGCCGACACCCCCGTAGTGGACCCGGGGGGATATTTGGTCCACCAACCCGTGTGCCGTGGGTTGCGGCCCTGTGTCGGTGGAGGAGGGGATCCTGGTGGTTGAGGGCATGGGAGCAGGACCAGTGTTCCTTATGCTCAACACACCACTTCGGCCCTAACTTCACCTAGACGGGTGGTTGAATGGGCCCGGTTCAACCAATCGGCTGGTCATGCCAAGCCCTGTGTATGCATTTTTGATACACAATTTCGGACACTTCAGAAAAAGTTTTGTGAGATGACTTGGCTTAAATATATTTATTTGAATTTGACATTATTTCTCTTTTGTATTTTGCCTAGAGTCCTATACCCAGAAGGCGGTGGCTCATGGGCCAATCTGGTAGAATGATTTATTTTTTCTACTGGAGTATACCATCCGGGTATCCCTGGTGCTACAAGTCGGAGACCCGCTTGTGATGAGCACTGTCTTTATGACACTCCGTGGTGGGTGGGGAGCTCGGGTGGTGAACCATTCAATCTCAACCATGGAATACCAAACCCCTACCAAAAAAACAAAACGTCCACTTGTAAATGATGATCAGGAACGGCCGTCTGTATCTGTTGATTATTGGCCACGGTTTATAGTTATTCAGACTCTTGATAAGACTCCTATCAAACTCAATCCCTTTGCCATTTCTAAAGGAATCTCTGGGATAGCAGGAGAAGTAAAAAACATCAGGCGCTTGAGAAATGGTTCACTGTTGATTGAGTGTAACAGGAAACAACAAGCGACAAACTTGTTATCAATTGATGTGTTTATTGGAGTACCTGTTCTGGTTTCAGCTCACAGAACATTGAACAGTAGCAAGGGCATTGTCCGAGACCGTGACCACCTCCTTTCAGATATGACTGAGCTTGATATAGTTTCTGAGTTGAAGGACCAAGGAGTAACGTGTGTCAAAAGGTTTACAACACGAAGAAATAATGAGACTGTTCAAACAAGCACTTACCTCTTCTCATTTTCGGCTCCAAATCCTCCTAAGTCAATCAAGGCAGGTTACTGCAATCTGAATGTTGATGTATACATTCCAAATCCTCTCCGCTGCTTTAAGTGCCAGAAATACGGACATGGCGTTTCTAACTGCACATTGTCTGTTACGTGTGCTCACTGTGCTGAGAATACACATGTAACAGAAGATTGTGATAGTAACTATAAAAAATGTGCCAACTGTCAAGGAAGTCATTCGGCTTTTTCGAAAGACTGTCCAGTTTGGAAAAAGCATATGGAAATAAACAGGATCAAATTTTCTCAAAACATCAGTTTCGCTGAGGCAAAAATATGGCGGCGGTCTGTAAATAACCGAGTGTGGACCAGACAATCCAGTGATCACCAACATGAGCATCGATCTGGGCAATTGGGAACCGATGACGTGTGTCAACCAAGTCAGAGAGCCTGACCACCCGATCCCGTTAGTCGCCTCTTACGACAAGCATAGTCGCCTTTGATGGCAAGCATGGGTTGCTGAAGGCCTATTCTACCTCGGGACCTTCACGGGTCTTCACCTTATCTGTTTAACTGGAATGGGTTATTTCTTTCCTTGAGTCTCCGTCCACCTATGCATGAAAGATGGATCTCTTAAATAAAGTGGATGTCTCAGAAAACGTCTTTGTTAAAAACTTTCATACCTTAAAGGACAGTTTGTCGCCAAAATACCCCCACCAGATTCTACCTCCAGCATTGAATATGGACGCAAAGCTTCCAACAACGGCCAGGAAGTGATCATCATGGATGAAGGTCTGTCCGTATGCCTGCAATGATCATTTCAAAATATGAAAGTTCCTAAAATACATCACTGTAACGATCAAATACGCCGCTACCATAATGTTTTATATTGTTAAATCCACCTTGAAGTCATTTCTAGGTACATGTTTGAAATCTTTTATATGTTATTTGTAATAGCCTTATCACAATACTTGATAAAGATCGTATTGGGCACAGTTGAGCATGTCCTCCCAAGAACCTCGTTTCAAAAATTCAGGTATACGTGCGTTTTGACAAATAAGAGGTCGTGGGGTAGCCTAGTACTTCGAGCGTTCTTTTGTCATTCCAAAGACCCTGGTTCGATTCCTCACATGAGTACATTGTGTGAATCCCATTTCTGTTGTCCCCTGGGATATTGCTAAAAGCAGCGTTAATCCGAAATCACTGACTGACTCACACAACTGCATCTGAGGCGGGAACTTAACGTACTTTCCAGAATGTTGAAAAGAACACAAGCCCGACGGTGTTGAAGAGCAGCGTGAACCACAACAGCCAAAAGTCCTTCGTCCTCCAACTGTGTTTCCAAGACACGTATTGCTCATGTCCATCGTGCCCGTGGCTACAATCATGACAAAATAGCTCTTTGATTTGATGTAATTGGAAAGATTAGATCTTGTGTCTTATATCAGGCGTGTTTGTTCGTTGAAAAACTGTTCCTAATGAACTGTTCCAACACTTCCTAATGAAAAAGAAGCTGTACGAACTAGACAAGACAACCACCAACCCGCCTTATACCTGTTTATGAATCTGACAAACAATAAATTGTGTATGGAAATACTGAATGTAAACATTCACCAGAGAAATTCATTTAAAAAGTGCAGCAGATGTAACTAGTTCAGTAGGCGTAGCATAGTTAAGTTTTAGAGCCAACTAGGAACCATGCAGGTAGAAAAGGTACTGTAAGTCCCCATGGTCCATCGTATGTGATCTAACTTCTGTTCTTAGATATCTATAACCTGTTTGATATCGTACTGTGCAAATAGTGTTATTAGTTTTAACTTTTTATTGTAGTTATTGTGAAATTCTAGTTGTTTTACTGTCTTTCGTCCTTAGGTTTTTTATAATATACATATTTTCCATTTCAGCGTCAAAAGCACTCTCGTCACGATATGGCGGACATATTACCGATATGACGTTAAATATTAACGCTCTCACTCACTAATGTGACTTTAAATTTATCGAAACATTATCACGAAGTATTCCGTCGACGGCCACACGATTCGCCTGAGATGTGTCAGAGGTAAGCATCATAATGAATGCTCTGCAGACTCTATGGGCAGAAGGCCAAGACATGACATTAAATAACAGAACCCAAGTCGTTCGAACGTCCATCCATGTGTAACTGGACCTCGTGTTGGAAGTAAGCTCCCCTTCAGAAGTCAGTGATGTCTCTTCTTCGTCCACATCTTCCTGAACGTCCACGACCCTATTCTGCCGACCAATAAATAGAGGGGGAAGATGTTACATCAGCATGCATCAGTTTGTTTGTATCTTCCATCTATATAAGTACAGTGCAAACAATCTAAACTGGACCGGACAATACAGTGATGAGCATCATGTGATCTACGCAGATGAGGACCGATGACATGTACCGTCACTGAAGACAAATTCTAACACGGATCGTCACAGGCGATGTGCATTCTTAAGTCATACCTGTGTTTTAAGTGTCTTTAAAAGGTTGGAAAAAAACAACATCTAAAACATTATTTTCTTTAAATCATTTTCACGTATATCTTATGAAATTAAAATCTTTATATCGAATATTTGGCTTTAATTAATTTACTATCTATTCCTGAAACATTGTTACAAATACATGTATGTGAAGAATGGTATGAACTGATTTTTATGAGGGCAAGGATATGAATGTATTTCAAATACTGGCGAAACTTGCAAATGGTAATGGTGTTTTGAGAGCCTGCCAGCACTACGTCTGAGATTGTTATGTCTTATGAAGAAATGTGCCTGTAGGATATCATATAGATTTTTTTTGTTGGTAGCTAGGACCCAGTTTTGTCTTGAGTTGGATGAACCCTTGCGAGTTGTTGTCGAAGGGCACCTCACCTTGGGCGGGTCCCTTAGCAACAGGATTCCTAATGCTTGAAGACCGAAGTAACACCCTCCCAGAACGATGAAGACGAGAGGGACTTTGCTCAGAATAGCTCGTTGTGTAAAATAGCTGCAATACAAGTTGAAAACACATCGCTGCAAAAACACCAAATAACGTATATCTTCAAATAATTTTCAGTTTCTATGATAAACATATTAACACATGCAATACACAGTCAATTACCCTGTACTGTACTACAGCACCACTTTGTCTACAGGGTCTGTAAGTCTCGCGAGACGGTACTTCCGGCACTAAGCTGGTTCCCGGTTCCCTTTGCGCACGCCAACTTGCGATATGCGAGGCAGGGCGCAGTTTACTACGAGATTTCAGGCGACAAACGCATATTCAAGACCTAGATCCGGTTCCAAATTGCGCGACTGCCAAATATGACTTTACTAAACCGGACCAAGGCTACAGCCATAGTTGGCTGTCAAAGCTGTTGACAGTAGTTGGCGATTTTGGGGATGGATAACACCGCGTTTCATAATGGTTTAGGGATATAACTAGGGGGAGCAACTACTTACCATTACATTCACCTTGTGTCATTTTCTGTTGAATGTGACAATAAGATATATACTTCTGCCTTCAATGAGATTTATATGAACTTCGAGTTACCACCCCTTGTAACTAACAATAACTTATTTTGAGACTGGGGGTCAATTGGGATGTCAGGAATGAGTTAGTGAGTTACACCTCTGCATTACGTGAGATGAAGTATTTTTATATGAACTTCGAGTTACCATCCCTTGTAACTAACAATAACTTATTATGAGAAAGGGGGCAAGTGGGAAGAAAAGAGTGAGTGAGTGAGTGGCTTTGAGTTAATGCCGCTGTGAACAGAATTCCATTCTCACCAAGTGTGTGTATGAGGAAAACTCGAGATGATGCCGGTGATCCCTTGGAATGGTGTTTACACACCCACAATCACAGGTTAAACAACTTGCACACTGGTCTTGTGAAATAAACAGCAACAACATATGATACAAGCGGCACAATGAGTACTTACTACTGGCCGTGGATAAAATAAGGAGGGGGCTCGTTCTGAGGATTGATGTACCATGTTTGAACGTAATCAAATATGAAAGCACCACCACCGAATCCTGCCACACACAGTCCGCAGGCTAGCCCTTTTCTGTCAGGGATCCACTATAAATAGAACATGGTTAGTGTCGCACACTTAAAAGTTCATTAAGGTAAGAAGTCAATAGAGAAAATTGTCACAGGCCACAGATATTAACAGCCAAAATCACAGCCTTAAGAAATATCTACCAATGTAGAGTTCATTATACAATATATATTTTAAATGGAATTATGATGAGACATATGATGTAAGCGTATCCTTACGCAAATGTAAAACTCTCCTACACCAGGAAAAGAATTTGGGAGTCGTTTCACGAATGTATTAAGTCAGGACAATGTCTTATCTTGAAAACAGGAATTTGGTGGCAATTTGCTGGACCCAGTTTAATACGTTTTAACGGATCGTTCCCACACAATCATTATCAAAATGTAAGCTGTTTAAATAACCACCTTTAATTACCTTCATTGCACAGCTCATCGGCACAGCGTATGATATCCCTACTCCCAAACCAAACATGAGGCCATACGTCAGAACCACGAAGGGCAAGGAGCGCTGGACAGTGATGTAGGTGATCGTGGTCCCTCCGCTGAAACAGATACCGATAGAAAAAAAATATATATAAATGAATGAGGAAATTGTTTGGGCCTTGGGGTTCAGCCGATTGATTAAACCGGAATCATTCAACCACCCGTCCAGGTGAAGTAAGGGCTGAAGTAGTGTGTTAGGCAAAGGAACGCTGTTGCAGACTCCAGTTGCCCTCAGCAACCTACGGCAAACAGATTTCCCAATGTGGTGGCCTCTTACGACCAGCAGTGGGGTCCTGTGGGCACATTCTGTCCAGGATCAACTCGGGATAAGAGCGATCAGAGTTACCCATCACCAACAACGAGGAGGTGGCTCTTCACAGGAGCCAACCCTCAGCTGAAACAAATACAGATAGAAACAACGTGATAACCGTTGTTTGGAAATTGTTTGAGTGCAAACAGTTGTATGCACGTCAACCCGTGACGTCAGTAACCCACACTTGTAAGAGGGACTAACGGGATCGAGCGGGCAGACTGACACATGTCACCGGTTCCTATTTGCTTTGGTCAATGCTCATGCTGTTAATCACTGGATTGTCTGGAACAGACTAGATTATTTACAGACAGCTGCCATATAGCTGGAATATTGCTGAGTGCGGTGTGAAACGCTCTCATTCAATGCATGAACTTTAGCTTGGTGGACGCACGTACTGCAAACAGAGGAATGTAGGAACTTTAGGCTGGTAGGATTCGTGGACGCACATACAGCGAACAGATTGATGCACGAACTTTAGCCTTGTAGGGTTGTGGACGCACTTAACGCGAACGTAGGAATACACGAACGTTAGCCTGGTAGCATTGGTGGAAGAATGTACAGCGAACAGAGTATTCAATACATGAAGTTTAGCCTAGTAGGGTTGGTGGACGCACGTATAACGAATAGAGGTATAACGTAGCCTGGTAGGATTGTAGGAAGAATGTACATCAAACAGAGGAATAGGCGAATTTTGGCCAGGTAAGACTGGCGGGCCTGCCTCCTTGTGCTTGGTTTGTTTTGTTTTGTTGTTGTTGTTTTGTTTTGTTTTTGTTGTTGTTGGTGGTTTCTTTTTGTTTTGTTTTTTTGTATGTTTGTTTCTTTGGGTTTTTGTTTTTTCTTTCTTTCTGTCACTCTAATTATGTATCATTGGTTTGCCTGGATTTCCCACGATGACGAGTTTGCATCAGCATTTCCAGTCGTGTGTCCTAATTTCGTCTCATGTAAGTCTCTCTGACTATCAGCGTACAGACTTGGATTTATGAAATAATGTGAATGTGAAATTAGTTGCTGACAGAAACGTGGTGTAGAATGACGGAAGAACACCTGGCGTCATTGCCTATAACTGTTTTATACAATCTACAAGCTGGCCCAAGGGACTAACGTGATGTCTGAAACTATATTTTTATGATGTGACATGTCACAGTGGTCGTGGGACTGATAACAGGCGATAATGGGTACATCGAGGGCATTTATGATAACCACTCTGCAGTACTACGTGTAGTGTAGTCCTTTCTTGCATGGTCTTGATTAACGTTACCCTCAAAGATATCCACGCTTATGGAGTGACGTCTGGATCTCCAGTGATTGATATTACGACCGACTTTTTACATTGGCCGTGTGATTACGTGCATTCATCCAAGTACCCAGGTTAAAGTGGTTAAAGGGTTCGCTCGTCGCATTGAAGATTTGGGTTCGATTCCCGACATGGTTACAGTGCATGAAGTCCACTTCTGATGTCCCCCTTCCCTCCCCAAAAGCAGGTTTATTCTGGTGTTAAGGACAGTGAACGCGTATACGCATACCCGGTGCTACGGGAAACAGCCTTTCGCTGATCACAGAACAGATTTCAAACCTGTGTCCCCAATTTTTCACCTAGAACGAAGCATTTAATGTCATAGTGTTGGCTTGACCGTTTGGTGTGTTACATTTAGTGTAAATGTTTCTCACTCTCAAGCCAAGACTTTGGTGGGTTGATATTATATGTGTGACCCATTACTTTAGATTTGACTCAGTTGCATTTTACATGAAACCTGTATTGTGTACCTTTGTATCTTGCTTTTGTTTTCCGAATACCTGTTACTGAAATTTCAGTCTTCTCAGCGTTATATTTGGCACCCGTGGCGAGCCACCTCCTCGTGTGGGGTGCTGGGTAACGCTAAGTGCTCGCCAACACCCCCCATCATGGACCCGGGGGCATATTTGGTCCACCAACCCGTTTGCCGTGGATTGCGTCCCTGTGTCGGTGGAGGAAGGGATCCTGGTGGTTGAGGGCAATAGGGGCCTGCAACCGTGTTCCTGTTGCCTAATACACCACTTTGGCCCTGACTTCACCTAGACGGGTGGTTGAATGGGCCCTGTTCAACCAATCAGCAGGTCATGCCAAGCCCTTTGCATTACTTGTAATTGCACAAAACATTATATTCTGAATGAACTGTATTGTTGTTACTTTTAGGCTTCGACTCTTTTTATTTGTCAAACATTACTTAAATAGAAATATGTCATATATACATTTGCCTAGAGTCTTACATGCACAGAAGGCGAAGGCTCATGGGCCAATCTGGTAGGATTTATCTTTTTGGGATATTATCCTGCTTGAGTATACCCTCCTAGTATCCTTGGTGCCGTGTGCTGGAGACCCGCACACAGTAGGCATTTTCCTCTTTGACACTCCGTGGTGGGTGGGGAGCTAGGAGGGTGAATCATATTCAATACCACCATGGCACCCCCACTGACAAAACGTTCGTATGAATCTGATGATTCACTATCTTCTGAGGATGAAATTCAAGAAGTTCTCCCAAATCCTGATCATTGGTCACGCTTTTTGGTCATGTCAGCACCTAATGATGGTCCACTAAAATTGAATCCATTCGCCATTTCTAAAGGTATAGAAGGTTTAGCTGGCGATGTCAAAGAAATCAAGAAGCTACGTTCAGGATATCTTCTGATCGAGTGTAGAAAGAAAAGCCAGTCACACATACTTCTTTCAACCAAATCACTGGCTAATGTTCCTGTGGAGGTGTCCCCTCACAGAACACTCAATAGTTGTAAAGGCATTGTCCGTGATGTGGGACGTTGCCTTTCAGATATGGATGAGAGTGACATGATTTCAGAATTACGCTCACAAGGTGTAACTGCTGTTAAGCGGTTCACTTACAAAAGAGAAAATGACATCATAAAGACCAATACCTATTTATTTACATTTGGTGTTCCAACACGTCCGGAATCATTGAAGGCTGGTTATTGTCACTTAAGGGTTAATACTTACATCCCAAATTCCCTGATGTGCTACAGATGTCAGAAATATGGCCATGGCTCTAATCATGCCGTAGTCCGGCTGTTTGTCATCGATGTGGAGGCACCTGTGAAGATGGCAAACTCTGTGATAAACTTCCAGCGTGTGTAAACTGCTCTGGAAATCATCCTTCGTCGTCCAGAACATGCCCTACATGGGAACTCCAGTCAAACATTTCGAAAATAGAACATGAACGTAATGTCTCTTTCCTAGAAGCAGGGAAACTTGTACTAGCTCTTGACAAACCAGGCCCATCTTATGCAGCTGCTACTTCAGTCTCAACTCCAACTTCTAGATCGGTTTCATATCAGTCCGTATGTTGTCAAACTGATTGTACATGGATGGAATCCTCTGCTCCGATCCTGACTACATCTCCTCGACAGTCATCTAGTTTTTTATCTCAAACGGATGATCCATCTACAGTTGTCTCACCCTCGCGAATGACTTCAACAGTAAACCTGCAGTCGGTACCAAAACAATCGTCTGATTTGAAAACGGCAACCAAAAAACTGACCATTCTCCCGTGTGGACCCGAGAGAGAATGTGTCCACAGCACCACATTGCTTGTCGTAAGAGGCGACTAAATTGGGCAACCTGTTGGCCGTGGGTTGCGTCCCGTGTCGGTGGAGGACGGGAACCTGGTGGTTGAGGGCATTTGGGCTTTTAACTGCTTTCCAATTGCCCAACACACCACTTTGGCCCTTACTTCACCTAGACGGGTGGTTGAATTGGCCCGATTCAACCAATCGGCTGGTCATGCCAAGCCCTGTGCATGGATTATATGTGTATGTCATTGCACAAATTTTATTTGGACTTTTAATTTCGGTCTTGGCTGAATTATTCATCGACTTTTGTGGTTTTGGAATGTATTTGAAGTTCTGAATTTTGCCTAGAGTCTTATGCCCAGAAATCGGTTCCTCATGGGCCAATCTGGTGGATTAATTCTTTGTAATTCTTCTACTGGAGTATATCATCCAGGTATCCTTGGTGCTGCAAGCTGGAGGCCCGCTTGCTTTAGCATTGTCCTTGTGATACTCCGTGGTGGGTGGGGAGCTCGGATGATGAACCATATTACACTAACCATGGCTTATGAAACCCCAACCAAAAAAACAAAACGTCCACTTGATATTGACCCTGTTGATACTGACTATAGACCGTCTGCATCGATTGAATATTGGCCGCGTTTCGTTGTTATTGAGACTCCTGAAAAGCCACCGTTAAAGTTGAACCCCTTTGCTGTATCCAAGGGTATTCAAGGTGTTGCTGGAGAGGTGAAAAACATTAGACGCTTGCGTTCGGGTGCCCTGCTAGTCGAATGCGGGAAAAAGCAACAAGCAACGAACCTGATGAACATGAAATCTTTCGTGGGCATTCCGGTCACGGTCTCTGCTCACAAGACCTTGAATACTAGTAAAGGTATCATCAGAGATCGTGATCGATTGTTTGCTGATATGTCAGAAATTGACATAGGATCAGAAATGAAAGATCAAGGTGTGCTGTATGTAAAGCGCTTTTCAACCCGAAAAAACAATGAAGCATTTCAAACTAATACCTATCTGTTTACTTTTTCATGTCCAAATGCTCCTAAATCAGTGAAGGCAGGCTATTGTAACATACAAGTTGATACCTACATCCCCAACCCGCTCAGGTGTTTTAAATGCCAGAAATATGGACATGGCGTGAATACTTGCACACTGTGGCGAGAAGACACACACAGCAGAAAATTGTGACAGTGATTACAAAAAATGCACCAATTGCTCAGGCGACCATTCTTCATTTTCTAAGCAATGTCCTATTTGGAAAGAGCAAATGGAAATCAATAAAATCAAATTTACTCAAAATATCTCTTTTTCCGAGGCCAAAAAACTGGTAAAGAGATCTGATCTTCCACAAACTTATGCTACAGTAGCGGGATCTAAATCTAACACTACATCAACCACAGGCTGCCAAACTACCGTGACGGGTAAATTGCGATTCTCCACAGCTTTTGTACCCAGCTATATCATCACAGACTGAGGAATCACTTCCTAGTACCTCAAAGTCTTCTTCTGATCACAAATCATCATCTCAGTCACACTCAAAGTCTCAATCCACAGCTGATAGTCAACAAACGGTGAAAAATAAATCGAAGCCAAAGCCTGATGCTTCAAAACAACAAAGTGGCAGAGCTCAAAAAGGGTCACAGAATAAAATTCAATTGTTCAATAAATACGGGTCTCTTGAAGACATGGACGTTTCTGAAAACGTCCATTCTAGGGCACATAGCTTGTCGCCCTCCAAAAGAATGCGGGGTAGATCCCCAATAAATCCCCCCAAAAGATAGTTTATTCCAGTAATATTGTACAGTGGAACTGCAGAGGATTGAGGACTAATTTACATGAATTACAGCTATTAGTCCAAGATTTTATACCTTCAGCGATATGTCTCCAAGAGATATTTAAAACAAATAGATACATTTAAATTTCGTCAGTTTAATGCACATCATTGTTTTTCACCTCCGGGTGATCGGGCCACTGGCGGATCATCCATTCTAGTCAGACAAAACGTTATTCAAAGCCCTGTTCCACTTAATACTAATATGCAGGCTGTTGCAGAGAGAATTACGTTACATGTAGCGTTTACGCTATGCTCTCTTTATATTTCTCCGTCTTCGACGTTTGCCAGAACTGATCTTCAAGCTCTATATGATCAGCTCCCGAAGCCCTGTATTATAATGGGAGATTTAAATGGGCACAACCCACTCTGGGGTAGTGTAACTACAAACACTAAAGGTAAGTTGCTGGAGGACTTTTGTTCTGACAATGATTTATGTATTTATAATGATGGTTCCAGCACATATTTACATCCTGGGACAGGGACCTATTCTGCTCTTGACTTGTCATTGACAAATTCAGAACTACTTAATGAATTTGAATGGTCAGTCCACGATGACCTCTGTGGAAGTGACCATTTTCCTACTGTATTAAAAGCTGTAACACCATCCGATGTTCCTCCATCATCAAGACGAAATTTTAAAAAAGCTAACTGTGTGCTGAAAAACTTAAACCTGAACGTTTTATTGACGTTCCCGATGCTATGAAATGCTTTTCTGATCAACTGAATTCCGTAGCTGATGAGTGTATACCAAAGTCCTCTGCAGTTCCACACATAAGAAAACCATGGTTCAATGATGAGTGTAAACAAGCTAGGAAGGCAAGGAAAAAAGCAGAACATTACTTCCGTCGCCATCCTCTGGTGCATAATTTAAATAAATTTAAAGTTTTAAATGCTAAAGCACGGCGTACCTTTAAACAGAACAAACGCCAATCTTGGCAAAATTATGTATCCAAAATAAATTCTCTGACACCCATGTCCAAGGTATGGAACATGGTCCAAAAAATTAAAGGCAAAGGTACTAAGTCTACTGTCCATCATCTTAAACATGGAGATCAATTACTTACTGATAAATCAGATATCGCAAATAAACTGGGCAAAACCCTCGCTAAACACTCTTCCTCTTCTAATTATTTACCTAAATTCCAGCAATATAAAAAACAAGAAAAGAAAACTATTAATTTCAACTCAGATAATGGGGAAGATTACAATGAAACTTTTTCTATTTATGAGCTCCATACTGCTCTTGATCAAGCTCATGATACTGCTACAGGAGCTGATAACATACATTATCAACTCCTGAAGCACTTACCAGAATCCTGTTTAGAGACGCTCTTGTATATATTTGATGATATTTGGACTTCCGGGAAATTTCCTTCTTCATGGCGTGAAGCAATAGTAGTACCAATACCTAAACCTGGACGTGATCATACAGATCCATCCAATTATCGGCCGATTTCGTTAACTAGCTGTGTTTGCAAGACCATGGAACGCATGATAAATAATCGACTTGTTTGGTATTTGGAAACTAATAACCTTATCACAGATATACAATATGGTTTCCGGAAAAATAGAAGTACTGTCGATCACTTAGTGCGTTTAGAATCATTTGTAAAAAACGCACTAATTAACAAACAACACGCTGTGTCTATCTTTTTTGATCTTGAAGAAGCATATGACACTACTTGGAAATATGGCATTTTAAGAGATTTACATGACTTTGGTTTGCGAGGCCGTTTGCCTGAATTTATTGCCAAGTTTTTAAATAACAGACAATTCCAGGTCCGTGTGGGTTCTACCCTGTCTGATCATTACAATCAGGATCAGGGTGTTCCACAAGGCAGTATTTTGTCTGTCACTCTTTTTAGCATCAAGATCAACAGTTTATCAAAAGTTTTAAACGATTCAATTGATGGATCCTTATTTGTGGATGATATTAATATTTCTTGTCGTGGTAAAAATATGCATACCATTGAACGGCAATTGCAGTTGTGTTTAAACAAGATTCATATATGGTGTCTTGAAAACGGTTTTAAATTTTCCAAATCGAAAGCTAGCTGCATACATTCTTGTCGTAAATACAAACCACATAAAGACCCTGAACAGTCTCTAGATGGGACGCCCATTAAAGTTGTGAAGGAAGCCAAATTCTTGGGTTTAATCTTTGATTCACATTTAACGTTTTTACCACATATCAAATCACTTAAAACTAAATGCCTGAAAGCTCTTGACTTGTTGAAAGTGGTTTCAAATTCAAAATGGGGAGGGGATCAAGCTACTCTTCACCACCTGTATCGATCACTCGTTCGTTCTAAACTTGATTATGGCTCCATCGTCTATGGTGGAGCCTGCAAAAGCAACCTTTAACTTCTTGATCCTGTCCGTCACCAAGGTCTAAGACTTTGTCTTGGGCCCTTCAGAACTTCACCTATTGACAGTCTTTACGTTGAGGCCGATGAAGCATCTCTTGCACAACGCCGTATCAAATTATCTTTACAATATATCACAAAACTATACTCTAACGAATCTAACCCTGCATATAACTGTGTCTTCAATCCTCTTTATGAGGATTTATATAGCAAAAAGTCTTCTCTTGTTCCACCTCTTGGGCTCAGAATAAAGCCGTTTATTGCTGCTGCTGGTATTGAGCTGAACAATATAGCTCCTTTCCGTCTTCTTTCCTCTCCCCCTTGGCAGTTGGTCAGGCCACAGGTTGACCTAACATTAACTACATTTAAAAAATCAGAAACCAATGAATTACAGTATAAACAAGAATATAATCAATTGAAACATACATATAACAATTACAAATCCTTATTTACAGATGGGTCCAAGGACGGTGGTGCAGCTGCTTGTGCTACTGTCATTGGATCCAGAACAATATCTTCTAGATTACCAGATAATAGTTCTATTTTTACAGCAGAAGCTAATGCCATATTAACAGCTCTTAAATATATCCAAAGACACCCGAAACGTAAACAGTATATAATATATTCCGACTCTCTTTCTTGCCTTCAAGCTATTAAAAATATTTCCTGTAAACATCCACTTTTAATAGAAATTATGGAACTGTATAATACTCTTGCTACTGGCCAATACGACATCGTCTTTTGTTGGTTACCGAGTCACGTAGGTATTTCTGGGAATGTGATGGCCGATCTTGCTGCCAAGGCAGCACTCACCATATCTGTGACACCACTTCTTCTTCCATATTCAGATTACAAAGCTTGCATTAGAACGTATATCCGTGATCTGATGCAGAAGAGGTGGGACACTCAAGTAGGTATAAATAAATTACATGAAATAAAACCTTATATCGGTTATACTTACTTGGGTTGTCAGTCCAGATTTGAGGAGGTCATTATGCGACGATGTCGCATTGGCCATACGAGGTATACTCACGAGTATCTATTAAAAGTTGAAGATCTTCCGTTTTGTATCCCTTGTGATGAAAGAATCTGTCAAGCATGTCCTGCTTGACTGTGTTGAATATTCCATCACAAGGGATAAATATTTTAATTCACGAACTTTGAAGGATCTTTTTAATTCTGTTAGCTCTCATTTAATTATTGCATTTTTAAAAGAATTAGATTTGCTAAATGAATTGTAAATAGATAAATATTTTATGCTTGGAAGTTTGAATTAGTAACTTAGAGTGTTAGTGGCTGTATCCTCGAGGGGGGTTAAAGCACTGTAAAATTATTGTCCTCCTGAGAGGGTACGTAAGTCCCAAAACATTTGAAGTCAAATTTGATCTTCCATTTTGTCTTAGCCGTAGAATATGTGTCATTTTAATTTGTGGCTAATCTTGCATACAATCACCAGCAGCTGAGGGGATGATGTAAATCCAGCTAGGGACCATGCAGGTAGCAGAAGTACTGTAAGTCCCCATGGCCCCTAGTATGGTGATCTACCTTCAGTTGTTGGTGATCTATATAGCCTGTTTTTATATTATTTTGTCTGAATAGGAATATTAGTTTTAACTTTTCACGCTAGTTTTATTTCTTATTGTGATATTCTAGTTGTTTTACTGTCCTTCGTTGACAGGTTTTTATGATATACATAGATTCCTTTTTCAGAATGCTCTCGTCACGATATGGCTGCAATACTGTCGATGTGACGTTAAATGTTAACTCACTCACTCACTGACCATTCTAATCGTTCTGATCGTATTCCAAAGGGTCAGCGTGACCCTGTACGGATACAGAATCGTTTTCAAACCTTAGAGGACATGGATGTATCTCCTCTCCCTCATCGGCGCACCACCAGTAAGTCGCCTAGAAAAGGGAAACACAGATCCCCTGTACAACCACCTTTAACATGAACGTTTCTAGTTCAATTATTCAATGGAATTGCAGAGGTCTTAGGACCAATCTCAATGATTTGCATTTATTGATACAAGATTATAAGCCATCAGCAATATGTCTGCAGGAGACTTACCTTAAAGAAACTGATAACCTTGATTTACGTCAGTACAGTACCTACAATTCCTTCTCCCCACCAGGGACTAAAGCTACTGGTGGATCGTCAATTTTAGTCCGACAGGGTGTGATTCATAGCCCTGTTTTACTTCATACCAATCTACAGGCTGTTGCAGTTAGAATAACTCTGCACATTGTTTTTACTGTGTGCTCTCTTTACATTCCCCCAACATCGTTGCTTCAATTAACAGATCTTCAAGCACTTTACGACCAACTTCCAAAGCCCTGCATCATTATGGTCATAACCCACTATGGGGAAGTGTGCGTACAAGCAATAAAGGAAGGTTACTTGAAGAGTTCATTTCAAATAATGATTTATGCATCTATAACGATGGCTCTCACACTTATCTACATACTGGGAATGGTACTTATTCTAGTCTTGATTTATCTGTCACTGACTCAATCCTCCTGAATGATTTTGAATGGTCCGTCCATGACGACCTTTGTGGAAGTGATCACTTTCCTACAGTTCAAACACCTGCAACCCCTTCTGATGTTCCTCCGTCATCCTGATGGAATTTTAAGAAGGTTAGCTGGCCTTTAGATGAAACTCTCTGTGCTGACAAACTTAAACCTGAACTTTTCACTGATGTTGCTGACGCTATAAAGTGTTTTACTGATGGGGTGAACAACAAATACTTATAACCAATAACCTCATAACAGTGTGGTTTTCGTAAAAACAGAAGTACCATTGATCACTTAGTGCGTTTAGAATCATTTGTCAAAAACGCTATAATTAATAAACAACATGCAGTCTCTATATTTTTTTATTTAGAAAAAGCCTATGACACTACATGCAAATATGGTATTTTGAAAGATTTCCATGACTTTGGACTGCGAGGCCGATTGCCTCAATTTATTTCCAACTTTTTAAATGACAGACAATTTCAAGTCCGAGTGGGTTCTACCCTGTCTGATCATTATAATCAGGATCAGGGTGTCCCACAAGGCAGTATTTTATCTGTCACTTTATTTAGCATTAAAATCAACAGTTTATCTAAGGTTTTAAATGATTCGATTGATGGATCACTTTTTGTGGATTATTTTAATATTTCTTGTCGCGGTAAAAATATGCATACTATTGAAAGACAACTGCAGTTGTGTTTAAACAAAATTAACAAGTGGTGTCTTGAAAACGGTTTTAAATTTTCTAAATGGAAAACTAATTGTATACATTTTTGTAGAAGCTATAAATCGCATAAGGACCCTGAACTATTTCTCAATGGCACTCCCATTAAAGTGGTAAAGGAAGCTAAGTTCTTAGGTATTATTTTTGACTCCCATTTAACCGTTTTACCGCATATTAAGTCCCTTAAAACTAAATGCCTGAAGGCCCTTGACTTGTTGAAAGTCATTTCTAATTGTAAGTGGGGAGGGGATCGAGCTACCCTCCTGCAACTTTATCGATCATTGATACGTTCAAAACTTGATTGCGGCTGCATTGTCTATGGTGGAGCCTGCAAAAGCAGCCTAAAACTTTTAGATTCTGTTCACAATCAAGGTCTAAGACTTTGTCTTGGCTGATTTCGAACTTCACCCGTCGACAGCCTGTACGTTGAGGCTGATGAGCCATCTCTTAAACAACACCGTATAAAATTATCTTTACAGTATGTAACCAAATTATATTCCAATGAGTCAAACCCTGCATTTAACTGTGTCTTTAAACCTCTGTATGAGGATTCGTATAACAAGAAGTCTTCCCTTGTTCCGCCTCTTGGACTAAGAGTGAAATCTTTCCTTTCTGGCATAGCGCTAGACAACACAGCTCCCTCCCGTCTGATTTCCTCTCCTCCTTGGTAGTTGGTTAGGCCACAAGTAGACCTTACACTGACTACATTTAAAAAATCGGAAACTAATGAATTACAATATAAACAAGAATATAATCAACTAAAAAATAATATTGCAATTGCAAATCCTTATATACAGACGGATCCAGGGAGGGTGGCGCAGTGGCTTGTGCTACTGTCACTGGATCTAAAACAATATCTTCTAGATAACCCTATAGCAGTTCGGCACCCATGAAGAGCCACCTCCTCGTGGTGGGTGCTGGGTAACGCTAAGTGCTCTTCTCCCGTGTGGACCCGGGGGAGAATGTGTCCACAGCACCCCATTGCTTGTCGTAAAAGGCGACTAAATTGGGCAACCTGTTTGCCGTGGGTTGTGTCCCGTGTCGGTGGAGGAACCTGGTGGTTGAGGGCATTTGGGCTTTTAACTGCTTTCCATTTGCCCAACACACCACTTTAGCCCTTACTTCACTTAGACGGGTGGTTGATATGGCCCGATTCAACCAATCGGCCAGTCATGCAAGCCCTGTGCATGGACTGTCTATCTGCCATTGCACAAATTTGATTTGGAATTGTTTTAAATTTCGGCCTTGGCAATACTGTTGATTTGTAACTTGTTTGATTGTAAAGGTATCATCAGAGATCGGGATCGATTGTTTGCTGACATGACCGAACTTGATGTAGCATGTGAAATGAAAGATCAAGGTGTGCTGTATGTGAAGCGCTTTTCAACCCGAAAAAACAATGAAACATTCCAAACGAATACCTATCTGTTTTCTTTTTCATCGCCAAATGCTCCCAAATCAGTGAGGGCAGGTTACTGCAATATCCAAGTTGAAACGTACATCCCGAACCCACTCAGATGTTTTAAATGCCAAACATATGGACACGGTGTAAATACCTGCACATTGTCTGTTGTGTGTGCTCACTGTGGCGAGAAGACACACACAACAGAAGATTGTGACAGTGATTTTGAAAAATGCACCAACTGCTCAGGCGACCATTCTTCTTCTTCAAAACTGTCCAATCTGGAAAGACCAAATGGCAATAAACAGACTAAAGTTTACCCAAAACATCTCTTTTTCTGAAGCAAAAAAACTGGTGAAGAGATCGGACTTTACAGAAAGTTAGGCTGCAGTAGCAAACACATCTTCTGTGCGCAGCTCTAAAATAACAAAATCATCTACAAACTGCCAAACTACCTTGACTTGGGTCAACAGCGACTCTCCACAACTTTTATACCCAGCTATGTCATCCCAGACTGAGGAATCACTTCCTGGAACATCAAAGTCTTCTTCTGATCATAGATCATCTTCGCAGTCACGCACTGAATCTCAATCTACAACTGATAAACAACAAACTGCTAAAGGTAAATCTAAGCCTAATCCTGATGCTTCAAAACAACAAAGTGGTACAGCTCCTAAAGGGTCACAGAATAAAATTCAATTCTACAATAAATATGGATCTCTTGAAGACATGGACGTTTCTGAAAATGTCCATTCTAGGGCACATAGCTTGTCGCCCTCCAAAAGAGTGCGGGGTAGATCCCCAATAAATCCCCCCAAAAGATAGTTTATTCCAATAATATTGTACAGTGGAACTGCAGAGGATTGAGGACTAATTTACGTGAATTACAGCTATTAGTCCAAGATTTTACACCTTCAGCGATGTGTCTCCAAGAGACATATTTAAAGCAAACAGATACATTTGACCTTCGTCATTTTAATGCATATCATTGTTTTTCACCTCCGGGGGATAGAGCCACTGGCGTGTCATCCGTTCTAGTCAGATCGTCATTCAAAGCCCTGTTTCACTTAATACTAATATGCAGGCTGTTGATGTGAGAATTACTTTACATGTAGCGTTTACGCTATGCTCTCTCTATATTTCACCATCTTCGACGTTTGCCAGAACTGATCTTCAAGCCCTGTATGACCAACTCCCGAAGCCTTGTATTACAACGGGAGATTTAAATGGGCATAACCCACTCTGGGGTAGTGAAATTACAGACACTAAAGTCAAATTGTTGGACTTTTCTTCTGACAATGATTTATGTATTTATAATGATGATTCCAACACATATCTACACCCTGGTACAGGGACCCATCCTGCTCTCGACTTGTCATTGACAAATTCCGAACAACTAAATGAATTTGAATGGTCAGTCCACGATGACCTCTGTGGACGTAACCATTTTCCTACTGTATTAAAAGCTGTAACTCCATCCGATGTTCCTCCATCATCAAGACGAAATTTTAAAAAGGCTAACTGGGCTTTATATGAAACACCGTGTGCTGAAAAGCTTAAACCCGAACGTTTTATTGACGTTCCCGATGCTGTTAAAGGCTTTTCTGATCAACTGAAGTCCACAGCTGATGAGCATTTAAGATTTTAAATGCTAAAGCACGGCGTACTATTAATCAGAACAAACGCCAATCTTGGCCAAATTATGTATCCAAAATAAATGCTCGGACACCCATGTCCAGGGTATGGAACATGGTCCAGAAAATCAATGGTAAAGGTACTAAATCTACTGTCCATCATCTTAAACATGGAGATCAATTGCTTACTGATAAATCAGATATTGCTAATAAACTAGGTGAAACCCTTGCTAAACATTCTTCCTCTTCTAATTATATACCTGAATTTCAGCAATATCAAAAACAACAAGAAAAGAAAACTATTAATTTCAATTCTGATAATGGGGAAGATTATAATGAAACGTTTTCTATTCATGAACTCCATACTGCTCTTGATCAAGCTCATGACACTGCTACTGGAGCTGACAACATACATTATCAACTCCTGAAACATTTACCAGAATCCTGTCTGGAAAGTCTCCTAAATGAGTGAGTGAGTGAGTTAATATTTAACGTCACATCGGCAATATCTCAGCCATATCGTGATGAGAACATTTAATACTGAAATGAAATATATATATACATCTATTATAAAACCTGTCAACGAAGGACAGTAAAACAACTAGAATATCACAAATGAGAATATAAAACTAGTAACTATACCTAAAACAATTTACCTATAGAGGAAAATACAAGATAAAAATGGGCTATAGATTGCTAACAACTGAAAGTAGATCACCATACTAGGGACCATGGGGACTTACAGTACTTTTGCTACCTGCATGGACCCTAGCTGGATTTACTTCATCCCCTCAGCCATCAGCAATTTGGGAAATCTAGCCATGCAAATAAAACGACACTTATGCTACGATTAAAAACGTGAAAGTTTGAATTCACTTTGAATGTTTGTGGACCTACGTACCCTCTCAGGGGGACAATAGTTTTACAGTACTTCAACCCCCTTTGAGGATACAGCCACTAACAAGCACAGTTACCAATTCAAACTTCCAATATTAAAATATTTATCTATTTACAATTCTGTCAATAAATCTAATTCTTTTAAAAATGCAATGATTAAATGAGAGCTTATGTTATTA
Source organism: Haliotis asinina (assembly GCF_037392515.1). Taxonomy (NCBI): domain Eukaryota; kingdom Metazoa; phylum Mollusca; class Gastropoda; order Lepetellida; family Haliotidae; genus Haliotis; species Haliotis asinina. The sequence goes on along the minus strand of NC_090283.1, from coordinate 7,414,444 downwards.
AAAAGATCCTTCAGATTTCGTGAATGAAAATACTGATCCCTTGTGATGGAATACTCGACACAGTCAAGCAGGGCTTTGAATAGAATGGATGATCCGCCAGTGGCCCTATCACCCGGAGGTGAAAAACAATGATATGCATTAAAATGACGAAGGTCAAATGTATCTGTTTGCTTTAAATATGTCTCTTGGAGACAAAACGCTGAAGGTATAAAATCTTGGACTAATAGCTGTAATTCATGTAAATTTGTCCTCAATCCTCTGCAGTTCCACTGTACAATATTATTGGAATAAACTATCTTTTGGGGGGATTTATTGGGGATCTACCCCGCACTCTTTTGGAGGGCGACAAGCTATGTGCCCTAGAATGGACGTTTTCAGAAGAGGAAGAATGTTTAGCAAGGGTTTCACCTAGTTTAATAGCAATATCTGATTTATCAGTAAGCAATTGATCTCCATGTTTAAGATGATGGACAGTAGATTTAGTACCTTTACCTTTGATTTTCTGGACCATGTTCCATACCCTGGACATGGGTGTCCGAGAATTTATTTTGGATACATAATTTGGCCAAGATTGGCGTTTGTTCTGATTAATAGTACGCCGTGCTTTAGCATTTAAAATCTTAAATACTCATCAGCTATGGACTTCAGTTGATCAGAAAAGCCTTTAACAGCATCGGGAACGTCAATAAAACGTTCGGGTTTAAGCTTTTCAGCACACGGTGTTTCATATAAAGCCCAGTTAGCCTTTTTAAAATTTCGTCTTGATGATGGAGGAACATCGGATGGAGTTACAGCTTTTAATACAGTAGGAAAATGGTTACGTCCACAGAGGTCATCGTGGACTGACCATTCAAATTCATTTAGTTGTTCGGAATTTGTCAATGACAAGTCGAGAGCAGGATGGGTCCCTGTACCAGGGTGTAAATATGTGTTGGAATCATCATTATAAATACATAAATCATTGTCAGAAGAAAAGTCCAACAATTTGACTTTAGTGTTTGTAATTTCACTACCCCAGAGTGGGTTATGCCCATTTAAATCTCCCGTTGTAATACAAGGCTTCGGGAGTTGGTCATACAGGGCTTGAAGATCAGTTCTGGCAAACGTCGAAGATGGCAAAATATAGAGAGAGCATAGCGTAAACGCTACATGTAAAGTAATTCTCACATCAACAGCCTGCATATTAGTATTAAGTGAAACAGGGCTTTGAATAACGATCTGACTAGAACGGATGACACGCCAGTGGCTCTATCACCCGGAGGTGAAAAACAATGATATGCATTAAAATGACGAAGGTCAAATGTATCTGTTTGCTTTAAATATGTCTCTTGGAGACACATCGCTGAATGTGTAAAATCTTGGACTAATAGCTGTAATTCATGTAAATTAGTCCTCAATCCTCTGCAGTTCCACTGTACAATATTACTGGAATAAACTATCTTTTGGGGGGATTTATTGGGGATCTACCCCGCACTCTTTTGGAGGGCGACAAGCTATGTGCCCTAGAATGGACATTTTCAGAAACGTCCATATCTTCAAGAGACCCATATTTATTGTACAATTGAATTTTATTTTGTGACCCCTTAGGAGCTCTGCAACTGTGTTGTTTTGAAGCATCAGGCTTTGGCTTCGGTTTACTTTTCACCGTTTGTTGACTATCAGATGTTGATTGAGACCTTGAATGTGACTGAGATGATGATGATTTGTGATCAGAAGACGTCTTTGAGGTACTAGGGAGTGATTCCTCAGTCTGTGATGATATAGCAGGGTACAAAAGCTGTGGAGAATCGCAATTTACCCAAGTCAAGGTAGATTGGCAGCCTGTGGATGATTTTGTTATTTTAGAGCGTGACTCCAATGTTGGTTTTGCTACTGCAGCATAACTTTCTGGAAGATCAGATCTTTTTACTATATTTTTGGCCTCAGAAAAAGAGATATTTTGAGTGAATTTGATTCTATTTATTTCCATTTGTTCTTTCCAAACAGGACATTGTTTAGAAAATGAGGAATGGTCGCCTGAGCAGTTGGTACATTTTCTAAAATCACTGGTACAAACTTCTGTTGTGTGTGTCTTCTCACCACAGTGGCCACACACAACGGACAATGTACAAGTATTTACACCATGGCCGTACTTCTGACATTTAAAACACCTGAGCGGGTTCGGAATGTACACGTCAACCTTGATGTTGCAGTAACCAACCTTCAATGATTTGGGAGCTGTCGGAGATGAAAAGGAGAACAGATAAGTATTGTTTGGAACACTTTCATTGTTTTTACGGACTGAAAAGCGTTTGACGTCGAGCACACCTTGATCTTTCATTTCAGTCATGATGCCAAGTTCTGTCATGTCAGAAAACAACCGATCACGGTCTCTGATGATTCCTTTGCTCGTGTTTAACGTCTTATGAGCAGATACAGTAATCGGAATTTCAACAAACGATTCTATGCTCATCAAATTGACTGACTGCTGCCGTTTCCCACACTCAACCTGCAGTGCACCTGAACGTAACCGTTTAATGTTCTTAACTTCTCCGGCAATACCTTGAATACCTTTGGCAACTGCGAACGGGTTTAATTTTAGAGGCGTTTTATCAGCAGATTCGATCACAAGAAAGCGTGGCCAAAACTCAATTGATCTGGACGGTCGAAGGTCATTATCATCAACATCATTTTCAAGAGGACGTTTGTTTTGTTTTTTGTGGGGATTTCATAAGCCATATTTAGGGTTGAGATTTCATCATCCGAGCTTCCCACCCATCATGGAGTATCACAAGGACAATGCTAAAAACAAGCGGCACCAAGGATACCCGGATGATATACTCCAGCAGAAAAATTAAAAAATTAATAGTTCCACCAGATTGGCCCATGAGCCACCGCCTTCTGGCATAGGACTTTAGGCAAATTTCAGAACAACATATGTCAAAATCAAAAATGTTTTAGATAATATAGCCAAGTCCAAAGTTATAACAATTCTAAATGATATGTGTGCATTGAAAAATATAACAATACTCCATGCACAGGGCTTGGCATGACCAGCCGATTGGTCGAACCGGGCCCATTCGACCACCCGTCTAGGCGAAGTCAGGGCCAAAGTGGTGTATTGAGCAACAGGAGCACGATTGCAGGCCCCTATTGCCCTCAACCACCAGGATCCCCTCCTCCGCCGACACAGGGCCGCAACCCACGGCAAACGGGTTGGTGGACCAAATATGTCCCCGGGTCCACTACGGGGGTGTTGGCGAGCTCTTGGCGTTACGCAGCACCCACCATGAGGAGGTGGCTCGCCACGGGTGCTAGTCTCCTAAATATTTTTGATGATATTTGGACATCATCATTCCTCCCTCATGGCGTGATGCCATAGTAGTACCAATACCTAAACCTGGACGTGATCATACCGATCCATCCAATTATCGCCCGATGTCATTAACTAGCTGTGTTTGCAAGACCATGGAACGCATGATAAATAATCGACTTGTTTGGTATTTGGAAACTAATAACCTTATCACAGATATACAATGTGGTTTCCGCAAAAACAGAAATACTGTCGATCACTTAGTGCGTTTAGAATCATTTGTTAAAAACGCACTAATTAACAACCAACACGCTGTGTCTATCTTTTTTGATCTTGAAGAAGCATATGACACTACTTGGAAATATGGCATTTTAAGTGATTAACATGACTTCGGGTTGCGAGGCCGTTTGCCTGAATTTATAGCCAAGTTTTTAAATAACAGACAATTCCAGGTCCGTGTGGGTTCTACCCTGTCTGATCATTACAATCAGGATCAGGGTGTTCCACAAGGCAGTATTTTGTCTGTCACTCTTTTTAGCATCAAGATCAACAGTTTATCTAAAGTTTTAAACGATTCAATTGATGGATCCTTATTTGTGGACGATTTTGATATTTCTTGCCGTGGTAAAAATATGCATACCATTGAACGGCAATTACAGTTGTGTTTAAACAAAATTAATAAATGGTGTCTTGAAAACGGCTTTAAATTTTCCAAATTGAAAACTAGCTGCATACATTTTTGTCGTAAATACAAACCACATAAAGACCCTGAACAGTCTCTAGATGGGACGCCCATTAAAGATGGGAAGCATGGCAAATTTTTGGATCTAATCTTTGATTCACACTTAGCTTTTTTACCACATATTAAATCTCTTAAAAGTAAATGCCTGAAAGCACTTGACTTGTTGAAAGTAGTTTCAAATTCAAAATGGGGAGGGGATCAAGCTACTCTTCACCACCTGTATCGATCACTCGTTCGTTCTAAACTTGATTATGGCTCCATCGTCTATGGTGGAGCCTGCAAAAGCAATCTTAAACTTCTTGATTCTGTCCACCATCAAGGTCTAAGACTTTGTCTTGAGTCCTTCAGAACTTCACCTATTGACAGTCTTTCCGTTGAGGCCGATGAAGCATCTCTTGCACAACGCCGTATCAAATTATCTTTACAATATATCACAAAACTATACTCTAACGAATCTAACCCTGCATATAACTGTGTCTTCAATCCTCTTTATGAGGATTTATATAGCAAAAAGTCTTCTCTTGTTCCACCTCTTGGGCTCAGAATAAAGTCGTTTATTGCTGCTGCTGGTATTGAGCTGGACAGTATAGCTCCCTTCCGTCTTCTTTCTTCTCCCCATTGGCAGTTGGTTAGACCACAGGTTGACCTAACATTAACTACATTGAAACAATCACAAACGAATGAATTACAGTATAAACAAGAATATAATCAATTGAAACATAAATATAACAATTATAAATCCTTATTTACAGATGGGTCCAAGGACGGTGGCATAGGTGCTTGTGCTACTGTCATTGGATCCAGAACAATATCTTCTAGATTACCAGATAATAGTTCTATTTTTACAGCAGAAGCTAACGCCATACTAACGGCTCTTAAATATATTCAAAGACACCCTAAATATAAACAATATACAATCTATTCAGACTCTCTTTCCTGTCTTCAGGCTATTAAAAATTTATCATGTAAACATCCACTTTTAATTGACATTATTGAATTGTATAATAATCTTGCTCCTGGCTAATACGACATTGTCTTCTGTTGGTTACCCAGCCATGTAGGCATTTCAGGGAACACAATGGCCGATCTTGCTGCCAAGGCAGCACTCAACAAATCTGTACACCACTTCTTATTCCATACTCAGATTACAAAGCGAACATTAGAACTTATATACGTGATCTGATGCAAAAGAAGTGGGACACCCAAGTAGGAATAAATAAATTACATGAAATAAAACCGTATATTGGTTACATCTACTTGGGCTGTCAGTCCAGATTTGAAGAGGTCATTATGCGACGATGTCGTATTGGTCACACCAGATATACGCATAAATACCTTTTGAAAGGTGAGGATCCTCCATTTTGTATCCCTTGTGATGAAAGAATCACAGTCAATCATGTCTTGCTTGACTGCGTGGAATATTCCATCACAAGGGATACCTATTTTAAATCACGTAGTATGAAGGACCTTTTTACTAATATCAGTTCTCATTTAATTATTGGATTTTTAAAAGAATTAGATTTATTAAATGAATTGTAAATAGATACTTTTTTTATTATCAGAAGTTTAAATTGGTAACTGTGCTTGTTAGTGGCTGTATCCTCAAAGGGGGTTGAAGTACTGTAAAACTATTGTCCCCCTGAGAGGGTACGTAGGTCCACAAACATTCAAAGTGAATTCAAACTTTCACGTTTTTAATCGTAGCATAAGTGTCGTTTTATTTGCATGGCTAGATTTCCCAAATTGCTGATGGCTGAGGGAATGATGTAAATCCAGCTAGGGTCCATGCAGGTAGCAAAGGTACTGTATGTCCCCATGGTCCCTAGTATGGTGATCTACCTTCAGTTGTTAGCAATCTATGGCCCATTTTTATATTGTATTGTCCTCTATAGATAAATTGTTTTAGGTATAGTTACTTGTTTTATATTCTACTCTGTGATATTCTAGTTGTTTTACTGTCCTTCGTCGACAGGTTTTATAATAGGCATATATTTCATTTCAGAATTAAATGTTCTCGTCACGATATGGCTGAGATATTGCCGATGTGACGTTAAATGTTTACTCACTCACTCACTTACGTCATTCTGGCATCCTCTATTTGGGGGTCATAGTTATCAACTGCATCAAGTTCAATGTTGGACACACATTGACCACTGTGATATAACATACAGCGTGTATATTTCAACTTACGTGAAAGCGATGGCCACTATTCACTTCAGTTATGATGAAACCAGCATACAAGTTTTAAAAAATTAACATGAATGTAATTTACTGTAATTGGGATTTGATGTCTGACAATCATAAGAATCTATTTATACTGTCGGTCATCTCTTTGTCCTTTGGAGGCTACAAGAAAAGGTACATTATTGTTCAGTATGTCACCGCTGAATCAATTTATTAACCCTGAATGCTAGTGATTATCACCACTGAGTGCAGGACAGGATAATGAGAGACGAACTGTGTCTTGACATCTCCAGCAAACCTTAGCACCAGACTCAAGATTACCAAATTAACAATGTGTTAACCCGCTTCTGTAGAGCATTGACTGTTTCAGTGAGATGTGATTAATATTTTTTTCTATTTTTGGTTGTCCAGTCAGAATTGGTGTTAGCCAGTTTATAATGAAATTAACATCAAATCAATGAATGTGTAATCAGTTGGAATAATCACTGCGTACAATATTGTATAACAATTCGTTTGTATCTTCAGATTTGTGCTTGGCAATTGCACTATATGGGTGTTTTGGGCATCCAGAAGAATAAGGAAGTCAAAATTTCGTGATAGTCTATGAGAAATATATTACACAAGAAATATCTGAGGTTCCAGTATTGCGAAACAGTTGGCAAATTATTGCGCTACAAAGGTCCAACTTACTTTCGGCAGTCAAGGGAGGGCATTTAGCAAGAGCTGAAGAGAAACATAGCAGGCCGCTAGAATCAAAACCATGTTGGGAACTGTGCCAAGCAGGTCTTTCTGAGTGAAGTATCTGCAACCAGATAGAAGGTCTTTGATCTGGGTTCAGTCTTCGTTCCGACCACTAGGGATGAACCATTTGTCATTAAGTAGTCAAAACGTTTCCTCGTGACATGGGTTCGAATCCTTACATGGGTATTGTGTGTGAAGCCAATTTCAGGTGTCCCCCGCAGTGATTATGCAACAGTAATGCCAAGTGCCCCTTAAACGTAAACTCACTTTGTCATTTCCCAAGGTTGCGCATGATTCTTAGGCTTAAAGGATTGTGACAAAACACATACTGTGTAGTGACCTTGAATTAGATAAAACATTCGTTCCTTTTTTCTGTTAAATGGAGATAAACACCAGCTCTCGTATGTCGTATTTTATAAACCAAATAAAATTCATTAAACGTATACGTACTACTTCGACATTTGGTGCAAGGATATCAGGGTTGATGTACCATGACTGGATGTAGTCGAAGATGAAGGCACTGCCGCCAAACCCAGCCAAGATCAATCCGGTGGCGAGTCCCTTCTTGTCAGGGATCCACTGATTGGTGAACGGAATATATGACACACGCGACGTGGTTCAACAGACATATCTCCTACAGTTGAAGTAGAATAAATCAAATCTGCAAGTTACATTACATACTATTTAATGATATATTATATACTGAAAGCCATTAAAAACGCAATTTGACATTCATACGTTCTTTACTTACACAAATGTCAACATATATAGATGTACCTGGCAGACATGTTTTAAATAAACATCTGTGGATAACTGAATTGGAAAATGTCCCATCAACAACAACGTCAGTGACGCCACAACTACATCAAACAAAGGAGGGGTAACTTGCTGTCAATATTGTGTGTGTCCACCGTGCACTCCAAGACTCCGGTGGGATTGGAAGACACAGAGTTCTCAGAAACAGCTTTCTGATGGTCTGCCAGTGTTGTTGAAGGGCCAGTGTCAGTTCAGCTCTTGTACTTGGTCATGGCACCACCTCTTCCTAAACGACCATGTTCAAAAATACAGTTTGGCGCAGTCTTTCTTTCCGAAGTCAATAAATCCGTTGACGTCCATCTGCAAAGGGTACGTTAAACCCGCGTTAAGGCATTTTAGCACCGTTTGGGCACTGACATGACGTTGTCTTGTCACAGTTGTCCTTTTCGCAGCATTAGCAGCCGATTTCGGAAGTGTGAGACTCGGATATTGCGGTCCTGTCGAGCTGTCATCAAAGGTGGTGCGGCACTTTGCAGACAAATGCATCACTTCCGGTGGCCCGAAAAAAGTTGACCAGCAGTGGATGGAAGCACATTACAGCGCCTGACAATCATCACATCTGAGGAAACGCTGCTAAACACACCGGGAACCTGATTCTTGTTGTCTTGTGTCAAGCGTTGCGTTTTTCTCAACGTGTCTTGGTGCAGGTAATGCACGAGCACAACGTGTTTCAATAATGTGATTGTGTTTCCGAGAAATATTAAAGATTCAGTTTTAAGCATCGACGATCATTCTTTTATCCCTACATCCTCTGTATCGCAAGGAAAAAGAAACACTTGCGTTTTTAATGGCTTCAGTATATTATATGCTCTAAACTCATTTCCTCTATATTCCTCTACTTCAAAGACGTGGACATTTGATGGGTGGGAACACTAAAGAGCTGTGGGAACTCTGTCATCGTTATCTGTTACCAACTAAGTAGCAGTGTAGGTAGTCATGTTAGAACATAGTATTATGACAGCATTAGACACAGCCGTATCCTTTTCAGGTTAAAGAACAAAGTTTGAGATTGAACGTTGGGTCAGCCTGTGACCAGGAATGCATTACATCGAAGGCTCATTAATACACAGTCGTTTAGGGGCTCTGAGTGGATACTGTGCCTCATCCAGTCTTAACGTGTTATGTGCACTCTGTGATTTATTTGTTGGATGAAGGTTTTGTAACTACATCCTACCATCATCCCAATATCCATCGGAGCAGCATATGCGGTACCAACTCCAAGTCCGAACATCAGACCGAAGGTGATTATGACCCCAGCGAAGGAATGTTGTATGGTAAAGTAGGTCAGGGCAACACCGGAACTGTGAGAAAGTGATTAATGCATAAAACGTCCACACTTGGGAATATCAGTTTTTGATGTAATTATTCCATGGGTCAAGACGGGAAATATCGACACAAAAACACGAGCACATCTAGGACTTTTCTCATCAGCATTACAAGGAAGGATACAATAACAATTTATCGCCCTCAGCTTTAGTTTACCTGCGCTTTGTATTTATCGTTAACATCAGGGCGTCACTAGCTACATGTCACACAGACACGTTAAAGGGACTATAGACATAAGCAACACATGTCTGCAATACGAACGGTAACAAACATTCTAATCTAGACTAAGTATTAGGATGAACAAGTGACCTTAAATAACTGTAATCAATGAAAAGGAGCGTAGACCTTTTCGAAGGATCATCCTGCAGAGGTGTGGTAGTCTTGGTGGTACGGAGAATAACAAGAATAATTAATATAATATTTCAAATGTGGTGGATCACTTGTAATGTAAAATTTATATTGTACCCTGCTTACTCTACAAAAGTGAGGTTCACAATCACAAAAAATTCAAACTGATTCTCCCATATAATAGCAAAACTGCAGCGCCATTATGAAATGGGAAGTTGAGGGTGACCTCCGTCAATAATAATTAGTCCACTGAACTGAACGTTATTTACACTCCGCCGCGGTCTGCGTCATAAGAGGTACAAAATTACATGCAATGTATTGCTTAAATACAGGTGTAAAACATAAAATGGTCATATATACATATCGCTTGACTGCAGGCATGAGCCGTATGTAAATTCATTTAACCAGTTAATAAACAATTTTACACCCGTGGGTTATCGGTTATCTTTTGTGGTGGCTTATAACGAGACATTATTATTTAATTGCAGAATAATTTCCTGATTGTTCCTAGTTTGTTTGAGCGAAACAGCTGGTTCATTTTGTACATATTTGGGTTTCTACAGAAATAGCTGTTAATATATATTTTCAGGTGTGATAGGTTGCAAGAACCACTTCTTTGGTGACACGTCCTGATAACTCGTTATACCTATTTTATTTCAGGCTCTCCTCATCATGAAATGGCACTTTAGTTTTTGAATATATATACTATCCTCGTAAGACAGACTTGCCAAAACATTAGGTGTCCTAGACGTCCACTTAAGCCAGTTCGATCATCTTATTGTCACTATGCCAATTCCATTTTCCTCATTAAGTAGGCCAGGCCCTCCTGTCGTTCGAGCCTCCTAAAATGATCTTAAGTCACTGAGGTAACCCTAGTGCAGGGTGAAAGAATGGGAGTTTAGGTTAATCTTTGTAAAGGTGACATCGTCAAAGTAGCCCCATCTCATTTTACAGACATCTGGTCTTCTCGAAAGAGATGCACGTACACTGGTACTATTAAGCTGGCTAATTCGTTCATTAATACATACTACTGATGACAGATGAGAGTATTTTTCCAACACATTGTTTGATATCGATACCTAGAGTGAGTGAGTCAGTGTAATTTTGCGCCGCTTTTTATAATATTCCAGCAATATTATGGGCCTCACACATTGTACCATTGATGGAAATCGAACTTGGGTCTTCAGCGTGACGAGAGATACGTCAAGATACATCACCGTCTCGTCCTCTGCTAGATCTCAACAGAGACACTGTAGAACAAATACAACCCAACACTGCCACATAACAATGAGGCAATTATTTGTCAGCTAATCCACTAACACAGATTCATGGGCACAATACTACACAAATGCCTATTCTTCATGGTTACTCTCCTCGACGGACACCGCATCTGAGACCTTTTCATAAACATGTTCATCATCGTTATACTCAGTTTGAGCAAACATCTTCGCGGATTTCATTGAATGGGTCATTGGTATCGCCCGATATTTGTTTATCTTCCCTGAGACTTCATCTTGAGCCAGATGCAACATAACCTACAGAAATAGGTTCCCAGGGTCAGGTGGATAAGGAACCTCCCGACTATTGTGGAAATAGCTCCGCGTTCCATGCTGTGCCCAAGAGGTTACCTCTATACTGCCCACAGATGTACACACGTCTGCGTGTTAACAGATTAGTTACATGTCATTACCTCAATGTTCGTTACAGTATCTGCTGATAAGGGTATCGGTGGGCGTTGTATTGAACAAACCTGCATTGTGGTTGAATATTGTGTGGGGCAAGTGATGGGTGCTGATGTGAGCTGTGGATTAGCAAAATACAGCTTGTTCGGTGTTTGATATTTGAGCCATGTGTGGGTGCAAAATACTAGCTTTTTGAAACCGAATCATACCAAAGATCGGAATAATGAAGATAGTTATCTATGAAATGCACTTCGTCTCATGGAGGTGTACCACAGCTTAGTTTACCTAGAAGGCTACGGTGCCATCTGGACTGTACAGAAGTTATGTATGGTTCTGGTGTATTTAAATTGTCTATATGTGCTAAACGTACCACGTTGAGAATACTCTGGCTCATCCACAGTTCCCGTAATCACTCCTGATGTTCTAACATCTGTATATGTTCACATGACGTGCAAGTCAGTTCACTACGAGACGAATGGCAGATGTTGCCCTGCAAAGTGCAACAATTGGTCAATGACATGGGTCAACTACGTCAGCGAACCTGACCACCGGATAATGTTAGTTGTAAAGGATAAAGATGAGGGTTAGGGAAAACCCGAGGGCCGCAGACCCCATGGATTTCCCCACCCGATATAGATGGCAGATGTACGTTTCTCATGTTGAACAGTCATTTGGTGATATGTTATGACGTTGTCGGGTTTAACAGAACCTGAATCGGAATCTCGCAGCTGGAATCTAGGGAGACATATGCTGTATGACGTAGAAAGATGGACATGGCACTAAGTCCTGTTCAGGAAGGCGTCACTACATCACCTTGTCCAAGCTTCACACACGCACACACCTCTGACATGTTGAATACATAGTGTGTGCAATGCATGATTCACGGTGAAAACAAATTACCACCTCGTCACCTAGTCCTTAATGACACGTGGGGTGTGGGAGGACAGCCCAGGGTAATATAATGTATAAAGCGTGACTCAGTTTCAATACATGTGAAACCATCATTTCTACTGACATGTCCATCATTACAAAGAGAAAGTGGTTACAAATATTTTCAAGAAACAGAAGCATAGCACCGACAGGAAATAAGTGAAATTTAGTTGAATATTTGTCCTTCAGCTTTTGCACAAGTGAGTCTTGCAATGTCATTCTGAAAAATAATCTACTTCATTCATGGTTTACTTACAGGCTGCGCTCAGACGATGACTACTGAGCGGTGGCTGACCAGATAATACAGGTATCACAGGTGGGACAGCAGATACTTGTACATTTCGATCACTTGGCGTCTTCAGCGACTGTTGAGCGGTGTCAGGTCATAAATGGAGGGGGTGCAGGTTGGGACAGGACATATTTGCACCTTTCGAATGTCAAATTCAATTCGCTCTGAAGTAAGAGAGACAGGTTATGTTATTTCATGAACGTGTACATTCCATAAATGGCACGAAACATAAATAAGACACATGGTCCTGACGCCTCAGTACCCTTCAGGATCTGAAATCTGTCGTTCCATGACCAATCATGGAAAAAGATGTTTAAGAAACCATCATGTTATGTTGTGTTATCACGCTTCACACCTGGCTGTGCTGAGTTGCACCTGAATGTGTGCTGGTGTTATGCAGCACTGAGGAGATTAAACGATGACATAAATACATTTAGACAGATAGAAATTCACTCACGTTTAAAGGATTTTTAATTTGTCATTTTAGTTATCTTATGTTTGAATTGCATATCCAAGTGAGAAAATGGGAGCAATTCAAATGGTATGCGTGAATCTCCCACTTTTTCCTGGTGACAAACAAGCAACAAGTAGGAAATTAGCAACAGCAATTTCACAACCTGACTCTAACACATACATGCATATGACCACCCGTTTATACCTGCATTTAACTTGTATATCATGACGCTAACTTGTAGTTACCATCGAGTTCGGAAATTCTGGCTATCCTGTAATTCTTCAATAGCGCACTTCCATATCAAAGTTGTTTTAATTTAATATTCCTTACAATCTGTAGCAGCTGAAGGGTGAGTGTAAATCCATGCAGGTAGTAAAGGTACTGTAAGTCCCCATGGCCCCTAGTCTGGTTATCTACCTTCTGTTGTTGGCGATCTATAGCCTGTTTACTATTGCATTGTCCAAATAGTGATGGTATTTTTAACTTTCTACGCTTGTTTGAAATCTAGTTGTGATATCCTACTCTTTTTATTGTCCTTTGCCGACAGGTTTTTATAATACACACACGCGCGCGCGCGCGCGCGCGCACACATCTATCTATCTATCTCTCGCTCTCTCTCTCCTCTCTCTCTCTCTCTCTCTCTCTCTCTCTCTCTCTCTATATATATATATATATATATATATATATATATATATATACCATGTAATGTTCTCGTCATGACTGAAATAATGAATAATGCCGAATGTGACGTCAAGTATTAAATTAACTCACTCACTCAGTCCCTATCAAAGGTCAGCATAGTCTGCTATCACATTTACGCTTGAAATCGGGACATTTCTAGAAGGGACTCGCTTTTAATACAGCTAGGTATTTAGTCAGTTAGAGCGCCACCGGCCATTTATACACATTTGTCAGAAAAAAATGCTCATGCATACAACCTGCTGTTAATGACTTTGGCAAATATCTTTCCTGAATCCTCCATAAAGTGTAATCGGTCTATAATTAGAAGATATATCTAAACTACCGTGTATGAATATGAATAATAACAACTACGGTGACCGGTACTTTCCTAAACATAGTGTTGCATTAACCAAAACCTGTAACATTTGCAAGCACCTGATTGTAGCCTTTAAGAACTCGATGCTTATCAAACAAAACCACGGGGCTTTCCCTGACTGCATTATCTCTACCATCCTCCTGCATGGATTTCCCTAGAAGGTATCCATGATCTTCTGGTAACAAGATCAACATCGATATAATCTACAAACGTTTGAAATCCGCCAACCCGCTCGAAAGCTTTAATCGTGTTAAATTTGGAAGAACGTTTCTGTTTAACGATGGAAGAAAATGATTTTATATCCCTCGTCCATAAACTTTATGTAGAGTTTCATCATGCTCTTGAAACTGACAAGACATTTTCGATGGACATCAAGAAAGGTTAGTAAATGAGCATAGCGTGGTATTTTAAATGTTTTGAAAAAAAATCGATTGTTACTTTCAGACGTCTCTGATTCTTCATTATTCATGATTGGATTTAATATGAAACACTCTTCCAGTCTACAGCTGTGAATTGTTGAGTCACACAAGGGAGCTACCATATATATGGGCATTACGTCACCACGGTACAGGCATGGGCAAAATGCTGCTGCAGATTTTATTGACATTTTCGACATTGTAAATTATGCGTTTCTCGTGTCACAAACGCGTTTGTCGTGTCGTGAATTGGGACATGCATCGATGTATTACGATCCATATGAGGAAACCGGAAACAAATCTTGTTTTCATGACTACTCTTAAATTGTACCTTATACCCATTTGAGATTTATCCTCGAAAAGAAAATCATGCATTCAACTGTTAGTTCATATTTGAGTTTTATTGAACTGCAAGTGTGAAACTTTTTTCAATCTTAAATGTATGTTGTTATTTCAGGAAATTGAAACAGATTTAATAACAATGGGTGATTTTGTGTGCTTCAGCCAGCAAAAGTTTCATTTTCTCGGTGTGGTGATAAAAGTGTGTGTTGAATTTCCTTCCTTGCTCAATACATTGACATGTTCAGACACAAGTACTTTCAAATGTTTTCTCCACATTATAAACCTGAAAGTCACACATTGTTCGGCTACAACAATGTATCATTGTAAAGGAAAAAACAAGTCAATGTAAACTTGACCCCAGTGTTATTTGTTAGACTCCTACACCGAGTGCAACAAACCATAGTGTTATTCGTTTCACTCCTTCACCGAGTCCAACCCTAGTAGAAGGTCGCGTCAGGTAAACTAAGAGCGACCTATGACCGCCCAATCAAATGCGAGACAACCGAATGGATTTATCCAGTCAGACAACGGCTACTCGTTTGGGTTCGGCGTGACTTACAAAATTCCCTGCTCACTGACATTGATCTCTCAACAAACGAAAATCCGCATAAAGCACACATAATTGATCGCAGTATATACGCTTTGAATTCTGCCGACGTGGTTGCCACTAGTTAATATTTCCTTGAATATTGTCAAAACACTATTTTCAGCGACTGTTTACTCATTCATGTAGCGTGTTCCATGTGGATCAGTGGAAGCGATCGTACGGAAAATAGCATTCGCAATCGTTCGGGCACAAACCTTTTCGAAGTAAAAGTTCAAAAAGATATGTGGGAACGTCAACTTGTTCGATTTGGTAAGCTGCCCCCCTACTAGGGTTTGTTAGATTAAGAATAGGAGTGTAACGAATAATACTGGTACTGACACTATGGTTACCTAGACTGAGGAATCAGGTGAATGGCATACCCTTAAATTCACATAATCCAGGATCAGATCATGGCACGTGTGCAGAAACACAACAGCCTTCCCACAAGTTGGGTATGAAAGGCATACGCATCAAATATCCATGCACAGGGCTTGGCATGACCAGCCGATTGGTTGAACCGGGTACTTATGCTGTTTACTGATACTGTTTGCACATGAACCGATATATTGTGAAACAAATTCACAGTGTTGAAAAGAATATTGTCACGAGTGTCATAATTGATGAACCAGAGTGAATTGGCAATTTTTAAACAAAATGTGTAAGTGTAGTACGTTTTTTAGGTGAGCCTAAACTTTTGATGGGCAGTACATATCAAGACCTACACATAAAGTTGCTAAAGTTGCTCTTTTAATGACGAAGAGTATGCCAAAGTGTCTCGTTCTCGAAGGTTTCTGCTGAAGCGGCAACAATGCCTCCGAGTGAATGACATCATTTGGATTTTGTCCTTGCTTGTGACTATCGCTTTGTCGACGCATTTGGGATACTGGAAATAGACTGAATGCACTTGCATTGGTAGGGAGAAAGGGAGCCACCATTTCTGCTTTAGCAATGCTGTTACAACACATGATTCATTTCCGAGAACGAAATATTTTACATCTTATGATAAAGAGGGGGCTTTGAAGAAAGCTATCATTTGTTCCAGGGGGCACTAATTACATCTCCAAGACGACGAGAAAGCTCATATAACTTCTTTGCATGCTATTGTCTTCATACGTAACGCGATAGTAGCACCATATTTTGCGGAGTACTGTACAACTCGTGACCACACATGTATATGGTGTTTCAAGGGAAGTCTGTCGCGCAAATCCTGCATGAGGTATCAGCGAAATAACTTTAAGTTGAAGTCGGAAGATCAATAACACATGTTTTCAATCATTTCGTTGTGTGTCTTGCGTGTGTTCCTGCTGGTTTGTAAAATCCGTGTCATAATCCTGTCCGGATAACTTCACATACCATCAAGGAAGCAAATGTTGGATTGGACGCTCAACACATTATTATGACAACGCACCAAGTATGGTTATATTACATTTAGACATTATGTAAACATCGGTGCCAGGTTCTACCCTCAAGGTTGGGGTCGATACACATAGCCACCAAAGTCTCAACGTGGGTTGATCGGTCGAGGAGAAAAAAATATATTGAAAAAATCAATATATAAAAATCAATAAGGACACAATTGTCTGTATAATGTTCTTGATTCTCATTTATTGTAATTCTTATTACAATTTGGCGCGTTCCTTGGCTTAGTGGCAGCGACTGATGAAAAGAGAAACATTTCATGTGACGAAACGGTAGGTTTTGGGTTTGAGGCGGATGGAATGATTTATGTTTCGAGTGGTCGGTAATAAAATTAGAAGGGTTAGTCGGGCAATGAGAAATACATAATAATAAACATGCTTCCCTTACAGACACCAATAGCTCTGTGGATTCTCAAATGGGGCATGTACCGGAATCAATCCAATGAACAAAGGAATACACTATTTAAACAATAAATGATTAATACAAGCCACTTTTTTAAAATGAAATATTCACGGAATATGTCCATGTAATATATTTTTCACTCACTTTTCAATAACATATGAACATATCATGGACTGTAGGAATGGTAATACAGCAAAACAGGTCACATCACACATACCAGCCGCTGCTTTAATTGGGAACACCTTTACTCGAATTCCCAGCGTTTAACATTGTGGAAGCAGGACCATTGATAAAAAATAAAGAATTCATTAGTGTCTTTATTAATGGATCCAGTAGGGAATGCTTCGTGTGTTTGATGAAATGCCGCTTATTTGACGACACTACATATTACACTGGGTATCTGAAATAACCCATTTGATTAATGACCCATTTTATTCTTTTGGCTTTTTTAAAATTGACTTTAAATGCAAATCCTTATTTGTCATTACATGAACAAGTGTACCTTTCCTAATATTCATTTTGGGTTTAGCAGAACTTGGCCGTGACACAGAAAAACATAACAAACAACACACAGAGCGCGACTGAGACACAACACCAGTTATATACCGTATCATTAGACATAAATACAGGTCAATGACCTGTTTCAGATGGGCGTATCTCCCGTTTCTCAGTTGAACGGTCGCTGTTGCTTTAACGCTAACGTCAGTAGGAAACCTAGAACAGGAGAGAAACAACATGTACTGAGTAATTGCTCATATTTTGACACAACAGCTACATTCATCATGTAACACGTGTTATATTTGGGATTACACCTCTTGCACATAATAATCAGTCATGTAAATTGTTCCAGACAATATCAGGAACAAGCAGTTGCATACTCGAGCAAACACCAGTCATTGCAGTACAATGTAAATATGAATAACCATGTATACATCCGTGTACAAAAAAAGCACCAATCAATTTTCTCTGAAATGAAATTCTAAACTCTTTCCGAAAAATAACCTTTATAATTTGACAGAACCAGCATTGAACGTTTATATAATGAAAACATCACTGAAATGACCATCTACTTTAGTTAGGATATTGTCCATATTTAAAACTGGCGTTTTTCTGTCTTAAAACAGGTTACCTGATTTTGAAAAGTAAAAGTAATAATTAATTGTCATGTGGCCTATAAACTGGTTATTAAGGTGAGTGGATGAATGCTTGTAAACTAAATTTAGGAAAAGCTACTGTCAAACTAAACACATAACATTTAAAATACTGCAAAAGCTGTTTTACAAACAAAACAAACAGATTTTACTTGTAATTATTACTATCCGACAAGGATAATTGTTTGTTCAATACAGTAAACTCAAAATCATAAAAGATTTATACCTAAATCTTAATAATGTGGCCTTTTTCAATTTTCTTAATTTCAATTGTAGGAAAAAAGTTTGAATCTTTTACATTCGGGTTTTTCCTGGTGCATAATAAAAGCTTACTCGACGTGTAATTGTTAATTTTGGTTAAAACTTAATTTAATTGTGTAGCTTCAGCAAGTGACGAAACTACAATTACTATAGTTACTCTGGTAAAACTGCAGTCCCATCACAATGTCATCCTTAAGCTTTCTGTAGCAGCACATCTTATCTTCAAAATAGGGTGATGCTTAATTAATGCACGGGAGTATATTTAGTCGTGGCGGTGATAGAACACTGGATGGTCCAAGAGGCTTGTCCGGTAAGGTTTATATTCAACCATACGTACTGGTAAAGGAACAACCAGTCGCCAGGAGGAAGAGCCCATACCACGCAATGAAGTCCTGCATGTAGGGAGCAATTACGGCAATGATCAAGGACATGGCCACCTGCAAAGTATGAAATATACTCCAAACAAAGAGTTAGGCAACACAAGATTTTAGTCTCATGACATTTTCATTTATTGAAATTGCAAATCATGGAACGCTGCAATAGAAAAGTGAAGGTATGTCCTTATGATTTATGCAATGAAATAACATGGTACTGAGGAATAATAGACTTACAAATCATCAAAAACATGTACCCGTGAAATAGAAGTGCAAAATATACGACAAAATGTTATGGATGTCAACTTCTTCTTTATTGTTTTCACAACATTTCTGGGCTATTCCTTGCCCCTTCGTCAGGTGGATGCTAACTAACAGTTAAACAGGATATATATACCGGTAATTTACATGAAGCCAGAGAGGTGTTTTAAGCATGTATATACAATTGAAACGTAGCAGATGAAAAAAGAGGATTAAAATATACAAAAGCTGGTATGCTGTTGTTACAACGGATTAATCAGGAGAAGCCAGTGTATTGATAGGTGTACAATGGTGGGGGTGATAGACTAACAATTACAAAAGCTGAGATACTAAGGGTGGGATGATGCTGTAACGGTGGATAGCTGATGATTGGTGAAGCCTCGTGTCTAATTGATTTCCCAGGCATTGGGTAGGTAAACCCCTTGGTCTCTATTCATCTGTGGAGCTAATCTTTTGATGTTGATGACTTCTGACAGTTGCGTCGTCGCCAATCGTGCAAAATGTGCTGCATAGAGTGTGGTAAGTGGAGCACATTCATGCCACACATTTTCCATGATGTTTCTGGGGGTAATTGTGTTCGGTTGATATTATCCAATTTAGCAGGTAAATCAGTTTGACAGTCACTAAAGGTTATGTATTCTTTGAATATTTACCTTTCAGTAACATGCCGGCGAAAACGCTGTTCAGATTGATAAAGAAATACTTATCGCTCATTTTTTGTGAGGAGTATATGTATCTGTCCATAAAAGGAGAAATGCAGAGGACACACCCTCTGAAAACGATTGAAATCTTCTCAGTATTTCCATCCCACTTGTATTCGTGATTTATCAGACCAATGCCAGTTCTCATCGGTTTTGACAAATTAGTAAACACATGAGGCTTGGGACAGATCGCTTCTGGTCTGATACCCTTTGGTATTGTGCGTAATATATCGTCTTGCAGTGTCGACTCACTCTCTCATTCACCCAGATACCGTTTTTGGTCTGATATCCATTGGTATTGTGGGTAATGTGTTGTCATGCAGTCTCCACGGAACTTGTGGTACAAACCTGAGAGGCACCCGTGGCGAGCCACCTCCTCGTGGTGGGTGCTGGGTAACGCCAAGAGTTCGCCGACACCCCCGTAGTGGACCCGGGGGGATATTTGGTCCACCAACCCGTGTGCCGTGGGTTGCGGCCCTGTGTCGGTGGAGGAGGGGATCCTGGTGGTTGAGGGCATGGGAGCAGGACCAGTGTTCCTTATGCTCAACACACCACTTCGGCCCTAACTTCACCTAGACGGGTGGTTGAATGGGCCCGGTTCAACCAATCGGCTGGTCATGCCAAGCCCTGTGTATGCATTTTTGATACACAATTTCGGACACTTCAGAAAAACTTTTGTGAGATGACTTGGCTTAAATATATTTATTTGAATTTGACATTATTTCTCTTTTGTATTTTGCCTAGAGTCCTATACCCAGAAGGCGGTGGCTCATGGGCCAATCTGGTAGAATGATTTATTTTTTCTACTGGAGTATACCATCCGGGTATCCCTGGTGCTACAAGTCGGAGACCCGCTTGTGATGAGCACTGTCTTTATGACACTCCGTGGTGGGTGGGGAGCTCGGGTGGTGAACCATTCAATCTCAACCATGGAATACCAAACCCCTACCAAAAAAACAAAACGTCCACTTGAAAATGATGATCAGGAACGGCCGTCTGTATCTGTTGATTATTGGCCACGGTTTATAGTTATTCAGACTCTTGATAAGACTCCTATCAAACTCAATCCCTTTGCCATTTCTAAAGGAATCTCTGGGATAGCAGGAGAAGTAAAAAACATCAGGCGCTTGAGAAATGGTTCACTGTTGATTGAGTGTAACAGGAAACAACAAGCGACAAACTTGTTATCAATTGATGTGTTTATTGGAGTACCTGTTCTGGTTTCAGCTCACAGAACATTGAACAGTAGCAAGGGCATTGTCCGAGACCGTGACCACCTCCTTTCAGATATGTCTGAGCTTGATATAGTTTCTGAGTTGAAGGACCAAGGAGTAACGTGTGTCAAAAGGTTTACAACATGAAGAAATAATGAGACTGTTCAAACAAGCACTTACCTCTTCTCATTTTCGGCTCCAAATCCTCCTAAGTCAATCAAGGCAGGTTACTGCAATCTGAATGTTGATGTATACATTCCAAATCCTCTCCGCTGCTTTAAGTGCCAGAAATACGGACATGGCGTTTCTAACTGCACATTGTCTGTTACGTGTGCTCACTGTGCTGAGAATACACATGTAACAGAAGATTGTGATAGTAACTATAAAAAATGTGCCAACTGTCAAGGAAGTCATTCGGCTTTTTCGAAAGACTGTCCAGTTTGGAAAAAGCATATGGAAATAAACAGGATCAAATTTTCTCAAAACATCAGTTTCGCTGAGGCAAAAAAGATTGTACAGTCCTCCGAACAGACGGAAACATATGCTTCTATCACCAAAACACCCGAAACAGCTTCAAAAGGCACTACTACACCCGTGATCACTTCATCACACTCCTGTCAAACAGTCTTGACATGGGTGAATACGGAGCATCCAGAACCTCTCTCTACTCAGATAGCACCACGTACTATCCAGCAGATCGAGTTGACTGCTTCTCGTCAGTCTAGACCTCAGTCTGAAGGAGGTGAAAAACAAAATGTCAAATCCAAATCCAAAGCAAAAACAGAGTCTACTAAACCAAATCGAGCTCCAAAGGGGTCAGAAAATAAGATAAAATTATATAATAGATATGGTTCAATGGAAGGAATGGAAGTGTGTGATAACACCCATCCCAGGGCACATAGCTTGTCGCCCTCAAAGAAAGTACGGGGTAGATCCCCAATCAACCCACCCAAAAGATAGTTTACTCCCACAACATTGTACAGTGGAACTGCAGAGGACTAAGGCATAATTATAATGAGTTACAGTTATTGGTCCAGGATTGTACGCCGTCAGCAGTCTGTCTGCAGGAGACTTATTTAAAGCAGACAGATCTTTTTGAGCTACGTCATTTCAATGATTATAATTGTTTCTCACCTCCGGGTGACGGAGCCACTGGAGGATCCTCAATCCTAGTCAAACAGAATGTTATCCATAGCCCCATTACACTCACTTCTAATCTTCAAGCAGTTGCCGTCCGACTCACTTTACATGTTACCCTTACATTATGTTCTTTGTATGTCTCACCGTCTACAACTCTTCAGAAGACTGACCTTCAAACCCTATACGATCAACTTCCCAAACCGTGTATTATTATGGGAGATTTGAATGGCCATAACCCACTCTGGGGCGGTACAACTACGAATACTAAAGGTAAACTATTAGAAGAGTTCTGTTCAGATAACGATTTATGCTTATATAATGACGGTTCTAACACATATTTACACCCTGGTACAGGGACCTATTCTGCTCTCGACTTGTCACTCACAAATTCAGAACTACTTAATGAATTTGAATGGTCAGTCCACGATGACCTCTGTGGAAGTGACCATTTTCCTACTATATTAACAGCTGTAATTCCATCTGATGTTCCTCCATCATCAAGGCGGAATTTTAAAAAGGCTAACTGGGCTTTATATGAAACAATGTGCGCTGAAAAACTTAAACCTGAACGTTTTATTGACGTTCCTGATCCTATTAAATGCTTTTCTGATGAATTGAACTCCATAGCTGATGAGTGTATACCAAAGTCCTCTGCAGTTCCACATATTCGAAAACCATGGTTCAACGATGACTGCAAACAAGCTAGGAAGGCAAGGAAAAAAGCAGAACATTATTTCCGTCGCCATCCTGTGGTGCATAATTTAAATAAATTTAAAATTTTAAATGCTAAAGCGCGACGTACTTTTAAGCAGAACAAACGCCAATCTTGGCAAAATTATGTATCTAAAATAAATTCTCGGACACCAATGTCCAAGGTATGGAACATGGTCCAGAAAATTAAAGGTAAAGGTACTCAATCTACTGTCCATCACCTTAAACATGGAGATCAGTTACTTACTGATGAATCAGATATTGCTAATAAACTGGGTGAAACCCTTGCTAAACACTCTTCCTCTTCAAATTATGTACCAAAATTCCTGCAATATCAAAAACAAGAAGAAAAGAAAACTATTAATTTCAATTCAGATAATGGGGAAGATTATAATGAAACGTTTTCTATTCATGAACTCCATACTGCTCTTGATCAAGCTCATGACACTGCTACTGGAGCTGATAAGATACATTATCAACTCCTGAAGCACTTACCGGAATCCTGCCTAGAAACTCTTCTCAATATTTTTGATGATATTTGGACATCGGGTAACTTTCCTCCTTCATGGCGTGACGCCATAGTAGTACCAATACCTAAACCTGGACGTGATCATACGGATCCGTCCAATTATCGACCTATTTCATTAACTAGCTGTGTTTGCAAGACCATGGAACGCATGATAAATAATCGACTTGTTTGGTACTTGGAAACAAATAACCTTATAACTGATATACAGTGTGGTTTCCGCAAAAACAGAAGTACTGTTGATCACTTAGTGCGTTTAGAATCATTTGTTAAAAATGCACTAATTAATAAACAACATGCTGTGTCTATCTTTTTTGATCTCGAAAAAGCATATGACACAACCTGGAAATATGGTATTTTAAGAGATTTACATGACTTTGGCTTGCGAGGTCGTTTGCCTCAATTTATAGCCAACTTTTTAAATGATAGACAGTTTCAAGTTCGAGTGGGTTCTACCCTGTCTGATCATTACAATCAGGATCAGGGTGTTCCACAAGGCAGTATTTTGTCTGTTACACTTTTTAGCATAAAGATAAATAGTTTATCAAAAGTTTTAAACGATTCAATTGATGGATCGTTATTTGTGGATGATTTTAATATTTCTTGTCGTGGAAAAAACATGCATACTACTGAACGGCAATTGCAGTTGTGTTTAAACAAAATAAATAAATGGTCTCTTGAAAACGGCTTTAAATTTTCTAAATCCAAAACTAATTGTATACATTTTTGCAGAAAATATAAGCCACATAAAGATCCTGAACTGTCTCTAGATGGCACTCCAATCAAAGTTATAAAGGAGGCCAAGTTCTTGGGACTAATCTTTCACTCCCACTTAACATTTCTGCCTCATGTTAAGTCCCTTAAAACTAAGTGCCTGAAGGCTCTTGACTTGTTGAAAGTTGTTTCCAACTCAAAGTGGGGAGGGGATCAAGCAACCCTCTTACATCTATATCGATCACTCGTCCGTTCGAAACTCGATTATGGCTCCATCGTATATGGTGGAGCCTGCAAAAGCAACCTTAAACTTCAAGGCTTAAGACTTTGTCTTGGGTCTTTCCGAACTTCACCTATTGATAGTCTCTACGTTGAGGCCGATGAACCATCTCTTACTCAACGTCGTGTAAAATTGTCTTTACAATACATTACTAACTTATATTCTAATGAATCTAACCCTGCATATAACTGTGTGTTCAGACTTGTATAACAAAAAGTCTTCTCTTGTACCACCTCTTGGGCACAGAATTAAACCATTTATTTCTTCAGCCGGTATAGAGCTGGAAAGTATATCGCCTTCTCGTCTTCTTTCTTCTCCTCCTTGGCAGTTGGTTAGGCCACAAGTTGACCTAACATTAACATCATTTAAAAAATCAGAAACTAATGACTTACAATATAAACAAGAATATCATCAATTAAAACATAAATATAGCAATTACAAACCCTTATTTACAGATGGATCCAAGGACGGTGGTGCAGTAGCTTGTGCTACTTTCATTGGAACCAGAACAATATCTTCTAGAATTCCAGATAACAGCTCTATTTTTACAGCAGAAGCTAACGCCATATTAACAGCTCTTAAATATATTCAAAGACACCCTAAACGTAAACAATATATAATCTATTCAGACTCTCTTTCTTGTCTTCAAGCGATTAAACATATTTCTTGTAAACATCCACTTTTAATTGAAATTATTGAATTGTATAATAATCTTGCTACTGGCCAATACGACATCGTATTCTGTTGGTTACCCAGCCACGTAGGCATTTCCGGTAACACAATGGCTGATCTTGCTGCTAAGGCAGCACTCAACAAATCTGTGACACCACTTCTTATTCCTTACACTGATTACAAAGCTAGCATTAGAAGTTACATCCGTTATCTGATGCAGAAGAAGTGGGACACCCAAGTGGGTATAAATAAATTACACGAAATAAAACCGTATATTGGTTACACCTACTTGGGCTGTCAGTCCAGATTTGAAGAGGTTATTTTAAGACGATGTCGTATTGGCCACACTAGATATACTCATTCATATCTTTTAAAAGGTGAGGATCATCCATTTTGTATCCCTTGTGATGAGAGAGTCACGGTCAAGCATATTCTGCTTGACTGTGTCGAATTCTCCATCACAAGGGATAAATATTTCAATGTCAAAACTGTACAGGATCTTTTTACTAACATTAATTCTCATTTAATTATAGGTTTTTTAAAAGAAATTGATTTTCTGGTTGAATTTTGAATAACATGTTCTGTAAATAGATATATTTTAATTATTGGTTGTTTAGATTTGTAACTAGAATTGTTAGTGGCTGTACCCTCAAAGGGGGTTGAAGTATTGTAAAATTATTGTCCTCCTGAGAGGGTACGTAAGTCCACAAACAGTGAAAGTAAATTCTAAATTTCCAGGTTTTTAAGCGTAGAATAAGTGTCTTTTTATTGTATGGCTAGATTTCACAAATTGCTGACGGCTGAGGGAATGATGTAAATCCAGCTAGGGTCCATGCAGGTAGCAAAAGTACTGTAAGTCCCCATGGTCCCTAGTATGGTGATCTACCTTCAGTTGTTAGCAATCTATAGCCCATTTTTACATTGTATTGTCCTGTATAGATAAATTGTTTTAGGTATAGTTACTAGTTTTATATTCTACTCTGTGATATCCTAGTTGTTTTACTGTCCTTCGCTGACAGATTTTATAATAGACATATATTTCATTTTAGTATTAAATGTTCTCGTCACGATATGGCTGAGATATTGCCGATGTGACGTTAAATATTAACTCACTCACTCACTCACAAACCTGAGAGGTGAACAACAGTCCATAATTCTGTATGAAGTAGCGTTGTCCAAATGTTTGCACTGTGACAGATGGAAATAACGAAAAGTTTCCACTGAAAGTTCCAAAAGTCAGGCATACGTAGATGAAGAATAGTGGTTTTCCTGCTAGTTCCGTCAACTTATACGTCGCCATTAGCACCGTGAATACTGCACATAGGGACATCATCGCAATCTATAACATAGACAACAACACAACATATAACATGAAGGCTGATGATTCACCTTATCTGAATGAGTGAGTGACTTTAGTTTTATGCCGCACTCAGCAATATTCCAGCTATATGGCGGCGGTCTGTAAATAACCGAGTGTGGACCAGACAATCCAGTGATCACCAACATGAGCATCGATCTGGGCAATTGGGAACCGATGACGTGTGTCAACCAAGTCAGAGAGCCTGACCACCCGATCCCGTTAGTCGCCTCTTACGACAAGCATAGTCGCCTTTGATGGCAAGCATGGGTTGCTGAAGGCCTATTCTACCTCGGGACCTTCACGGGTCTTCACCTTATCTGTTTAACTGGAATGGGTTATTTCTTTCCTTGAGTCTCCGTCCACCTATGCATGAAAGATGGATCTCTTAAATAAAGTGGATGTCTCAGAAAACGTCTTTGTTAAAAACTTTCATACCTTAAAGGACAGTTTGTCGCCAAAATACCCCCACCAGATTCTACCTCCAGCATTGAATATGGATGCAAAGCTACCAACAACGGCCAGGAAGTGATCATCATGGATGAAGGTCTGTCCATATGCCTGCAATGATCATTTCAAAATATGAAAGTTCCTAAAATACATCACTGTAACGATCAAATACGCCGCTACCATAATGTTTTATATTGTTAAATCCACCTTGAAGTCATTTCTAGGTACATGTTTGAAATCTTTTATATGTTATTTGTAATAGCCTTATCACAATACTTGATAAAGATCGTATTGGGCACAGTTGAGCATGTCCTCCCAAGAACCTCGTTTCAAAAATTCAGGTATACGTGCGTTTTGACAAATAAGAGGTCGTGGGGTAGCCTAGTACTTCGAGCGTTCTTTTGTCATTCCAAAGACCCTGGTTCGATTCCTCACATGAGTACATTGTGTGAATCCCATTTCTGTTGTCCCCTGGGATATTGCTAAAAGCAGCGTTAATCCGAAATCACTGACTGACTCACACAACTGCATCTGAGGCGGGAACTTAACGTACTTTCCAGAATGTTGAAAAGAACACAAGCCCGACGGTGTTGAAGAGCAGCGTGAACCACAACAGCCAAAAGTCCTTCGTCCTCCAACTGTGTTTCCAAGACACGTATTGCTCATGTCCATCGTGCCCGTGGCTACAATCATGACAAAATAGCTCTTTGATTTGATGTAATTGGAAAGATTAGATCTTGTGTCTTATATCAGGCGTGTTTGTTCGTTGAAAAACTGTTCCTAATGAACTGTTCCAACACTTCCTAATGAAAAAGAAGCTGTACGAACTAGACAAGACAACCACCAACCCGCCTTATACCTGTTTATGAATCTGACAAACAATAAATTGTGTATGGAAATACTGAATGTAAACATTCACCAGAGAAATTCATTTAAAAAGTGCAGCAGATGTAACTAGTTCAGTAGGCGTAGCATAGTTAAGCTTTAGAGCCAACTAGGAACCATGCAGGTAGAAAAGGTACTGTAAGTCCCCATGGTCCATCGTATGTGATCTAACTTCTGTTCTTAGATATCTATAACCTGTTTGATATCGTACTGTGCAAATAGTGTTATTAGTTTTAACTTTTTATTGTAGTTATTGTGAAATTCTAGTTGTTTTACTGTCTTTCGTCCTTAGGTTTTTTATAATATACATATTTTCCATTTCAGCGTCAAAAGCACGCTCGTCACGATATGGCGGACATATTACCGATATGACGTTAAATATTAACGCTCTCACTCACTAATGTGACTTTAAATTTATCGAAACATTATCACGAAGTATTCCGTCGACGGCCACACGATTCGCCTGAGATGTGTCAGAGGTAAGCATCATAATGAATGCTCTGCAGACTCTATGAGCAGAAGGCCAACACATGACATTAAATAACAGAACCCAAGTCGTTCGAACGTCCATCCATGTGTAACTGGACCTCGTGTTGGAAGTAAGCTCCCCTTCAGAAGTCAGTGATGTCTCTTCTTCGTCCACATCTTCCTGAACGTCCACGACCCTATTCTGCCGACCAATAAATAGAGGGGGAAGATGTTACATCAGCATGCATCAGTTTGTTTGTATCTTCCATCTATATAAGTACAGTGCAAACAATCTAAACTGGACCGGACAATACAGTGATGAGCATCATGTGATCTACGCAGATGAGGACCGATGACATGTACCGTCACTGAAGACAAATTCTAACACGGATCGTCACAGGCCATGTGCATTCTTAAGTCATACCTGTGTTTTAAGTGTCTTTAAAAGGTTGGAAAAAAACAACATCTAAAACATTATTTTCTTTAAATCATTTTCACGTATATCTTATGAAATTAAAATCTTTATATCGAATATTTGGCTTTAATTAATTTACTATCTATTCCTGAAACATTGTTACAAATACATGTATGTGAAGAATGGTATGAACTGATTTTTATGAGGGCAAGGATATGAATGTATTTCAAATACTGGCGAAACTTGCAAATGGTAATGGTGTTTTGAGAGCCTGCCAGCACTACGTCTGAGATTGTTATGTCTTATGAAGAAATGTGCCTGTAGGATATCATTTAGATTTTTTTTGTTGGTAGCTAGGACCCAGTTTTGTCTTGAGTTGGATGAACCCTTGCGAGTTGTTGTCGAAGGGCACCTCACCTTGGGCGGGTCCCTTAGCAACAGGATTCCTAATGCTTGAAGACCGAAGTAACACCCTCCCAGAACGATGAAGACGAGAGGGACTTTGCTCAGAATAGCTCGTTGTGTAAAATAGCTGCAATACAAGTTGAAAACACATCGCTGCAAAAACACCAAATAACGTATATCTTCAAATAATTTTCAGTTTCTATGATAAACATATTAACACATGCAATACACAGTCAATTACCCTGTACTGTACTACAGCACCACTTTGTCTACAGGGTCTGTAAGTCTCGCGAGACGGTACTTCCGGCACTAAGCTGGTTCCCGGTTCCCTTTGCGCACGCCAACTTGCGATATGCGAGGCAGGGCGCAGTTTACTACGAGATTTCAGGCGACAAACGCATATTCAAGACCTAGATCCGGTTCCAAATTGCGCGACTGCCAAATATGACTTTACTAAACCGGACCAAGGCTACAGCCATAGTTGGCTGTCAAAGCTGTTGACAGTAGTTGGCCATTTTGGGGATGGATAACACCGCGTTTCATAATGGTTTAGGGATATAACTAGGGGGAGCAACTACTTACCATTACATTCACCTTGTGTCATTTTCTGTTGAATGTGACAATAAGATATATACTTCTGCCTTCAATGAGATTTATATGAACTTCGAGTTACCACCCCTTGTAACTAACAATAACTTATTTTGAGACTGGGGGTCAGTTGGGATGTCAGGAATGAGTTAGTGAGTTACACCTCTGCATTACGTGAGATGAAGTATTTTTATATGAACTTCGAGTTACCATCCCTTGTGACTAACAATAACTTATTATGAGAAAGGGGGCAAGTGGGAAGAAAAGAGTGAGTGAGTGAGTGGCTTTGAGTTAATGCCGCTGTGAACAGAATTCCATTCTCACCAAGTGTGTGTATGAGGAAAACTCGAGATGATGCCGGTGATCCCTTGGAATGGTGTTTACACACCCACAATCACAGGTTAAACAACTTGCACACTGGTCTTGTGAAATAAACAGCAACAACATATGATACAAGCGGCACAATGAGTACTTACTACTGGCCGTGGATAAAATAGGGAGGGGGCTCGTTCTGAGGATTGATGTACCATGTTTGAACGTAATCAAATATGAAAGCACCACCACCGAATCCTGCCACAGACAGTCCGCAGGCTAGCCCTTTTCTGTCAGGGATCCACTATAAATAGAACATGGTTAGTGTCGCACACTTAAAAGTTCATTAAGGTAAGAAGTCAATAGAGAAAATTGTCACAGGCCACAGATATTAACAGCCAAAATCACAGCCTTAAGAAATATCTACCAATGTAGAGTTCATTATACAATATATATTTTAAATGGAATTATGATGAGACATATGATGTAAGCGTATCCTTCTTCAACACACGCAAATGTAAAACTCTCCTACACCAGGAAAAGAATTTGGGAGTCGTTTCACGAATGTATTAAGTCAGGACAATGTCTCATCTTGAAAACAGGAATTTGGTGGCAATTTGCTGGACCCAGTTTAATACGTTTTAACGGGTCGTTCCCACACAATCATTATCAAAATGTAAGCTGTTTAAATAACCACCTTTAATTACCTTCATTGCACAGCTCATGGGCACAGCGTATGATATCCCTACTCCCAAACCAAACATGAGGCCATACGTCAGAACCACGAAGGGCAAGGAGCGCTGGACAGTGATGTAGGTGATCGTGGTCCCTCCGCTGAAACAGATACCGATAGCAAAAAAATATATATAAATGAATGAGGAAATTGTTTGGGCCTTGGGGTTCAGCCGATTGATTAAACCGGAATCATTCAACCACCCGTCCAGGTGAAGTAAGGGCTGAAGTAGTGTGTTAGGCAAAGGAACGCTGTTGCAGACTCCAGTTGCCCTCAGCAACCTACGGCAAACAGATTTCCCAATGTGGTGGCCTCTTACGACCAGCAGTGGGGTGCTGTGGGCACATTCTGTCCAGGATCAACTCGGGATAAGAGCGATCAGCGTTACCCATCACCAACAACGAGGAGGTGGCTCTTCACAGGAGCCAACCCTCAGCTGAAACAAATACAGATAGAAACAACGTGATAACCGTTGTTTGGAAATTGTTTGAGACTGAACGTAATCACTGCTTCCAACTTGTTTGACAGATTCCATTCAGAGAACCACAACCTTTATCCTGGTAGCGTTTGTGTGCGGTCGTATAGTGTAGAGCACTTAGATCGCTTTGCACAACGATACCCAGAACCCTAGTTCTGGCACAGGTAGTGGACACTTCTACCTGAGTCGTTCAGGAAACAGTTGTATGCACGTCAACCCGTGACGTCAGTAACCCACACTTGTAAGAGGGACTAACGGGATCGGGCGGGCAGACTGACACATGTCACCGGTTCCTATTTGCTTTGGTCAATGCTCATGCTGTTAATCACTGGATTGTCTGGAACAGACTAGATTATTTACAGACAGCTGCCATATAGCTGGAATATTGCTGAGTGCGGTGTGAAACGCTCTCATTCAATGCATGAACTTTAGCTTGGTGGACGCACGTACTGCAAACAGAGGAATGTAGGAACTTTAGGCTGGTAGGATTCGTGGACGCACATACAGCTAACAGATTGATGCACGAACTTTAGCCTTGTAGGGTTGTGGACGCACTTAACGCGAACGTAGGAATACACGAACGTTAGCCTGGTAGCATTGGTGGAAGAATGTACAGCGAACAGAGTATTCAATACATGAAGTTTAGCCTAGTAGGGTTGGTGGACGCACGTATAACGAATAGAGGTATAACGTAGCCTGGTAGGATTGTAGGAAGAATGTACATCAAACAGAGGAATAGGCGAATTTTGGCCAGGTAAGACTGGCGGGCCTGCCTCCACCGTGGAACGACGAACAGAGGAATACACAAACGGTAGGCAGGTAGGATGGGTGGACGCAGGTACAGCGAACAGAGGACGGTACGAACATTAGGCTGGGATCGGTGGACGAAGGTACAGTGGAATACATGAACATTAGCTTGGTAGGATTAGTGGACGCATGATACGGGAAGAGCTGTAAACAGACCATACACCTTACATTTACCTGGCATTGGGAACTAACGACAAGCATGAACAACCAAGCCTCAACGCAAAACCCAAAATTGCAAATATATGTTAATATTAATCGGTAATTAAAGATTTATCTTCCTCATTTAAAATGGCATACCACAGTATCAAGCAGCCAAGGAACACAGTGATTCGAGGACCGAATCTGTCATAGATAGCGCCCGCCAGTACGACCATGGATCCAATGCCGATAGT
Organism: Haliotis asinina; assembly: GCF_037392515.1. Classification (NCBI taxonomy): domain Eukaryota; kingdom Metazoa; phylum Mollusca; class Gastropoda; order Lepetellida; family Haliotidae; genus Haliotis; species Haliotis asinina. Next base: position 7,382,123 of record NC_090283.1, on the reverse strand, counting down.
TGCCGCCGAGAACACCCAGGCTGTGTCTGAGTAGCGGATATTCCGGTCGGGGAACTTCTCCAACAGGTAAGACGTTATATATGGGTCCATGTTGCCTGGGAATTGATAAATGAGCAATTGGAAAGTTGAAACCAACCCTTTTGTGTTACAACCTTGTGCTTGGTTTGTTTTGTTTTGTTGTTGTTGTTTTGTTTTGTTTTTGTTGTTGGTGGTGGTTTCTTTTTGTTTTGTTTTTTTGTATGTTTGTTTCTTTGGGTTTTTGTTTTTTCTTTCTTTCTGTCACTCTAATTATGTATCTTTGTGCGTAAATCTAAATTGGAAACCGTTGATCATGCCACCTATATATTTTGAGACATTTAATACAATGCTCTTCTATGGGTATTGATCAACTATCATACTCTTTCACGTATTTTAACATAAACTTCCTGAAAGAAAGACTCGCAAGATGTTAATCAATAAATAAAACATATCCAACGCACATGAAAAAGCACAAAACATCTTTGAGATGACCCCTAGTAGGCAGCGCGTGCATTTCATGCCATGTGAGTCGACTTTCCCTCGTCATAGCTGGCTGCCATATAAAGTCTGATCTGTTGTTTTCAGCAGGTATTGGTATTCTCTGTAAGCGTTGCCTGATTTTACAAGTATACATGTTTTTCTGGATATTTTCTTACCATCAGCTAATGCAACCATACATGTTACCGTATTGACTTCAACATCGACTTACCGAAGGAGTATAATGTTCCCAATGTTAATTGAATAAGTACTCCGCCAAAGACGACACTGGAAGCTGCCCATCCGATCCAGTTCGCCATCTTGTTAGGTAAAGATGTAGATCACGCACCTGATGTGTAGCTCACTCGGTTGGTTGGCCTGTTCGCTTGCTTGTGAAGAGAGTATGGAGTAAATTACGGTTGATTGTGGGAAGACTTCAGTATCACTCAACATCGCACTACATCCTTAAGCTCCACTGTCTTTCAGGAATGACATCTAGTTATGCCATGGCCGATGACGACTGATAAACTAGTTGATAACGAACATGACATAATGGCTTGCTTCACGTGCACCTCATAGAGAGACATAGACGTGTACATGCATCTGTTCACACGATCCGTCTTTCACGGTTTGAATCTAATGATTTTAAACTTAAAATTTTCGTAGTGGTGAGTGCTTCCAACTAAAGTACATTAACCCATCATTCTGAAATATTCGATAATTTTGCAACAATAATGTCTTGTCTTGCTCTATCAATATATTTAATCCTGTATGATACACATAAGTTCGTGATGACAATTGTATGTGTATCGCACTACAACCATAAGACTTAGCCTCGTTTGCTTAGACTTGGCGTTCAGCAAGCAATGATTTTCGTGGGAGGTGTCGATTGGTCAGGCTGACTTGGCTGTCGCGTCTTCGTATTCCCATTGCCTAGATCCATGCTCATGATATTAATCATTGGTTTGCCTGGATTTCCCACGATGACGAGTTTGCATCAGCATTTCCAGTCGTGTGTCCTAATTTCGTCTCATGTAAGTCTCTCTGACTATCAGCGTACAGACTTGGATTTATGAAATAATGTGAGTGTGAAATTAGTTGCTGACAGAAACGTGGTGTAGAATGACGGAAGAACACCTGGCGTCATTGCCTATAACTGTTTTATACAATCTACAAGCTGGCCCAAGGGACTAACGTGATGTCTGAAACTATATTTTGATGATGTGACATGTCACAGTGGTCGTGGGACTGATAACAGGAGATAATGGGTACATCGAGGGCATTTATGATAACCAATCTGCAGTACTACGTGTAGTGTAGTCCTTTCTTGCATGGTCTTGATTAACGTTACCCTCAAAGATATCCACGCTTATGGAGTGACGTCTGGATCTCCAGTGATTGATATTACAACCGACTTTTTACATTGGCCGTGTGATTACGTGCATTCATCCAAGTACCCAGGTTAAAGTGGTTAAAGGGTTCGCTCGTCGCATTGAAGATTTGGGTTCGATTCCCGACATGGTTACAGTGCATGAAGTCCACTTCTGATGTCCCCCTTCCCTCCCCAAAAGCAGGTTTATTCTGGTGTTAAGGACAGTGAACGCGTATACGCATACCCGGTGCTACGGGAAACAGCCTTTCGCTGATCACAGAACAGATTTCAAACCTGTGTCCCCAATTTTTCACCTAGAACGAAGCATTTAATGTCATAGTGTTGGCTTGACCGTTTGGTGTGTTACATTTAGTGTAAATGTTTCTCACTCTCAAGCCAAGACTTTGGTGGGTTGATATTATATGTGTGACCCATTACTTTAGATTTGACTCAGTTGCATTTTACATGAAACCTGTATTGTGTACCTTTGTATCTTGCTTTTGTTTTCCGAATACCTGTTACTGAAATTTCAGTCTTCTCAGCGTTATATTTGGCACCCGTGGCGAGCCACCTCCTCGTGTGGGGTTCTGGGTAACGCTAAGTGCTCGCCAACACTCCCCATCATGGACCCGGGGGCATATTTGGTCCACCAACCCGTTTGCCGTGGATTGCGTCCCTGTGTCGGTGGAGGAAGGGATCCTGGTGGTTGAGGGCAATAGGGGCCTGCAACCGTGTTCCTGTTGCCTAATACACCACTTTGGCCCTGACTTCACCTAGACGGGTGGTTGAATGGGCCCTGTTCAACCAATCAGCAGGTCATGTCAAGCCCTTTGCATTACTTGTAATTGCACAAAACATTATATTCTGAATGAACTGTATTGTTGTTACTTTTAGGCTTCGACTCTTTTTATTTGTCAAACATTACTTAAATAGAAATATGTCATATATACATTTGCCTAGAGTCTTACATGCACAGAAGGCGAAGGCTCATGGGCCAATCTGGTAGGATTTATCTTTTTGGGATATTATCCTGCTTGAGTATACCCTCCTAGTATCCTTGGTGCCGTGTGCTGGAGACCCGCACACAGTAGGCATTTTCCTCTTTGACACTCCGTGGTGGGTGGGGAGCTAGGAGGGTGAATCATATTCAATACCACCATGGCACCCCCACTGACAAAACGTTCGTATGAATCTGATGATTCACTATCTTCTGAGGATGAAATTCAAGAAGTTCTCCCAAATCCTGATCATTGGTCACGCTTTTTGGTCATGTCAGCACCTAATGATGGTCCACTAAAATTGAATCCATTCGCCATTTCTAAAGGTATAGAAGGTTTAGCTGGCGATGTCAAAGAAATCAAGAAGCTACGTTCAGGATATCTTCTGATCGAGTGTAGAAAGAAAAGCCAGTCACACATACTTCTTTCAACCAAATCACTGGCTAATGTTCCTGTGGAGGTGTCCCCTCACAGAACACTCAATAGTTGTAAAGGCATTGTCCGTGATGTGGGACGTTGCCTTTCAGATATGGATGAGAGTGACATGATTTCAGAATTACGCTCACAAGGTGTAACTGCTGTTAAGCGGTTCACTTACAAAAGAGAAAATGACATCATAAAGACCAATACCTATTTATTTACATTTGGTGTTCCAACACGTCCGGAATCATTGAAGGCTGGTTATTGTCACTTAAGGGTTAATACTTACATCCCAAATTCCCTGATGTGCTACAGATGTCAGAAATATGGCCATGGCTCTAATCATGCCGTAGTCCGGCTGTTTGTCATCGATGTGGAGGCACCTGTGAAGATGGCAAACTCTGTGATAAACTTCCAGCGTGTGTAAACTGCTCTGGAAATCATCCTTCGTCGTCCAGAACATGCCCTACATGGGAACTCCAGTCAAACATTTCGAAAATAGAACATGAACGTAATGTCTCTTTCCTAGAAGCAGGGAAACTTGTACTAGCTCTTGAGAAACCAGGCCCATCTTATGCAGCTGCTACTTCAGTCTCAACTCCAACTTCTAGATCGGTTTCATATCAGTCCGTATGTTGTCAAACTGATTGTACATGGATGGAATCCTCTGCTCCGATCCTGACTACATCTCCTCGACAGTCATCTAGTTTTTTATCTCAAACGGATGATCCATCTACAGTTGTCTCACCCTCGCGAATGACTTCAACAGTAAACCTGCAGTCGGTACCAAAACAATCGTCTGATTTGAAAACGGCAACCAAAAAACTGACCATTCTCCCGTGTGGACCCGAGAGAGAATGTGTCCACAGCACCACATTGCTTGTCGTAAGAGGCGACTAAATTGGGCAACCTGTTGGCCGTGGGTTGCGTCCCGTGTCGGTGGAGGACGGGAACCTGGTGGTTGAGGGCATTTGGGCTTTTAACTGCTTTCCAATTGCCCAACACACCACTTTGGCCCTTACTTCACCTAGACGGGTGGTTGAATTGGCCCGATTCAACCAATCGGCTGGTCATGCCAAGCCCTGTGCATGGATTATATATGTATGTCATTGCACAAATTTTATTTGGACTTTTAATTTCGGTCTTGGCTGAATTATTCATCGACTTTTGTGGTTTTGGAATGTATTTGAAGTTCTGAATTTTGCCTAGAGTCCTATGCCCAGAAGGCGGTGGCTCATGGGCCAATCTGGTGGATTAATTCTTTGTAATTCTTCTACTGGAGTATATCATCCGGGTATCCTTGGTCCTGCAAGCTGGAGGCCCGCTTGCTTTATCATTGTCCTTGTGATACTCCGTGGTGGGTGGGGAGCTCGGATGATGAACCATATTACACTAACCATGGCTTATGAAACCCCAACCAAAAAACCAAAACGTCCACTTGATATTGACCCTGTTGATACTGACTATAGACCGTCTGCATCGATTGAATATTGGCCGCGTTTCGTTGTTATTGAGACTCCTGAAAAGACACCGTTAAAGTTGAACCCCTTTGCTGTATCCAAGGGTATTCAAGGTGTTGCTGGAGAGGTGAAAAACATTAGACGCTTGCGTTCGGGTGCCCTGCTAGTCGAATGCGGGAAAAAGCAACAAGCAACGAACCTGATGAACATGAAATCTTTCGTGGGCATTCCGGTCACGGTCTCTGCTCACAAGACCTTGAATACTAGTAAAGGTATCATCAGAGATCGTGATCGATTGTTTGCTGATATGTCAGAAATTGACATAGGATCAGAAATGAAAGATCAAGGTGTGCTGTATGTGAAGCGCTTTTCAACCCGAAAAAACAATGAAGCATTTCAAACTAATACCTATCTGTTTACTTTTTCATGTTCAAATGCTCCTAAATCAGTGAAGGCAGGCTATTGTAACATACAAGTTGATACCTACATCCCCAACCCGCTCAGGTGTTTTAAATGCCAGAAATATGGACATGGCGTGAATACTTGCACACTGTGGCGAGAAGACACACACAGCAGAAGATTGTGACAGTGATTATAAAAAATGCACCAATTGCTCAGGCGACCATTCTTCGTTTTCTAAGCAATGTCCTATTTGGAAAGAGCAAATGGAAATCAATAAAATCAAATTTACTCAAAATATCTCTTTTTCCGAGGCCAAAAAACTGGTAAAGAGATCTGATCTTCCACAAACTTATGCTACATTAGCGGGATCTAAATCTAACACTACATCAACCACAGGCTGCCAAACTACCGTGACTTGGGTAAATTGCGATTCTCCACAGCTTTTGTACCCAGCTATATCATCACAGACTGAGGAATCACTTCCTAGTACCTCAAAGTCTTCTTCTGATCACAAATCATCATCTCAGTCACACTCAAAGTCTCAATCCACAGCTGATAGTCAACAAACGGTGAAAAATAAATCGAAGCCAAAGCCTGATGCTTCAAAACAACAAAGTGGCAGAGCTCAAAAAGGGTCACAGAATAAAATTCAATTGTTCAATAAATACGGGTCTCTTGAAGACATGGACGTTTCTGAAAACGTCCATTCTAGGGCACATAGCTTGTCGCCCTCCAAAAGAATGCGGGGTAGATCCCCAATAAATCCCCCCAAAAGATAGTTTATTCCAGTAATATTGTACAGTGGAACTGCAGAGGATTGAGGACTAATTTACATGAATTACAGGTATTAGTCCAAGATTTTATACCTTCAGCGATATGTCTCCAAGAGATATTTAAAACAAATAGATACATTTAAATTTGGTCAGTTTAATGCACATCATTGTTTTGCACCTCCGGGTGATCTGGCCACTGGCGGATCATCCATTCTAGTCAGACAAAACGTTATTCAAAGCCCTGTTCCACTTAATACTAATATGCAGGCTGTTGCAGTGAGAATTACGTTACATGTAGCGTTTACGCTATGCTCTCTTTATATTTCTCCGTCTTCGACGTTTGCCAGAACTGATCTTCAAGCTCTATATGATCTGCTCCCGAAGCCCTGTATTATAATGGGAGATTTAAATGGGCACAACCCACTCTGGGGTAGTGTAACTACAAACACTAAAGGTAAGTTGCTGGAGGACTTTTGTTCTGACAATGATTTATGTATTTATAATGATGGTTCCAGCACATATTTACATCCTGGGACAGGGACCTATTCTGCTCTTGACTTGTCATTGACAAATTCAGAACTACTTAATGAATTTGAATGGTCAGTCCACGATGACCTCTGTGGAAGTGACCATTTTCCTACTGTATTAAAAGCTGTAACACCATCCGATGTTCCTCCATCATCAAGACGAAATTTTAAAAAAGCTAACTGTGTGCTGAAAAACTTAAACCTGAACGTTTTATTGACGTTCCCGATGCTATGAAATGCTTTTCTGATCAACTGAATTCCGTAGTTGATGAGTGTATACCAAAGTCCTCTGCAGTTCCACACATAAGAAAACCATGGTTCAATGATGAGTGTAAACAAGCTAGGAAGGCAAGGAAAAAAGCAGAACATTACTTCCGTCGCCATCCTCTGGTGCATAATTTAAATAAATTTAAAGTTTTAAATGCTAAAGCACGGCGTAACAGAACAAACGCCAATCTTGGCCAAATTATGTATCCAAAATAAATTCGCGGACACCCATGTCCAAGGTATGGAACATGGTCCAAAAAATTAAAGGTAAAGGTACTAAGTCTACTGTCCATCATCTTAAACATGGAGATCAATTACTTACTGATAAATCAGATATCGCAAATAAACTGGGCAAAACCCTCGCTAAACACTCTTCCTCTTCTAATTATTTACCTAAATTCCAGCAATATAAAAAACAAGAAAAGAAAACTATTAATTTCAACTCAGATAATGGGGAAGATTATAATGAAACTTTTTCTATTCATGAGCTCCATACTGCTCTTGATCAAGCTCATGATACTGCTACAGGAGCTGATAACATACATTATCAACTCCTGAAGCACTTACCAGAATCCTGTTTAGAGACGCTCTTGTATATATTTGATGATATTTGGACTTCCGGGAAATTTCCTTCTTCATGGCGTGAAGCAATAGTAGTACCAATACCTAAACCTGGACGTGATCATACGGATCCATCCAATTATCGGCCGATTTCGTTAACTAGCTGTGTTTGCAAGACCATGGAACGCATGATAAATAATCGACTTGTTTGGTATTTTAAAACTAACAACCTTATCACAGATATACAATGTGGTTTCCGGAAAAATAGAAGTACTGTCGATCACTTAGTGCGTTTAGAATCATTTGTAAAAAACGCACTAATTAACAAACAACACGCTGTGTCTATCTTTTTTTATCTTGAAAAAGCATATGACACAACCTGGAAACATGGTATTTTGAAGGATTTACATGACTTTGGTTTGCGAGGTTGTTTGCCTGAATTTATTGCCAAGTTTTTAAATAACAGACAATTCCAGGTCCGTGTGGGTTCTACCCTGTCTGATCATTACAATCAGGATCAGGGTGTTCCACAAGGCAGTATTTTGTCTGTCACTCTTTTTAGCATCAAGATCAACAGTTTATCTAAAGTTTTAAACGATTCAATTGATGGATCCTTATTTGTGGATGATTTTAATATTTCTTGTCGTGGTAAAAATATGCATACCATTGAACGGCAATTGCAGTTGTGTTTAAACAAGATTCATATATGGTGTCTTGAAAACGGTTTTAAATTTTCCAAATCGAAAACTAACTGCATACATTTTTGTCGTAAATACAAACCACATAAAGACCCTGAACTGTCTCTAGATGGGACGCCCATTAAAGTTGTGAAGGAAGCCAAATTCTTGGGTTTAATCTTTGATTCACATTTAACGTTTTTACCACATATCAAATCACTTAAAACTAAATGCCTGAAAGCTCTTGACTTGTTGAAAGTGGTTTCAAATTCAAAATGGGGAGGGGATCAAGCTACTCTTCACCACCTGTATCGATCACTCGTTCGTTCTAAACTTGATTATGGCTCCATCGTCTATGGTGGAGCCTGCAAAAGCAACCTTAAACTTCTTGATCCTGTCCATCACCAAGGTCTAAGACTTTGTCTTGGGCCCTTCAGAACTTCACCTATTGACAGTCTTTACGTTGAGGCCGATGAAGCATCTCTTGCACAACGCCGTATCAAATTATCTTTACAATATATCACAAAACTATACTCTAACCAATCTAACCCTGCATATAACTGTGTCTTCAATCCTCTTTATGAGGATTTATATAGCAAAAAGTCTTCTCTTGTTCCACCTCTTGGGCTCAGAATAAAGCCGTTTATTGCTGCTGCTGGTATTGAGCTGGACAGTATAGCTCCCTTCCGTCTTCTTTCTTCTCCCCATTGGCAGTTGGTTAGACCACAGGTTGACCTAACATTGACTACATTTAAACAATCACAAACGAATGAATTACAGTATAAACAAGAATATAATCAATTGAAACATAAATATAACAATTATAAATCCTTATTTACAGATGGGTCCAAGGACGGTGGCATAGTTGCTTGTGCTACTGTCATTGGATCCAGAACAATATCTTCTAGATTACCAGATAATAGTTCTATTTTTACAGCAGAAGCTAACGCCATACTAACGGCTCTTAAATATATTCAAAGACACCCTAAATATAAACAATATATAATCTATTCAGACTCTCTTTCCTGTCTTCAGGCGATTAAAAATTTATCATGTAAACATCCACTTTTAATTGACATTATTGAATTGTATAATAATCTTTCTACTGGCTAATACGACATCGTCTTCTGTTGGTTACCCAGCCATGTAGGCATTTCAGGGAACACAATGGCCGATCTTGCTGCCAAGGCAGCACTCAACAAATCTGTGACACCACTTCTTATTCCATACTCAGATTACAAAGCGAACATTAGAACTTATATACGTGATCTGATGCAAAAGAAGTGGGACACCCAAGTAGGAATAAATAAATTACATGAAATAAAACCGTATATTGGTTACATCTACTTGGGCTGTCAGTCCAGATTTGAAGAGGTCATTATGCGACGATGTCGTATTGGTCACACCAGATATACGCATAAATACCTTTTGAAAGGTGAGGATCCTCCATTTTGTGTCCCTTGTGATGAAAGAATCACAGTCAATCATGTCTTGCTTGACTGCGTGGAATATTCCATCACAAAGGATACCTATTTTAAATCACGTAGTATGAAGGACCTTTTTACTAATATCAGTTCTCATTTAATTATTGGATTTTTAAAAGAATTAGATTTATTAAATGAATTGTAAATAGATACTTTTTTTATTATCAGAAGTTTAAATTGGTAACTGTGCTTGTTAGTGGCTGTATCCTCAAAGGGGGTTGAAGTACTGTAAAACCATTGTCCTCCTGAGAGGGTACGTAGGTCCACAAACATTCAAAGTAAATTGAAACTTTCCATGTTTTTAATCGTAGAATAGTTTTTTTACTGAATAGCTAGATTTCTCGAATTGCTGATGGCTGAGGGAATTATGTAAATCCAGCTAGGGTCCATGCAGGTAGCAAAGGTACTGTATGTCCCCATGGTCCCTAGTATGGTGATCTACCTTCAGTTGTTAGCAATCTATGGCCCATTTTTATATTGTATTGTCCTCTATAGATAAATTGTTTTAGGTATAGTTACTAGTTTTATATTCTACTCTGTGATATTCTAGTTGTTTTACTGTCCTTCGTCGACAGGTTTTATAATAGGCATATATTTCATTTCAGAATTAAATGTTCTCGTCACGATATGGCTGAGATACTGCCGATGTGACGTTAAATGTTTATGTAGCAGTGATGAAATAGTAGAGTTATAATTCTCTATATATCATGTACTTATTTAACAAACGCTTGAATCAATTTCCTACTTGTGTTTTAAGGATGTCATTATGTTATGGTTGTGGTCATTTTAATATAAGTTATAAAATACAAATAAAAAAAATATATATAGATAAAAGAAAACAGTTCATAAAAAGGTTTTAGGTGGTAGTATTTTTTTAGATTATTCAGTTTATTTGTGGTAAAAGAGTTCATAAAGTATCTTGATGGCACAGGTAGCATTTCATGAGAAATGCTTTTATTCTGAGATTTCTTATATAAGTCAAGGATGTCAGACAAGGCTCATAGTTCAAGGGGTTGTGTCATGTCAGGTCATGTCAGGTCATGACACTAGCAATTGTTTATCATGTGAGCACGTATGCTGATTTATGATTGGTTGATTGGCAAACAGTGGGTTCCACATGTTGCACCTGAGCAATTAACCTTCACTTCACATTGGGATACAGAGATAGACAGGTGAGCCATTTTTTCGTTGACGTGGCATTTTTACAGTGCTTGTTGGTATGGGTGAGGCGGGAATTATCATCTAATTCATAGTGAAACATTGTAGCACTTTTTAACTGTAATTGTGTTCTAATTGTAGTTGAATTAGCATTAATAAATCTGTAATATTTATATAAACGTAACATTATCTTTACAAACTTGTAGTTACTTTTCAGACTAAATTGTTCTACTTCATGATACAATTCTTTGCACATTATCATTGCCCAATAGGCGATTTGTGACTGAATTTCTGTACTGTTTGTGTACTACAGACTGTAGCGATTGCCATGTGGTTGGGGAGGACGGCGCCATGTGCTCGATAGGCTGTATACCATATATATGTGAGTGCATGTCTGAGTATTTTGTTTCATGATATTAAGCTGTATTACTCTTGGTTTTATCTTTTTATGTACTGTGAGAATATGTATACTATTATGTGATATTTTAGAGGGCATTTGTACAACAAGGCAATGAAATGAAATTCGTTGTAGTTTCAGTCTAAATCCAGTGTATTTGACATAATGTACTAAGTGTAACTTTTATTTCACATAATGTAAAGGCTGACATGTGATACGTTGAAATGTCATAATTGCCTAAATGTTTCAGGGCAATAAATAGTTGAAACTTGAAACTATCAGTATCCAACTGGATCCACTAGAATAAACAACTGAACCCCAGACAGCGCCTTATTCGTCATTCGCTCCGGCGGAAAAAAACTATTATAACTTGGAGCCCCCAGTGAGGATCCAGTGACATGGCTAAGCAGTCCACTAGCCACCACATGTCGTCTGTCTGCGCAACATGTGATCGTCTGTAGAAGATTTGGGTGAGAACTTTCTCATACTTTTGTGCACCTGAATAGAAGTGTAAACACTACATTTGTGCATAAGACGATCCACCAGTCTGAAGTGTCAGAGGAAACTGTGTCCCAGGCCTTGATGGCTACATGAACTTTTGAAGTTTTAATCATGTGAAGTATATATTGTGAATTACTTTTATTTAACATATTGGATATTTACATCCATTGTTTATATTTTTACCTTTTTTGGGGTTCACCTATTTTCATAGGTACATTTGCCCAATGATATAAATATTTTAGCAATTTTTATACTTTATGTACCTGTTTATGTGAATGAATATTTGACAGTGCAGTGAAGGCATGCAGTGATGGGCAATTATTGAGTTTGTGTGATGAAATCTACTATCCACATGCACACACACCTGACATAAGCTAGGTCAATTTGCGTAAGCTAGGTCAATTTGTCAAAGTAATAACATCTATCGTATATAGTTGGTATCCTTGCCTTTCTGGTATTGGTTTGGACTGTGGAAGTTTCATGTCAGGATTGCTTGCCTGTCTGTCTCTGGGTCTTCTTTGTTGCACCCCAAGTTTACTCCTTCACCTTTCACCCCTGTAGTTGCATTGCTGATAGACTTATCCTCTTTGTAGTTGGGTTTTCTTGTCTTGTGGAACTGGTGGTTCTAGTGGTGCCGATATGGCTCATAAGATAGAACAGGATCATAAGTTGATAGAGGAGTTAGAGTCAAAAGATATACCGCCTTTCGAGGATGGGGATGAAGGTGAATCTAATGTTCTACTTTTAGGTCAGGCTCTTAAGTCAATGGGTGTAACATCAAAGGTGAATAGTGCTGAGGAGTTGCAGGATTTGATGGTGTCTTATTTCCAATCAGTCGGTAAATTGTCAAGTAAGGAGCCGGAAGGTGTTCCAGGGAATGTTCCCAGTGGTATACCAACGGATTCTGTGTCATGGAATAAGGGTGTTAACTTTCAGAGTCATCAAGGTCCTAGTCAGTTCCCTGCCATGCCAGGTCCCATTCCTCGTCTGTCATTGTTCTTTGGTGAATCAGGTAAAGGAGAAGCTTCCTATGATTTGTGGGTATACGAAGTCAATTGTCTTCTAGCAGAGAAAACTTACCCTAAGAATATCATATTTGAGGCTGTTCGGCATTCACTGAAGGGCAAGGCCGGCAAAGTGGCTTCACTCTTAGGATCACGTGCCAGTTTAGAGACCGTGTTGAACAAGTTACAGAGTGTTTATGGGACATGTGAGGAAAGTGAATCCCTTATGGCAAGCTTCTACAGTGCTAAGCAATTACCAGATGAAGATGTAACCACATGGGGCTGTAGGCTAGAGGATCTTTATGCCAAGGCTACTCAGAATAGTAATCCTTCAATAGATGAAATCAATCAAGCCCTCAAAAGTGTCTTTTGGCAAGGACTTAAGCCAGCTCTTAAGGATATTTCTGGTCACAAGTATGATTCCATTCAAGACTTTGACAAGTTTCGGGTTGCAATACGGAGGTTGGAACATGAGTTGAGTCAAAGGAATCCCCCTGACGGTTCTAAGAAACCTCATCCGGCTAAGATGGCTTATCAAAAACCCTCTGAGATGCAAGAATTAAAAGATATGGTTAAGGAATTGTCTGCAGAGTTAACCAATATCAAGAAACAGATGACAAAACCCCATAGTAGCCCTCCTGTTCGAGGTAATATAGGTGGTGGCAACTCAAGGAATGGCAGATATAACCCCAATGTAGACAAAGACCTGAATGTTCGTGGCAAAACAACTTATGATACCCCTTACCTACCATACAAAGGTCAGACTTCACCTGAAGGGAGTTCATTACCAGTTTGTTGGAAATGTGGACAGCTCGGTCATATTTGGCGTGGATGTAGGATTAATATGGATCATCATCAGCCTTTAAACGGACAGGGACCCATGGGCATGGGCAACTCATGGGTCAGTTCACCACTTTCTCAAGTAACAAACATTTCCCAGAAGGATTAGTTGGGGAATCCAATGAGACATCAGTAGTAGTTTGCAATAAGCCATGCGTAGCTCTACTTGACACAGGTTCCACAGTTTCTACCATTAGTGAGTTCTTGTACAAGCAGCATCTCTCACATCTTCCACTCCATACTCTTCAAACACTGATAGACATTGAATGTGCAGATGGTGGTACTTTGCCATATCTAGGATTCATAGCTGTTGACTTATCAGTCTCAGGGGTTGCGTCGGAAACTATCTTGCAATGTTTGTTACTGGTCGTGCCTGACAGTCGCTATAACTATTCTGTACCTATCTTATTAGGAACAAATGTCCTTTCCACTCTCCTGAATAGATGCAAATCTGAGCATGGTCCAAGGTTTCTTCAACATGCTAAACTTCATAGCCCATGGTATTTCACTTTTCGAAATATGGTTATCAGAGAGAAGGAACTGGTTAAAAGAAATTGGAGATTAGGACTTGTAAGGAATGCAGAAGGTAGAAGTATTGTTGTGCCTGCCAATTCACAAGTTGTTCTTCGGGGATCTGTAGACAAGGAGATTTGTTATCCAAAAGTACTTGCTACTTTTCAGGCAAGTTGTACCTCAACAATACCTGCTGATCTGGATGTATCACCTTCTCTTATGTACTACAAGTATCAGGAGCAAGATCCCGTTGAGGTTCATGTGTCCAATGTTACAACTCGTACTGTAGTCATACAACCTAGAGCGGTACTTTGTGAACTTCAACCGGTTTCTGTTGAAGACATCAACTTAGATCCCACATTTGACATGGAAAGTGTACTTAGTAAAATAGAAGTCCACAAGGATAATTTATCTGAAGATCAATTATCAGCAGGACTTAAGGTTATCAAAGATCATATTGATGTTTTTTCTCATGGAGACTTAGATCTTGGCCATTCAGCTGCGGTTCAACATAGAATCGAATTAGTGGACAACACACCCTTTAAACAGCGCTATCGCAGAATTCCCCCATCATTATTTGAGGAGGTAAGAGAACATTTGAAACAGTTGATGGCATGTGGTGTCATTCGAAAATCCCATAGCCCCTGGGCTTCGAATATTGTCCTATGTCGCAAGAAAAATGGAAAACTTAGGATTTGTGTAGACTTCAGACAGCTCAATAAAGCCACGATTAAGGACAGCTTTGCTTTACCTAGAATAGATGAAGTACTTGATTGTTTGGCTGGAAGTTCTTACTATACTAAGTTGGATATGAAATCGGGATATCACCAGGTCGAGATTTCAGAGGAGCACAAGGAGCGCACTGCATTTACTGTAGGTCCGCTTGGATTTTTTGAGTACAATAGACTTCCATTTGGCCTCTGCAATAGTCCTGCGACATTTCAGCGATTGATGCAAGATTGTCTAGGGGACTTACATCTATCTATACATATGGAAATTAATTAAGCAACACCAAATTCAAAGACACATAAAAACTTAACAAAGTTTAACGAAGTAATTTTGATGATTGATTATTCAATTTTGATGTATTGACATACAGCATGAGCTTTTTATGGGTTGATATGACGCGCGTGAAGCTTGCACAGCGCACGTGCATTGCTTTAACCTCAACTTTCGAAAAATGCACTTTTTCCCTGGGGTGTTTACAAGCGCAGGTTGTCGATTGCATTCGGTTTTTCATTCATTTCAATGTCATGGCACGTAGGAAATTATCAGAGGCCACTCGTTGGCAAATAATCGGCATGAGGAATGCTGGTATGTCTCTAAGACAAATCGGGACTCAAATCGGACGACATCATTCCATAATTTCAAAACTTTTGAAAAAATACCGGGCCACTAATGAAGTTAAAGACCTGCCTAGACCAGGAAGACCCAGGAAGACCACAGTCCGGGAGGACAGAGCTTTACTGAGACTTGTACGGCGCAGGTCCTTCGACTCGAGCTCTCGGTTGAGACAGGAGTGGCTTCCAGGGAGACCCATCTCGAACAGGACTGTTCGGAATCGTCTGAAAGCTGCAGGATACCGGGCAAGGAGGCCAATCAAGCGACCCAGACTGTCTCCAGCCCATAAGGCAGCCCGACTGGCCTGGTGTAATGACCGTTTGCACTGGAACATTGCCTCTTGGAGGAAGGTCCATTTCTCAGATGAGAGCCGGTTCTTGCTGCACATGGTGGACGGTCGTACTCGGGTCTGGAGGCAGAGGAACACAGCAATGGCTCCACGGAACATCCAGGAGACTGTGGCCTTTGGGGGAGGTTCCGTTATGGTATGGGGGTGCATTTCCATGAACTGCAAGTTGGATATCATTACCATCCGTGGCAACCTTAACGGTGTTCGTTACCAACAGGAGGTTCTTGACAGGGCTGTGGTACCTCATTTTGAGAACCATCCTCTGGCAACGAGACCCATATTTATGGACGACAATGCTAGACCTCACAGGGCGCATGCTGTAAATGATTTTTTGCGGCAAAATGCAATTGACAGAATTCCATGGCCTGCCATGAGCCCTGACCTCAACCCCATTGAACATTTGTGGGACTTTATTGGCCGTCGTGTGAGGCAGAGAGACCCACCAGTCCATAATCTCAACGAATTGACGGCTGCCCTGCATGAGGAGTGGAACAGGATCCCCCAGAATCAGATCCGGAGACTCATCCAAGGAATGAGGAGGCGTCTGGAATCGGTGGTGCGTGCGCAGGGAGGACACACTAGATATTGATGAAAGTCGGTGTGCAGACTCTCAGATGACTGTTCTTTCTTTCCATGTGACATTTGTGTTAATACACCTGACAACAACGTCTGTGGATGAATAGTAAATTGTGTCCATTTTTTCATGAATTTAAGACAGTTTTAAGAATTTGGATTTCGTTGCAATAAAGCAAAGTCTTGATACTTTTTCCCTTTAAGTTGTTTGTCAGAGATCGTCTGTTGAATAAAAAAGTGTCAAACTATATCAACCCGGCATATTTTGATTGTCAGAACACTTCAAAGTTGCTCCAATAGAAAAAATTGGGGTGTTGCTTGATTAATTTCCAGGTGTATATTTGCTTAATCTACATAGATGACCTGATCATCTTTGCTGAGAGTTTTGAGGAACATCTCCGTAGACTGACCAAAGTACTGCAGCGATTGAGAGAATGCAATCTAAAACTAGCCTCGGATAAGTGTGAGTTCTTTAAGGAAAAATGTACTTACATTGGACATGTCATATCCAAGGATGGTATCGAACCCGATCCTTCCAAAATTGAAACCATTAGAAACTGGCCAAGACCATCAAACCCAGAGGAAGTCAGAAAATTTCTAGGTTTCGCAGGGTATTATAGGAAGTTTGTTCATAACTTTTCACAGATATCCAAACCATTGTCTACTGTAATGCCGAAACCAACTGATAAGAAGGGTAAATCAAAAGTGGATTGGATTTGGGGGGATGCGCAAGAACAAGCATTCATGGAACTTAAGGATAGACTCTCATCACCACCTGTATTGGGATTTTGTGATTACTCACTTCCATTCGAATTGCACACGGATGCAAGTCAAAGTGGGTTAGGTGCCGTTCTGTATCAAACCCAAAATGGACACAAGAGAGTTATATCTTATGCCAGTAGAGGATTATCAAAGCCAGAAAAAAACTATTCAGCCCACAAGTTAGAATTTCTTGCTTTGAAATGGTCAATCACTGAGAAATTTCATGAGTACTTGTATCAAAATGAATTCACCGTCTTTACAGACAATAATCCTTTGACCTACATTTTAACCACAGCTAAGCTTGACGCGACTGGCCATAGATGGTTGGCGGAGTTAGCAGCTTACAATTTTGACATTAAGTACCGGCCTGGAAAATCCAATGTGGATGCAGATGTGTTATCTAGGATTCCAGGATATGCAACAGAGGCAAGTGAAACGATTTCCTCAGAATCTATAAAGGCCATTTGTCAGTCTGTATCAGCATTTAACTATGTTGAGTGTTTGAGCATGTCACCTGATTCGGTACTTGATAATGAGGCAGGTCAAGATCTGAAGGCAATGACTCCAAGGGACTGGAGAAAGGAACAACTTCAGGATCAGACTTTGGCTGAAGTCATAACATGGATTAGATTAGTGAAAGCGCCAAAGAAAGGTCATGTCACCGGTGAATTTAACTCTTATTTACGGACATTTGAGAATCTGAAACTACGACAAGGTGTTCTTTACAGAATTACAGAAAGTTCTGAAGGCACTAGTGAACAGCTAGTTATTCCCTCTCATTTGAGGAAACAGGTACTACAAAGCTTACACAATGATATGGGACACTTGGGCAGAGACAAAACACTGTCACTGATTAGGGAGAGATTCTTTTGGCCCGGAATGGCAAAAGAGACTGAGAGTTGGATTAAGGGATGTGCACGTTGTTTACGCAGGAAATCGAGAACAAGTTCTAAAGCACCATTAGTGACTGTACAAACATCATATCCATTAGAACTGGTTGCCATGGATTTCTTGACATTGGAACCTTCCAAAAATAACTTCCAGTACATCTTAGTGATTACAGATCACTTTACCAAGTACTCATTAGCTGTTCCTACCAAGAACATGACTGCACGTACGACTGCGGAAGTATTTTTGAACAACTTTGTTTATCAGTTTGGTTACCCGGCAAGAATTCATTCTGATCAGGGTGCAAATTTTGAGGGACGACTAATTCAAGAATTGTGTGCAATTACAGGTATGAAGAAGTCACGAACAACGCCATATCACCCCATGGGTAATGGGCAATGTGAAAGGTTTAATCGTACTCTTCTCAGCATGTTAGGTACTCTAGAGCCAGATAAGAAGGCAGACTGGAAAGCACATGTCGCACCTTTGGTTCATGCCTACAATTGTACTCGTCATGAGACGACTGGGTTTTCACCATTCTATTTGATGTACGGTCGACATCCCAGACTACCAATTGATTTGGCATTTGGTATTGAGAGACATGCGAAAGAACCACAACAGTCTTATACAAAAGCACTGAAGGAGCGATTACAGAAGTCCTACGACCTTGCAGCAAAACTTTCCAGGAAATCTAAGCACAGGCAAAAACAAAGTTATGATCAACGGGCACGAGGAGCAAAAGTCATAGTTGGTGACAGAGTGTTGGTAAGAAAGCTTGCGTTTGAAGGCAAACATAAACTGGCTGATAAATGGGAAAATGAAGCATATGTTGTTGAAGAACAGCCAAATTTAGACATTCCAGTGTATGTGGTCACTTCAGAAGCTGGAGAAGGAAAGTCAAAAACAATGCACAGAAATCATCTTCTTCCTATTAGCAGTGTTGACATTGACCAGAAGCAGCGTCCGACACCTAAGCCAAGGAAGGTGTTAAAGACCCAGGGTACTGCTAATCCAACAAGTGAATATTCTCAGTATGATGAGACATGTGTTTTGAACTTAACGGATGCCACAGAACAGTCAGAAGGTGCCTCAATTCCAGGAACTTCAACAGAGACTAATGACGTGGTAGTATCAGAACCAGGTAATGGCCATAATGAAGACCTGAGTGATTCTGTGTCCGATGGTGAAGATTCTAGATCAGAGTCTACTGATGAAGCTATCGAGTCAGAAACTGTGACATTATCTCAAGAAAATGCTGAAGAAGATACTATAGAGTTGGATGAGAACAGTGCTGTTGTATCCAGTGAAGTACAGATTCACACTGCTAATAACGACCCACGTTGTTCTGGACGACAGAGACGCAAACCAGCATGGCATACAAGTGGCGACTTTGTGATGGCACATGCTGTGCGTCCGCCAGAGTGGCTTGAGAAGGCAAGATATTTGGAAGATTTAGCAACGAAGGGCACTTTTGCACATCTTCCCACTAAAGTGTCTGATGTACTGTTATCAGTCATTCAAGGTCATGGTTAATGTCGAGGACGACATTTTCATTGCCGGGGGTAGTGTGTAGCAGTGATGAAATAGTAGAGTTATAATTCTCTATATATCATGTACTTATTTAACAAACGCTTGAATCAATTTCCCACTTGTGTTTTAAGGATGTCATTATGTTATGGTTGTGGTCATTTTAATATAGGTTATAAAATGCAAATAAAAAAATTATATATAGATAAAAGAAAACAGTTCATAAAAAGGTTTTAGGTGGTAGTATTTTTTTAGATTATTCAGTTTATTTGTGGTAAAAGAGTTCATAAAGTATCTTGATGGCACAGGTAGCATTTCATGAGAAATGCTTTTATTCTGAGATTTCTTATATAAGTCAAGGATGTCAGACAAGGCTCATAGTTCAAGGGGTTGTGTCATGTCAGGTCATGTCAGGTCATGACACTAGCAATTGTTTATCATGTGAGCACGTATGCTGATTTATGATTGGTTGATTGGCAAACAGTGGGTTCCACATGTTGCACCTGAGCAATTAACCTTCACTTCACATTGGGATACAGAGATAGACAGGTGAGCCATTTTCTCGTTGGCGTGGCATTTTTACAGTGCTTGTTGGTATGGGTGAGGCGGGAATTATCATCTAATTCATAGTGAAACATTGTAGCACTTTTTAACTGTAATTGTGTTCTAATTGTAGTTGAATTAGCATTAATAAATCTGTAATATTTATATAAACGTAACATTATCTTTACAAACTTGTAGTTACTTTTCAGACTAAATTGTTCTACTTCATGATACAATTCTTTGCACATTATCATTGCCCAATAGGCGATTTGTGACTGAATTTCTGTACTGTTTGTGTACTACAGACTGTAGCGATTGCCATGTGGTTGGGGAGGACGGCGCCATGTGCTCGATAGGCTGTATACCATATATATGTGAGTGCATGTCTGAGTATTTTGTTTCATGATATTAAGCTGTATTACTCTTGGTTTTATCTTTCTATGTACTGTGAGAATATGTATACTATTATGTGATATTTTAGAGGGCATTTGTACAACAAGGCAATGAAATGAAATTCGTTGTAGTTTCAGTCTAAATCCAGTGTATTTGACATAATGTACTAAGTGTAACTTTTATTTCACATAATGTAAAGGCTGACATGTGATACGTTGAAATGTCATAATTGCCTAAATGTTTCAGGGCAATAAATAGTTGAAACTTGAAACTATCAGTATCCAACTGGATCCACTAGAATAAACAACTGAACCCCAGACAGCGCCTTATTCGTCATTCGCTCCGGCGGAAAAAAGCTATTATATTATGTGCATGCCAAAATAACATATGGGTCTGAAAGTAAACACATGGTGGTACACAACACATTTACTTCCCAAGCCAAGGGTGTGGGCAGCTCGTGTCGGCTTGACCCCATTATTGTGTAACCCATGCAAATAACAACCACTGGATGAAGATTTAGAATTATTATTATTAATATATGTATTATTAATTATTATATCACATGTTGAAATTGACATGTATCAGAAAGTCTAATGTCAATATATGAGAATGGAGTCCAGTCTAATTAAGAGCACCTTGGTGCACCCCTCACTTTATGCATATTAATGAGAAAATAAGATTAAGGGCAGGAAATGATTATTGCTTTGACAAATTTTCATTGCTTCATTATATAATGACCCTAAATAATATAAATATTAATCTTTAATGCCATGAGGCAATGCATTTATTTGGGTCATGTTTGGTTAACACTCTCTCTCAATAACGGGTTGCAAATAGCTCACAAAAATATTGAAAAATTTATCATGTTGTATTTGAGTGAAATAATTTATTTTGCCAAGGTGACATATTTGGCTGCTTAAAAACAACATGAATTCAACAGGAATTGAAAACTTTTGAGAATATAACAAGCTAACAAGATATATAGGTACACACTTACAGAATCCTAACATGGCAATAGTCTTTAAAACAAAGGATAACCACCTAAACTGAATAAAACACCCACACAGAAAGCAGTCATGACCTTGACCTCAAATAGACTTCAACTGGGGAGATTTCAAGATGATGAAATTGAAAATCCTATGATATTTTGATAAGAATGTTTAACATGTATAAGAGCAAATTTTTGGCAAACTAAGAATTGACATGATCTTCATAAATATTTATAGTTTATATGCAAAAAAGTAAACTATTCTCAAATCTACTTATTATCGCTCAATCTTTGTGGCGTATAAATTTCAAATAACGATACTGTAATTATTTAACATGAGACAAGCATAAAAAATCTTAAAGCAGTAGGGCTGCATCTCAGTTTTAGTCTAATCAAAGCAACAGAAATATCCTTTACTAGGACAAACAATTCCTTGCATCCCTCTGTATTATGGGCCAATGGGGTTTTGCTGAATAAAACTGTCTGTCTTTCACACAATCTCTTAATTTGGCAGTTGTAACAAACATTTCACACTTATTTCTATGCATGAATAT
The DNA here is from genome assembly GCF_037392515.1 of Haliotis asinina. Classification (NCBI taxonomy): domain Eukaryota; kingdom Metazoa; phylum Mollusca; class Gastropoda; order Lepetellida; family Haliotidae; genus Haliotis; species Haliotis asinina. The sequence goes on along the minus strand of NC_090283.1, from coordinate 7,360,356 downwards.
TTTCTGATTTGAGAGATATACTATGCATAGAGAAATTCTGAGCCCCAAATAATGTCAAGTTCCTTTATTGTAAACATAATTTGTATTCAGTCAAATTGTATGTGTAAGATTATGCTTTGTTCTACACATATACGGGGCGGTGGGGTAGCCTAGTGGTTAAAGCGTTCGCTCGTCACGCCGAAGACCCGAGTTCGATTCCCCACGTGGGTACAATGTGTAAGGCCCATTTTCTGGTGTCCCCCGCCGTGATATAGCTGGAATATTGCTAAAAGCGGCGTAAAACCAAACTCCCTCCCTCCCTCCCTCCCTCTACACATATACATGTCAAGCTGAAAATTAGTCACAGACTTTTCCTCAAACCTGACAGCAAAGCATTAGAACACACTCATTTGTCTAAAATGATTGCATTGGCTAAACAATTAGCAGAAAATGAAACTTATGAAAGCTCTAATGTACAAATATCCAGGTACTTGCATACCTATCTGTATAAAATAGCTGCAAAGTGAGGTTTCGTTGCTGATGACAGTAAGGAACATTTCTAATTGACCTATTACTGTTATTGTATCAAATATACACTTTGGGTTATGGAACTGTTTGCCGATGTAGACCAGGATGGTACCATTATCCAACCATATTGACAATAACATTTGCTGGTGAAGTTCATTTGAAGCATGGCACCTACGTACTGAGATTGAATGTCAAGTGTCTTTCGCAGAAAAGTTTAAATACCTTGTTCAGTCCTTACGTGATCCAGATAACTCAATTAAAGTAAAGGTTTGCAAAATACATTGATCCCAGTGATATAGGTATGGTGTGTTTGCTTTGCAATACACTCATTTCCTACCTTGTGAAAGCCTGAGTTTGGCTGTGAGAAATGTTTCCTGTATACATTGTAGACTCTTCAATTAAGAAATTATCACATTTTCTTCATTTTATTTACATGAATACAATAATATATTTAAAATATTTTATAAAATTCATAATATCAATGAAAAAAGTTAATTTTCCCTTATGAAATATTAAATATCTTTTCCTATTTAAAATACTGTATAAGATATAAAAAAACAGTGAGATGTTCATTCTTTTATTAAAAACAAATGACAGAGGTTCTCTGAATTCATGGCTAGAAGCGGTGATGATGATTTTTATGGAGAAACATCCCGCCTCCTCACTGCATGTAATATACCAAATCAGTCTTCTCACTCTGTCTTCTTTAAATTAATGGTTTGTGTTTAGCATTACTCGTGTCAGTATAATTCTTCAATCTAAGATTGTGTCTTGGAAAGATTTTGATGTGGTGAACTTATTACTTTATTGCTTGTTATGTAATACAGGCACTGGTTAGTCTTGTGGATAAAGTGTTTCCTTGTGACACTGAAGACCCCAGTTTGATTCCCCACAATGGTACAATATGAGAAGCCTCTGCCATGATATTACTGGATTATTGTTAAACATTCTAAAAGCAGTGTAAAATCATGCTCACTCACCCATTTTTATGTGTGGACAGTGTAGGATATATATATGCTACTCATCAAAAGTTTAGACTCACTTAAGGCCCTCACTATCCGTTATGTATATATATTCAAGCATATGGTACATGGGTGCAAAGTTTTGTTAAGAATTTGCCAAAATTCTCTCAGTTTCTTTTATTTTATTGAACTCCTGACAACAATCTTTTCAAAGTTACTAGTCAATATCAGTTTATAAACCTGGCCCTCTCTATCTGATCCCTGGTCCTGGACTAGTCCACTACATCACTCTGAAGCCATGGCCCTCTCCATCTGATCCCTGCTCCTAAACTAGTCCACTACATCACTCTGAAGCCATGGCCCTCTCCATCTGATCCCTGCTCCTAAACTAGTCCACTACATCACTCTGAAGCCATGGCCCTCTCCATCTGATCCCTGCTCCTAAACTACTCCACTACATCACTCTGAAGCCATGGCCCTCTCCATCAGATCCCTGGTCCTCTCCATCTGATCCCTGATCCTGGATTAGTCCACTACGTCACTCTGTCACCATGGCCCTCTCCCTCTGATACCTGCTCCTGGACTAGTCCACCACATCACTATGTAGCCATGACCCTCTCCATCAGATCCCTGCTCCTGGACTAATGCAAGGTCTCAATCTGTAAACGTTTTCCTCTCCTTCTCATACCTCCTCCTGGACTAGTCCACTATGTCACTCTGTAGCCATGACCCTCTCCATCTGATCCCTGCTCCTGGACTAGTCCACTTCATCACTTTGTAGCCATGGCCCTCCCCATCTGATCTCTGGTCCTGGACTAGGCCACTACATCACTTTGTAGCCATGGCCTTCTCCATATGATCCCTGCTCCTGGACTAGTCCAATACATCACTTTGTAGCCATGGCCCTCTCCATCTGATCTCTACTCCTGGACTAGTCCACTACATCACTTTGTAGCCATGGCCTTCTCCATATGATCCCTGCTCCTGGACTAGTCCACTACATCACTTTGTAGCCATGGCCCTCTCCATCTGATCTCTACTCCTGGACTAGTCCACTACATCACTTTGTAGCCATGGCCTTCTCCATATGATCCCTGCTCCTGGACTAGTCCACCACATCACTATGTAGCCATGACCCTCTCCATCAGATCCCTGCTCCTGGACTAATGCAAGGTCTCAATCTGTAAACGTTTTCCTCTCCTTCTCATACCTCCTCCTGGACTAGTCCACTATGTCACTCTGTAGCCATGACCCTCTCCATCTGATCCCTGCTCCTGGACTAGTCCACTTCATCACTTTGTAGCCATGGCCCTCCCCATCTGATCTCTGCTCCTGGACTAGGCCACTACATCACTTTGTAGCCATGGCCTTCTCCATATGATCCCTGCTCCTGGACTAGTCCAATACATCACTTTGTAGCCATGGCCCTCTCCATCTGATCTCTACTCCTGGACTAGTCCACTACATCACTTTGTAGCCATGGCCTTCTCCATATGATCCCTGCTCCTGGACTAGTCCACTACATCACTTTGTAGCCATGGCCCTCTCCATCTGATCTCTACTCCTGGACTAGTCCACTACATCACTTTGTAGCCATGGCCTTCTCCATATGATCCCTGCTCCTGGACTAGTCCACTACATCACTCTGAAGCCATGGCCCTCTCCATCTGATCCCTGGTCCTGGACTAGTCCAATACATCACTTTGTAGCCATGGCCCTCCCCATCTGATCTCTGCTCCTGGACTAGTCCACTACATCACTTTGTAGCCATGGCCTTCTCCATATGATCCCTGCTCCTTGACTAGTCCACTACATCACTCTGAAGCCATGGCCTTCTCCATCTGATCCCTGCTCCTAGACTAGTCCACTACATCACTCTGAAGCCATGGCCCTCTCCATCTGATCCCTGATCCTGGACTAGTCCAATACATCACTCTGTAGCCATGGCCTTCTCCATCTGATCCCTGCTCCTGGACTAGTACACTACATCACTCTGTAGCCATGGTCCTCTGCATCTGATCCCTGCCCCTGGAGGGAGTTCCTCAATGTGTAAACTTGTTCCTCTCCTTCTCATGCTTCATCCTGGACTAGTCCACAACATCAGTCTGTAGTGTTGGTCCTCTCCATCTGCTCCCTGCTCTTGAGACTATTCCATTACGCCACTCTGTAGCCTTGGTCTTTTCCATCTGACCCCTGTCCTGGATTAGTACACTACATCAGTCTATAACCCTGGTCCTCTCGATCCACGCTCCTTGACTAGTTCATGATATCACTCTGTAGCCATGGTCCTCTCCATTTGGTGCCTGCTCAATAGTCCACTGTGTCAGTCAGTAATAGTGGTCCTCTCTATCTGATCCCTGCTCCTGCACTAGTCCACTACATCAGTCTCTAAACTTAGTCCTCTCCATCTGAACCCAGCTGGTGGCAAAACCCTTTCTATTATATAAAAAAAAGTCCATAATACAATCTATACTACATCAAAGACTGTGAATTGTGAGTCTATGTTGTCGAAAAGGTGTATTGATTGTCTTGATCTGTTCATACTGACTTGTTTGCTGACTAGTTTTTTTCAGAAGAAACAGAATCATAAGAATTGGATATTGTACCTATGGGGGGAATGGAAGTTGGGTCTATGGTGTGATGAGTATACGCTTTAGCACTACGCTACCACAACACAATATATGACTTGAAGCTGTATAATGTGATCAAAGTTTTTTCAGTCTCTTGATGGAACAGGGCACCAGTCCTCATTATTTCAAGTAAAGTTATTGATAAACCATCTTTGTTTCAGGAAACATGCCATCTGTGAATCCTTTCAGCATACTCCAGACACAGCGTACATATCTGCAGAAACACCTGCAACTGAAAGGTACACATCTCCTAGACTATCTTTTGGAGAAGAATGTGATCACTCCAAGACAACTGGAAGACATCGAAGATATTCCCCAAACCAGCAAGAAAATATCAAAACTTCTTACATTGCTGATGAAAAGGCCACCTCATGAATTTGAACACTTCATGACAGGACTTGAAGGGGAACAGGATCATGTAAAGGACCATCTTCAAGGCTGTTTAGACAAGGGTAAGCATTTTGACTATATACATGCTAACAACTAAACCATAACAATGAAATTGGCATAAAACTATATTCACTCATGCACTCCTGGTAGTAACTACACCTCAAGTCTCAAAGTAACCTAATTGTTTAAAGTACAGTCAATATGTTGAAATGCTCAGTAATTAAATACTAGTCCATATATAACAGTTTCTTCAGAGGAAAATTGTAACATTGATGTGGAAATGGAAGAGGACCCGGAATCTATGGATGAATTCACCGAAAATGACTGTGGGGATGACACAGATGATGAAAGTGTGGAGAGTGACAGCGAGGAAGATATTGGTCAACCAGTGAGGCTTGTTATCTGTTTAATTTATTTCATCCACTGACTGAAAATTCCCGTCGAAATTCCGCACATCAGTTCTGCTTGTGGCAGGCTTTTATTTTTCTATAACCAACTGTAAACAGTTTTCTAATGAGTACCACAAAGTGAAATGTATGCATATGGTATTTCAAGATAAAACAGTGAAACAGAAACGGAGAAAATGAATATCCCTTTGCATATTTAAATTGCAATATGGAAATATATAGAGGTGTGTTTTGTGATGGTATATAGCCAGTGTTAGGGACAAACATTGTATTGCTTTGACAGGATAAGCGTATATTAGATTTCAGGAAAAAGTTTCCAGTGACCACATAATCACAGATTTTGTTAATTGATTTGTGGTGATCATATGTTGGCATTTGCTAACTTTGGATTCCGATCCCATAGTTACACATGATGTCATGGCCTCTCTGCACCATACACATGATATGCCTGTGTGCTTTCATGGTAATATCTCTGGATTGTGTGTTACTTAATGTCGCAGTATTACATTACATTATTAATGCTAGTATGCATGTACTGTTCCATAAGTCAGTAACCCAGCTGAATGTTGTGTCAAAATCTAAGTTTTGTGACATGGTTTTCTGCCCTCAGCTAAAGCTTATAAAAGAATTCAAGATGGACCCTGAGGAGCAGGATGTGACCTTGCATGTCAAGGTTATGAAGGTGGGACAAGTTGAGGAAAAGTCGAACAAGAGACAGTTCATGGCCACTGTGGCTGATGCTACATCAGCTGTTGACATTTGTGTCAGGGAGGAAACACTCTTCGACAAGTTCAAACTTGAAGGGTGCATTATTCTGAGAAATGTGACCTGGACGGGGAGGATTTTATTCACAAAGCCTTCTTCTACAGCAACCTTTGCTATGGAGTTTCGGGTGCCAAAAGAGGTCACTGCCAATGCATTTGGCACAGGAGACCCAGTAACCATATCCAAAGTCTGCTCTCTGCCTGATATGTCCTGGTTTAAGTTGAGAGGCAAGATTGTGAAGGTTAGTAAACCTTTTAGGCATTCATAATATAATATTTACAGGTCACAGCATTTGCACTATTAGCAGTCCTTAGGAACAGCTCTGTCTAAAACCAGAGGCTGCAAGGGACATTTGGTCTTGTCATCTTTACAACACCAAAATTTGAAGGAAAACCAAGTTCAATGCAATGAGTGTGAATTTTCGGTGTAGATACTAACACTGTTATCAAGCTTCACGTTAGCTTCACGTTAGCTTCATGTTTGCAATGAAGACGTTGACTATCCATAAAACTTGGTTTTCCTTCAAATACACAGCTTCTAAAATGCCTCTCAGATAAGTTACACCAAAAATTGAATGCATGATACGTTTTTATGGATGGCAATTTCTTTTCATTCTGTATACAATATTTTGCACACAACACATTGAGTTTTGCTGTATCTGTCTTTTCAAGCAATCCCCACTCACAAAACGGAAGTGCTTTGGGAAGGTGTTGTCTTATTGCCAAGTCAAACTAAAGGATGACACTGGTTCTGTCTACGTGGACGTCTGGGGTGACATTGCAGAGCAGATGCAGCTGGGCAAAGTTGTTGAAGTCGGATCTTGCAAGAAGCGACAAACTTCGAGTCCTGATGACCCATGTGTCACCACAACAACCAAGTCTTCAGTTAAGGTAGCCTCAGGGATTTTGTTCAGTTTCAAAGTGGGTTCTATGTGTTTGTCAGTGTTTCCAGTAAATAAGGAAACAATTAGTGACATATTATGCCCTTTTGTCCACGTAATATTATTGATAAAGATTGCATCAAGTTGCCATTACTATAAACTAGCTTCAACACACTGTACATTAATGATATAGTAGCTAGATGACACTGTACATGAATGATAGACTAGTAAAATAAAAATATAAAAAAATATGTATATATATATATGATATTAAAGAGAAAGGTGTCATTAGCATGTTGAACAGGGTTGGTTTCAGTTAAAAGTACATTCATGACTTGTTATGGATTGTACATATTTTTGAGACGTCCTTGGGTAAGTGCACATTTTGGGGACCAGTTTCAGCAGATTTAGATGCCTTGTGTTTGTTGAACGATCCATGATTTGTATTTCCAGTTCCTGACCTCCACACTACTAAAGCAAATCCAAAAGGATCGTCGTTACCAAAGAGGTACGCTTGTCGGTACTGACGTCACACTGTACATGTCATGTCCAAATCCCAGATGTTTCCGTTACCAACTGACAGACGGGCAGTGTGAGTCGTGTCTGCGTCAGATCCCGGACAGGGACCAGCTGAACTATGGGGTGGCCAGCATTGACATCTTGACACAGAAAGGAAACATTCACTCATTGACCGTCTACTGGACACAGCTCCTCAAATTCTTCCGACTGTTCAAGAAGACCCAGCCAGGCAGGGATAAGGAGAAGATTGTCAAGACATTTAATGATCTGTGGAACAAGACTGTGAAGTTTCAGGCATGTGGGATCGTCAGCAAGTTTAAACTGTAGACAGAAATACACCTGTCAAAGTGTCAGGTACTAGAAAATGTATGAACTTTCATCTGTTACATGGGTCAAAGACCTTCAGCTGAGATGTAATATCGAGCTTTGCATCGTCGAGCTTATGAAGTGCTTTATTTGTCACATAGTGATTGTTATTTTAAGAGGATGCTTTTGAGCTGTAAGTGTCAGCATACTACAGATTCATATTTTGCAGTGTATTGGTACAAAGAACATAACCAAGAACATTTACTTACCAGTGAACTTTTTTCCTGATATGAGTCACTTTTATGTGTTATATGGGTCAAAGAATCCATGGCAGAGATTTATACTGAGCAGCAATAGAAATGCAACTATTTCTCTCTACTTTTTATAAGGAAGACTAAACATGAACCCACTTACTTTTATGATATTTAAAACTGGAGTTTCTTCAGTTGTTCAGAATATTATGGAGCTTTCAGTCATTTTGATGATGGATTGTTAAAATGCCTGTGCATGTATATTCATGTATTCATTTTAATATATTTTAAGATTTATGAGCATTGAAGCTAAATGTCCTGATGATTCAGAATTTTGTGAATTGTTGTATATATGTACAAAGAGCATTAGCAAGTCTGACTAAGAAGTCACACAATAGTGAACTTCCTTCCTCCTAGGAGTCACTTTTACGAATATTGTACTATCTAGTCATACATCAAGTCTTTATATATCTATTGTTTAATCTTTGATAAAGATCTGTTGCTTTTCATGTTCGAGTACCTGCAGAGCTCAGTCTGTAAATGTTTTGTCTGTAAGTTCACTGTCTTTGAAGGGATAGAAAGTTCAAATAACAATTCCTTTCATTGTTTTGAATTGAATACATGCCCTCATAGTGATGCGGCATCCCTGAAATTTCCAGAATCGTTCACTAAATGAAACAGAATGTCAATGAGATAGTATTTTAAACAGTAGGATCATGAATAACTTAATTATATTATTATGTTTATAAAATTGTGTGCTCAATTTTCGCTGCAAAAACTATCCCGAAAAAATTCATGATCAACTGGATCTTTTCAATATCAAAGACACATGAAGATACGAGTTAGATTTGATGTTCAGCAGCTCATGCTTATTGAATGAGACTTGGTTAACATGTGAATGTTCTCAGTTCTGTTGTATGAGACTCGGTTTACATGTGACTATTCTCAGTTCTGTTGATCTTTGCTCATGTTGCTAACAACTGGATGGTCTGGTCCAGCTTTGATTATTTACAGACCGCCGCCAATGGATGGCATATTGTGCAAGTGGCGTTAAACAACAAACAAAATATATATCACAGTGCTGTTGCTCGTTTCAATGCTTCCTGATGTCCGTTTGTTCTGTTACTGCTTCAGAAGTAAAAGTGTCATTTTATGGGATTTATGGCGTTTATTATTATTTTTGCTATGATGGATAACAATCTTCATGATACAAAATAACTTTATCATTAATATAGGCATGTCGTGTTCATGTGTATCAACAATGCAGTGAGTGTAGGGCATTTGGTCTGCCTGAGTTGTCACGGAAAGAAAGGAAAACAGCTATGTGTTTTTGTTTACTTTTTGCTGGCATATTAGAAATATGTAAGAAAATCCACCTCGCCTTACCTAAGGTATCTGCTCCTGACTGAAGTTGAAGACAACAGTATATGAAACTCATCTTTTATTGACAACAGATCTAGACAAGTCAATGTTACATCCTCACCGGTATAAACAAGTCTGGATAATGATGACTCAGTCTGCTTAAAAATGACATCCACATCCATGAGATCAGGTCTGTTTAATGCAAGAAATTTGTGCCTAATAAAATGTAGTCAGCACAGAACCTGCATGAATCGCTATACTTAAGTCTCGATAACATCATAGATGGAAAAAACGCCACAGGCCAGACCAATTTCATTTCTCTTTTTATAGATTTTTTTCCTTACAAAACCTTGGAGGGAAAAGAGGAAAAGAAACAAAAATAAAATTCATCAATCAAAGTAATTTTCCTTCAAGGTATTAAATGTATTTTACTCTTAGCACCTCATGAAATATTTATTTGGCAAAAAACATTCTAAAATGTTTCTTGAAAGTTTACATTTTTTGCAGACAAAAACATTAGGATGTTATTTCCTGAGCAAGTAAGATGATTTTTTGTTCTTATTTTTGCAAAAAAGTATAACCTGTGTATCCATGAGAAAAGAAACAAAATTAATCTGGCCTTATTTGTCAATCACGGACATTACATTGGTGAGTCACAGAGGTCAGACTTGAGTGTATAGGTTCAAAACAGCCAGGGAATTATTTTAACAGGTCAAAGATTCCAGCAGTCTTAGTAAACTTAGTCTCAGTGTATTTCGTTACACTCCACCACTGGGTCTAACAAAACCTAAAAGAAAGTCGCGTCAGGTAACCTTTGAGCGACCAGTGACCGTCCAATCAAACGCGAGAAGGTTAAATAGATTTAACCAATCAGACAACGGCTACTATTTAGGGATCGGAGGGACTTTCAAAATATTCAGGTCACTGACACAGATCTCTCCACAAGCAAAAATCTGCATATAACACAATTATTTGACCTGCAGTATATATGCTTTGGGGTTTCTGTTGGCATGGTTACCATTAGCTAATATTTCCACAAGATGACATCCTTGAATATTGCCCAAAACATCATTTTCAGCGACTGTTTATTCACCGTTGTCATGGTTGTACGTACGCTGTGTGCATCACCCGGAAGCGAGCTTACGCTATATAGCATTCGGAATCGTTTGGGTACGAACCTTTTCGAGATAAAAAGTTCAAAAGATAGGTGCCAATGTCCACTTTCGCGATTTGGTAAGCTGTGTTCTGATTGGTCAATGTCAAAGGTTACCTGCCGCGACCTCCCATAAGGTTTTGTTTGACTCAGTGGTGGAGTGTAACGAAAAACACTGAGACTAAGTTTACTTACATAGAAGGTTCTGGGTGTACACTCATTGACACAAATATAGGTCACTTTGAATTTTAAAGCCAACAAAAGCTACATGTGTGTAAATGTGTACAGTTCCAATAAAATGTTTTGAGCAGAAATATAATGATCACTTGACATAAATGCATTCATGCATGTTATGTCTTTGTTGTTTTAGTTGTCGTTTGTTCAAGCACTCATCTTGGAAAAGAAATGAAATTGTTTGTGCATCCCTCATCCATAGAGTTTAAGAATTTCCATCACAATACATAAAATAATACTATGTGTGATGAGTAGAAAAATGCTGATATCTGAGTAAATATATAGGCATGGTTAACATGTTACTATGGTTTCAGATAAACGGGAAATGGGTTGTGAGGAAAGCAGCTTCTCCCTGACGTCTGTGTGTTTGTGAATGATGGAAACCAAACAATTATGGCACAGATTGTCTTCCACAGCGTGAAAGGTCTGTCTAATATGGCTGCTAGGAGTTCTTCTGAGGGATTTTGATGGTCACCTGAAAAATACACCCTACTGAAGTGATCTTTACTTTGTAACTATTTGGCTCATGATCCTATCATCAAAATTACTGAATGAGATGTATGCATAAATTGGTAATTTCGAAATTAATTGCTCAAAAAAGGTTCATGAGAATAGCAACAATACTTTTAAATAAACATGCTGATTTTTTCCTGTTCAACACAATATTCAACTTAAATGACATAAGCTATGAATAATAATAATCTGAATAAACGGGGTTGGGTAGCCTTGTGGTTAAGGGTTCTCTTGTCATGCCAGAGACCTGGGTTTGATTCCTCAAACGGTACTGTATGGGAAGTCCATTTCTTAAGTGATAATCCTGGAATATTGCTAAAAGCAGCATAAAACTAAACTCACTCACTGAATAGACAAAAGAGAGAGAGATATTGTCACCACACCCATGCTGAAACTAAGTCAACCAAGTCCCCACATCTTGCCACCAAAACCATTTAGTGAGTTTAGTTTTATGCCACTTTTAGAAATATTCCAGCAATATCATAGCAAGGGACACCAGAAATGGGCTCCACACACTGTTTTACTGTGGGGAATCGAACTCCGATCTTTGGGGTGTTGAGCAAATGTTTAACCACTTGGCTACCCCACCACCCTTAGTCACTTCATATGACAAGCACAGGTATCCCCATAGAACTGAGAGAATATATAACACTGAATGCTGAGTTAGTCTGTACCTGACAATCACCTGTACATAGCATCAACAGAGCCAGACTCGCCAGGTTTGACTGTTTATCGTCATCACATACTTACCGTTTTAGTCTCGGTGTATTGTTTCAGCGCCTCCTCACCCCTACAATTAAATAACATAAATATCAATACTGTGACACAATCCATGCACATACACAATTCAATGACAAACTCTGTTCCTTGTAAAGTTGTTCTTATCATACAACTCTGTGGAGCAATAGACAATTTCAAGGTAAAAAAAATACTCAGTGACTGAGGAAAAAGTTATTAATATATATGAAGCACAAGAGTTTGTTTTAGTTGGAACTCAAACTTTGTTTCATAGTTGTGTGTTGCTTATAATTTCTAGACAACACGACTGACTATATTTACAGTTGTTGATCCTTGAAGGTTTGGGGTAGAATAGGCCTTCAACAAACCCATGCTTGCCATAAAAGGCGACTATGCTTGTCGTAAAAGGCGACTAAGATTATCGGATAGTCAGGCTTGCTGACTTGGTTGACCACATGTCATCGGTTCCCAATTATGCAGATCGATGCTCATGCTGTTGATCACTGGTCCAGACTTGATTATTTACAGACAGCCGCCACATAGCAGGAATATTGCTGTGTGTGGCGTAAAACTAAACTCACTCGATCTTTCATTTACAATTGTTGGAAATATATGCAAAGAGTATGCATCATCATTTGCATTTTATCAGTCTTGTAAATCCAATATTCCCTACTTTTTTGGAATGGTATAGTATTCATTGCAGCCTGTAAACACTAGAGTCAAACAATTGGTTGACAGCACGAGCAATTAACTAACATCCAAAAGAGTCACATTATATGTCGGTTTCTGAGGCAGCCATAGTACATTCGTCCATTTTATGCCCACATGCATTCATCTCACTAAGATGAAGCACACAGCTTGACAAATCTCCTTCAGGAAATACAAATCAAATGATAGAGTCTTGTGGTCAACCTCCTTACAGTACCAGTAGGTAAGTATGACAGTGAACAAGCCATGGCGTCAAGTCAACTTACAATTCTCTCCCTTGACCGGACATCTTGTATCCACCAAATGGCGTCTGACTAGTGACAATATCATAGCAGTTCACCCTACAAATTAAAACAGGTTTTTAAATTAGGTGAGAACTTGGGTTCTTGTTCAACATATGGAGAAAATATTTTCATCATTTTATTTCAAAAAAATATTTTTCATAACCTGATTCTCAACCACTAGTTCACAGTGTACTGACTCCAAGGTAAACAGCCACAAAATCTTATGAACTCAGTATGATTAGACAACTACCAATAGATCGATCACTTTATCCATCCATAGCAATACTGGGGTATACTGTCAACCGGTGTCAATACAGATATATGTCTCGATACCAAACATCATGACAACCTCTGACATCAACTGGATAGCATGTCTGCACAGGGGCTGTGTTCGCATTAACACAAAAACTTGCATTTTTCACGGGAAACATGTTTTAAAAATCTACGGAAAAAAATATTTTGCATGTTTTGGACGTATAAATTCTGATCTACATAATTTTAAAAAGTACCTTAAAACCGCAACATATAGACAAACAATAAATTTTAACATGATTCAGGATTGTACTGAAAATTTCATGCACAAAAGAGTTGGACTGCATATTTATTTTATTTCTGCACACACTCATACAGAACCTAACACGATCACTGACGGGGCATGTAAGACAAAAAGTGGTGCTTCTTGTTACCCTGCCTAGAGTTTAGCATGAAGGTGATTAAACCTGGCCTGTTCGCCTGAGTGTCAGTACAGCATGGATAAGGGGGTATCCATGTAGAACAGCAACACAATATCTCAGTGGCCTTGCACTATAAAGCTGGCATTATTCCGAAGCACAGTAATTGTCAAAACAACATTAAACCACACCTCAGTCACTGTACTCAGTACCACACAGCACTTTCAAAAACGAATTTTTCATCTTGAAATGTTTCCTTAAAATAAAATGTTACATGAATGTATTAACACATCACTTTTGGTGAAAATGTTTTAGAGATCATCACAAGAATATACACGTATTAACTGTTTAACACAGACATGAAGTCCTGGGTATACTGTCTCAACAAGCATTTGAAATATGTAATGTTTTTTGCATGATCATGATGGCTTCCATCCCAACGCCTCACCACACACTGCCAGCCTGGAGCTTCTGTGACAACATGAGAGCCTTGTTGATGTCATTTGTGATAACGCCTGCCGCCAGACCGTACTTGGTGGCATTGGCTCTCTCTAGAACCTCCTCCACATCACGGAATTTGATGATAGACTGCACAGGGCCGAATATCTGCAGGTAGAATTATATTTAGAGAGCTAGTGATGAGTTTGGTATAAGGTAACATTCGACTGTATTGCAGCCACAATGTTGTAATGAGGGAGAAAATTTATGTGTTGAGAGTTTTGCCACAAATGTCTGGTACTAGTTGTGAAAAACCAACGAGGAAATTCATAATCACAGGATCCTCTCCTATCTAAGGGATGTAACTATGCTCATCTGCTTGCAGCATTTTAAGTGATATGGCCATCCATCCTCGTGACTGTACATAAAATAAGCTTTCCTTTGAGTGAGAGCAGGTTGTGTTGCTTATAACCAAGTCTGCCAAAAGCAAACCTGTATCCCACACAGCAATCTGCAGAACACGGCCCTTCCCACCCCTCCCACAACCTACCTCCTCCCTAGCTATCCTCATGTTGTCAGTGACATCAGAGAACACTGTAGGCTTGATAAAGTAGCCCTTGTCCCCCCATCTCTCGCCTCCATATTGCAGCTTGGCCCCTTCATCCTTGCCACTCTTTATCATGTCCAGGATCTTCTTGAACTGAGCTTCATCAACCTGCAGGCAACAGAAGGGATGGTTAACTACATGAGGCTGTAACTACGCCTGGGCTGAACTACGCCTGATGGCCTTGCTGCCATGGCATTCCTCCTACAACGAGTAATTGTGTACACCAGAAAAGAAACAGAAGAAAAGCTTAGATGTTTACTGATCAGCAAATCCTGGCAGGACCAAGGGCCATAACTCTGAAAGGAGAATTCCACATTAGAAGAGGCCAGTGATTGTATACTGTAGAGTCCAGCCCTGGTTGAGATCACTTTTATCACTGTTATCGACCCATGCTTCCATGACATCAGATGCCTGATCGGTATCTCCATTACAATGCTGATCCCGTGGATGTTCATAATTTGAGTGATGTCACCACAATATAGTATTCCCAGAAATTATTGAGAATCATGTTGCGTCATGTAACTCATTACGTTTATTAACTTCTGGCGTTTTACTTACATAAACATGTTAAACCATCATCCTTTTACAGTCTCAGTCTTGTTTTAGTACTTTGTTAGACCTCCTCGCTCAGCAATGCATGCCTGAATACGCCTAGGCACACTACCCATCAAAGTTTGTATGTAATCGTGTGACAGGGTATCCCAATATTGGACCACCTCGGCCTTCATATCTTCAATATTTCTCAGTCCCTTTTGGTTTATTCTGTCCTTCATGACTCCCCACACATTCTCAATTGGGTTTAGGTCTGGGCTGTAACTGGGCCAGTCTAAAACTTGAACATTTTCGCCCGACAACCACTGTTTTGAGTAGCGCGCAGTGTGTTTTGGGTTATTATCATGCTGGAAAATCCAATCATCTTCATACAATGTTTGTGCTGTCGGAAGAAGGTGACCATTTAGAATGTCAACGTATCTTTCTTTTCTCAAGTTTCCAGTGAAAACACACAATGGCGTCACTCCGCGAGCCAATATGCCACCCCACATGTGAAACTTCGGGCTATGTTTTGGTCGCTGGTAGATAAGTTTGACAGTATCTTTGGTCCAAATTTTCACACAATTAGGGAAAAGCCAAACAGAACTTTCATCCGAAAAGAAAACATTATCCCAATCTTGATTTTCATGAGCCCGACACCAGTTTAAACGTTTTTCCTTTTGTGCATCTTTCATCAACGGCGAGGGAATTCCATGTTTTTTCACCCAATTAAGTCTCTGTAATTCCTGCCTAACTGTTTCATTGCATACCTGAGGACTTCCTCTGCTAATCATTTCATTTCTGATGTTCTCAACACTTTTCAATTTGCCCCTACTCACAATCTGCCCCAGTCTTCGGCGATCCACAACACTGAATTTCCTCGGCCGACCTGCCCCCGCTTTGCGCTCTATCCCGGTTCCTGTTTGAATATTCTTCAAAGTTCTGTATACTGTAGACAGAGGAATACCATGTCTACAAGCTAACACTTTAGCATCAGCCTCACCCCTTTCAAAATCATCTAGAATGAGCTTTCTTTTCTCTCTTGCTGTAAATTCTGCCATGTCAACACAGGAAGCCGTCTGCTCAGACAAGGGAGATAACGCTTGACGTAATGAACTGCCTTCTAAGCCTTCAAGAGTTGTTTCCCTTATTTAGTATGCTTAGTGCATAGTGAAAGCCCTTTTTCCAATCTTAGCATCATTAGTAAAAAACAAAGATTTTCTCAATAATTTCTGGGAACACTGTACACTATACTCTATGCACTTCGTACAACAGGGCCATGCAGAGTGCATGTATCCAAGTAGGCTGTCAGTCTTAATGGAACAAATTGTCACGAAATGAAGTAACATTTTACCTTAGTAAAATATATTTTGAAATGTTAGGCACGAGTGACCTCCTTTTCAGGGTCATGCTAGTTTTATTAGAGTTACCTCCCTTTTGCATTTCCCTCATTTTGGTTTCGCGCTCGAAATGGCATTTGCCTTCCAGCAGTTGATATTTTGACTATTTATTGTTTATGATCACAAAGTGGTTTGTGATGGCCAATGTGAAGCCATAACAAGAATACAGAAGTTAAAATGATGGAAGCTTTGGAGTCAATCAAACAACGTTATTTAGGGAAGATGACTCAAGAAATGTGGACCGTGGTGTGCTGAAGGACATGATTCAGAAGGAGGCTGATCTTGCTGGTGTGTTAGACTATTTGAACACATGCGTAATGTGGCACGTTCAATGTTCAAATATGTGTGGGGAAGTGTGCTATTGTATGACAATGAACATCATCAGAGGCAGGACCCTGAAATCTGGTATGTTTCTTTGTCACACAGTCGATGAAAAGGAACAGCTGTTTTCAGTGACGTCTGCTTCATGCTCCAAATGTTCAACCATAAAAGGCTTTAACTTCCTTGTTATGTTCACACACATCCAGAAGTAGACACCACTGTTTCATGGTTCATATCAGACCAGCATTTTGTATTACAGAACTAGATTTGGGTTAAAAACAAACACTCTGGAATTTTTCTTTCATATGCCTTTGACAGGCGTGTGTCTAAAACTAACATCTGTTTTAAGTTCTCACTATGAAGAGCATGTAGGTCTCACCTGAGGTCCCTGTTGAGTCATGACATCATATGGATCTCCTACCATGCGGTTCTCTGCCAATGTTTTAGAGACCTCCACAAACTTGTCATAGATGCCTTCCTGCACAAACGTCCTTGACCCTGCACAACAGTTCTGGCCATGGTTGGTCATGATGGCTGCATGGGCCCACATGGCTGCATCTTCCACTGTGGAAATATGCTCACATTTCAAAACTGTTGTCAATGTTACATTTCTGGACTAGCAACTGACGAGCATATTTATGCACTACAAATAAGCAAATACATATTGAAGTCAATTCTTATCACTACATTAGCAATAACACATTCAAATACTCTTGTTTAATCATTCAAAGTAGAAACCATTACTAGACAACAAAGGAGAGACAATATCACGACAAAATAACGATTTTAGCTCAATTTATATCATATGACTATTGTTCTGGGCCCCATTCCTCAATGCCATTGTGGCACTGCGTCAGTCGTAAGTCTGTGTTAAAGTATGGGAGTTACGCTCATCTTAGTGCTACGAACACGTTGAGGAATGGGGCCCTGGCTCATGGCGTCACCAGATTACTCACCATCAGCATCAGCAAGGATGATGAGAGGACTCTTCCCCCCAAGCTCCAGACTGACCCTCTTCAGGTTGCTGCGTCCAGCGGCCTGCATGATCAGGTGCCCTACCTAGATGAAGAGTAGCCAATCACACACAGGCAATGGTTTGTGAACAAATAGACTAACAATCACTTTTGTCTTCTTTAAATAACTGAACATTATTATTCTTTAACAATCTGAACATTGTGTCCTTTAACAAACTCAACACTGTTCCCCTTTAAAACTGAACATTAAATATGGTGTCCCTTAAATAACCAAACATTGTGTTCTTTAGATAACTATACATTATGCCTTTTAACAAACAAAACGTTTAACAAACTAAACATAGTGTCCTTTGAATAATCAAACAGTGTTCCTTACATATACGGTTATACATTATATCCTTCAAATAATCAAACATTGTTTCCTTTAAAAATACAATCATTGACTGTGTCCTTTCTATAGTTTCTTACACATTGTGTCTTTTTTTTGTTACAGGTGTTGCTGCATGTAGCTATAGGCCATTATTATCTTTTAGCAGCTTGAAAATAAGGGGTAGAGTTGCCTCCCTTTTGTAGCCTATCTATGTGCAAGGAGGAGAAATATGAACATATATCAGTGGGGATAATTCCAGAATCCCTCCAGGGTGTGTCTGTAACAGTGTAACCATCTGCTTACTTCAGTGGAGCCAGTGAAGGCCACCTTGTCCACGTCCATGTGTTCAGCAATGGCGGCACCGGCCGTGGGCCCGAACCCAGGAACAATGTTTACCACTCCCGGCGGAAATCCTGCCTGCAACACAAGGTTCATAGACAGAGGGGATGTGGATAGCTAATCATCAAATATTCCTGAACATATACAACTGGACAATCTCTTAATGTGTAGTTACATCAGTTTTTGCTCACTTAGGACAAACGTGGCCATAAAATACAGTAAATTCAGTTGATCCACTGACAATTTCCTAAAATTTCAGAATTGCAAATTCATGCTTAATTCAGACATAAATTCTTGCATAAAACAACAACTGTAATGGGTGATATTGTTTTGCGGCTAAAAATAGAGAGAGTTGCATCCCCTTAGTAGTTCTCTTTATTAATGATGGGAATTCTTCACAAGGCAGGCAGAAGTGGTCTACCTTTAATGGTCCTTAATGAGAGTGAGTGAGTGTGAGTGAGTTTTCTTGCACTCAGCAGTATTCCAGCTATATGGCCGTGGTCTGTAAATAATCAAGTCTGAATCAGACAATCCAGTGACCAACAACCTGGGCATTGATCTGCGCAATTGGGAACCAATGACAGGTGTCAACCAAGTCAGTGAGCCAGACCACCCGACCCCTCTTACGACAAGCATAGTCGCCTTTTATGGCAAGCCTGGATTGCTGAAGGCCTATTCTACCTCGGGACCTTCATGGGTCCATTTAGAGCAGTGATGGGGTCTGTTCACCTACCTTCTTAATGAGAGCCCCTGCATACAGAGCAGTGATGGGGTCTGTTCACCTACCTCCTTAATGAGAGCCCCTGCATACAGAGCAGTGATGGGGTCTGTTCACCTACCTCCTTTATGAGAGCCCCAGCATACAGAGCAGTGATGGGGTCTGTTCACCTACCTCCTTTATGAGATCCCCAGCATACAGAGCAGTGATCAGGTCTGTTCACCTACCTCCTTTATGAGATCCCCTGCATACAGAGCAGTGATGGGGTCTGTTCACCTACCTCCTTAATGAGAGCCCTGCATACAGAGCAGTGATCAGGTCTGTTCACCTACCTCCTTAATGAGAGCCCCTGCATACAGAGCAGTGATGGGGGTCTGTTCACCTACGTCCTTTATGAGATCCCCAGCATACAGAGCAGTGATCAGGTCTGTTCACCTACCTCCTTAATGAGAGCCCTGCATACAGAGCAGTGATGGGGTCTGTTCACCTACCTCCTTTATGAGATCCCCAGCATACAGAGCAGTGATGGGGGTCTGTTCACCTACCTCCTTTATGAGATCCCCTGCATACAGAGCAGTGATCAGGTCTGTTCACCTACCTCCTTAATGAGATCCCCAGCATACAGAGCAGTGATCAGGTCTGTTCACCTACCTCCTTAATGAGAGCCCTGCATACAGAGCAGTGATGGGGTCTGTTCACCTACGTCCTTTATGAGATCCCCAGCATACAGAGCAGTGATCAGGTCTGTTCACCTACCTCCTTAATGAGAGCCCTGCATACAGAGCAGTGATGGGGTCTGTTCACCTACCTCCTTTATGAGATCCCCAGCATACAGAGCAGTGATCAGGTCTGTTCACCTACCTCCTTTATGAGATCCCCTGCATACAGAGCAGTGATCAGGTCTGTTCACCTACCTCCTTAATGAGATCCCCAGCATACAGAGCAGTGATCAGGTCTGTTCACCTACCTCCTTTATGAGAGCCCCAGCATACAGAGCAGTGATCAGGTCTGTTCACCTACATCCTTAATGAGAGCCCCAGCATACAGAGCAGTGATGGGGTCTGTTCACCTACCTCCTTAATGAGAGCCCCTGCATACAGAGCAGTGATCAGGTCTGTTCACCTACCTCCTTAATGAGAGCCCCTGCATACAGAGCAGTGATGGGGTCTGTTCACCTACCTCCTTTATGAGATCCCCAGCATACAGAGCAGTGATCAGGTCTGTTCACCTACCTCCTTAATGAGATCCCCAGCATACAGAGCAGTGATGGGGGTCTGTTCACCTACCTCCTTAATGAGAGCCCCTGCATACAGAGCAGTGATGGGGGTCTGTTCAGCTGGTTTCAGAACAATGGTACACCCACAAGCAAGAGCTGGTGCCCACTTCCACGACACCATAGCCAGGGGATAGTTCCACTGATACAAATCAAGTCGGTCAACACATCAGTAAATCACATACCAATTCAGTTTGAAGGCCTAAAAATCAAAATATCATAATGTGCCTACATATTTCAAAAACCTTGTATATTTTAATCCAGACCTTTTAGTGAGAGAGCGAGTTCAGTTTTACACTGCACTCAGCACATTCCTGCAAACTGTAAATAAACGAGTCTGGACTAGGCAATCCAGTAATCAACAGCATACGCATCAATCTCCGCAACTGTGAACTGATGACATGTGTCGACCAAGACAGTCAGTCTGACCGTCCAACCCTGTTAGTCACCTCTTATGACAAGCATGGGTTAATGAAGGCCAGTATTGTAAACAGGGCATACATGGGTCCCAAACCATTTAGGAATTCAGTTACCAATACTATACTGAACCATATCATCATCAGTTGCTTGGCATGCTATCTGATAAACATAAAAGACTTTTCTGGATTACATCCTCTTTATCATTCTTTGATACAATGTTTCAGTACCTGTTCCAACCCCCTCATCAGGTTTCTTTAGGGACCGTTCACAATTTATCACCGGGGGATGGGGTGGTGGTGAGGATTTTCAGGGGGGTCATTCATTTTGTCCACAGAATATAAGGGTTGGGGGTGGGGTGGGGTGGGGTGGTCTGCTGTTTTGTACAGATATTTTAGGGGGGTCAGCTATTTTGTACACAGAATGCGTGGGAAGGCTATTTGTTTTGTCCCAAGCATTGAAGCAGGGGCTACCAGATTCGTACAGAAAAAAAATATAAAAATCCTCATTGCACCCCCTAGTGATAAATTATGAACGGTCCCTTACATTCATAAATTATCATTCCACAATATTTTTAATGCTGGTAAATAGCTGTGACTTATGTCTCCATATGCATTAAGTTTCATATTTCATCCAAAATCATATGTTTTTTTCCACAAAATGTTTTGTAATTTGAGTATCTCACCGGGATGATTTGTCCGCAAACACCAACAGGTTCGCGACGTGTGAATGTGAAGTAGCTTCCATCTGAAGTGTAAGTCAGTGAGAGAGGTTAGTTTTAACAATACCTTTATCAATACACCTGCAATGTCATGGCAGAAGACTTGAGAAATTGGCTTAAACATTGTACCCATGTGGGGAATCAAATCTAGGACCTCAGTATGACGAGCAGACGCTCTAGCCATTAGGCTACCCCACCATTCCCACAGGAATTGAAACTACAGAGCCCCGTGGACATGTGTATCCACTGGTGATGGAGGAATGTAGTGAAGTGGCCATCCAATACACAACACAATACACCTGCTATTCCATTAAATGCATCCCATCAACCAATCCACACTGGGAAAATTTCCATGTATTAATGTAACAATAGTCTAGCTAAATGCAATTGTACATTTTAGCAGACAACAAATATATTTTCAATCAGTTTGATATATTTTCCACATGTGATCATATTCATGGTTCGTACTATGTACAGTCCATATGTCTGAGGTGATTCCTTTGAAACGGCAAAAAGGATGCGATCATTGAGATCATGAGTAAGTGAGCGAGTTTAGTCTTACGCTGCACTCAGCGATATTCCAGCTATAAGACAGCAGTCTGTAAATAATCAAGTCTGGACCAGAAAATCCAGTAATTTGATCATCCGATCCCGCTAGTTGCCTCTTACAACAAGCATGGGTTAATGAAGGCCAATATTCGAACCTGGACTGTCACAGGTATCAATGAGATTAGGTCCAGGTCACAATGTTGTTGGATGACTCACCGACAGGGATTGTCTGACCAGTGATCTTGTCACACCAGCCAGCGAAGTAGCGGAAACAGTCAATGGTTGCACCGATGTCATCCACAGAATCCAGGAAAGGCTTCCCATTGTCCAGAGTCTCTAGACTCTGTCAATACGATAACGTAAAGTTAGAGCAAATAGCTTATAACATGCTGAGAATTTAGTTCCAGACCCAGACAGGTATAAATCCACAAACTTATCATTAACTAGAAAGATCTGAGGGCAATATTTCTGAACCAGTTTACAATACTGACCAGAAAAGATAAAAGAATAACAGAAAATGAGAAAAAAAATGTTTGTCTTGTTTTGGAACTATGTTATACCTAAGGACAGGTGAAAAAAGACCAGTCACTTAAAAAATCTAACCTGGAATGGATCCATGGGTGAAGTGGAAACATGGTATATTTGTCATATACAATGATGGATTTGCAGAGGTTAGTTGTAGAGGAAGAGGTCTGTAGTTTGAGTGCTTACTGCGATGTACTCCTTGTCTCGCTCCAGCAGGTCGGCAAACTTGGTGATGAGTGCTGCTCTCTTGGAAGCGTCCATCGTCCTCCATGCTGACCCTATCTTGAAGGCCGAACGGGCTGCAGCTACTGCCACATCCACATCAGCCTGTTGGAAACAATGTTTCAGACACAACTGTCATTGTACATTCTGACACAATGTGTCAGACACAACTGTCATTGTACATTCTGACACAATGTGTCACTTTCGTAGTGGGGACATTGCATGAACACTGAGCTGTATTTCAGATACATTCATTGGGAAGCATATCATTTTCAAGATTTATTGATGCAGGGCTGTGTAGTCGGTCCAACATGGACTCAATATGTTGTAAAAGTCTACTAAATATTTGAAGATTTGATCAAATTTACAAACATTTAAAATGAAACGTGAAATGTTACACATTTGATTTTAACAGTTTCTTTGTACTGAGTCGATTGAGTATGCACTATTCCAGCCTTATGAGTAATAAATTTGGTCCAGATGACCTAGTGGTTGATATCATGAGCACTGAGTCATGCAATCGGATTGCAAAGACACACACCAAGTCACGTCACTAAGCCAGATACCATCTAATTTGGTCAACTCTTACAACAAGAATAGGTCTTGGGGGACCCAATCTCCACATGTCAATGTCAATCACATTTTCATAAGTTCTATGTTATTCACAATGTG
Organism: Haliotis asinina; assembly: GCF_037392515.1. Classification (NCBI taxonomy): domain Eukaryota; kingdom Metazoa; phylum Mollusca; class Gastropoda; order Lepetellida; family Haliotidae; genus Haliotis; species Haliotis asinina. The sequence goes on along the minus strand of NC_090283.1, from coordinate 7,336,999 downwards.
ATGTCTTACTAGTCTCATTTTATGGAAAAAATATCATCTAATTGAAAGAACTGAAATCTAAAGATAATGATCTAGTTATATTACTGTACATTGTTCACAGGTTTCTATATTTCATATTGTTTAAGATAGTTTTGTTATTAATCTGTAGGTTTCCTTGTTACGCTGAAGATGAAATATTGCCGGTGTGACTCATGCTACTCACCTCTTCAGTACTGACATCAGTTTGAATATATTGAACCAAACTTTCTGTCAGTGCATGCTCACCTTGTCTGCCTCCTGTATCTCACAGATTACCTCCCCTGTGCAAGGGTTCAAGGTCGGAAAGGTGCGTCCACTCTGAGCATCCACCCACTCATTGTTGATGAACAGCTGGAGGTAGAAGCAGCATTCATCAATAACAGAAAATATCTGAGCTCTGTTTGACAAAACTATCGTAGCACAACAACTGCCATTAGTCCATGTTACAGTGCAGGAGGTGAGATTGTCATACACCATGAAAGCTTTGTGAAATGAGGCCCTGTTTGAGAAGAAGAGTTTGCCAGGAATCTGGAAAGGTTAACAACTCAGGCCCTTCAGAAAGGATTTAAGTCTCTTGTAAGGAAGACTCAGTGATGTAATATTCTCAAAATACATTGCAAAAGAAACACAATGAAAATAGTGAAAACTATCTCATATCAGTTACACATGCTGACCCACTAGCCCCTGGTTAGTAAAAATCTAGTCAGGTCAGAAAATCTCCAAGTCACTGATCCTACTGGCTACTGAATTTTCATGGGGTCATTTTTGCAATGTTTTCTAAGCTGTAATGTCGCTTTTAAATCATGCGAGATAGTGATCCGACAATTAATGGTATCTTAATTTTTCGTAATCTTCTGCTTATTTTCTACAACCAAATTTCAGGCTAATGAATTGTTTTGTGGATGGTTAGCTTTCAGGCATAGCTAGTCCGACTGGCAAATATAATTTGGAAACTATTTCGCAAATTCATACAGGTGAATTAGCAAAGACAACTAACTAAAACGAACCAGTAACATGTAACACAAGCAACAATCAAAATCACTAATTACTGGTTTCCAAATGCTTTGAATCCAATAAAGTGAGGCAGAGAGTTTAGCTTTACCCCACACTCAGCAATATTCAAGTTGTATGGCAGCGGTCTGTAAATGAAAGGTTTGCACAATTGGGAACCGATGACATGTGACAACCAAGTCAGCAAGTCTGACCACCAGATTTCATTAGTCGCCTCTTAAGATAAGCATAGTTGCCTATTTTGGCCATCATGGATTGCTAAAAGCCTATTCTACCCCGGACCTTCATGGTATGAATCCATTAAAAGTTAATTAAGTTTCTCATAATCATATAAAAGCAAATTATGCATCACTTTGCATCAAAGACAAACTAAATTACTGGAAAAAACACAAAAGATATTAAACAAAATAATTGAAATTCAAGAAAGAAATTGTAGCCAGTGGTTTACAAGTGATGGACAAAATAAGGTAAAACTCTTATAAGACATCTTGGGACAGAGGCATGCACATGGGATCCCAGTCTGAAATATCATTGTACAAACTGTATCAATGTGTCAATAATCTTAAAATGTCAATATCATAGCCATACAGATTGATGAATAGTAAACTAAGTTAAGAATTTATTGCCACAGAAAGACATTATCAGACATTATCAGACAAATCTATAACTATTTCAAACGAGAAATTGAAAGGGGTCGTCCATTTGCAGCTCCTGCAAAGTAGTTCAAACGGACCCAACATGCCGTGGATCTCTCAAAGGGCGTGTTGAGTGGAATTATCCATGCCTCATCTACGGATATTCCAGGGACCATCTCAAAAGTTGGTAGGAAATTAAAACTGGATGGTTTTGATCAAAGGCTTGTCAGGGACACAATTAGAAAACTAACACGTCAAAATGACCATGTGTCGGTACGGTAATTGAAATCCTTGCTCAAGATCACCAGCTTGATGTCTCTCGTTATACTATTTACAAATTGTTGCTGAAATTGGTTACAAACATAAAAGTTTCTGGGGATAAAGCTTGCCACATGTGAATGGCATGACATTGTAAAATCAAGAATAAATTACTTGAGAACAATTAAAAAAAAACGTGCTGATGGTTACGAACCGGTGTATCTAGACATGACATGGGTAAATGCCTCCCATACAGCATCTTACCAATGGCAGCATCCTGACAGAAAGGAGCCAAAGTGGAACCTACCAGCTAGTAGAGGACAGAGACTTATAATTCTGCATGCTGGCTCACACAAAGGATTTCTGCCTGTGTGATTTGGTATTTAAATCTAAGCCCACCGACAGGAGAGACTACCAAACGGAAATGAACTGCGCTGTCTTTACACAGTATGTAGAAAAACAACTGATCACAGCCCTTCCTGAAAAGTCCTTGGTAGTCATGGACCATGCTCCATACCACAGTTGCCCTGAGTCTGACAATCGGTATCCAACATCCAATTGTCGCAAAGTAGAGATCATTGAATGGCTTGACAGAAAGAACATCGTAAGACCTGACAAAGCAACAAAACCAGTGTTGTATGAGCTTGTGTTACAGCACAAACCATCACCTTCCTGTGCCGTCGACAATACGTTGAAGAACAACTTTCTTATTATCGAGTGATGAATTACGCCAGTTAAAATCCTCAACGGTAGAAGAATTATAAATCCTCATACGAAATTGGAAACGGATAGCACTTATAGTTTTAAAGTAAAGTTACCAAACACCATCCTGAAACATTTTCTACCAGACTATAGAGCTGTGGCTAAAGCTTTAGCTCGTCACAATGAAAACCTGGGCTAAATTCTCCACATGAATACAATTAGTGAAACTCATTTCTGGTGTCCCTCTCCGTGATATTGCCAGAATATTGAATATTGAATATAGGAGTCATTCTCAAAAGTTGCAGCTATTTGGTGTACAAGAGACAACACAATTCAAATACAAAATAATCAATCACTTATGATTATCACAAATGGCAAACTACATTGTTAAGGTTCACATATCAATAATATCTGAGGCTTAATTATGTTCAGTATTGTCATGGAGACTAATTAAACTAATTAGGTTGAAGCCACAATGTCTTTCCTGTAAGAACAGTAATACTTATATTTTTCTTAAAAATACATTGATACCCAAAGATATTGCACTGTAAATTCTACGTTACCTGTTATTTTGTTACCCACACTTAAAAATTCAGTTCTATGATTGCTTGTTTATGAAATAAACCTGATCTACACTGTGTCAGATGAAAAAGTGAAATCTGCTGGTGCTTTTCAATGTTCATGATATCCCCTCAACTGTCTCTCATAAAAAAATATTGCACTGAGGGCGATTTGAAGAGAATAATTTGATATTTCTGATTGATTTCTGACAATGTCTTACTTTTTAGATCATAAAACATTTACTTTCTAGTCCTGTTATATGAAAGACAGTATCGTTATGCCAAAGATACTCTATATTATTGGAAAAAAAATATGTGAAGTAAATTTGAAAAACTGTTTAATTGCAACAAAAATCTTTGATCTATCTGTAATAAAAGAAAGAGTTCTTTGCGTGTTACCTTCAGAAGTATAGTAAGTGGTACATGTTATATTCATATCTCCAAATAAGTTTTATTTAATAAGGTGACTAACAATGACATGTTTGTTACAGAGACGACAATTCAATTGTATATTTAGTTAGGATAAGAATACATCAGTGGCATTGATGATAAACTAGGTTCGTATCAACCAGTTTCTAAAAGTTCATGACTTCATGCTTTAAATAAACAACAATTAAAGTAGCAATTACCATCTTGAAATGTGTTTCTTTTAGGAACTCAGGAAAAAAAATTAAAGACAAGTTGGACAGTATTTGTCATGAATTTATCAAACTGTCAAACAGGTTTACAGCTAACAAAAGAATCCAAGTTTGGATCATCTGCCTCAAACACTTAAACAGGCTTGCTACTAACTAATGAAAGTCATCAAAGTTTTCAATATCTGCCTCAAGCTGTCTAAGTAACAAATAAATCAACAAAATTAATCTCTGTATTTGTCATACCTATTTTGCCAGTTCTGAAAAGCATACAGAAATGAATGTTTCACTGATTTTCTGTTTTAGATTATCACCAATCAACTTTATTTAGGAAACTGGATGTTCAACGCTTTGATTGTTTTGCAGACCGATTATTACACTGTCATAATTAATATGATCAGTCACACACTGATTTTCGAATAACAGTCTTTAAAATGGATATGAGCATGCAAAGTTTCCAGAACAGGCTTCTGTGTTAAGCATGAGGTAAATTGGTCTCATATCTTAATGCACATCTGAATAAATCAGGAAAGAAAAACGAAAAAGAAAGATCATTTATATTAAACTGTCTTTGCAGTAACAACATAAGTCCTTTAAAAGTGTGTTTTTCTTGAACTTAACGCCACATGTTTATCACTCTCAACCAGAAGTTGTGAATGAGCATGATAGGGAGTTCCACTTTCACAGGATGAGAGATCACTGATTATTTCATACATTTATGGAACGGTTACAGGAAAGACATTTTTCTTGTATACAAGAGAAAAAGATTGTCTTTTACTTCAAAATTCAGCTCAAAAATCACAAACATCTGGGAGCTGTGATTGGTTCGCTTAGTTCCCAGCTTAGACACCTGGTTGGATAAAAAGCCAACCAAGTGAGGAAATAAATTTATCAGGCTGATCCATAGATGCATCTAGAGTATGGTGGAGACTTATCAGAACATATATACCCTGGAGATATCGAGGATGAGCTACAAGTGGAGTAAACTCACTCACTCACTCCATTTACAATGTGTGAGGCATTTCTGCATCAGGACAAAACCCTGTGCAAAGGAAACATTATTCTTTAATAGATTCTGATCCTAAACCTGCTTTTTGTGACATAAACCATGAGTCACATTTGATCTCAATTCTGCCCAAGTTTGTGAATCTGAGATTAACAGATAACCCATTTTGTAATGGAATTTATATCATAAAATCAGATAACCCATATTTTGTTCTTTATCAGAAAACAAGAGTTACAGTGGCTCACCTTTATTCATTTCCATGACGATGTGCCATATATAGTTATATCTATGAAAAACATAGCCCCTAACCTGAATACTTTGTGAAGCATTTTGTGACACTAGCCTTAAAATAAACTACCATTACATTTTTAATGCTGAAAAAATAATAATCACTATCATCTTACATTCCATGGCTGTGCTTCAATGATCAAAGACACATCCTACATCAGACATGTTACAATTATTTCCTTGCTTCAACTAACACTTACATCAAACAACAATTCAGTGAAATAAATATAGCACAACTATACCAGTGTTATTTCTTATTGATAATCTTATTGGTTAAAGCTTTGCTTGACATGCTGAAAACTACTCAACCATACTACTCACTCACTCTTACTGATAGTGATGCTGCTCACTGACAGGATTTACCCAGGCTGGCCTAAGTTCATACCAAGTTGTTGATGGTCTGTCTGGCCAATTTTTTCAGTTGGCTGGTTGGTTGGTTGTTTAATGCTGTACTCAGCAATATTCCAGCTGGACCAGACAATCCACTGATCAACATTATCAGCACTGATCCACACAATTTGGATCCGATAACATGTGTCAGTCAAATCAGCAAGCCTGAGCAGCCGATCCCATTAGTCAGTCGCCCCTTAAAACAAGTCTAGGATGCTGAAGACGTGTTCTATCCAGATCTTTACAGGTCCACAGAGGCAAACTTTGGACTTCATAATGATGCAGTCTTTGATCAAGTAGATGGTCAAAGACTGCATCTAACAAACTCATGATGTCAAGCGTTTCATTGAAGTCATCTAGTCACTGTTTGTTCTTCACATGATTGTCAAGTTGGTATAACAGTTGTCTGCCTCATATTATGTCTTTCTTCTTGTCAATCTATAATATTTCTCCTATAATTTTCTGGCACAATTTATCCATAATAGTTTCTCTGGAGTGGATGTGGCATGAAGGCTGTATTATTTTCACTCAAAACATGGCTAGGGATATGTAGAATACGTCTAACAAGACTGACAGCATCGTCATCTTGTCAGTGAAGCTGATAAGGTTAACTTCATTGTTAGTGGATGTGCAGTGCATAATGAGAACGCATTTTCTCATGAGACTCTTCACGTAGTCGGTGTAGTAAGTCGAAAGAATATTCAGAAAACCTTCATTCACCATGCAGGTATGGAAATAATTCTTGAACTGCTAATGTACCTCGGTACAGTGGCACTTGTAAAATCACTTGCCCTGATAATTTTTCCACTATACCATCCAATTCTCTTGTTGAATACTTAAATAAACAACAAAATTAACAATGGAAAGTCAACTGGACACCGGTACAACGTAATATACAAATTAGCTTGCCCGACAGAAAAAACCACTAGACTGGGACGTCGGGCAAAGAGTTATTTCCACCCCTGCCAGTGAGTGGCACTCATACATGCTAATACAGGTCAATTGTCAGCTCAGTCCTGAACTTATCCTTGTTTGCCAGGACCTCAGAGGGTCTGTGATTCGATTCCTATCTCAGAAGTCAGAAGTCAGAAGTCCAACATCAAACTGTCTGAAATGTCATCAAAATAATTCCAGAACTCATTTGGAAGGAATCTGAGCTTAACACATCACGTGAAACTGAGCAGATGATGTTCTACATTGAAGACTATGGAAGATGAAGTCCCAAAACATCAGGTCCAATTCAATGAATAAATGAAATAAATGAAAGTTGTTTACACCTCCAACATGCAAATCCTTTATTATTGTACCCCTGGTAATTATAAAACAATCTGTAGTATAAAAACAGAAGAAACACATCATGAGTGCCTGTGATACATGCAAACAATACATGATTTTCAACAGGTATACATTATATGACATTTCCTCTTCACGTAACTATTTCATGTTGTGAATTTTTGAAGACTATCAGGCACTATAACAAAATTCATGGAGTTTAAGGACTAGACTACCAGTCATGCAAAAGCCCACATGTAACAGGGTCAGGTGTCTGAGTTGAAGCAATAACAGTCCACTTGAGTTGCACCCATCAGACACAGTTGAAAAATGTGATAATGAGTTTGAAAACTGATACAAGCTTAAGTTTGTCACCATGCACATGTCACCACATGAGTTTCACATATGACCTGCTGTAAAAAGTTTGCCTCTCAGGTGATGCCATTAACATGCCATATTACTGGAATATTGAACAATGTTAAACCAAACTCAGTGGCGCTTACTGCAGATGTTACAGTACCGTAATTAGATATACATTAAAAAACATGACTGGTGAGTCTGCAATGTGGATTTGAACAGATGAAATGTTGCATAAACTGCATGAATAATCAATTCGTAAATAAATGCACACAAATGCTGCAATGAATAGAGAAATATCAACCATTTCCTCCACTTTCGAAGCTCTCTTAGCGCTAAGATAGTGTTAATCGATGACTATCTCAGCTCTAAGCCTAAAAAATCAAGGCCTGTAGAAATGACATTTGGTCGAGAAAAAACTACCATGGGTCATTAATAAGCTGGTTTTCAGTCTCGTTCAATTACTGACTCCTGTGGTCAAACTGAAGAAAATAAAGCTCCACTGGTGGTAACAGGTGTCACGTTGACTAAGAGACAAAAACTAACTGTACGTCTCCAGAGATCGAACTCATCAACAAGACTTCTCCACCGTACGGGGGTGTGGCATGCTGACGACTTCTACTTCTCCAATGTGTCAACTACTTACTTGCTTGTACTTGATTTCTGGATTCCGGTTAGGCGTCGGATCAGACATTGTCACCTGTTACTTCCTGCAAGCACACGTGGGACCACACCTGTGAGATCTGAGAGCGACACAAACTTACTAACATCGGTTTTCTTATTCAACCTTGACCTTTATATGCAAGCTCCTCGACATCACGTGCCACTCAACTGAGTTTTTCAGATTAAGTTATCGGTGTGAAGAGCTTTGTAGGATGACAATCCGATTTGCGGAGCCAAACTATTTGCTGTACGTTACATGTATTGCACAACGCCATATCGATCAGTTCTATTTCAGGAGTCTATTCATCAGTGATAAGTGAATGAATTCATGTAAGTTACGTCGGTAGTATTTCTGGTATATTCTAACTTGATAACAGTATATTATTCTTCGATAATAATAAACAATACCTTTCAAACGATGTGTTAATATTGTCTTCTCTTAATTCTTTATGCGTGTGAATGTAGGCCATTGGTCAAATATTTAATGAATAGAATAGCAGCGACACCAACTGTTAGCACATGGTAGATAAACAGGGCAAGATTATTTTGTTTTTTAAAACCGAGGAGTAGCATTATACAGTGTCGATTGAATTTACACAAGGTTGGATGGGTGAAACATCAATGGGGATAACAACTTAACCTTTAGCCTGCTGAATTAATTTCAGCATAAGGCGCTAATAAGAGGGTGGGTGATTTCAAACACTCAGTGCGTCACTAAATAAGGGACAACTGAAAAAATATTCAGCTCATTAATACTACATACAAAATTAAACATTATTATCAAAAAATATCCAGGTAATTTCAAACGTACAGATATTAATTACAAGACAAACATAAATATAGTAAATTTTCCTGAATTTACCTGAATTACTCAATTGGTAGCCGGATGCGTTTTATACTAGGAACCGTATAAATTGTCCAGTTATCGCAAACCGATTTCAATATTCGTATTACTGATATTTCATAAGTATCTGACTTTAATTTCGTATATTTGTATCGGCAAAAATCCGCGCGACGACAAATTAAAAAATAATTCTGAAAAAAAAATAATCGAAAACGTTCGTCGTAAACAAATAACATTTTCGATGTCATAACAGGTCTTACTGAAATGGCACTATTGCGTTTATTTAAACGTGTCATGTAATGAAAATAGCAGAATAAAATACATGATTCATAAGCATTCATGAGTGCAAATATCAAGTTTTATGGTTCATTAATTTTTGCACAAACCCACAAAAAGACGGTGTTAAATCGTGTTACGCATACTAAAAAACAAACATGGCGCGCTTCGTCGAACTCCTACATAAAATATAGCTTTTTTGGTCAGAAGAAAGATTACAGAACTCTTCTGTGTAAGACCTGGTGAAAGAGGGAGAATTTCTCATTCTACAAGTGTTCCATGTATCATTTTCCGTTTAGTATGACGAAAGACGGACGTAAATTAAGATCGTGAAATCTAACTTGTTTTCTAGTAAGTGCAAAGGTCACCGGATGTGATGTCACAGACGGGGATTGCCTGATGAAATTCATTCGGTATTGAATATGAACAGAAAAGTTGGAGATATTTCGTCTGAATTTAGCACAAATAACTGTTTAAAGTGACTAATCAGAGCTCATAGAATTTTCTTGGTGTATTTTTGACTATATAATTCGCACATAGCCGAACCAGTTTGACCTTGTATGCTCCCGTGACCCGGAAACAGTAGTCGATCAACACTGCAGATGCAAGTTTTTCAGTATCTTTTATTTGAATTTTTGTTCATATTAGGCACATTACTTTATTGTCCACTGAATATAAAGATAGCAAAGATATAATTGTGATGCATGTTGATCCCAGCTTATTCTTTTTTTCACATGGTCCAACACAGAAACGTGTACAAACATCATTCTCAACAACAGGTGCGCGGATATGGGCGTGGCATTTGTGTTTCAAAATAACATTCATGCTTTTCTTTTTATGACGATGTAGTGTAGTAAGAACTGCAGTATACATGTTTTATAAACAAAAATATATTTTCAGTTATAGTTTCACATGATATCGGAGGTGATTTGATAAAAATTGCGTTCATATTACATGATTGGGAAAGTTATATGTCTCACTTTAGAACAAGTTGAATTACATTCATAATTTTATGCAATGAATTAACGTTCTTGATGAATAATTATGATAGATTTGTCAATGCTTTATGTTTCATAACTGGTTACAACTTTAAATCTTTTCATATACTTTAATATGTTAAATGATATTAATAATATGACAAATATTTTTCTCTCTCAAATAGACAAGGGCAAAGACACTTAAAATCTGTCAATGCATTAGCAACGTGTAAATAACCAAATTTTAATTAATGTCTTTCAGTAATGTGGAAACCTGACAGTTTTGCACAATTTTTTATTACCACTACATGTATGCCATAAAATATATGGATAGATGTTACAAATTATTTTGTGTATTTTATTTCTTCATAATATCATGCCAAAATGTATGTCAAATACAAATGGGTGATGAGTTATTTTTGTTTTCAACAGTACCACTTTGTTTGCTGAATTATTTTGAATCGCACGTGACAAATAATGTCAATTATGTTGTTGAAGTAACAGTACATGTAAATGTATCAGAAAATGTTATCATTTGATAAAAAAGAAACCATATACATATAAGAAGTTATATTGTCTCTGGTGAAAGTAAACAGGCTTCATATTCTGTAAATATATATTATTCTACCTTATTGTCTTTTCCTGGGTTTTGGAGCAATGTCACAATATGAAATGGGTCTAATGAACTTTCAAGGATTGTTTCTGTTTGCTGAAGTGTCTGATGGTGATATACTCCAATTATTTAGTGTTCAATAGCCTAAACCATCATGAAACAAGAAACATGAAGAACGTTCTTCCTTGAATAACAAAATGCCAAGGACTGAGCAGTCTTCCGTTAAAGATCTGGAAGCATTTGATATATATGTCTTTGCCATATACACATGGCAATGAAAAAAATCCAAATTGAAATCTTAAAGAATAGCTCCAAACTGGACAACAAAAACCACTCACTGCAGAGCTCAGTATTAGGAAAAAAGAAATTTACTTGCCACCACATGATTACCTTGATGCCAAAGACTAACATAGGTTGCACCTCCTACTCAACACTTAATTATCTGTCACTTGTAGTTTTGATATTCCATATTCAAAACATCACTACAACAAAATTATTCTAGGTCTGGTATGATAATTTCATATTACTTCATGAAATTTCATCACAAGAAAAAAATGAGTCTGTCTTTCGATCACTGTCAGTGTAATCACTGCTCCAAGAGTTTGGATCATCAGTCTGTTTCCCAGATGAAGTCTGTTTTAACAGTAAAATATGAACATAGACAGTGTGCAAGTAGGTAAAAAGTATGGCCATAAACATGAGGTACATTTTGCAGTTCAGATTGCAATAGTGCAATATCTAAAAGCTGTATGGAACCACGGACTGAGCCACATGACATGATTTTTTAAATACAAATATGCACACACGTCAAACAATTTGATCTGAAACATTACCTGCATTATACTAGGCAGAATTAACTCAGAAAGCTCTGCTGTTTGGAGTAACAAAATAATTTCAATTTTGCTCCAAATTCGTGAACAAAAGATGTGATGTTTAGCTGTTTTAATGTCTAAAATAAATACTGATTCACAAAGGCGATGACAGTTGTTTTCTAAGCAGTAATTAATTTTTATGACATACATTTACTGTACGTTACATTCTCACACTATCTCTGGTTTCTTTCGTTTCTGCAAAAGGAAAAATGATTTTTTTTCATGACATCTTCAATCATCAAAATTGTACTTCTTGTGACGATATACACAGAAGAATATTCTGTTATTGTTACGACACACTGACAATTTATATGTCTCCCCGTGTCAGAACATTCTTTGAAAAAAATAGACCGCGAAAATCACCGACTTCGGATTTGCTAAACTAAAGATCAACACATCAACGGCTAACTTCAGGAGAAATACTACAACATAAGCAACAAATGACAACTGCTATTGAACACAACTAACAGTAAATGACTGAGGATGACTGAAAGGTAATTCTGGTGTATAGTATGGATCTTAAGGGAATTTGAATCAGTTTAGAAAATGTATCAATGGTCGTTTTCCAACTCGTTCACATTTTACTTCCACGAGTGCCATGCCGTGTACGTGCTTCCGGTTTCATCAAGGGTGGGTACAATTACAAATATTGTGATACCGTTTCATGATGTGTATTATATAGGTATTGAGTCGTTTTCTTTCAATGTATATGTGTTCAGATTCTGCTTATGAACGCATATTTTCAAACATCCTTCGTATCTTGTCACTTAGAAAGACCGCGAGTTTGGCTACGCCCTTTCGAGTCACCAACGGCTCTGAACTTTGTGAATGTTGGAAGGTTTATCAAACCAAATCAAAATAAAATCGCTAAATCTGGTAATTTCTGTGCAGAGGCAATAACATTTACCTATTCACACCGGGTAATTAATTCCAGATAAAATAATTGGATATGTCAAAAGGATGGCACATTTTCTTCGGCATCACGATACATGTGGAGTTGTTTGTTTACCGCCGTTGCCATGATCGTTTCTATTCGTCCAATCGATGATATAACATTGAGATTGGTTTTGTTTATATTTATTTGAGCCGAAAGTTACTAATTTTTAGAAAATGGGAAACTTATGAGCTTTCTCTTCGTCAAGGAACAAAAAATATCGACTAAACTATCAAAAAATATTTCATTATGAAGAAAATATTAGACTGGGTACCACACGGCGTGGTGCGCTGGAAGTCAACAATGGCCGTTATTTTCGACTGCGTGCCGAGAAATTCGGCGATCTCATTTTTAATTCGCGGGCGTTTCGTTTTAAGGTATATAAACGTATTGAACATTACATATTTAAATATACTGAACATCATTGAAAACGCACCACCTGTAAATTTTGAAATAAGGCAATAGAATCTTTTGGAAATGGAAAATTAATGGTGGGAATTTTGATAATAACACACTAGATCGTACATAACGCTCTACAGTAAAAAACGGATCGTTCGAACACATCATCGAAAACATCACATGAAAACAACAAAATTCATGCACATCACACACGAAGGGCACAAATTGCATGCAGAAAGCATGCTGTTCAGGGGTATAAATGACCTTCGGCACAAAACCGTTCTCATTTTCGCAGTACTTTCGTAAGTAAAGTTTTTTCGCCATGCCAAGATTGTCACCAGAGGAACGAGAACAGGCCTTGGGTATGTTGCAGGTCGGCGCTTCAAGCAGAAACATTGCACGACGATTTGGGTGTCATCATTCGACCATTCTGAGGCTTGCTAACAGATACCAACAAACAGGAACCAGCAGGGACCGGCTACGCCCAGGTCAGGCACGTGTTACCACCCCTCGTCAAGATCGAGACATTGTACGGCGCCATATTCGGGATCGAACCTTGCCCGCTGCCAGAACCGCCAACGCTGTCCAGGGTCGACGTGGTTTGATCAGCGCTTCCACCGTCCGACGCCGTCTCCGTGCGGCAGGGTTACGTTGTCGACGCCCTTACGTTGGACCCATCCTGACTGACAGGCATCGCCGTGAACGCCGACAATGGGCTGAACAGCATCGTGTGTGGTTGTTACGACGTTGGCATGGTGTGGTGTTCTCCGACGAGTCGCGTTTTCACTTGCGAAATGCTGACGGGCGTCTACGGGTATGGCGTCGACGGGGTGAACGTTATCATCAGGATTGTGTTGTGCAAACCGATCGATGGGGTGGAGGAAGCATTATGGTGTGGGGAGGGATAAGTTATCACCACAGAACCGCTCTGATTGTTTGTCGTGGCAGAGTGAATGCCGTTTACTACCGTGACAACATTCTTCAGAACAACGTCGTTCCCTTCTTTCACCAGCATCAAGATCTGCACACATTTCAACATGACAATGCACGAGCCCACACTGCACGTGTTTCGATACAGTATCTGGCTAACAACAACATTCCTCTACTTCATTGGCCTGCATTGTCACCAGATTTGTCACCCATCGAACACTTGTGGGATTACATCGGCCAACGCCTCGCACGTCGTCCGCAGATCAACAACCTTGGGGAACTCGACAATGCCTTGCAGCAAGAGTGGAATGCAGTGCCTCAGGACTTTATTCAGAGACTTATCCGTTCAATGAGGAGACGTTGCACAGCTTGTGTTGCTGCTAACGGGGGTCATACACGCTACTGACTTTCCATTTTGACCCCATCTTTATTTCATTGTCAGCTGCATTAAATCTTCACTGTTTTGCTTGATTGTTTTTTGCTTCTTTTCTTTATCAAACATTGGTCTACACAAATATGTAAAATTTACATAGATTGCTCACTTCTGCTCTTAGAAATCCACAATTTTAGGGGTGGTGCGTTTTCAATGATGTTCAGTATAGTTGAGAATTAGCACATTCCATACATAATTCATATGACACGTAAATCCGACTCGTTGAATAATTATTGCAAGTTTTATTTGGAGATGTCATTATCCTGCACTCCTGTCGAATGGGTTCGACGGTAGCATTGAGAGGATTAACAAGACTCAACTCCTGACAGAAATGGGGAAAAAAAGAAAGATTTTAGGCTGTTACTCTCTGTTCCTCAAATGTACACATCTGCAAAGAGGATATGTAAAATAAACTCATTTCGGCCTAACTGGGCGTTCAGGCGGATGCGTAAGAGGATATCCAGAATTGCATGTTTACTCGGACAATCGGACAATACCTAATACGAATTTAACTGCTGAAACAATAGATCTGACTATATGTATCTAGATGGCAATTAGGTCGCTCAGCCAGGTATGACGACGGACCGTCAAATCACCTGGCATGAAATGCATGCATCATGCACTGCTAACTGGCACAAGGGGTCATCTCAAAGATATTTTGTGCTTTTTCATATGTGTTGAATATTACTCATCTATTGATTTACATCTTATTTGTCTTTCTTTCATGAAGTTTATGTTAAAATATTAAAGAGTGTGGTGCTTGATACCAGTGGAAAAACATTTAATGTCTCAGACAGCGAAGGATCATCCGCATCCTGTCTGCATTATATAACACGGAGTGGTATACCGAGGGCACATGCACCACCACAATGTTTGGACATGATGAGTGTAAAAGACCTTGTTCCTCACACTACAAATTTTAGTATATATGCAGCTAAAATAGTGAAAATATGGTCACTCTTTACACATTTTATGCGCCCACCGAGTGAAGAATAACAATGTTTGGTGAAAAGTTATGCAGAGAGATTTATGATGAATATGGATGTTATGCAGGAACATAACACCCATAAAACTGTGGGTTGCTGTATATGACTAGTTAGAAATAAATGTTGTGACATATTTTCACAAAATGGGACGTCCAGGACTGATGTTAGCTAAACCTTCAAGGTATAATTATTTTCCATCTTCTTGGACAGGTTGTTCAAAGGGATATATGCAACAGCATGTCAGCTGTCAACCACCCCGTCATGCAGCATGTGCGTTATAGTCCCGCTTGTCACGCCGAAGACCCATGTTCGATTCCAGCACGGGTACAATGTGTGACGCCCATTTCTGGTATACCCTGTCGTGATGTTGCTGGAATATTGCTCTAACGCCGTAAAACTAAACTCACTTGCTCAGTATCAACACTCAAGCTTCAGGAAAATCTGTCAGTGAATTTTATTCCAACTCGATGTGGCAACCGTCCTTTGCACCGAGAATTATTAACCTCTGGTGTCTTTTAGTTATTGAAGACAACCTTTTAGATAGGATGATTATAATTTTTGTTCAAGCGGTGCATGGCACTGAAAGGTCCCTCGGCTTAGGCACTAACGGAAACCTGAAGTTATGAAATGTTCATAATTAGTTGCGCGGTGGGGTAGTCAGTTGGTCAATGCTTTAGCTCATCACGCTGTAGACCTTGGTTCGATTCTCACCACCAACCCTTTATTATTTCAATGAACATTTCAATAGATATTCAGGGCGGTGGGGTAGCCTACGGGGTAAAACATTCTATCACTACGCCGAAAACCCGGGTTTGATTCCCACCAAGGGTAGAGTGTATGAAGCTCATTTCTGGTGTCCTCTGACACTATACTGATGGAATAT
Organism: Haliotis asinina; assembly: GCF_037392515.1. Lineage (NCBI taxonomy): Eukaryota > Metazoa > Mollusca > Gastropoda > Lepetellida > Haliotidae > Haliotis > Haliotis asinina. The sequence continues at coordinate 7,321,057 of NC_090283.1, read as the reverse complement.
TGCTAAAGGTCACCATACTCACTCACCCTGTGGATATTTATTTGCAACTACACACCAACAAAACAAAACTACAGTTGAGGCACACTGTGAATATACATAGAAATGTACGAGGAAGTTATAGAAAAACAAGCGACTATTCACCGTTCAATGAAAACAGTTTGAGGTCGTTATGATCACGTGACTCGCGTATCCGTATTACTATTGGGATACGGCGGTGACTCTCGGGTAGTGCATACCTTCGTCACGTAAGTACTGTTGTTTTAATAGACAGTTGCTTCATCTAACACACAGTTGAAACTTAAGTTTCAGGTAGGTTTCCGGATAAATCCTTCCAGAAAACGGAAACTAAAACGGAAACTCGGTATCCGTTATCTGGAATCCTGTAGGGCTCCAGTGGGTTTCCTTTACCCAGGTTCCTAAACATATATAAGATAACTCTATATGAAACCAAGAAATAAAACAGGGCGTTGAATACCTGTGCCTATTTGTACGCTCACTCTAGTTTCTCTTTCGTTTCGCGGAACTTGGTCTTTACTGCCCATCAAAGGTTTAAACTCACCTTAAGCACGCTTTGCTATTGTCATAGACTAAATCATTTCAATAAGTTTCCTTAAAACTTCATTTATTCAAACAATCTATTTGTTTCAATATAAGTCCAAAGTGCACCGAAATTCTATCCCCTTTGTCTATGTAATGTATTCGGCAAACATTCGGTGTATCCCCTCTTATCATAAACCCCCCTCCGGGCAGGACCCTTAATTCTCAAACGCTATCAATACATGTCAGTTAACACCTCCCTACGTCGGCGAATCTTACGTATGTACATGTGCATGGGCCAGTGACCTTGCACAATGTGGCGTAATGGCCCTGTGTATAAAAACCTGACCGATATGGTCAGTCGACAGACCAACCGGCGGGACCATCCAGCGAGACCAACCAGCGAGACCAACCATGGAGACTAGATCATCGACAGAAGTGGACGGATTGTGCGTCTAGTCGGGGTGTCGGCCAAGGCCGTCGCCCCACCTACGACTACGTCGACGATGAAGAATCGCCGTCGGACTTCTGAATGTGTGTAAGTGACAGAGCGGGTCTCCACATCGGGATCATTGGCCATTCAGTCCTGATGTGCGTTCTGTCACATGTTTACCACTGTATTTACCATTTTGACCATCCTTCGACCAAACAGTAATAAAATATGGCTGCTGCTGTCTTCATCTCTAACACCGACTCATGTCCTCCCTGTCTCTTGTCCACCATCCTAAACTACCACCCGAGAGCGACCACGACGACCGCTCTTGGACAGATGGTGGAGAAATATCCGGGTAGCGTGAGTTTGCTGTGACTCACGCACGATTCCCCTACCCTAACTCGCAGCAAAGCAACCGGTAGTTTAGAGATGGTGGTTGACAAGAGCAGCGTCAACGTCGGGCGCTATCTTGGCGGAAGAACGAAGACATCAGACAGTCAGCCGACCTTTCATCAACGAGAGTGCAGCCCATAACCAGCAACCTTCTCTAAATCATCGAAAGCAGCAAGACGCAGCAAGCCCATGTGTGAGTACAACAAATATCAACGTCATCCGTCAAGATCAAGTCAGCGAGTTTCAAGTATCTGCAGCAAGTACTCCATAATATGTGTGTGACAATACATGTGAACGTTTGTTCGAACTATCTCAGAGTTTTATAGTGACTGTATATGTTTCCCTCGGACATTCTTGTACATGTCAGGTATGTCAATCTTCTCCAGCCATTGTTTCATATGTATTTATATGTGTCATATTTTTCATCTACTGAGTACTTATTGCTATCTGTATGTGATGTTATGAGGCGTACATCTTTATTAGATTAAGTTTTTGAAGTCGGTTAGGCTCTTACTTTACTACATATCCTTGCATATACACATTTAATGCAGATCAACGCTATCTGCGGGTTCCGAGTCGTCCCACTCAAATCAGACTCCCGGTTTCAAGGATTTTTCTAGCAATTTGTTCCTCTATAACTATTACTATGGACAATAGCTTATAACGAGCTATGCAATACTGTAATTACTCTTCGTGAAAACGTCTAAATCTTTTTATGTGGTAAAAGCAGTCGTAGAAGTATAATAAGCTATGTCTCTCCAAGCTTATTTGATGGAGACTGTTTATCCAGTCTACATCCTACTTCTTCGTTTTGCCAACGTGTTTGTGCTTAGTTATGATACCGGCGAAAATTTAGTATCCATGTGCATAATACTTTCTATGGTAACTGGCACACAATATACAATTCGCTAAAATATCTTTGAGCCAATTTCACTTGAATTAATTTTTCATCAACTTTCGGTTTAGACTTTTGAAGTTGGTTAGGTTTATTTTTTTTCTCATGCCAATTCTACTTTTAGTGCAGATCACATCTACATCTGCTAGCCTTGTCGAGTCTAGGCTCACCAATATAAGACTCCCAATTTCAAAGATCTTACTGTTGTCATGAAAATATTACATTCAAATGCAAACGACGACGCATTACCCACATTCTGTTTTTGTTCCTGTAAGTCATACGTGTACTTATCAGTCAGGTATTCCGACTGTATGGGCGACCGCGAGCAAGAGTTTGCCGCTCGGTGGAAACGTCCAATGTTTTATTTGTACGAGCTGGATAGCCGCTCACCTGTGTTGTTGTACGAGCTGGATAGCCGCTCACCTGTATTTTGTGTGTACACGTCCGATATTGTTATTGTTTTGTTTCGCCTGACCATTGTTGACAATTCGATTCATGTATTACCTTTGACGTTCCCGTATATGCCATTACGATTATGTGACTTATGATCGATGCCTGTACTAGATATTGTCAACGCGTCAACGTTTCATCCAATTCACTGTATACTTTTATATCCAATATTGTCACTATTCTTAAAAAGCGCTTTTGAGGACAAAAGCTCCACGACGTTCAGGGGTGTTGTCATAGACTAAATCATTTCAATAAGTTTCCTTAAAACTTCATTTATTCAAACAATCTATTTGTTTCAATATAAGTCCAAAGTGCACCGAAATTCTATCCCCTTTGTCTATGTAATGTATTCGGCAAACATTCGGTGTATCCCCTCTTATCATAAACCCCCCTCCGGGCAGGACCCTTAATTCTCAAACGCTATCAATACATGTCAGTTAACACCTCCCTACGTCGGCGAATCTTACGTATGTACATGTGCATGGGCCAGTGACCTTGCACAATGTGGCGTAATGGCCCTGTGTATAAAAACCTGACCGATATGGTCAGTCGACAGACCAACCGGCGGGACCATCCAGCGAGACCAACCAGCAAGACCAACCATGGAGACTAGATCATCGACAGAAGTGGACGGATTGTGCGTCTAGTCGGGGTGTCGGCCAAGGCCGTCGCCCCACCTACGACTACGTCGACGATGAAGAATCGCCGTCGGACTTCTGAATGTGTGTAAGTGACAGAGCGGGTCTCCACATCGGGATCATTGGCCATTCAGTCCTGATGTGCGTTCTGTCACATGTTTACCACTGTATTTACCATTTTGACCATCCTTCGACCAAACAGTAATAAAATATGGCTGCTGCTGTCTTCATCTCTACCGCTGAATTTTGTCTACCGTTACTCTTGTCCACCATCCTAAACTACCACCCGAGAGCGACCACGACGATCGCTCTTGGACACTATGTTCGTGTGTAAAGTTTCGTTGAGATCGCAAATTCATCTAATAACACGACCTACGCATTCAACACGGGCAATCAAAAATGGATAACTATGAAAATGAAAACAGTAGAAACTAAAAACAAAACTCACCGAGACGGGCGCTCCTTCATCTTTTGATGTGTGAGTTTCAGGACGCGACCGACAAATCACGGAACGGAGCCGAGAAATCTTCGAAGATGGCCGAGCGTGTTTCCAGTATTACCGACATTGTTTCTGATAGGGGTGTTAATTTGTGCTTATGTTATGTTACCACTAAAGTACCGATATCGCTGCAATTGTTTCGCGAGTGGGCCGCGTTTGTGTACATTTGAGATGCAGTTCCTTCAAATTTGTCGTAATGGCTTCAGTTACTTAGTGGGGCCTGTCTGAAATTCATCATTTATTGAACTCATGTCAATAATATTTTCAAAGGTACGAATTTAACAATATATCAGTTCACGTATACCATTGAACTGTTTGGAATATTTGGCAAAATCTAGTTAGAACAGTTGACTGAAATAAGAGGTCACATTTTCATCAATAAGTCTAAACTTTTATGGGTAGAATATTTTGCCAACATTATTAATTCTAAATCTACTAAATGTACTTTTCTATAACGCTGTGCTGTTGGGAATAATCAGTGAATATACAGATTCGGGCACAGCCTTAAGAGAAGAACATGTACATGTACAGTTTGTTTTTACGAGAGTTTCAATGGTCATTTAGTAAACTTTAAGGACAGTGCATATGCCTATTATGACATGGATAGCCTTGATGAGCGGCACAACTAATCAAAACACGTACTGAAAGGGAGGTACCTCTAGCGCTACCTTAAAACCTAATGTCAAAGTATACTACCGACAGAAAATAAGGGAACCAAGAAATTGAATGTAGATGACTTTGACTGTGACAGGGTCCGTTATCGTGGCGTATCTCCCAAACGCAACATCCAATGACAATGGAATTTCGCATAATGCATGCCCAGCACGTGCTACACGTGCATACAGAAGTTAACTCCTGTAAATGTACTGGAGAAGTCGCAATCACTAATGCAATAGAGATTGACACTTACTGACAGAAATGCCTCCGGTGAAGCAACAAAATGGAGAATTGTGGGGATGATAGAGGGGGGGGGGGGCATCATTATGTGAAGTTGTCCGACAGATGGGTAAATCAAAAAGTGTAATTTCACGCCTGTGGGATAAGTACCGTCAAACGGGTGGGGTTGCAACCAGACCTGGGCGAGGTAGACCAAAATCAACGACGCCACGACAGGATCGTCTCATTACGTTAATTGCTCGATAGGTTTAAATCGGCCCCTGCCATCAATAGAGAATTCCGCACACTCACTGGAAGACGCATTTCAACCTCAACCGTTAAAAACCCACTCTATCAAGCTCGTCTGAAAGCAAGACGGCCTTTTAAGGGTGTCACCCTTTCAGCTCGCCATAAGCGCCAAAGATTGGCATGGACTAGGCAGCATCAGGGACGGGCTATGCGCCACTGGCGTTACACCATGTTCTCTGATGAGTCAAGGTTTTGCCTACGATTCACAGATGGCAGAAAACGTTGGCGTCGGAGCGGGGAGCGATATGCCAGAGCAGCAATTCTTGACCATGATCGATATGGAGGTGGTAGTGTCATGGTTTGGGGTGGGATTACACATGACAGACGATCAGATTTGGTCATCATTAACGGAGCCATGACTGGTCAGCGATACGTTGACCAACTATTGCGTCCTGTTGTGGTTCCATTGGCTAGAGTTATCGGCCGAAATTTTGTATTCCAAGATGATAATGCCAGACCACCACGGGCCCGAATTGTCTCCGCTTGTCTCCGACAAGAAGGTATCCAGACATTGGACTGGCCCTCTAAGTCCCCAGACCTGTCCCCAATTGAACATCTCTGGGACGTTCTTGGTCGAAGGGTGTACGCCAGGGACCCAGGACCCGCCAACCTGGCCCAGCTTGGTGCAGCTCTCCAAGAGGAATGGCGGGCAATACCACGGGCAACCATCCGGAAATTGATTAACAGCATGCCATCAAGGTGCCGTGAATGTGTTGCCCAACATGGTGGACACACCAGATATTGAACGTGATGCCTAAAATTGATTAATGGATATTTAAAGCAGTTTCAAATTCGCTATTATTTCATTAGTTCCTTTATTTCTTGTCGGTAGTATATTAAGAGCACTGAACATTTATGGTATGAAATGTGGCCCATAATGACAATATGAACATATACTCCAGTTGACCTGTGTTTGTCCACAGTCTAAACACACCAACCAGCCTTATACACAAAGTCATTCATTCAACAACATTCAAGCACTTACAACCATCGCCATCACCGTAGAATTCTCCCGCACAACTAATCAACACACTTAGTCTAGAGGAGGCAACTCCAAAGCTCTACCTTAAAGTCTGCTGCCAAAGTACAAAAAGTTCTAAACATTTGTGATACGAAATGTGACCCGTAATGACAATCATTGAAAACTCCCACTCAAAAACATTGTGACCCAAAAATATTTTTACTTAAACAATAATACAATCCACAGAAAATACACTCTCGCAACAACAGAAGACAACCAAAAATATGTCTAGTCATTTATTCCATAGAAGCCATTGTCAATTTAAAAGCTAAAAGTTGCTGCTGACATGGAAAAATTTCAAATTGATCACAGTCTGAACCAGATGATCCATCTATATGCTCTTGCTTAGTGAGGGCTGCAAACATCACTGGTGTTGTTGAAGACGACGCCCAATCATATCACTTGGTACTGCTCACCTTGACCCATGCACTAAGGCTGCTATTACTGTTGCTGGTTGAGTTCCTTAGATGAGTGACCCGGATGAACCGATCTTACGCATGAGTGATGACTCCTTGCCATCCTGTATGGGGCAGCCACTCCGCTTTGCTGATGACCTGGATCAAGTTGTGTACTGGTGGGAAGATGGCAGCCCAATTGTCTAGCTACAGCAGTTTAACAGCTACCTCCGTGCAACTTTCCAAAGGCTATTCCCCTCTGCTCAGACCAGACATTGTTTGTGTGTACACCAAGTGTCAATACTAAACTGATTTTTATTCAAAGCTTTTGAAAGTGAAATAGATGCTTTTCACCCAAAACCGTCAATGCATGTGCTAAAATTATTGTTTCACAGCACTGTTAGTGTGTATGTGCGAATGTTTCGTATGGACGTCAAATTGCATGACGTCAAAAACTGGGATTATTACGTCACTTTACTGAACGATCCCTGAACATGAACAATTATGTTTTTCAAACTTTCATTTATTTTGCTGTAAAGTATAGTAATGATACAACGATGGGTTGAACATGGGTCTGGTTCTGGGTATGGGTTCCTGAAACAGATTTGAGGAGTCTTTCTCATTCAAGTAGTTTAGTATGGGTGATCAGGAATCTGTTTTGGTTGATCCAATGTAATGAATGCACGAAAATGCATGAATATATTAATGTAGGCAGGACGCCACAGGCCAAGAAAGGTTAGGGAAGTTGGGTGTTTTAACACGGTCATGCGATACTGTAAAAAAACTTTATAAGATGTGAGAAACAAGAGCAAAGTGTCATGAACTGAGCTGTGTACAGCCTGCTACGCCCAGTTTGAACTGAGTGCGCTTGGCAACTCACGTGACTCCAACGACTCCAAAGGGGGGTTCCTGACGCTTTTGTTCGGAATAAAAAAATCACTGATGCGCGATAATCCCTATAACAATACGGGATTACCTTATAGTCTGTTCCAACAAACGATTTAACACACTACATTTTGATTTTTTTTATTTCAGCAATTCAGTTTGTTATATATTAATTTGGTACAATTTCAAAAATTGATTTGCTTTCATAAATAAAATATACAAACATATACATAATCATTCCAACATATTTCATATATAACAATAGAAATACAATAGAATATAACATTGATATCCTATTGACTTGATATTCCATTTACAAAATCCATTGCACATTTCAGAATCTCAATTTAATTTGATATGATAGTAGGTCATGTCCATGAAGTTAAACTTACTTTCAGTTTCTTCATAGTATATAGCCTGAACTGGTCTCGAATCACTCTAGACTTTGGCCTTCAACGCAGCAAGGATGGTGTCAATGTGCAGCTGAACTTGATCTTGATGATGATTGGAACTGGATGATGGAACCATGATGGAACTGCTGAGAACATCACTGACGGTGTTGGCGCTTGCAGGACAACCTGCCATACAACATTTCCAATGAATTCGGCCCCCTTTTGTGCTCTTAACCCTACACTTGTGACCAAGATAGATTAAGTGTCTATCTCCTCTTGAATTCGGAATGAATTCAATGTTAACTTGTGCGTTTGCCATTTTGCAATGACGGAATCGTGTCTACCTTCTTTATATACAGGCAGAAATAATCCTTTGAATAAGGTTCACTCAATTTAATATAATTCGTGTTCAGTTAGTCAGATTAGTTACTGAAATCGAGTTCACTCGAAACAAATTCAAACTGATGCTTTGTAATAATGAGTTCGGACTCAGGTGTCAAACTCTGATGTCCCCCAAATGAAACTACAGGTAAAAACTACTCATTGAAAACAGACTATAGCCGGCAAGCTAACGGACCGTTACTTTTAATCCGTTATCATCACATCAGTTGTCCGGCAAAGTGGGAACAAACCGTTTCAAATACCCACGCTTGCCAGAGCAGGCGACCTGTTTTGATGAATGCGGGGTGTGTGTTGAAAGTACATCATACCAAAATAGAGACGGGTTGTGTCGACATAATGAAGTTCCCCTACTTTGTTTTAAGAGTATAGACAAGACTAGACAATCAGCAAGCTGACTGTGTAGCTTACACTTAGCGTGCAACGCACAGTCCCGTATTTACATGTATGAATGGTTATGTTTTGGATGGCTGACCACCATGTCTTAAAACCGACATCTGCAAGATGTGCACACATACACACACTGTGATATCTTTAGCCAACAAACTTCACCATAATACTGCATACACCATGCTAGTTTACGTGAGTTATGATCAATCTTTGTTTAAAATCAAAATTTGCTACTCATAATGTTAGTAATTTAATGTAGAAAGATTGCCATAAAGTATGTTCATATCATTTAAACATCTGGTTCAACTGGCCACTACTTTTCTGGTTTTATGCTTGTACAGGGCACTATCTGTACTTTTCCCAACAAAACCTGGCTTCATGATATTTCACTGCTAAAGAACTAATCAGTTTTCTGAATGACACATAATATTTTTCCATCATGTGTATTTCGAACCATTTAAATCCGTCTGCATTCAGCGTTATAGTCAATGCAGGGTGACCTGACTACCTCGTCCTTGAGTGCACCCTTTTGAACTGGACTGTCTGTCTACTAATAACACCTTGCTTTTGTTTTCTCACGTCACGAGAGCATGGTTCCCTTAAAACACACACACATTTCATTCCCTTTCTTCGCCAGTGGCGTCCTTGACCATAACAGTAGATGGATGTTTTGCTTTTGAAGGAGAGCATTTACGACTTGTGCAGATAGAGGGTAGATGTCGTTGTCTGACAAAACTTTCCCACGTGAATACACACATACACACATGAAATGTGTCTAGTAATATAATTCTGAAACAAAATAATACTACAGACTTTCTATCAAAATCTGAATGTTTAGACATGTTGTAAAATTTCGGCATGAATATATACTGAGGGAAAAAAGTAACTGTACAACTGTGACTGTGTCATTTTGTGTAACAAGAATTAATATAATTCAGTCATTTCATGTAGTGACTGATTTCACAATGTGACTGTAACATATACACTTTCAAAAATATGTCTAATATGTTTCTTCGTTTTTGCGGTATGCAATTCTGTTTGTGATGAGTATATAACCAAGGCCATTTCAACGTTTTAGTTGTACTTCTATGCATTGGTGAAGAGTGAGTTGTGTCAACCAAGTCAGTGAGCCTGACCTCCTGATCCCGATAGTCGTCTCCTACGATAAGCATAGTCACCTTTTATAGCAAGCCATGCAGTCAAATTTTTAGAGTGACCATATGTGAGAGTAACTCTTATTGGTATGCTATTTGTATGCTATTTGTAAAGTCAAGAATCTGCCTTAATCAGTGGTTCAGTTTTATTTTAAAAGCCATTTGCCACTTTGGAAAGGAACATTTCGGAAATTCCTGAAACATTTTCATGACATAATCATGAAGATGTAATAACACAAAAAAAATCAACAATTAATGTTTATTATTTATTCAGAAGTGATAAATAGCAAAGAAAGATAACTCTACGTTATTATCATTGCGAAATAGCTACATTTTGAACAGAAATGAAATCCAAGTTTATTTGCACTATCTGAAACTGTAAACAGAAATTATCTTGTAGTCCACAGACAAGTCAGATACCATTATTTGATTTCCCAAACTGAAAACTGACTTACCCCATGCGATGGGACTTTTAACCCCTGCGCATTTCAACGTATTCCTTAGTTCTAAAGAGGTCAAAATATCTAACAACGAAGAAAAGATTGAGGAAAATGCAGTCGGTAGCTAAACTGATGAACCAGTAATACTGTCATCCAGTCGCACTTTTTATCCATCTCTTTCCAGTTCTGTATCATGGATTTCCTAAAAGAAAAGAAGAAAGCCCACCGATCTAAATCTTCCTCAAGTAAACACAGCAGCAGGTCTAGAGGAACACAAGGTCCAAATATAGGTAAGTCACCACTTTACACTTAGTAGTATAGGGAATGGTGGTATTGGATAAGGTCCGGCCCACGGGCCCAATTTCTAAATCGAGGCCTTGGGACGGCCGTTGTCCCATACCCAAATGCCCTATACTACTAGACAGTCGCATGCAAAATGTGGTTAAAATCAGCCAAATACTTTTTGAGATACGGACTTGGAAGTGAGCATGGGGGTTGGTCGAGGAAGAAAGATTTTTTGGATGCAAAGAAGACAGTGTTACTCAGCTGGAAATCAATCGAAACGTGCAAGTAACTGCCTTCTCAAAACTGCCAATGAGTTGAGGAGGAGTACGTGTCGAATGAGCAATGGGAGGGTTTCTCTCGTTGGGAGAGGAAGATGTGGGAACATCTCTCCAGCTCGATCTCGAACACTTTGGTTGTCGCGTCGGACATTTCAGCCTTTGTTTGCATCTTGGGTTTGTACATCTTGCAATATGTGGTATTTCCTCTTCACTTTCTGAAGGGACAAACAAGCCCATCGGATCTCGGCATAGGCCTCACGTGATAGCTTGGTTTTTGGCATTGTTTCTGTATGTCTAAGTGCCTGCATGTCTCTGATGGGGGGTGTACTTTTTCGTGGTAGGCAATGGGACTGTGTCGTGATGTACGATCATCACCTCCTCTCTGACAAGCACTCTCGGGGTCCCTCTTTCAGGTAGAGCAGGTTCGGTTCGCATTCTTTTGATGTCGACCACATCAACACTGTAAGTTTTCATGGAACATATCAGATCGTACAGCTGGCAAAAGTACCTAACGCTGATGCGGCCCGGTTTCTCTGCCATTTCATTATGGCACGCTCGGCGGCAAAGATTTTCATTTTGATGGATTCGACGGGTCTCTTGCCCATGAGTCCGGTGACTTCATTGTTGATGACATCCACCACTCTTGGCAAGTATGCAACTCACTCCTTGTTTCTGTTTCTGTGATCGAACAAACTGCGCAAGTACTGATGCGAGAACAGGCGGTTGGCTAGGGTGCAATTGAATTTCTCGATGATGGCTTGGTTTCAGTGAGCTCCAGCCATGCCTCGTCTAACCTGAACGTTATGCTTGGCCAGTAGTTGTGATATGGTGCTCATGAAGACTTGCCAGATTGCTTGCTTTTTGAGTCAGGCTTTGGCTTTCTCTTCAGAGACTCAGTTCCTTTCCATGGAAGTACCCACACGGGCTGTAGTAAATTTTCTCCATCAATATATGCACGAGTGCCACGCATTCAATTAATTGAGCAATAGGCATTTGTGACTGCAAGCAGGAGTGGTGATTCCACTGACAGTGATCCACACATCATTTCGAGTCCATTGAAGACAAGGAGGTCTTGTTGATCATCAGTTAGCATGACTGCATATTTCTTCACGCCTTTCACATTTAACCTTTCATTGGTTATGCAGTAGTATAGGGAATAGGGGTTTTGGCTCACTTTCAAGAAATGTCTCTACAAAGCCTTATTTACTAAATAAGGCTTTGGTTGGGACCTTAGATCTTGCTACTATTACCCCTACTACAAAAAAGTTGGCAGTAATTGCTATGCCTATTACCGTGTATTGGTTGGAGGTAACACTGTGCCGTACGGTACGATCAATAATTCTTCTCTTACAAACCCCCTACCCGGCCCACCCCTCAAGTAGTACAAGTTAGGTTCGTCGGCTTTCATATCCACTTTATCTATGTTGTAAGTTTTGACTGACCATATAGGATCGGTGGCTCGCTTACGGCTATCGCCCTCGTGTTCCCCCGGCTGGTATAGATACCTCACACTATAAAAAGTTGGGGCCTATGTCATGTTTATATCGATGAAACAGTTTAACGTGAACCGCCTACGATCTCTTTGGTGTTCATAATAAAGGCTTGCTGGGCTTTTTGTATCCCCTGTTCTATGTACTTTTTTTTCTCGTCCTCGCTGATAGCAGACTTACGAGACTTGGATCGAATATCTTGTTTCATTCCGTTATATTTTTTGAGTTCAGAGAGGATTGAACGAAACTCCTCTTCTGAGATCTTACTATCAGAGAGTGCCGTGGAAATTCGCTCACTCACTGTGTTCAGCTTTGCTTCGGCCAGAACCCTGATCTCGTCATGTTTCAATGCCTTACGATTAAGTCTGCGTGATACTAACTTAAGCGCCAACCCTGCCAACCCTGCCACCCCAGCTGTTATTTCAATACCTAGCACTATAGGTGCGGCCACGATGGTAGCTAACAACCCAACGCCTGCCGCCCCTAGTCCCATGCTGGTTGCCATAAGGGTAGTGTCAGCCCCGTCCACGATATTGAAAGCTCTATTATATTTTTTACATAGTGCTTTCCGCGTGTCACGGTCTTGTTCTAGTTGACGTTTCACATCACATAACTGCCTCAAGCGGAACCCATCTACGGTTTCCAGCGTCTTCGCTACTTCCTCTACGACTGGGTACAGACCCATCTATAATATATATTTTGAAAAATATTTTAATTGGGTTTCAGTTAATATTTCACGAATGAATTTGAAGCCTACAAGGGATAGATCATAATTAATGATAATAGGTGTGAAGCCAATAGACTTTTCTGTTGTAATAAAAACCCCAGGGAGGCTTATTAAGCGGTTTATAGGACCCCCCGGGTTATTCCGTTGTATAACAATACGGCAATATTGACCTACGTGTTCGTTATACCAGTGTATTGTCAACCCGGGTAAAATTTGGCGTCCTTTCGAGGAGTTTTCCTGGTTAAAACACGTAAAGACGACTTCTATGATGATTGTGTAGAGGTAGTTTATTTGATCAAGATGCTCCTTGGGTAAAAAAAACTTACTGCTAAATGTTAATTTACTTTCTGTGTCAGAACCTAACCCACTTTTTTCTCCAATACGAGAATCTATCGAGACTGTTGCTTTATTCTCCGTAATGAAATCCCCGGGCCAGATACCGTTATTCCTAATCTTAGAGATGTGCCCCCACTTTTCTTCTTTTAATGTGATATAAGGTGAGGCGATTGTTAAGTTGAGCAGCCATTTAGGTTCTTTTAAATCTGATAACGACACCCGTCTGTACACGTTGTCTTTGAAGTGCAGGATGTATAATTCATCTTCCTCACCAGGCTGATCGAATCCCTCCGTGTCTCCTAGGTCGTTAAGCGTAGTGTTGGGACGATGACTGGTCATTATTATACTATTACGATATAATTTCCAACTGGTTTTTTGATAATAATTCAGGGGTTAACTTCATACCCATGAAGTGTATGTTGTCAGGCAGGAAGATCTTGGTTAGTGATATCTTGTTTTCCACGATCACGTTGACCCCCTCCATACTGGTGTCGGCTCCAACACCCACCCGCACGTAAACGTTGCAAACTTGATACTGGTGTCGTTTCACCCACCCGAGTTTGATCCCCTTCACGATCTCGACATCATTCACCGATGGTTCCCCTAGGTAGACTTTGATGATCAGTGTTGCGTTTGCCGGTAGACTCTCTAGTATCTTGACCACGCCTTCGAATTCAGACACCAACTGCAATGTCACGTTTTGTATGGCCGGTTTACTCGATAGCATATGGGCTGCCATAGTGTTGACTGGGCTGACGACTACGCTACGTCTCTGAGTTGGGACATAAGCCACGAGCAGGGTTCCATTGTTCACGACTTTGTTTAGGTGGTTGTCTTTGTTATCCGTAAACACGTAAGGGGAGACGAGTCTAATATTGAGAAACCAGTCGTCGTTATCGGGTAACAACACCCACTTGTTATCTTCGGTGAAGACGAGCATATATGGTTTGTTTTGGACGACGGTAGTGCTCTCAACATCGTCTAAGTCGAACAGTTTACCACCGAACGATGGGTATATTATCCAATTATTATCACCGGTGTTGACAAGGGCGTACTTAGTGTTGACTGTTGCTCTTGTGGTATCTATCATATCACTTAGGGTTCCACCGGAGGGGATTTCAACGCGTTTGTAAATGTTGTTTTTCAGTTGCAAGGCGTACGATTTACCATCTACTCCGGGAGCGTCGAAACCGCGCGTGTCTCCGAGGTCGGAGATCCCGATATTGACGCATTTTTTCACTCCGGGCCCTTGTGCGCTGGTCATTTTACATGAAGCGTTAAGCTGAGGTATCCTATATTTACAGGATTATGATTTATATCTAACACCGATATTGTCAGCTCAGGTATGTTGCCCTGGGTTAATCTCTTATACTGCCGTGGTGAAAACGACTCGGTTCTACCGTCGTTGTATTTCTCAGTTTTAACCGGCACTGCTCTCAGTATAGTGGAAGGGTGACCTCCTTGAATGTTGTACGTTGTGCTCACCTGACCGAGATGAATGTACAGCTCTCGGTACGGTACTAGGTCGGGTAACTTCGTACCTGTGGCGGTTGTTGTTGGTTTTATCTCGTCAGGAGACATACCGAGTATCCTCGCTAATGGTCGGCCGAGCCTCAAGGAGGTTCTTCCGTTGTTGATTAACACCACTGTGCCGTTTGAGTCGTTCATCTTGAGTTCGGCTCCCAGGGGTTTGAAGACCTCGTCGTTTAGAGAGCACACACTATAGTAGCCGTCAGTTATCTGACTGCGAGTTCCACTGACAAACAGCTTATTGTTGCTGATATTAATGTTAGTCCATTGCGGTAGGTAGGTGATATCGCAGAGTGCGACTTCGAGTTGATCTGACGTGTTATCGATCTCGTGCGTCAGCTGAACGGCCTCACCGCTCGTTATTCCTGGAAGTGTTATGTACATATTATAATATATAATTTATATATTATAATATGGATTTAGCACACTTGAAAATCGTGGTGAATGCAGATGGTACGGGGTTTAAAACAACCTTTATTGATATCTTTGAAAACTATATCGTGTCCGTTAATAACGCGCAGGCGGTGGTAAACTGGAATCAAAACCCAATGCAGTTTTGGCAGAACCAACTCAACTTTGCTGTGTGGTGTGCGACGACAGGGTCGGGTGTGACACCAGACTACGGTATAGATGAACTGAGTAAGGCGGTTATTTTGTTTCATATTTATTATCAAACGAGACGAATATTGAAGGAAATAAGTGCTCCTCTTCCCCAAGATAAAGCGTGGAGTATGACGAATAACCCCTATGATAGACGCGCTTATGAACGTGTTTGTGGGGAGTTTGAGATTTCAACGAATAAAGACTTTCGCCTTCCTGGTGTGAACCATGGTCTCGGTATAGTTCTCGTGTACTTCTACAGGTCCGGAACATATTATGCCGGTTCTAAAGATGGTTCATACAACCCAAACCGTCATACATTTACAGGCCCCACAACGAATGAAAAGATCCATGTCAGCTGTATAAAGCAAACCAATCCTGATGCAGCCACAGCCTGGACTAAAATGATCTCAAAAACATCGAAAGGATTCACTCGTGCTGGTACAATACGCTTGAACGACTCGATTCGAACGTACGTGTGGGCGCTGTTGGGTGCGCAGTCGATGACGCGTTCCAACATCCTCGGTAAGGGAACTGCTTACGACGCTCAGACACAATTCATTTCCAACGTTGAGGATGCTATCAATTCTCCAGTTGATCTCCCGAGGGCCATCGACCGTTACCAAAACGTGTTAGAATACGCCAGATCGAAAGTCAATTACGTGTTCGGCGTGGGGTTGTACATGGCTCCGAGTGATATGCAACTGAGAATAAAAAAAGTGGTGGGTTATAACAACAAAATAGTCATAGCCACGGCGGATCAAAAGTTGGGTATCAACCCCGATATTAACACCACCTATATCCCACACATCCCACCACGTGAAAAGGGTATAGTGGCGCCACCCCCGGAGTCTAAAGTTCATGTGCCCCCCCACACACCCCCATATACATGTGGGGGTACCCCCCTATCAGCAGCATATTGATAATAAAACGGCCCTGGTGGTTGGTGGGGTAACTTTGGGACTTATTTGGTTAAAGATTTCTTAGCCGCTACGTACACCAGACCCGCCACGGCGACGATGGCTGCCCACAGGTTTTGACTGAGCCACATGGCAGTTTTAGACAGAGCGCTCAACAACCACGAGACGATGCTACCCAGGATGCCGGGAAGGGCTTCGGCGGCTTTACCAGCCAGTTTAGCTAGGCGTTCCCCGAGTTTTTTTATCCAGTCTTTAACACCACCGCCACTTGGAGTTCCCCCGCCGCCGGCAGGCCCCACAGGGGTTCCTCCCACCAGTGACACCACCAGGGTTGATATGATGAAACCCAATGCAGTTAGAATGCTGATGATGGTGATCCCTTGCTCCCGGAACAATATCCGAATCCTGTTGGCTAAAGTTGTATCCTCATTCAGTATTCTATCGATTGTTTCCCGAATGCGACTGATCTGGGATCGAAGCTGTTCACGATTCGAGGAAGCGGCTTCCAATCGTGTACGTCTCTCGTCTTCTAAATCACGTATTCGTTCATTGATACGACGCTTCATATCATCGCTTTCAGTTTCGTTGAGTTTGGTTGTTTCCTTAGCGATGTGCTCGTCGATTTCGTTCAGTTTCCCCATGTTGTTCACGAGTTCTCCACGCACGCGTTTCACGGCTTCGTCTAAGCCGTGCAGTTCCCTTACCGGAAAGTCAAACCCCGGTAACGGTTTGTCCCAGTAGGTGCTCAACAGTTTTTCTATGCTGTCCGAGGCTTCTGTAGCACGCTGTGGTGTCATTTCATCTCTAGTGGTGAGGTGGGATCTGGTAGCTTGCAGATCTTCAACAACGGCCTTATTTATTGCACCAACGTAATCATTCATGTTTAGATGTTCACGGATAAATTCGACACCATGGCGGCTGGCTAGAGTTGACAAGGCCAGTGGTTTTTTAGTGCGCTTGTTAAAGAGGTCAACCTCTGGTTTAGATTTAAGGCGTAGAACACCCTTTGTATCAATAAAAAAATTATCAAGGTATCGGCCCTGTGGATCAACGTAGTATTTATCACTTCTTAAACTTTCGTAATAATCATCTACCGTTGTTGCTAAAAGTTCTTGGTTCAATGGTGAACTAGTAAATGAGGTCTCCTGCTCATCAGATGCCTGGGCACTAGCGCCCGGCATCTCCGTCATATCTATGTCTTCATCCATTAGTATTTAAATATATTTTATTTATATATAACAATGTACGGCAGAAAATTAGATCCTTTCAGAAGATTGAGAGAGCCATTAGGAGCCAGAGCCGTGCGCCAGTCGGTGACCATCACCAACAATCCCAGCAAGATAGACCAGAATCAAACTCTGCTGGTTAGATTTCCAAACCTTGGTGAGAATGACCTCATTGTACCAGGCACTGTTCGACTGGCATTCAATATCACGTTGACCTCCGACAACGACAAACGCGAGCTAGTGCGTAACGTGGGTCGAGCTATCATCAAGAAAACGACCGTCAAGATCAGCGGTAACGAGGTGCTGAGCATTGACGACAGTGACGTGTTTCACTGCTGCAGGGATCTCTGGAAAAGCGAGGGAGAACGAGTCAATGATGTGTACCAGGGTATCAGCAAATCAACCCGGGCGCGCATAGGGTATGTCTTCACGCAAGACCAGCAAGACAAGCTATCGGACGGTGAAAAGGCCATCGCTCGAGCATACGGGAATCGATTCTGCGTGCCGCTCGACTTCGAGTTGCTCACGGGACACGCGCCGTTTTACCAGGCCGCGCTGGGTGATAGGCTTGAATACGAGCTCACGTTTAACGACTATAGCAAAGTAGTGCGTACGCCGAACGGTGATGAGGCCAGTTATGCCATAGACAACATCTCTCTGGAGTTCGACATGGTCACTAGCCCGGAGCTGGCCAGGCAGGTTCGAAGCCAGTACTCTGGGAAGATGGCTATCCTGTACGATCGCGTACTGAGGCATAGATCAGTCGTGCGAGATAAGAGCGACACTGTGTGGAATATCAACCTGAACGTGCCGGCGCGATCGATGAAAGGTATCCTGGTCGTCCCCGTGGAGTATTACGATCCATTCCGGAGGGACAGCGAGAAGTTTTTCAACCCCGAGATTGAAAAGGTGGAAGTGACCATCGAGGGCGTGCCCAACCAGCTGTTCAGTCATGGTATGAGACCACACCAGCAGTGGGATGAGATAAAAAAGCTACCAGTGGGGGATTACATAACAAAGGACCTGGACCTCGGCTCCGTGCAGATCGGTGAATACCTGACCACCAAGTACGCCCTGTGGTTGGACATGCGATCCACGGATGATGATAAACTGCACGGTAGCGGGCGCCGTATAGATAACGGCAGCGAAGGGATAACCATCCAGATTACTAAGAAGGCTCAACCCGCTGGTAAGTTGAAATTATATCTGTACGTTATTATGGACGCGCAACTTAATATAGACAATGGGAGATTCGTGCAAGCCATCTACTGATGGGGGAGACCCCCGGGGGTACCCACAACTACCCACTGACCCACACTGCGCCATAGTGTGCGGGCAGACTGGCTGTGGGAAGACCGTTTTCGTGTTGGATATGTTGGAGGGTTACTACAAGGATGTGTTCGATAACATCGTTATCATGTGCCCTACTCTGAGTATGAATAAAACGTACGCGCGACCTTGGGTGATGACGGACCCGGACGTACACAAAATCGACCCTGGAACACGCCTGCAGGACTGGTTGAAAGCTCTTCACGAGAAATTTAAAGGGGAACCGACGCTGTTTATACTGGACGACTGCAGCGCTAATCGCGAGATAACAAAAAAGAGAGACATGCTATCGTACCTGGCCTTCTCCGGCCGGCATGCAAATCACAGCGTCTGGGTGCTAACGCAGAAGTTCAACTCGGTGTTGAAAGACCTCAGGGAGCAGACGCGATGGGTGGCCTTATTTCACTGCAAGGACAGGGATTCGTTCGAGGAGTGTTTGAGAGAGAACGATGTGATGAGCAAATTAGAACGGGAACGGGTGAAGAAACAGCTCGCTGAAACTAAACACGCTAAGCTCGTGCTCAAGACCGACCAACCAGTAGCATATAGAGTATGCTAAAGCTAAGCAAAGCTAAGCAAAGCTAAGCAAAGCTAAGCAAAGCTAAGCAAATGCTAAGTATAGCTATGATATTTGAAGTGTTTGTCGTGTGCAACTTAACCTTCATTTCTCTGTGTTTTGTCTGCATCGGGTATTATATAGTTAAAACTAAATCTTACTTGTTACATTATAAGATGGAGTGTGAGGAATTGCTCGAACAGTTGGGGGTCTCCCCCACGCCGCCGGCAGGCCCCACTGTGGGGGATTCCCCCAAGCGAGAGAAACTGGTGGCGTTGGCTGTTGGCGGCAAAGCCAAACATTACTTTGGAGACTACACTCCAGATAAAATTCACAAAATGTCAGCCGAAGAAATCGATAAGCTGTACGCTAGATACGAGTCCCGGCTCGGAGCAGAAATGACAAAGACAATAGGATCGGCTATGACCCAGATATACACCGGTATTGTGTCACACTTCCTTCCCATTCCACCAGAGCGCCGACTTTACCTGTGGGAGGACCTAGATAAAGACCCTTTTATCGAACACGCCGTGAGCTCTATCAGCTGCGGGCTGTACCACAAATATGGTATGTTGTTGGCTCCAGTGACGGCGGCGATTATCACAGCAAAACATTGTCAATTTGAGAGAAAAAATAATAATAATAGTATAGATGGATGCTGCTCCCGAGGTGACGGAAGTGACACAGCAACCAGTGAGGGAAACCCCTCCCGAGGTGATACCCCCCACAGTGGGGGAAGTGACCCCTTCACAAACAGTAACCAGACAGAAGAATCCTAAGAGAGTAGCTGCCGGTAAAAAACGGTGGTGTAACCAACATAAAGTGACCAACCCCCGACTGTTGTTGGCTGTAGGCGTAACTGCTGCCGTGGTTATAACATGGTTATACGTGGGGGTACCCTCCCACAGTGAGGGAAACTCTAGGGGTGTGGGGGGTACCCCCACGCCGCCGGCAGGCCCCACTGTCGACCCGCATATCATGTTATAATTTTAATATTTTATATCATATACATAATGTCTGAGGGGAAAACGTTCGTCAACGACGCATACCACGCCACAGTGGTCGCCAGTCTAGCCGTAGGGTACGCTCGGTTGACTAAAATGGTGCTTAAACAACCAACTATCAAGCTAGATTTCAACCTGCAGGATATGGGTATGCTCATAATGAACCTTGGTATGGCGATGGCCACAAAAGACATCCTAGTAAAACAAGGAATAATACCTGATAATATAATGAAATAAATATAGGATGGCCACGATAGCTATGATGGTCGGTGGGGCGTTAGTGAATGCCCTGGCATTTTCCGGGAGTAATTTCCTCTTCTCGAAACTACGAGATGATCACGCGGCTGAAATACAGGAAGAAAGGAAGCGGCACGATCTCGCTACTGAGAAATTACAAAAGGCACAGGCCGAGTACGGTAAAAAACGTCTCCAGAGGATCGATTTTATTAACGAACAACTCCAGCGTGAAAACCATGCCGTTCAAACATTCAACGATGTTGATGAAGCAATGAAAGAATACTACCTACTAACTGGTAAACAATTGGAACCGCTCAATAAACCCACACTCGCTCAGTACTACACACCATCCAAGGGACAAATGAATCGTGAACTGGGCTTCATAGTGTTGGGTATAGCAGCTACTGCGTTGGTTGCGAAGCAATTAAATTAAAATACCTATATAAGTAAACATGAGACCCGCTCCATACCGATGCGAATACATACTTATGGGGAAGACCGAGGCCTGTGGTAGGAAATGCAGGAATCAGGGGTTCTGTTGTTTCCATATGGGAAGTCCTAACTACACGTGTTCTGTGTGTGGTATCGGGGTTAAAGGACACTACTGTCTATGTAAAGCTCACGGAGCGAACGTAGTCAGACATCAACTCATCTACGAGAATAAAAAAGGCTACATAAAAGAACGTAGGCGACTGCTCAAGATAGACTCCAGTGCGTGAAAGGGTTATCTCCCTTTACTGTGAAGCAATTAGACATTAGTTCTCTTAGGTGTAAACACTATGTCTACTGTACGCGAGCTGAAGAGGGTCGCAAAACAGAGAGGTGTGATCGGGTATTCTCGAATGCGGAAGTCAGCATTGTTGAGATTACTAGGTTTAGAAGCCCCTCCTACGGTAACACAATTAAAAGCTCAAGCAAAACAGCTTGGATACACGGGTTATTCAAACCTGGGGAGAGCCGGGTTAACCGCATTGTTATCACATGCCCCCGTAGCAAAACCTCCCACTGTAAAACAACTGAAAGCCGAGGCACACGATTTGGGTTTAGGCGGGTATTCCCGTATGAGAAAACCACAGCTTGTAGAATTATTACGACAGAATAGAGCTATTGACCTACAGTTCGTGCGCACTGAGCGCGCTGTAGGCAACTATTTGAGAGGTTGGCGCATGCACGTTGATAGAAACATAGACATTACAGATATCAAGCCTCTGATAGCTGATAAGGTCAACCAGGAACTAAATAACCTAGGAAGTATCAAGTTTCAGATCACAGTGAAAATGTTGCTCGATAAGCAGGTTGGGGGCCCCACATGGGCCACTGAGTATGTTCAGCCTTACTTCCGAGGTCAACAAGAGGTCGCCACACATACAGAGACCATTGACGCATCAATCGATACCAGTTTTCAGCAGATACGAGAATACCTAGAACGCTACACACACTTGGGGTCCGGGTGGGTTGTAGATAAAATCGATAATGTCTATCTAGACATAGCTAACTACGTGCCGTTCAGAGGCGGGTCATACCTAGCCTTGCCTCCCTACTATAGGAACAAACATGCCATAGTAAACGTTAAGAATAGAGGAAACGATTGCCTGAGGTTAGCTATCAGGTCAGCCTTATTTCCAGCTGGTGCTAATTCAGATAGGCTTTCTAGCTATCCCCAAGATGATGGGCTCAATTGGGATGGTATAGATGAACCCACCCCCATATCCCAGATCACTAAAGTAGAAAAACAGAATAATCTGGCTATAAATGTTTTTGGGCACGAAGGTAACACAACAATAGTACACAGGGTCAGCCCGGTGAAGGATCGCCAAGTTATCAATATATTCATGATCCAGCGAGGTGACAAGTATCACTACACATGGATAAAACACTTTAGCAGGCTGTTGTATGACCAATCAGCATACAAAGGAAAGACCCACTTCTGTGAACGATGTCTACATGGCTTCACCCGAGCTGATTTATTAGAATCCCACCGGGATGATTGTCAAGGTGTGGGGCAGACGGCCATACGAGTCGACATGCCTAAGGAAGGTGATAATATCCTAAAATTCTGTAATCACAAGAACCAAATGTCTGTGCCTTATATCATATACGCCGACTTCGAAGCCTTAGTGGCTGCCGCCGGCGAGGCTCCCAGTGGTAGCTTCACCCACAAGACACAAGAGCATAAAGCCTGTTCGTTTGGATACATTGTCGTCCGTTGTGACGGGGAAACGAAAGCTCCGGTAGTATATAGGGGGCCTGACGCGGCTGAAAGGTTTCTAAAGTGTTTGCAGGAGGAAGAAAAAATTATTAGGAATGCATTGTATAAAATCGCTCCCATGCGTCTGACCCGAGTCGACAGGCTAGCCCACGCTAGTAGCACTAACTGTCACGTGTGTGAATCACCACTTAACGGTGATTCGGTGAGAGATCACTGTCACATAACTGGTAAGTATAGAGGCGCCGCTCACAACGCGTGCAACCTCAAGCTTAAAATCAACCCTAAGACAATAAACATCCCCGTTGTCTTTCACAACTTGAGAGGGTACGACTCACACTTGATCATGCAGGCCATCGCGAAAATCGATGGTAATATAACGTGCATCCCCAACAACATGGAGAGATACATCTCCTTCAGCTTAAACGGACTTAGGTTCATTGACTCGTTTCAGTTCCTCCTGTCGTCACTCGACAGTCTGGTCAAGGCCAACAATACCTTCCCTATCACCGATCGATACACAGACGCCGAGACTAGACCCCTGCTTATGAGGAAGGGTGTGTACCCCTATGAGTACATGGATAGTTGGGCCAAGTTCACCGAGACCAGACTACCCCCTATTGACTGCTTTTATAGCAAGCTGAATGAGGCGTCCGTCTCACGAGATGATTACTCGCACGCGACTAACGTATGGAATAAACTGGGTTGTAAGAACCTGGGTGATTATCACGACCTGTACTTGAGGACAGATGTACTGCTGTTAGCCGACGTGTTTGAGACGTTTAGGCGGACATGTTTCAAGCAGTATAAACTCGACCCCGCATGGTATTACACCAGCCCAGGTCTGTCGTGGGACGCCTTGCTTAAAAAGACCGGAGTTAATTTAGAATTGCTCACAGATTACGACATGCACCTATTCATTGAGAAAGGCTTGCGAGGTGGGATTTCCATGGCATCCAAACGATACGCGAAAGCAAATAATCAATACGTGAAAGGTTACGATCCTAACAAACCAACCAATCACATTCTCTACCTCGACGCAAACAACCTGTACGGCTGGGCCATGAGCCAGTATCTACCTACAGGGGGATTCGAATGGGTACCCCACGTTGATGTTATGGGGGTTGCACCAAATTCGAACAAAGGGTATATCCTCGAGGTTGACTTAGAGTATACCAAGGAATTACACACATCACACAACAGCTACCCCCTGGCCCCCGAACGTATGAGGGTTAACCCAGACTGGATGTCTGAGTACCAACATAACTTGTCAGGTGGTCGTGTGACAGACGTTGAAAAACTCGTGCCTAACTTAATGAATAAGACCAAGTACATCGTTCACTATCGCAACCTACAGCTGTACCTGTCGTTGGGTATGAGGCTGACCAAAATACATAGGGTGCTCATGTTCGACCAGAGCCCATGGATGGAGCCCTACATCAGAATGAACACAGACTTACGAAAAAAAGCCACCAGTGATTTTGAGAAAAATCTCTACAAGCTCATGAACAACTCGGTGTTTGGTAAGACTATGGAGAACCTGAGGAAACGCGTGACCGTGAAGCTGGTTCGATCGAGTGAGGAAGACAAGCTCAGGAGATTGATAGCCAGTCCGGCATTCAACCGTAGTAAGATATTCACAGACAACCTGGTTGCCCTACACATGAAGAAAAGCCACATAAAATTCAACCGGCCTGTTTACGTGGGGATGAGCATCCTCGATTTATCCAAACACCTGATGTACGACTTTTACTACAACGAGCTCAAGAAACAGTACGGCGACAGGTGTGAAGTGCTGTACACTGACACGGATTCCCTGCTGATGGAGATTCGAACCGAGGACGTGTACGAGGACATGAAAAAACACCTCGATTTATACGACACCAGCGACTACCCTAAGACCCATGCCCTACACAGTACGGTAAATAAAAAGGTCCTAGGTAAGATGAAGGACGAGTGTGCTGGCACGCCCATAGCCGAGTACATAGGTTTGAGACCTAAGATGTACTCCATACTAAAAGCCGACAATAGTGAGATCCGGAAGGCTAAGGGGGTTAAGAAGTATGTGGTGAAACAACACATCAAACACGCCAGATTCAAGGAAGCCCTGTTCAAGACCCGTACCTTTAGACATAAAATGAACACACTTAGAAGTGATGGACATAAGATATACGGACTGACTATAAACAAGACGTCCCTGTCGCCTATGGACACTAAACGATGGATAGCTATTGATGGGATAAACACATACGCGTATGGACATGAAAAAATTTGAGGCTATTTACTACAGCCCGCGTGGGTACTGGAAAGGAGCTAGCGCAGTAGATAAACTAGCTAAAATAGCGCGAGTACCCCCGGAGGAAGCCAAAGCGTGGCTTGAAAAACAAGCCCTGTGGCAGATCTATTTGCCGGCACCACGCTACGTGCCTAGAAGGAGGTTCGGTATTAACATACCTAATAGCGTTCACCAGGCAGACCTACTGTTCCTACCCCACGACAAGAGGTACAAGTATGCCTTAACCGTAGTGGACGTAGCCAGTCGTTACAAGGAAGCCGAACCCTTGACCACGAAAGATTCGGCCCAGGTAGCCAGAGGATTCGAACGTATATACAAACGCAGCCCGCTGACGTGGCCAACAGAGCTGCAAGTTGACCCCGGACGGGAGTTCATGGGTGCCGTGTCACAACTGCTAGCCAAACACGATACAAAGGTCAGGCGTGGCACGGCCGGAGCCCATCGCAGCCAAGCCATAGTTGAGAGATTTAATAGGACTTTGGCTGAGCGCTTGTTCGGATATCAGTATGCTAGGGAGATGGCCACCCCTGGAAAACGATCGACTGAATGGGTCACGAGGTTACCCAAGGTGGTGTCGGCAATCAACCATGAAGTCACCCGTCTCACCGGTAAGAAACCGGCAGACGCTATCAAACTAAAATCAATAGTTGCAGAGTCGGCCGCTCCATTGCGTGGGAAGGAGAAACAGATACCAGATAGGGCCCTAGTGAGGTATCTATACCAGCCAGGGGAACACGAGGGCGATAGCCGTAAGCGAGCCACCGATCCTATATGGTCAGTCAAAACTTACAACATAGATAAAGTGGATATGAAAGCCGACGAACCTAACTTGTACTACTTGAGGGGTGGGCCGGGTAGGGGGTTTGTAAGAGAAGAATTATTGATCGTACCGTACGGCACAGTGTTACCTCCAACCAATACACGGTAAACTGTTTCATAGACACCCAACCTTTTTGTAGTAGGGGTAATAGTAGCAAGATCTAAGGCCCCAACCAAAGCCTTATTTACTAAATAAGGCTTTGTAGAGACATTTCTTGAAAGTGAGCCAAAACCCCTATTCCCTATACTACTTATGCCTTTCTTGATGTAATACATCTTGGGTCTCTGTCCGACGTACTCGAAGATCGGCGTACCAGCACATTCATCCTTTGTTCGAATCCGGCGCAAGGCTTTCGACGTTGATCATTTCAAGTGAGGAGATCCACTTTCTACTTACGAGTTATGTAAGGCTCGTCAACTATCTGTAGTGAACAGGTGTTTGTGAGGTGTGGCTGCTCTCGACAGACCAACAAGCAGGCGTAAGCTGAAGTGCAACTGCCGCAGCCACATTAATTTCCAACATGTGATGTTGAAATTACGATCCACTTTTGCAGATTAAGGTATCAGGTGAATCTGCATGAAATGACTGAAGTATTTTGATTGTTGTTACACATAAGTGAAGCGAAATGGGACAGAAATTAGAAACAGAACAAAACGTCCTTATCGCATTTGGCACGTGGACAGATCTAGTGGTGTGCTAGCGCCATTTGATAGTTTATGATTTTTGTAAAATATTTATTTTCTGATGCGAGGTGGGTTAGTTGTTTGAATTACTTTTGTGTTCAATGGTTGAGAATTGAGTTTTGAGTGTTCTGTGACCGAAGTAAATATGGCTTGACTGGGGATGATATCATGCATAACCAAATTAAGGAAGTTACAACATGCATCACCTTCGACTTTTCAAAGACACGGCTCATTTGAGCCAGAATGTATGTCAGACCGAGCACCAATTTTGGCAAGCTGTGAAGAGAGACATCTTATGCAAATCCTTTTCATGAATGGAGATGGACTTCATAACAACAAAATCATGTTTATCATTATTACTAGCAGTTTCGAGTCGTGATACTGGTATTTACATTGCTCACATAAGAAATCAAAATAAAGTTTACAATTCATGGTTGTTACATTTGTTGTGTTTCTAAATTTAGAATGAATTTTAACACTGCATATTTAAATTTTTGCGTTTTTGTGACATTCTATTATTATCATGTTATGAGGTATTCTTGACGACATTCTGTGCGTCCAGACGTACTTGGTGAATAGTACCTTCACTCAGAAGGGACTAGTACCCTAATTATGATATAATAGAGCACATGCGTCTTCAATAGTATGTTGCGAGTGTATTTCTGTTCCAGAAAACATAATAGTTCAAGGTACAACAGACGATGCAAGAGCTGGAAGACAACATGTTTCTGGGATAACATATTACATAGGTAACATGCTAGTATCTTTGCATTTACTCGATAATTCTTAGATGCTTTCGGAGATCAAAGGCACCGACTCTATTTTGTTCCCATTTTTGACTTGTGTCATCCAATTACCTCACACGTGGAAAACGTGAAATGCTTCAGCAACCCATGCTTGCCGGAAGAGGCGACCAGAGGGATCGGCTCGGTCATCGTATCCCGTCAAGGGTCTATCAACCTGTTTTGATCCTAAAATCCTTCTGATATGTACATGATGAAATAATTGCTGATTGAAGAATGGTTTATATTATTCACATAAACGTAATATTGGCATGCACATGTAGATAGTTTCCGGTGACGTGACATTACAGAAAGAGCAGAAATGGTTACGTTTGAAGCTAGAGCAGTCATAAAGTTTTTGGCCATCGATGGCAACCCAGCGAAGCTCACTTAAGATCAATTGACAGCAGTATCTTCGTCTCCACAACAGAACTACTATTTCTAGCTTTTCTCTATCATTAGGAGGAACATTTTAGATAGATAGTCAACTTCTTTATTGCGACAGATACGACGTTTCGTTTAGATCCTAACATCGTCATCAATCAAATGGTCTGCTTGGTAACGATGTTAGAATCCACACCGAGACGTATGCTCAGGTGAAGGGCATATGTGCATATACATTAACGGTATTGCTATGTGTTCCACAGGAGATATCGCTTGTGTGAGATCAAACAATATCTCCGAGGAGATATCGTTTCGACAATAGAGTTTGCACAATGCCCTGACAATACTATGACGTCATGATCTTGATGACGTCACAATGTTATGACATTGCTGCACTGCAAATCTAATGGCAATGCTGCGTACAGAGATTTCACTGAAAATTAATAAAGAATGATCTTGGGTAACAAATCGAATCTCAACCTCATGTCTACTGATATCAGTTATATCAACCATTTGTTACTTTATCAACTCGTGTTGATATATTGGATATCAGTAGACACTTGGGTGAGATTATCCATATATCATCTGTTTCAATTTTCAGACAATAAAAATTTGTACAAAGACAATGTATTTCACGACACACATGGTGTCTTGCCCGAGCGTCCATCTGCCAGAGACAGAAGAATAGAAGCAAGTACGTTACTTTCACGTCTTTTTTTCACTTTTTCACTCCATTCAGTATCAAAGTCATCAACCTACAATTCGAGCACCGCCTCAAGCCTTGTCTCCTGCTTCAATGAAGTATCTGAAAGCTTGTCAACTAAGATTGTTTCATTCTTCACTAAAGACACTGCCAAGTCCCCATAAATCGCGAACGAGGTTCATCTGCAGGTAGATCCACGTGAGTTTGATAGGGTTACGTCCTGCTGACTTGGTTGAATCCATGTAGATAGAAGCCCCTTCAGTATGTTGGTATCATCATATATGTAGAGTCAGAACCAGCGTGATTGTGCATTCACCCCTGTAGCACACACTTCCTGCCCTGCTGATCCATCTTAAATTACCACTGATGTGGCATATTTCATATCATTGCAGATACTGAACACCATGGGTCATCATTTCAGCAGTTTCGACCAGATCCCGTTATCCAAAATCGCTCAGATCAAATGTTCAACAAAGCTTGCCTTGTAGGAAATATTAGTCTAGTGAAACAACTCATATCCAGGGGTGAAGTGGATATCAATAACGTAAGCCCGGGTGGATGGACACCCGTGATGATTGCAGTGTCTAAAGGACATAAGCAAGTACTCAATACTTTACTAAAGGAAAAGTGTGATCTGTCACTGATGTTGGATAATGGTGACGATATACTTCATGTGGCATGTTCTGGCAGCAATACTGATATTGTCAAAGGGCTGGTTTCAAATGGGGAAATCAGTCTTGAGAGAAAGGACCTGTCAGGTAGAACTCCAATCATGAAAGCAGCACTCAGTGGAAACAAGAAAGCTTTTGACTTACTAGTAGATGAACATTGTAATTTGTTCGGAATAGATTATAATAGGAATAACTTGCTTCATGCTGCCTGTTCTGGTGGTTGCGTGTATATCGTAAACTATCTCCTGACCCATAAGATAGCTGACATAGAGACTAGAGGTGGGGATGGGAGGACTCCTGTAATGGTGGCAGCAAGGAACGGACAGAAGCGAGTTTTTGATCTCCTTGTGAAGAAAGGATGCAACCTACACGTTATGGATGATCTAGGTGACACTGTTCTGCATGTTGCATGTTGTAGTGACAGTGTGTATATAGTTACATACCTTCTGTCAAATAGGATAGTTGACATTGAGGCCACAGGTGAGTACGGGTTAACGCCTGTAATGTGCGCGGCAATGGAAGGGCAGACGAAGGTGTTCAATGTACTGGTAAGTAAGGGATGTGACCGGTCTGTGGTGGATGATGAAGGTGAAAACATCCTGCATGCTGCTTGTTACAGCGACAATGTCATGATCGTTAAGCACATCCTTTCCTGGAAGTCAGTTGACATCAATAGTAAGGGCGATCATGGAGACACTCCGCTGATGGTGGCAGCACGAGAAGGCAATAGGAAAGTATTTGATCTTCTTGTTTCACACGACTGTGACCCTTTTGAGGTTAGTGGTGGTGGCAACATCCTTCATGCTGCATGTGATAGCAACAATGCAGTCTTAGTTAAAGACATTTTATCACATGGTATTGCAGACATTGAGAGTAGAGATGAAAATGGAGCAACACCAGTGATGTTGGCGGCAGAGGCAGGTCAGAAGAAAGTATTTGATCTACTTATGGGTGAGGGGTGTAGCTTAAAGGTAATAGACGATTATGGCTGTAATATTCTCCATGCTGCTTGCAATAGTGACAATGTTGAGATTGTTGAATATCTCTTATCTCGTGAGATAGCCTCCATCAATAGCAAAGATTCAAACGGGCTCACACCTGTGATGACAGCAGCAACAAATGGCCACAAGAAGGTGTATGATCTCCTTGCTAGGAAAGGATGTGACCTGTCTGTAAACGATAGCTCTGAGAATACGATTCTGCATGCAGCGTGTGCCAGTGATAATGATAATTTAGTTAACTGCATTCTTTCACGTGAGATAGCTGGCATAGAGAGCAGAGGGGAAGATGAGCAAACACCCGTAATGGTGGCAGCAGGCAATGGTCAAAGGAAGGTGTTTGATCTATTGGTTCATAGAGGATGTGATCTTTCTGTGAGGGATGATTATGGGAACAACATTCTTCATGTAGCTTCCTTGGGTGGGAACGTTCAAATTGTTGAGTACCTCCTCTCCCGTGACTATCTGCTGTCTCGTAATATTATTCATACTGATAGCAGAAATAACGCTGGTTGGACACCAGTGATGCTTGCAGCTGCAAATGGGCAAAAGGGAGTTTTTGATCTGTTGGTGAGAAACAAATGTGATCTGAATGTGTTTACTAAGGACTGTAACAACATTTTGCATGCTGCGTCTTATGGAGGTAATGTCAACATTGTGGAGAGTATTCTGTCACGTGAAGTAGCTGACAAGGACAGCAGAGGACAAAATGGTGCTACACCGGTGATGTTAGCAGCAAAAAATGGACAAAAAAGAGTCTTTGATCTGCTAGTCGGGAAAGACTGCAACTTGTCGGTGGAAGATGACTCGGGTAGAAACATACTCCATTATGCTTGCCTTGGTGACAATGTCCAGATTGTAGAGAGTATTCGTTCTCGTGAAGTAACTGACAAGAATGGTAGGGGAGAAAATGGTGAAACACTGGTGATGCGTGCCGCGGCGAAAGGAAATAAAAAAGTCTGTGATCTGCTAGTCGGAAAAGGCTGGAACTTGTCGGTGGAAGATGACTCGGGTAGAAGCGTACTTGAAAGTAGAAGGGGTGGCGCGAGAAGTGGGCAACAGACTAGTCGCTGCTGCTTGTGTTGATAATTCCCAGTTGACACAACACAGACATAGCCTACAGAGGAAGAACATCAACATCAGACACTGGACATGGGCGGACAGTTCGACAGGAAATAAATGCTGATAATCTCATCTACTCATTCAGTCAAAACAGTCAATCACTGAGAAGGTAAACCATGTATGTTTGGAGGTCTTGTCCACAGGTTCACATTGATTTTTTTCATTTTGTCATAAAGGTTTATTTTTGTCCTAGATGGCTTTGCCCACGTGGAGTTTTGTCCTACAATGAGATTTTATTATCCATGAATCTTATCATTCCATATATTGGACAGCATGGAAAGTACCTTAACTGCATATGTGTATCCACTAGACTCAAGCTCTAGGTTTTTCCCTTCTGTGAGCTGGTCTCGAGCAGGTTAACCATTCCATTGACCTCTTGGCGACCTCGACTACGTCTTCCACACCACCATATTCCACATGTGTATAAGTGTCAAGCTTGGCAGCAGAGCCTCCCAGTGTGACCTACGAACATTTGGCTCTTTTGGGGACATAGAGCATCGACTAAAATTGGCTTACGGAACTGAACATTGAGTGATTGATTTAAAATTTATACTGTTTTGGCAATGAAACTTCTTGACAAACGTTTTATGCTCAAGGTCATTTCTTGTGTAAACTTGACCTTTAAAGACCTTTTGCCTTGACTTGAGACAGATACTGATTTCAGAACCTATTTCAAATAGAACAGGAATACTTGAGCGCAGAGGAATACTTGAGCGCAGTATGTTTAGTCCTGTGCTTTTTAATCCCAAACACGGATCCACTCCGAGACTTAAAGTGGATGGCCTGGAACTCCTTGCTAAGGGAGAATCCAACAGAAACACCAGATCCTCCATGTCCTTCACGCTGTCAGTGATAAACACAATGATGTTCATCCCGAAACGTTACGAGGTACAAGGAGCATTACCTGTGTATTCGAATTTACTTGGGGGAGAAAATATTGATATTCACTTCGAATGTCAGCCCTATACCTATATATTGATGCACATTTGACAGAAACTCCAAAATGCCCACAGAAACGACACTTCAGACAAAACGTAGATGGAGTTAAAAATAACTGGTGTCCATAGGTAATCACTTGCCAAAATGTCAAGGCAACAAAATACTTTTGAGGCGTCATTGTTATTCTTTGGTGGTGGTGTTCAGACCAGAAAATCAATTCAGGATCCTGATTAATTATGCCGTTTTTTTACAGGAACTAGACACAAAGTTACATGCGACTATCTGATAAGAAAGATAAATCACCTACATCAACAATTGGTCATAACTTACACATACTTACGACCCGTGAAGGTCCTGGGTTAGAATAGTCCTTACGCAACCCATGCTTGCCATAAAAGGCGACTAACGGGATCGGGTGGTCTGGCTCGCTGACTTGGTTGAGACAGTCATGTCATCGGTTCCCAAATGCGCAGATCGATACTCACGTTGTTGATCACTGGATTGTCTTGTCCAGGATCGATTATTTACAGACCGCTGCCATACTGCTGGAATATTGCTAAGTGCTGCGTAAAACTGAACTCACTCACTCACACATACATCAACAGAAAAAAAGAGACCAGTGTGTCATCTCTGGTCACATTTCAGGCAACACATTGTCAAGAAATATCATACGGCAATGTCATACAGCCAAGTTCTAAAAAGTCCCAGTCACCTGCTTCAATGCTTAATAAGTGTGACAGCTGATTCAGCTTTGTGGCAGAGTGTAGAACTTCCAGTGCAGTTATTATAGAATCCTTGAAGAGACACTGTTCCATTGAAAATGCCAAAGGTAACCAAAGAGTGACAGTTTGGTCATCAGAGACAAAACTGTGATGAAGATGAATACATAATTAAACCTGTACGTTTCCGAACTTTACTGAGTGATTTGTCCGAAAGACCACTCAGACAGACATTGGATATCTGAATGTGAACACCTGGTGTCATCACTGATTTCAACTGATTCATTTGTAAATTTGCCATCACCATATTGTCTGTCATGCTGTTCTGTCATATTTTCATGTCTGATTACTGTTTTTGTACTTTGACCATTTGGTGATATCGTCATGGTCATTTCAGTTATTTTTTTTTATTTTCTGTCTTCCGTTTGCTATACGACAGTGCAAAACATTACAAATATATTATCGATGTTTGTAAAGTAATGATTTGGTAATCTGACGTCCGCTGCAGAGCAAATTGTCGGATTAACAAGGATGTCGGACTAAATAATTGAGACTATATTATGTTTATTCAATTTGTTACCAACAAAAGCATCAAATAAGGCCAATTGTCGGATAAGGAGGTCGTATTAACGAGATTTGACTGTATTACGTCACAATGTGTCTGTTCTGATTCAGTTGTAGTAATGGCCATGCTTGGAGTCTTAGAAACGGAGCACTGATCACAGGGTAAATTTGACGGAATGACAAAAATTAGACCCACATCCTCTCTTAATGTATTTTATTCCAGTACAACACATATTTTGCACATGCACAGTGTCAGTTTATAGAAAAATAGCTAGAAATTATCTCCTACATCTGCATTGAACTTGAAAGCACATCTCAAGTGTAGGTCATTTGCAACAGTGATGCACCACAGCAACCATCCATATGACAGCATCGCTATATATCCCTTACAATACAACATTCATTACATGTAGTCCTAAACGTGTGTGTCTGGGACACATTCCCTCGACTATACACCAACAGTGTTATGACTGTCATCGAACTGTGTCCCAGTATAGACAGTTGGTATTACAAACAGATTCACAAATGCATTCTGTCCATACAATCATTTCTTTGAACTAAAAATGTCTTCCTAGAAGCTTTGCAGTTTACTAAGCAGTGGAAAATACACACAAAAATATTTTCCATTTGATAATAGCCAAATTAACATGCTGATTGTCCTGAGAGAAAATGTTTCTAATTTGTTCAAATTGTACATTTCCTCCTTTTGAAAGAGAAAACTTTATGTTCGGAAACATAGAATGACAAGAGAATTCTGTTTTTTATTAAAATAAATCCCAAATTCCACCAAAATAATAGCGTTTGGTCCCTTTTTTTGAAAATCATGAAACTGTCAGAGAAAATTACATTAATATTGCATTCTGAGGAGGTACAGACTTCATACTGTGTTATCTTGCTGTTACTGGCATGCTGGTTTATACAGAGTTACACATTCCTGTCTTGATGACAACAACATGTGCTTCTACTGAAGATCATCTGACACATCATGTAGCACATGATCAACGCAAGGCTCACAACAATTCCAAGCACTCATTGAAAAGGTTTGCATAGTAACATTCTGTACCTTACAAATCAGTAAGTAACCATGATATATATTTATTCATGTTTCCAAAATCCTGAATACAGCCATACAAAAAGTTATTGTACTGTTAGAACAATCTTGTTAAATACACATGTTGTAAAATCCACTGCTATACTATTGCTTGATTACTGTGTAAGTTTGGCCGAGGATTCACCATCTTGTTGGGTTTCCATGACATTTAAACACACTGTATGTACAGATTTAATCTGATGTATGGAAAACAACCAGTGAATGGAATGTATGATATCACAAATGCTTTAAATCTTCAAACACCTCACCTGTCAACCTCTCACACAATATTACAGGACTCTTGGCACAAGCCAGACTTTGTACAGACCTCCCAGAAGTGAGTGACTGATTTCGATTCTACACCGCTTTTGGCAACATTCCAACTGTATCCCTGAGGGGAACACCAGAAATGGGCTGCATACACTGAACCCATGTGGGGAATCAAACCCGAGTCTTCTGTGTGATAAGCAAATGCTTTAACCAATAGGCTACCTCTCTACCAGCATTGAACCTTCTTGAAACAGCAAAAAATACTTAACTTTCAGTGATGATTTATTCTGTTTCTTTCTGAAGTGGAAGCTAGGGTAATCAATTTTGACTCATTTATCAAACTGATGAAGTCAGGAAATACTGGAAATATACTGTCAACAATTTGTTTCTAGGTTATATGAGTAAAGTAATTCTAGAGCAAAGACCAGGGAAATTCAGATGGTGGTTGGCAGTGTAGCACTATTAGGATACTGTCTCATCTATAAATTTCTGAATACATAAATGTTTACTGACCTTCGAAAGAGAGTGAGAGTGAGTGTGGGTATGTCAGCCTGTCTTCGCAAGCCTCAGACCACTTCCCTCATTCTCCACCTAAAATGGTTTTTGCCCACCTGGGAGGTCTGTGTGAGTGACTATCACATAAAACACAAGCAAGCTTGCTAAACATACATCAACTAAATACAATTTCCTTGCAGCAACACTGAGTATTTTCATCAAGCATTTGTTACAAACATGGGAATAAACGTCAAGAATAATATTTACATTATCGCTCTAATCACACTCATTACAAATGAGTTTTTAAGCTTGAGTGAAATTTGATAAACAATAAAGCTTTCAAGAAAATAAGTTAAATGATTTGATTCGACATGAATAAAATACAGCTACATGAACTGCATGTCATTTGTCCTAAACATCACTGAACTGACAAACTGGCATGAAGAGGTACCTTCATAAATGCTTTGACATACAAATTATATTCAGTACATAAGATGAACTCTTCTGAATTCCTACAGATATCAGAACCCTAACTTTGGAGGGCTTGTTTTGTTTAATTACAAACATTTAAACATGTCTGGAATCATTTATGAAACAAAATCAGTGAAGAGAGAACAAGAACTATAATCTCCCCATCTGCAGACATACGATAACACAACACTTCAACACTCTGGAGACTCTCACTAACCTATTCAAACATGTACCTACATGCATATCATGTCCAAATGGGGCCATAACTTACCTGTATCTACATGCCCACCTCGTCTACATGTAAATAAGATATACCTGTAATCTACAGGTGTACCTCATAAATAAACACACTGTAGCCTATTGTGTCCCTTATCTCCACATGTGGAGAATGTCATGTAGATATATCACATGTAATATATACAAACCATACAGGTAATTTTCAGCTTTTCAGCCTATGATGAAAGCACACAGCAAGCTGGAACCCATGTGTTGCTCATGTCAAACACTTCTCACAAATAAAACAAAACATGACTGGAAGAAAAACACCAGACTAGGAAAACCATTGAAACAAAGAAGGACAAATAACTGTCAACAAGAGTTAAAACATTGTGACATATATCCTCTGTTAAGAGCCTCCGTAGATTATGGGATGATTGAAGAGGTTTAAAAGAGCCAAAATCTTTGGTAGCTAAAGGAGTATATTTCATGATTGAAGCTTGTAACTGAAAACACCACTTGTGCACATATTTATATATTTCCCACTATGATCAGTCGTCACAAGACACTGGACACTGGTGCTGCAGTTATTCACGCAGACCTTGATTTGATTTGATTTTTTATATCGGATTTTTATATCGCAGACCTCGATTTGATTTGATCGTTTTTGATTCTTTCAATTCTTTTGATATTGCACTTTGGCAATGTCTGCTACAAACAGTTCTCATTGCATAATTTGCCCAGTGTCAACAAATCACTTTTCACCGAACTTCAGCCCTTGAAACTTAGAGTTGGAGTCAAAATTTCATTGTCGCTGTGTGGAAATAATTTAAAAACATATTCAAATATCAAATTGAAATTGTGATAATGCTTATCGAAAATCAAAAGTATGGTGTCAGATTCGATTTTCAATGAAACAAACCGAATCTTTGCAGCCCTACTTGACACCAATATCAAACACACTGATTTCTGACCATTATTTCTTACAACCGTGGCAATAACTTAACAAAGAAGCCATTCTTGTGACAAAAATAACATTAACAATAGGATCCTGCGTACTTCTCAACAAGGCTCCTGGCTGTTGTGGGCCTGTGCTGTACGACCATATGAGGAACATTCCCTGTGTAATAGGTCCCTGTGCTGTAGGACTATTCGAGGAACATTCCTTGTGTAATACGTCCCTGTGCTGTGGAACTATTCAAGTTACATTCCCTGTGTAAGAAAGGACTAATGCTGATTCAGATACTGACTGTATAAGAAGCCATCAAAACTGAGATGCTATAATGCAACTGTAAACATGAAAAAAATGTAAAACTTGCAAACATGTCAAGTAAATGTAAATGATTAAAAATTAATAACTGTCATCATGCTGTTGTACACATTGTTAAAGTTTTGGAACTGACTTCAGTGATGTTCCGTTAAAGCTTCGTTAATAGACTAGTTGCCCACCTGTGACACTCTGGTAATGATTGGAGCATGATCCAGTAATACACGGGTGAGCTCTG
Source organism: Haliotis asinina (assembly GCF_037392515.1). Taxonomy (NCBI): domain Eukaryota; kingdom Metazoa; phylum Mollusca; class Gastropoda; order Lepetellida; family Haliotidae; genus Haliotis; species Haliotis asinina. The sequence goes on along the minus strand of NC_090283.1, from coordinate 7,283,499 downwards.
GCTACAAACCCACACACCAGTGACACCTGGATCATGTTCTGGTAATACTCTGGTTGTACTCATTGCTTGACAACTAGTTATAATTAATTTTATCAAACCTCTGCTTCAAAGAGGAATATAAAATATACTGGATCAATTTCAGGCCAATGTACAAGAAGAATACCCGTGGACAGACACACAGACAGTGGACTGTAATAAAACAGTTAAAAGAGATTCCCTGGCCAGTGACAGTTCATAAGATAAGAAAACTGAAACAAAACTGTCAAGTCTTCAACAACACACAAACAATCAGATCAGCGGACACAGATACATTTTAACTCAAAGTTAATGTTTGATTTGTTTACAAAATTGATTGCATGTCTGATTAGCATCCTCAGACAGTAAAAAAATATAGAATACCTGTATGATATGCAAATGTTCTAGCAATACTTCATAAATATTTTAAATATGTGCACCATAAAAACACCTTCAGTCTACACACATGGATCTTCACTCACAATCTTTCGTTTAGTATCAGTTGGTTTAATTTAAACTGAGGTCGAAAATTCAAGGAGGTGATAGAAAAATTAACACAAGCTTCTATGATTGATGAATTTCCATCAGTGCATACAAAGTCACCCAGTTTTCAGCAGGACATAAAATTCTAATGTGGACGAAAAAGTTCAATGTAAATACCGATTTGAAGTTTGGTTGAGCTTTTTCGTGTTGATGGCCAGAAGCAATTGAGTGAGAGAATTTTACACCCGTTTTCGCAATATTCCAGCAACATCATGGCAGGGGACACATGAAATGGGCTTCATATATTGTACCCATGTGGGAATCGAAAACAGGTCTTTGGCGTAAAGCACTTTAACCACTAGGCTACCCCATTGCCCTGATACGTACAAGGCGTAGCACCAGAGCTTTGTTTTACCGTCTGTATCACCAACAACAGTTTCTGAAACCACCGATATGGTCCACATTTAATTCATCTACAAATAAGACAGTTCTTGGTGACACCAAAATGCAGGGATTGGGAAAGAGAACTTTAACAATGGGCCATTTTCAGGTTTGTTAGCCATTTTCTGAAATCAGAATGGGCCACTGCTCTTGTAACAACAGTAAACTTTAATGGGCCATTTTTCATTCTAATGTGCAAAATGGCCCATGGCCCCTGCCTTTCCCAAAGCCTGAAACAAAGCTCATCAATCCCCGAACTCCAACCCGCTATCATGGAAATACAAAAAGTATTTTCTTTCATTCAGGTGTTCACTTGTTCATGACCAACTGACAGAAGACAAAAGTCTGTGTGAACGCACAATCACTTTCCGTGAAGTACTGCAGCTCACCTTCACAACACCTTGTAAAACAAAAGGGCTGCACGTCTTGCTATATAAAAGCATAAACCCCACCATACTGTACACAAATATCGTTCATCCTTCGTGTCACGCACCATGACCAGAATCTTGCCATACAGTGGCACCAAACATCAACAGGTTCACCATACTTGCTCAAGCACATACCATGGACCTACTTAAGATTAGTTTCTGGACATTTGGTCATGAAAGTTTCACATCAGGTCTTATCAACAAGCAGAAAGGTTTCTTTCAGGTTTCAGGTGCAGATGCTCATAACCAATATTGGTCTCAGTGTTCCGATAACGATTTCTTCCCCCAAAACCAAAATGGTAAATTCCACAGTGACAGGAATATGAACACTCTGTTCATTCTGACCTTGATTTCCCTTTTTCTGACAAGGAACAAATTGACGAACTCGCTTCTCTTGGAATGATCCCATGTCACAACACGTTCACACACAGACAACTACTGCCTTTGACAAAGACTACAGGGCATTCAGTGACAAGACACAAGCTCACAAGGGTCTGTGTACCATGAGAACAAATACACATAATACACAGATAAAAATATTGCATCCAAACTTGTTGTGTCACAAGAAAGACTATAGTGACTGCTGTCCTAATCCACTTCGTACTTGCTGTCGGGGAAGGTGTTTCCATTGTGGTATCTACTAGAGTAGGGGTCGTTGTTGATTGATGCCATGGAGTATGACGAAGCAGGCTGGTTGACCACACCGCCGTGGCCGGTACGCACGTCTACCTCCTCCACGAGGTCCCCGTCTGTCATGTTGTACAGTAGCTTCTCCTTCATATTGCGAGATCGGTGTCCCTGAGCGCTGCGTGCTGCACTGTTCAGGGAGATGGTTTCTGGGCTAAATGAAGTCCCATATAGCCGGATTCTGAAAGCAGAATGTTGTATGGCTCAGGCTATTATAGCTTTCGTGCCATTCAGAATTGTTTCAGTACATATTGTAAACATGTGATTATGGCATAATCAATTTTTAGATTCAGTCCTATTACCAAATTATTTTCAAGAATCTGTTTCTTATGAACGGTTGTTTGTTTGCTGGTTGTTTAACACAACTCTCTGCAATATTTCAGCTACATGGCGGAGGTCTGTAAATAACAAAATCTGGACCAGACAATCAAGTATCAACATCATCAGTATTTATCTGCACAACTGGGATATGATGACATATGTCAACCAAGTCAGCCAGCCTGACCACCTGATCCCGTTAGTCGGCTGTTATGACAAGCAAGGGTTACTGAAGACCAGGGATTGGGATAGAGAACTTCAACAATGGGCCATTTTCAGGATTATCTGCCAATTTCTGAATTTAGAATGGGCACTCGTTTCAGTGTCACACTCATCATTCCACATAATACAATCGAGTCAAATCCTCCGTATATCAAATCCACTGAAATAAGGCCCTCATATCAGACCACCACATGTGACCTCCGTATACCAAATCCACTGAAATAAGGCCCTCATATCAGACCACCACATGTGACCTCCGTATACCAAATCCACTGAAATAAGGCCCTCATATCAGACCACCACATGTGACCTCCGTATACCTAATCCACTGAAATAAGGCCCTTATATCAGACCACCACATGTGACCTCCGTATACCAATACTGTAAACTGTCTTATTTCCGCGCCTTTAAATTTTCGCGAGTGATGGTCACTAAACCTTTTCGCGCTTTCTTATTTTCGCGAGTTGATCTTACAACAAATTAATGTAATTGATTACAGAATTAATCCTTTTTAATTAGGTGTTACAACAATGAAAATAGAATGTGATTGAGCCATGGTAATCCAGATTAGCCCAACGGTGACACATGATTGAGCAATGACACCTGTATTGTTTTTGTGTTGTTCACTTACCTGAATAGAGTGTATGATATATCTATATTATCGCGTGTTTTTATTCTCGCTACATGTGATCTCAGTATACCAATCTTCAACAACAGGTACACGATACAAATTTGAAACTCATGTCGGCACACTAAATGAGAATAATGGGATCCAGTACATATATGGGATCAAAAACTGGGATTCAAACTCAAAACAGCCCATCCAATCAAGACTAAAGATTTGCACAATGAATGAGTCACTGGTTTCATCAGTTACTATGATACAATTCATAAACTTGAACATTTAGAAATAGCATTGAACTCCATATTAATAAGGGATGCACAATGTTACCTGTTTACCAGTATGTGCCAGTTCAGACTTGCAAGTAATATGTACTGTGACACGCTGATCGAAAAACGGTATTTCGACATGCTCTCAGAAAACTTTGTAAAGCTTGGAAATCGTCTGATATATATTACTTTCGCAGCGCAATATATCGCCATATGAAAATTACTGCAGTACCCACCCCAAACAGTAACGAAAGTGAAAGATCCCATATTTTGTTAAATAAGCCATGTTTTGTTGCATCTGAATGTGAGTGTTGTACATACCTCTGTACAATGAACACCATGATGATCATCACAGCGGACAACACGTCCACGGTCACCCACAGGATCAAGTAGCTGGACGGCACCTGCAACAAACAAACCAATCTGACAGCTCCATGACAATGCAGCCATGATGAACACCAGTGGAAACAAGATTCTGTACAATGAGAACTGACAGGACAACGTTTCGTTTCCGAATGCATTTATGACAAACCCGTCACAACTGGATTGTGCTCATGAGAATAAACAATGATTAACAATGATTAACTGGTTGTTTTAGTAGTGGGTGATGCTTTTCATGTATTGGGAAAGAGAACTTTGACAATGGGCCATTTTGGGGATTATTAGTCATTTTTTGAATTTAGAAAGGGTGACTGCTCTTGCATCAATAGTAAACTTCAAATTTTCAATGGGCTATTTTTTGTTCTAATGCGCAAAATGTCCCCTGCCTGTCCATGGCCTTTGTGGGTGCTCTGATGGGTGCCTTAGCGGGTGTGACGATGGGTGTCGTCTTTGTGGGTGCTCTGATGGGTGTCTTAGCGGGTGTGCCGATGGGTGTCGTCTTTGTGGGTGCTCTGATGGGTGTCTTAGCAGGTGTGCCGATGGGTGTTGTCTTTGTGGGTGTTCTGATGGGTGTCTTAGCGGGTATGCCGATGGGTGTCGTCTTTGTGGGTGCTCTGATGGGTGTCTTAGCGGGTATGCCGATGGGTGTCGTCTTTGTGGGTGCTCTGATGGGTGTCTTAGCGGGTGTGCCGATGGGTGTCGTCTTTGTGGGTGTTCTGATGGGTGTCTTAGCAGGTGTGCCGATGGGTGTTGTCTTTGTGGGTGTTCTGATGGGTGTCATACTGGGTGTGCCGATGGGTGTCGTCTTTGTGGGTGTTCTGATGGGTGTCGTCTTTGTGGGTGCTCTGATGGGTGTCTTAGCGGGTATGCCGATGGGTGTCGTCTTTGTGGGTGCTCTGATGGGTGGCGTCTTTGTGGGTGTTCTGATGGGTGTCATACTGGGTGTTCCGATGGGTGTCGTCTTTGTGGGTGCTCTGATGGGTGGCGTCTTTGTGGGTGTTCTGATGGGTGTCATACTGGGTGTGTTGCTGGATGCATTGTGTTTAAGTGAAGGGTTTGTTTAGGTGTTGATATTGAGCAGCTTACCAGGTGCCAGACTGGAGCCAGGACATTATTCAGCCTGTGGCAGCTGTCGGACGTGACTGACGAGATGCCCATGCACCAACACAGTGAGTACATCCACTCGGAGTTGACTGTCCACATGTTGATGCTGATGTTGGAGGCCTGGTACTCTCTGGAACATAAACAGTTTCAACTGCAGCTCACTACATCGCGGGACACATAGTCTGATACAAGTCAAGAGTCAGTGTGTGAACTGGTTTACCAAGATTTCAGGAATATTAAAGAGGGGACACCAGAAATGGGCTTCACTGACCGAGCATTGTTTGAAGACTACTTTCTTTGCTACCAAAGCATGTGAGGCTAATCCTCAGAGACCGGCTTTAAGGAAGAAATGAGAGAGAAATGTCCACGTATTGATAACCATTACATGGCCTGAAATTAAAATTCCATGCGGGGCTAACAGGAGTTATGTCCCTTACATTAACCAACTACTAATAGAACATTCATCATGCTCATAAATTTTGTGCACAGCAATTAAATATTTCATAATATTATTTGAGATGACATTTGCATATTTTTCTAAAGGAATCAATAAAACATATCTTCAATTCTGATGATGTGCCTTAATTTTTTTTCACATTCAAGCTAACTCAGATTGGGGAGGGTCTAGTTGGTGCATAGTCACACTGTCTTAACTAGAGAAAGAAATTCATTCGAAGACCTAACTGTTCACACTGATTCAGTTTGATGGTACAATGTGTGAAGCCCTCTTCTGGTGTCCTCCTGATAGTGGTATTGCTAGAACATTGCCAAAGGCTGTCTAAAACCGTACTCACTCACCCACTCCACACACGATATCAAAATGTAACAGTATTGTGCCTTCAAATAATCCTTCTGGAATCACTCACTCTATCTGGCTGTCGGTCAGCTCTGTGTACTGGACGTTGACCATGGACATGTTGTCCTTCCTGAGATGGTCAACGGGGATGTAGCGATCTCCAATGAAGGTGACGCCGGTGGGACGGCTGTCCTGGAACTGTAGCCACAAGACCTGCAGCAAGGACATGATACAACTGTAACTCTCACCATCTCATGTTGTGTTATCAGAATTCTGGCGACTTGAACATAGGATATCTGTGATGTCTTGAGTGTGTACTTAGGATATCTGTGATGTCTTGTGTGTATGTACCAAGGATATCTGTGATGTCAACTGTGCGTACCTAGGATATCCGTGATGCCTTATGTGTGTACCTAGCATATCTGTCATGTCTTGTGCGTGTGTGTGTAAGTAGGATATCTGTGATGTGTGTGTAAGTAGCATATCTGTGATGTCTTGTGCGTGTGCGTGTACCTAGGATATCTGTCATGTCTTGTGGGTGACTGCAGTCAAGAAGACGAGATAATATGGATCAAATAAGTGAGAACTAGTTGACAGCACTGCATTTCCTCTATGACAGAATTGTCACAGCAAAGACTGGAAGATTATTAGCCCAGGATAAAATCATTTATAGACATTCTTCTTTACATTCACACCAGGTATGTTTATTGCGGGTATGCTAGATGCCCTTCTCTCACTCATCCAAAGACCACACGCCTTACATTTTGTAATGGGTATCCTGCTTGACTGAGGGCATGTATCGTGTAGTTGACACTCAGGTTGTAACATGGGTGTGAAGGTGGCGGGGCCAAAAGGTCAAAAATCAACACGCTGTCGCTGTAGTTCCTGCCCAATCGTGCAAGTTCCTCCAGTGTAGGCAGTGTTTGATTGGCTACCTGCCTCCTCTGAGCATCGGTCAAGTCCCCAGATGTCCAGAAAGGGTCATTCTGAGAAAAGGTGAAAAACGTTCTCAGTGCTTAATCCACATGCTAGAAAGAATGGAACCTCAGTAGTCTTAATTCTGTTCATCTGTCAGCCTGCCTTTGTGGACTACTAATGCTCACATTATATAACTAAACATTTGATTATCCTTAATACATACATAAATGAGTGAGTGAATTGATATTTAATGTCACATCGGTAATATTTCAGTCATATCATGATGAGAACCATAAATATTATACGTAATAGTGAACGGCAAAAATCTGTCAACAAAGGAGAGTAAAACAACTAGATTATCACAGATAGATATTAAAAACTAGTAATTAAATCTAAAAAAGGTTTAACTATAGATGACGATAAGATATAAAAAAAATGGGCTATAGACCACCAACAACTGAAGGTAGATCACCATACCCGTGTCCATGGAATATATACATAAATCAAGCTAGTACAGTGATTGAATTCTGGCAAATCTCCATCTAAATAGTGCAACAATTCTAAGCTGGGTTTTTAATGGGCATAGTAACTTCAACTCATGACAAAGTCACATATTGAAAGGTGCCCTTCTGTGTTCAGCAAATACTCACTTGTAAAAACCACGAGCCAGCATCCAGCCTTTTCAGATCTGACATGTTGAAAGACGAGGGATCATCATTTACCCGATCAGGGAAAACCTCCTCAATATTTGTTGTCCTCACTAAGCTCTTATCATGGAGGATAAAGGGCACACAGTCAAAACTGAAACAGATACCATAAATTAGTGTTAGTTGGTCTGTTGTTCAACACAAGTTTGAGCAATAATCCCAGATGTTCTGAGTCTGATCAAATCGAGGGCGGAAACAGTCTCTTCTTAAAGTCATTATAAGTCATTCTCTGGTCACGACGGATGCAACAGTCTCTTCTTAAAGTCATTATAAGTCATTCTCTGGTCACGACGGATGCAACAGTCTCTTCTTAAAGTCATTATAAGTCATTCTCTGGTGTCTTCTTAAAGGCATCTAAGAAAGAAGTGTTCAAACAAACAGTCTCTTCTTGAAGTTGGAGGATGTTACACTCACCTGAGCTGCACGTCACTCTCCACACCATACACACCATCCTGGTAGGCAAAGTCATATGCCATCAGTGTATTCTCAGGTAAAATCTATAAGCAGGAAAGGTATGGATCTTAGAAGCCTTGCTGAATATGCAGTCTTCACCATGCCGTGGTGTTGAATGACCTACACCGTCATCACACACCTGGAGCATGTTAGAAGTTGTCAAGATGCATTTCCCCCCAGTTCAAACAATGACTCTACAGATACCTCCATGAGGAGCGGCCTGGAGTTTACATGGTGCAGATATGCAGACTAGCTGTAGCAAATACTTGACAAGAAATTAATACGTATCAGATTACGGTGGCAGGGGATCAACTTTTATTTTCAAAGCCACTTATGATGGTTATGATGGCATTAGATCGTTAATGCTGACTGGAGAATTTATCAAAAAGTCATAAACAGCCTTGAAAGATAACCCTACTATCATTGTGAAATTCAAAGGCTACATTTTCAGCACTTATGAAATGTAATAAATCTATGTTATTTCCAGTTTTAATCCGCAAACAGAAACTACCACATGGAAAAGTAAGATATCATGGTTTGAATGCCCAAAATGAAGACTGACCTGTCCTGGTTGTCGGGTGATAGGATTTTTTAACACCTGTGGTGGCTTAGGGGGGGCGGCCGCTATGAGATTGGGTCTTACAATGTTTAGGTCGAAATATGTGGTATGATAAGAGTGATGTTATAATGTCATGCTTAACTTAAACGGCATTATAAGAGTGATGGCCTGGTGTTATGGCCAGCATGTGGGAATGTATGGACTATGAGAGTAGCGCTGTATCAGCATTACTAACCTCTGATGCTCCTCGGTGGGCTAGTATCAGGGGTTTGTTCGGCAAGTCATCAGCATGAGTGACACAAGGGGAGTTGATGAAGTAAGGTGATATGTACAGTCCTATCATCACAGCAACATACACAGTCAGCCACAACAGCTTCAACGCTGGAACAAAGAGACATTCATTAAATATACAATAATATATCAGGGAAGGGAACACCAGAAATTGATAAGCCAATGCTTCAACCACTATATAATTAAAGTAATTATACATTCTTACAAACAATTATATTATATCATTTGTTTAGATTCTAGGATACTCCTATATTACCTGTAAGGACCCATGGAATCAGTAACAGAGGTTAGGGTACAACTCTTGTAACACCAGTTATCAAGCCTGACTTCACAAGAATTTACAATAACCACAGGTTGCTGGGCAACTCCTGGAATCATCCAAAATGGCTCTGACATGTAGGTGTGTAACAGCTGTACGTATTTTGTTTTCCAATTCCAGAAATATGAAATATAGAGTCAATGACACGTTATTCTTTCCTTGTTTGATTTATGCAACTCTTCCCTACTAAGGTGATTTAAACTCGCGAGGAGGTATCTCATTCAAGTCACGAACCTAGGCCCCAACCTCTCACCAACACCCTATGTAGATCTGGAACCTGATGACATTTGCATGTCAATATATGTCAATGACAATTAGCTGTGTTTGAAGGAGCAATAACCCTCAAGTTAAGCGCACCCTCAGACCCTCAGACCTGATATAGCAATCAGCAACTGCTGGGGTTCCAGTGAAGCCACATCACTGTGGAGTGGGCGTGGCACATAGAGAGCACATGCAGGCAGAACGTGACCCATGGCATGTATTAGAACCTGAGCATGGAAGTCAAGGGGTCCTTGTAGAAGATGTCAAAAGATACAGATGAAAGAGGTCCTTGGATTCACGAACAACAGGAAATGACCTGCTGAACTATTTTGGGAAGGATAACAATACACTGGTGGACAACTTCATTGCTATATTTCGGTGTAGGATCTAATACCGTTGTCAAGCAATTGTTGAACAGTGTGAGGATGGCAAAACATTGTCACAAGGATGAAATAATATAACTAAAAGATATTCCTTATACTTGTTTGACTTTGTAGAAAGTACCGTTGATTCAAATAAAACTGTTTACAATATATACATATTCTGTAAGCTTTATTCAGTTATAATTTCTAGCAAAACTAAAGCATTCAGAACTAGTTCAGAATAATAGCCGTCAGATGCTGTATGTCCCTATACGTGAATTGGCAACTACTCCCACAGGCGATGAACAATTATTTCCCTTATGCCCAGCACTATCTGCAGTGCTGAATAAAGTCTACATTTTCTCGGGTTCTGAATTTCCATTTGAACCCAAGCTCCTTTTTAATGAGTGAGTGAGTTTAGTTTTACGTGACACTTAGCAATATTCCAACTATATGGTGACGGTCTGTAAATAATCGAGTTTGGACCAGACAATCCAGTGATCAACAACATGAGCATCGATCTGCGCAATGGGGAACCGATGACGTGTGTCAACCAAGTCAGCTAGTCTGACCACCCGATCCCGTTAGTCGCCTCTTACGACAAGCTGAGTCGCCTTCTATGGCAAGCATGGGTTGCTGAAGGCCTATTCTACCCCAGGACCTTCACGGGTTTCCTTTTTAATAAACAGGAAGTATTTGCTTCTACCAAATAATATATATTCAGAGAAGAAGCATTACTCTAACAGGCCACCATCATCAGCCTTTTTCTGCTCTGCACAATTTAGCAGTCCAGTATGAATTTCAAAGGTTGCACATGTGTGAAAATGAAAAAAAAAAAAAAAAAAAAAAAAAAATCCAGCTTATTTGAATAATAGTTTCATCCAATAATTTTTCTTTAAATAGTTTCAGGGTGTTAATATTTCCTGTGGAAGTGAGATGGTGTGTGTTCACAACAAGTTGAATCAGTTGTCTCATTACGTGTGTAACAGTAAACATAATGAGACACATCTGTGAAATGAGCACTGCTTGCCCTCCTCTCATCACACTCACAGGTTAGAGGGCATGCAGCTAATGAGGCCAATAATAGCCTGCAAAGGGAGATAACCCTTATTAAAGACAACCTCACACATGTGATAACTGAAACATTAAACAACAGCAGACACTCCCTGAATCTGTGATCCATTTTTTTCTTAAAAAAAGTATACAACAGATGGTATATATAATGATATATGTTATCACTGGTTTTGCTAACAATCAGGCTGGCTACACTCAAGCCACATCACTGTCATGTGCCATGACACATGAGAGAACATGTAGGCACAGAGTGACCAATGACTTGCTTCAAAACTTGTGTCACTAAACTATACTGTCAAGCAAAAGAAAGTATACACTTGAATATTGGATTTGGCCACTCAATCGCAAACATTATCGAAACAAAAGCGAAACACTCTAAACCTTGAAGGTCCCAAACTCTGCTTTAAAGCTACAGCTATTTCAGTGTAAGTAAAGTGAGTTTTGTATGTTTGTTTGTTGTTTAACACTTCACTTTACAATATTCCAGCTATATTGCTGTGGACTGTGATCGGGTCCAGGATCGATTTATTTGCATTTAAATCTGTGGATTTCTGAGGATTTGTGGAAATTTGCCATCTCGCAACAAATGTATGGTTTCAATATGTGTTACAGTGTTAGAAAAGTAAAAGACACCAAACCCTTACAGGGCCTCCCTACATGAATAATCTGAATGTCATATTTCTCAACAATGATTTTGCTTTGATGTGGTGTTAGATGTAATGTCAACATATATGCCTACCCCAATGTGAGAGTTTAAACCACTGAAGGGAGATAATCCATGCCATGAGAGTCATCAGCACAACCGCTCCAATCTGGAGGAAGGGACCCGTAATCTGCAACAGAGACCATCGCACTGATACTTTCAGTCAGAGCAGTCTGTTCAGGTTCCGTCCATCAGCGTAAACCACCATCACAACAATGACTTACATTCCTCCACAGAGAAAGTTTAGTAAGATTCAGTTCACCATTCGTCCTGGATATCTCCACTATATCCTGGATGCACCTACAGCTCCACCCGATGATTTTATCACCTCCCTTGGCTGGCTTTTCATCCAATCAGGTGTCCATGCTGAGAAGGTGAGTGTACCAATCACAACGCACTTTCGCTTTTTAAACTATTGAACTGATTACACTTGACAACACAAATCATGCAGAGGAACTCTGATAGAGGTTGAAGGAGTTGTTGCATATATTTTTTCAAGGTTTCACACCTGTCAATTTGACTGTATGATTTTACCAAAAATCTGAGTCCCACTATGAACAAACTATCGTGGCTGTGAATGCTATTTTTGTTGACATTAGCGAGCTCGGTTGTAATGGCGGCTTAGCTGAGTGGCTACAGTGAGAATGTGCAGCCAGTCAACGGAGGTAATAAAGTCACTGAGCCGAGCCATAGATGTATCCAGGGTATAGTGGAGAGTTATCAGAATGTATTCCCTGGAGATATCAAGGATGAACACCATTGGGTCACCCTATAAGTGTTAACTTCAAATACAAAGCTGAAAGTTCCTTAAGGTAAGTCACTATTTGTCAGTTACCAGGCTTTATTTGTTTGGATTCAGCAATATCCCAGCTGGACAGTGCAAAGCAGAGTTTTTCAAAACGTTTTTGACTTTGTGAACCCCAGGATCAACAGTTACTGCCCTAAAGAATGAAAACACACAATGATGGAAAAATCACTGCAAGAAGGGGGACATTATTATAGCACGTCCCTGAGGGAGAATACAGAACTGGAACAAATGTGGAGGTTATAAAGTCAGCTCACCCTGAGAGAGAGTAATACTAGCGTCCATTCAGACTGCCACATCATCTCCACAGAAACCGTGACGGCAATACAGCCTAGCAGGCTGAAGATGATGACAGCGATGTGGACTGGGTGGATGTAGAGTTGGTGACCGTGGAGGACGTGGCACAGCACCAGGCACTGCAAGCACAGCATTACACAACAGTCAGAGAAGGAAACGACACAAGATCATTGGTAGAAATGGAATCAAAGGGGCTGACTTGAAGCTTATATTAAAATATATCTACTCACAGCATGTCAAATGGTAATATGCTTACTCTGTTTGTTGTTGATTCCACTAGAGCAGTGCAGCAGTATTACAGCAATATGGTGGCTGTCTGTAGACAATCAAGTCTGGACCTGACAATCCAGCACTTATCAAAATCACGAGCAACTAGGATACCATGACACCAACTCAGACAGCCTGACTGCCTAATCCTGTTAGTTGCCTCATATGACAAACATGGGCTACCAAAGACCAGTACCATTTCTGACATGACCGTTTAGTGGCTGGATATATAAGCAAAGAACAGCATGATAACCTCATAGTTTAAATCCAAATGCATAGGATTAAAGAAGTTTCCTAAAAATCAAATGAAGACCTGAAGGGCCTCTGGATGCCCCTACATTTTGAAGACTACACATTACCATACACTTCAATCACTTAATAAAAATAAGATGTTCAAATATACGACATTACTCTCGCACTAAAGCATGGTACAGGGTAGGAAAAGTGTTCAACAAGCCTATACTTCACTGTCATTACAGTGTGTCAGCTTCAAGCACGAGCAGAGCCTTACAGCAAAGGTGCTGACAAGCCTCCTGATGAAATACAGATTTGGTGTTTACAAACTGAACCTCTTATTTGAGACGAACTTGGGATTCAAATCCACAATAAGCTGATTCTGCAAGTATTTGCCTTTCATATGCAAACTTTACCACAAATATTCCAGTCACAGCACCAAGTCTGACCTCAGGGAAATCAGGCTTGGACGTCAATGTGGTGAGCAAATTCTTCAGGCAACAGAATACCCATGTGCTCAAATCTCACAACTTCAGGCCATTTTAACCTAACACAAGGACCTTGGCAGTAAAGTGTTATTCAGTACACTATAGGTACTCACCATGACTATGACGAAGTAGGCAAACACGGCACAGGTGAGACCCAGGATGATCCTGTACCAAGGAATCCATGTCCGAAGAAGTCCAAACATGTGCCTGAAACAAGAAAATAACCATGGATATAGTAAAACCTTGATAATCTGGACAGCATTCCAAACATGTGCCTGAAACAGCAAACAATGGATACAGTAAAACCTTGATAATCTGGACAGCAGTCCAAACATACGCCTGAAACAACAAACAAACCGTGGATATGGTAAAACCTTGATAATCTGGACAGCTGTCCAAACAGGTGCATAAAACAACAAACTATGTTTACAGTAAAGCAAGAAACCATGTTTACCATATATAGTAGCCTTCCCCAGGAAACATCAAGGCTTGACTCAGCACCGTCAAGGCTTCACTAGGTAATGTCAAGGTTTCCACCAGTCTTGTCAAATGATGATACAATATGATGTGTGTCTACTATTCATGTTCATGTCTACTGTTCATGTTCACGTCTAGTGTGTAGTACGTGACAAGAAGGTATTACACTCACCAGTTGAGGTCATCGAAGCTGTTTTTGACGATCAGCCAGAAGTAAAAGTAGAAGATAATGTACAGGAATGTCAGGCAGAAGAGGCTGAACCAGAACAGGTCTCGCTGAAACACAAACGTAAATGTCAAACATAAGGCAGTGTTGGCTCAAGAGAGGGTTTTGGAGTGTTTTGACTCATCAAATTCAGTGAGGATCCCCTCTATTTTACATCTACCCATCTATTTAACATTGGAAGGGGTCCAGAAACATTATTTTCATCAATTTGGACCCACTCAAAATTTCATCCAAATCTAACACTCATAAGGACAGGTTTCCTTGAAACAAAAACGAAAATGTCAAAACACAAGGAGAGGTCTTGCTGAAACACAAAAGTAAATATCAAACACAAGGTAAATGTGAAACACAAGGACAGGTCTACCTGAAGCACAAAGGTAAACATCAAACGCAAGGGCAGGTCTTGCTGAAATACAAACATCAATGTCAAACACAAGAACGCAAACATAAATGTCAAAAACAACGAGAGGTCTTGCTGAAATGCAAATGTAAATGTCGAATGCATAGACAGGTCTTGATGAGATACACACAGAAATGTCAAACACAAGACAGCTTTCCCTGAAATACAAATGTAATTGACAAGCAACAGTATTAGTCTTGATAAAACACTCGTAAATCTGAAACACAAGGACAAATCTTGCTGAAACACAAGGACAAATCTTGCTGAAACACAAACATAAATTTCACACACATGAACAGGGCTTGTAGAACATTTTGTCAGGAAGGGGAGGAGTGGGGGGTACTGGTATGTGTGAAGTCATTTTAGGCATGTAGACATTCTTGTTTAATCCGTCTTTGAGATATATAAATCTCAAACACAGAGGAGCATACTCAAGTCACCAAACATTAGCAAATCAAGGTTTAAGAAACCACAGTGCCATGAAACATGAGACAGTTTCAAACAAACACTTACAGATACAAGCATTGCTACATCACTCAACTTGAGTACTTGTCAGCTGATAAATCATATTCCATATAAACTTCAGATTGCCATGTTAAGTGTTACTCCTGGTAGGAAATTGGGCAGCTAAGACCCGTTTACAACTGTATAAACATTGAGCCTAAAACCTAACACCATGAGCCCAGACCTCATGTGTACAAATATTCCATTCAATCATGTAAGCTCAGATATTTCCATCTCTATAGATTGATGTAACTGACATTTGCTTTCTCATTAATTGTTTTCTGACAAGAAAGGTAAGATATTTATTGCACATATTAATCTCAAACATGAAAATATGAAAACTAAAATCAACCCTGATTCACAGCTGATGGCATGCAGATGTCCATGTATTGAAGCACCTGGGAGTTTGAATTTACAGATCTACAAATGTCTAATGTACAAATGTATTGTTCACTGGACCCCGAGGTCTTACATAATCAATGAAAGAATATTGATATGACACTATCTGAGTCTGCTTAATAGATACATATGTACACATTCAGCAGTAATTACACACAGGAATATTTCAGAGCCGTTTAAATGATTTCAAAGAGTAAGTGGTAATGAAATCACCTCAAAAAGATAATATTTGTACACATGGTAATCTCGTTGGCCACAGAGGAATGATCTAACGTAAGAAGCCCATCTCATAAGCAGTCATCAGGAGCAGCACTGTGTGTTTCATGTGTTTGTTTAACTGTAGCTGATGGACAGTCTGGACTCCCCAAGACTATCACGCATGTGGTACTTCGCATCAGCTTCAGCAACAGTGGTCCCTGCATGTAGCCATGAGAAAAATCCCTCTATTTTGATGAAGTGTGAATGTGACAACCTCAGGTGAACATCAATGCATCTACAGCAGCCAGCCTGTCTGTCAGCCTATTAGCTACAGGCTTGCAATAAACCTACATGGGATGGACTTTCTCTCTACAAAAAGGGGTAGTGGGGAAGTCTTGTGGATAAAGCGTTTGATCGTCATGCCTAGGACATGGGTTTGATTCTACATGGGTACAATGTGTTAAGTCAGTTTCTGGTGTCACCTACTGTGGTATTACTGGAATATTGTTAAAAGCAGCACAGAATAAACTCACTCATTCTCACACTCTCTAAAAATACATAATAATGATTACATCCAATATTATATATTATAAACTAGACCCAGTGAGCTGGCAGATTCAGAACCTGAAGAAATCAAGTGTGGCGTCAGTTTGAGTTTTACATTACTGAAAAGAGAAGAGAAAATGCTACAGCTTAGGGCCTATGAGACTTGGGACTACAATGTGGGACTATAAATTTCACACAATCACTGACAGATAGATATGCATCTCTAAACAGAGGACACACTTCCTGTTAAACAGGAAGTGGAACTTTGTTACAAGTAGTTGAACAATAAACCTGCCACTCTACTGAAATGACTTCCACTGATTACAGTTGACAAGTACACACACTGAGCACAGTAGCTTGTGCTGAAAGGACCTGGTTGTTTGAGGATGAGATCCTGGAGGAACCACTCTAACAAACATATTCATGATAATCACACACCTAAGTTCTTGACAATGGATGCAGACTAAAATCTCTCAATGCAAATAAAACATGTGACAAACACTATAATTTCATCATATGTTCAGTTAATCTAACCGTATCCCCTCATGAATTCCATTTCATTTTCACCATCCCTAATTTTAACACACCTGGCAAGATACCACTGACTTTGAATAAGAACTTACAAAAATCACCACTTTACACAAAAATCTCCCACCTCTTTTACCCTCCCATCCAATGTCTTTTCATGGTCACATAGACAAATCCTTGATACCCTTGCTAAGTTCAGGTCACCTTTATTGGCGTATTTTAATTTCTCTTTACT
This sequence comes from Haliotis asinina, assembly GCF_037392515.1. Classification (NCBI taxonomy): domain Eukaryota; kingdom Metazoa; phylum Mollusca; class Gastropoda; order Lepetellida; family Haliotidae; genus Haliotis; species Haliotis asinina. The sequence continues at coordinate 7,266,482 of NC_090283.1, read as the reverse complement.
GGGCATATGGTTTACCAATGAAGACAAATCCTGGATGCTGTGTACATCAATCTATGACCCTACTGTGATGAAAAGCAAGAAAATGACCCTCGCCAAGTTAAAGTGACCTTTCACATCTTATCAGATGTTCTTGCTCCCTATCTGGAGTCCTCCAGTCATGTGTCAGTTGGTATTCAATTCCATACTGTTGCTAATGCTAATCTGATGTTTGCCACGACATGCTATGCATATAGTTCTCTTCACTTGGTTGTGACCCCACAAACCAATGAGGTGTGGAGTAGGAAAGTGGGTTAGTGGGAACACTCTCTGCTGCCTCTTGAACACATTGACACAAGTCTCCTTGCCGACCAGAACATAACCTGCTGGCGTAAAGTCAAGACACAGATGAGATGCAGACTGGAAGTACACTATTGGGAGTTTCCCTTCATCAGAAGACGGCAATATTGCCCTCGGCTGCTCACCAACTCTTACATCTGCCCAATCCTCTCGTCAAGTAATTAAACATTTAAGTGTGTTATTTTCAACGTGTTAAGTTATATGTGATGAAAAGTGAACAAGTGATATTTTTCTCATTTCTTTGTAGAAAATCGTTGAAGTGTTGTTTTATCTGTAAAGTCCATCTCCCCTGCCACTTGGCCTTGCAACTCTCATCCTGTGTTACACGTGTCTCAGCTGAGGCATGGAAGTGAACATGTTATACCCCTCGCAACAACCAATCAAAACTAATGACTTCCACATACGGTCTTATTGGCAGACATTTCAACAAATAGGAAATAAACAAGATAAACAATCACATGTTTGAAAAGTAAAGTGAAGAAGTTAACATTTAAATCAACTTCCAAGGAATGTGCAAGTTGACATGAGATTGTCTGACACTGACTGAGGTGGGGAACTCGAGGCAGCTGACACCCCCCAGCTGTTTACGTCTCATTCCGCACCAACTAGTTATGTACACCTGAGGAATGTCTTCTGCAGATATAGACAAGGTTTAAACATAACCTCTTATCAGAACCCTTACTCTCTTTAAGCTAAAAGCCTTCAAGTTGTGCCCTAAGTAAAAAGTTCATTTTGAACATTTCAGTGGATTCCACTGCATGAGATATTGCAGTCATTCAATCACACTGTACGTCAATCTGTCTCACTTTATCTCAGTATACAAGGTTTGAATTAAACATGAAGCCAAGAGAACTGGATTGCTGTTATTTAAATGATAATTTAAAAAAAACAGACTGGCATCTTTACTGTCCACTTATCTAGACTTGCCTCTTGCACAGAATTACCTACGGCCACAGTATTCAGTCAGCCTTGGAGTAAAGCTACCTCAAGGTGATCACTAGTCTGTCATACAGACCCTGAAGTATATATATCCAAGAAAGACCATGCAAGTCTTGAAAATGTGGCAAGTCTAGATTTCCTTTGCTTCAGGAAATGAAAAAAGTCTCAGGGCTCCATTTCATAGTATTATTCTTTTTTACTATGAACACTTTTTTTCCGTAAAATATGTTCATTTCAGATACTAGTTGTTGGTCTAGGTGATCGCAACTCTCATGCTATCAGTTTCACCCTGAAAAGTCATGGAGGTTTCAGAGACTTTGTAGTGAGTGAGTGAGTGAGTGAGTTAAGTTTAACGCGGCACTCACCAATATTCCAGCTATATTTCAGCGGTCTGTGAATAATCTGGTGTAGACCTGACAATCCAGTGATCAACAGCATAAGCATCAATTTGCGCAACCACGTAAGCAAGCCTGACCACCCAATCCTGCTGGTCGCCTCTTATGACAAGCATAGTCGCCTTTTATGGCAAACATGGGTTGCTAAAGGCCTATTCCATCCCAGACCGTATAGAATCTTAGACTTCACTTTGTGGAACAGGCCCTGATTAAAGTTTAAAGCCACAGTCCCTTTAGAAGGAGGAAAGACAGCAGGAAAAAACATGGATTTTGTTGAGAAGACAACACAATGAGAGGATATGAAACTTAAACATGAAAGACATGGGGCATGGGTCAGTATGTGCCACCTAAACACAGTGGAGGTGACTGAGACGTGGGTGGTGAGTCTCGGTTACCTGCATGTGACATCTCACATCCATGGTGAGATGGTCCTTGCTTTTGAGATGAATCAAGAACTTGCAACATTAGACATGAACAGGTTCATAAATATTTTATAGTTTTTAAAATTGGGCCCTCCTTCATATCAAACTACAAACATCACAGTTCTGACACGCTTCATGTGAAGCATACACCCAATTGAAGACTCGTCTTTCAGACCAGCTGTGATGAAGAATGTTCCCTGTCTGACACAAACAAAACAACAAGCATATTGGCTGACATGGCAAGACCAGTAACTTGTTACACACACCCTCCCCTTGAACATGGACCAACATTTGCCAGAGGTTCCGAAGACTTGTCTGGGTCTGGACAACCCACTTCAATCTCTCCCCATCAACAGGTGGTCAGGCTCTGGAAGAGGCCCACTCACCTCACTGATGTTTCATGTCAGAATCTTATCTCTGTCCAACATTTGGGATGATTTTTTCCCAGGTTGTAGTGATTATGACCCTTGACATACATAAACATACTTAAAACGCCTCTCTTTGAGTGGTCCGCTGCCATCATTGACCTATCTTTTATCTTGCTGTTTCTTGAAGGTTTGATTTATTCTCCATTAAAGGCAAACCCTCCTAATAAGCCATGTGTGTTCCTTGTCTCACCAATAAATAATGGCAGTTGTCAAGGATAAAACTGTTATGGTTTTATATGCATGTACCGTATATGCTCAAGTAAGAGACCTATAACAGTAGGAGTTATGTTCATTGAGAAATACAGTTTACAAATCACAGTTGAAAGCTTTTACAAACACTAAATATTTGTGTTTGCTAGGTGTTTTCATTAAGAACAACCAAATATGGTAATTAATACGTTCTAATATGTTCATATATAGATGGACATTTACTCTCACAAGTACAAATATTTGAAGGTTTTGTTGTTATAATGTCTAAAGACTCTAACCAGTTTAACCAAACTCAGTTAATGTTGTATACTTGTTGGGGAATTACTGATCAGTTTTGTGTTTCAGACTCTCTGTGTCCATTGCTTTATTTCAAACGGCATTAACGGACAGGACATCAGGTAAGACTACAGGTCAAAGCATGGAGATGTGGCTGACGGCAAATCACTGTATCCCAGCTGCATGGGCTAATGTTCATACTATCAGTCACTGGATTGTCAAATCACATCACATCAATGTTAAGCTTGTTCACCAATTGTCCATCCCAACAATATCATGGCACGGGACACCAGAATTGGGCCTCACATATATCCATGAGGGTAATCAAAGCCTGACCTTGGCTTGAGTGTGACGAGCAAACCCCTTCACCTCAAGGCTACCCACCACTGATCACAATGTGAATCACTGGATTGTCTATTCCAGACTTGATTGTCTACAGACTGATGCATCATCACCCATGCTTCTAAAATCAGGGTAAGCATCTTCAGCCCATGCCTGTGGATCCCCTCATATATCTACAGCCAATCTGCAACTTCCTGCCACATCAATGTCTGTGCTGTCATCGCTACACGTCCAGGTTATCTCCCATGTCAGGAGGTGCCATGTGTTCCTTCTAATGTGTGGCACAGTCAATCTGGAACTGATGAGGACCTGCCTCTTCTGGAATCGGTCTCTTCCTGCTGTTTATTGCTGATTACTGCCTTGAGTTAAACTGGTTTCATATTCATCTGAATATATATAAGTCAGAGGTTCAAGTTGTGGCACAGCTTCTGATTTGCCATAGTCAGGGAGATGTGTCTCTGCATGGAAGGACTGTTGACAGATGTCACTGTCAACAATGTCAAAGGCACTTCACATTTACTGGTTAAGTTTAAAATGAAAAGAAAACAGGAACATTTGATGACAGCATGATGATAGACTCATGTGCACAGTAACTGTGGTAAAACATTTTGAAATTATCACTTTCAAGACAATTTCTTGCACAACAAACTGGATCAACCTATGAACAAACATGTACACATTTGCCCATCTGGGTTTGGGAGAGACTGAGTGCTACATTTCTGCTAAAGTAGTCGACTTTGTTAAGAATGTTTGTCAGTTAAACATTTCATGTGTAGCATTTCAATGCAAGAAAACAACATTTGAAGAATGTTGCTACATAGCTAGAAATACTGGTTTCTCACTGAGGATGCCCATAAATTTTGTTGTTGTTGACAAATTAGCATATTTCCCTGGATTGTATTTACGAAAAAAGTTATATTACTTATAAAGTACTATATTACTGATACTGTCCTCTGTTTTCATTTAACTACTTGGGTGCCTTAGTTTCCTATATGAGTGGTACTTTCTGTATTCTGGGGCTCAGTACAGTACTAGCTGTATTCTGCAACATAGTACAGTTACGCCTGTATTCTGGGACAGAATCAGATGAATTGCAGGACTCCGTAAAGTACTGACTGGGTTCTGCAACTTGGTATGTCATAGGTTGTATTTGGGGGCTGAGTAAAGTACTGGCTGTATTCAGGGGATCAGTACAGTACAGGGTGTATTCTGGAGCCGAGTCCGGAGCTGAGTACAGTACTGGCTGTATTCTGGGACTCCGTACAGTACTGACTGGGTTCTGCAACTTAATACGGTACAGGCTATATTTTGGGGCTGAGTACAGTACTGGCTGTATTCTGGGACTCCGCACAGTACTGACTGGGTTCTGCAAATTAGTACGGTACAGGCTGTATTATGAGGATCAGTACAGTACAGTACAGGCTGTATTCTGGAGCTGAGTCTAGGGCTGAGTACAGTACAGGCTGTGTTCTGAGCATCAGTACAGTAATGGCTGTATTCTGGAGCTGAGTACAGTTCTGGCTGTATTCTGGGGCTGAGTACAGTGCTGGCTGTATTCTGGGGCTGAGTACAGTGCTGGCTGTATTCTGGGGCTTACTACGGTGGAGGGGCACCCAGCTTCAGTGAGTGCTACTGACAATGTTTAACAGAACACTGACAAATGACCATGGCTGCCTTGCAATGGGGAGATTGGTGTGGAATGTTAATTGGGTGGAACTTCATAAATCTCTCACCGCAAACCATGATTGATGATACTACCAATTGAAAACAGAATTTATAAAGTAATTACTTGACACTGCCTGAGCTTCACTCAATGCAGGAGACTTACAGTAAATGCAGGAGGTGTGATTTGAGCCTGTTTATATCACCAAGAGGTTTATCAGTGAAAGTTACAGAGTTAACTCCCTTCTGGATGACAGGGCGCTATGTGTGGACAAGCTGGACCATACATGCCACACAGTCCCCGGCTATGACTCACTGGGTTCTGTCCCTTGTGTGGAGTGGTGGGGTAGCACTGTGGTTGAAGTGTTCACTAGTCACTCTGAAGACCTGGGTTTGATTCCCCACATGAGTACAATTTGCGAAGCCCATTCCTGGTGTCCCCCAGCCGAGATATTGCTGGAGTATAACCAAAACCACCTTTTCCTTTAATCTTACCCCAAAAAGTAAAACAAAAAATTGAAAAAGAAATATGTTGTGCACTGATACATGATTGTCATGACTGTCTAATGCAGTTTTCTTAATTAGACAATAGTGCACAAAATACCCAGAAAATGTTACTATTCTGCTATGCAAGTTACTACAAATTTAGTATATCTCCAGATCTCCAGTTTGATGAGCAAACGTTTGAACCACTAGGCCACCCCTCCGCCCATATTTGTGACTCACAGTGCCTACAGAAAGATGAAAGTGTATAATCTCCCCATTAACACTAACAACGGCACCTCCTGAGCTAGCTAGCCATGAAGGTGGGCCTATACATCTCCACTTATGTGAAAGGTATATGACAATCACCTGGATCTCCATCCACGACTCCTGACAATGTGTTCCACCAACTGTAAGGACTAAGATCTGGGCAAGCGGAAGACAGGAGAACAATGCTTCCTGAATTCTTACACTCCCTGGTTGTATGTGGCACACTGACTCAGTGGATACTCACACTGAGTGGGTGACACATCTATTTTGGTTCAAGACTGACCCCAAAGTGCACTTGTCTCCCCCAAAATAGTCTACATACTGACATGTCATAATTAACACTGACAGACTGAGTCGACCATTCCCTTACATCATTATTTAGTGTGCTTGAAGTATCATAACTATCCATCTAGGGCTTTGAGAGTGAGTGAGTGAGTTTAGTCTTACGCCACTCTCAGCAATATTCCAGCTATATGGCGGCGGTCTGTAAATAATCGAGTCTGGAACAGACAATCCAGTGAACAACAACATGAGCATCGATCTCGGCAATTGGGAACCTATGACGTGTCAACCAAGTTGGCAAGCCTGACCACCCCATCCCGTTAGCCACCTCTCACGACATGCATAGTCGCCTTTTATGGCAAGCCTGGGTTGCTGAAGGTCTGTTCTACCCCGGTACCTTCACTGGTCTAGGGCTTTGAGGACTCTTACAATCAGTCCCTGAATGTACATACTGGCCACGTAAAGAAATTGGGCACAGAGAAAATGCTTTCAGAATTGGAATGCAGCACAGCAAACACGAAATGATGTGGCCACTTTTTAAGTTGAAGTATCGACCACAACAAAATGTCAAAGGAACATGGTCAATATCGGTAATGATGATGACAGAATTTCAAAATCAAATATGGGGGCACGCGACAAAGTCACAAATTCAAGAAATGGCATGACCATGACATTGTGTAAGAATGGGATTGTGGTCTGGAACCTGGGTCACAGATGAGTGATCTGAGGTCATCTGTACAGTCTGGGCGGTGGTATTCCTGGATGCCCAGAACATGGGTGGTCAGCGACATCATTAGTGTTCTGATAATGCCTGACCAATGTAGATATGGTACTGTGATGGCACTGGAAATGTGCTGCCACCTGTTGTTGGCTCATTCCTGCTTCAGTCATTCCAATGGACTCATGACATTGAGCAGATGTTAATCTTGGCATGATGTGCATGTGACTTCTCATGTGAATTTGTGAAGGTTTGAGTGACCAAAGATTGAGCTTTTGACACTGATAGCAATTTCACATGTTGTGTGCACCTGCACAGGCTGAACTTGCAGCAACACGCGGCAAGACAATAGGCCAGCATCAATGACATCACGTCGTCTGGCATACGCATGAGCATTTGACTGTCTCCAATACTCGCTGTGTTCAGACCTGTATTAATGCGTACAGATACTGTGTGCCTATATTCATATTTTTGGTGTGCAGAGTTTCTCTAGGTGGCTTGTATACAATTTTGATAGAAACAAAAAATCCTTCTAGATGGAAAAAAGCCCCAGAGAGATGGGTGATTCAGAACCTAATGAAGTCTAAACTTGCTTCATGTTTGGATTCAGCACTGCAGGAAGGGCTGGGCAGAAGGGAAAAGTGCTGTTCAGGGACTGTAAGACAGACTAGGGTTTGAGAGAGTGTGTGGGATTTTGGGAATAGGCAGAATCTCTTTTTCACACTCTTAATCTCATGAGCAGATGTTAATCAAAATGACTTTCTCCCAGTATTAATTTGAACAAAAACATGTGCATTCCAGACAGAATTGGTCAGGTGGGAAGTCCTAGAGACGTCGACCTTCATCGTGCATCCCTCAGAAAACATCTGCAAACTGGGGATAAGACAAAACACCTTGATGTCATCCTCATTCCGAGTCTGTTTGATTATCACTGTTACCGGGATGACAGATGTGTTTTCCTGTCCAGGAGTTCCGTGTATTGACAACAGCAGCAGGTTACTCCCACAGGGATACATCCTTCCATCACACTGCTTCCCATGCTGTTATCTCCTCCGTCTGACAACTAACTGCACTCACAGAAGGTCACAGCCAGCACACACACAGGGACACAAAGATTGATGGTGACACAGGCACTTGTAAATAGTGAGTGAGCCAGTGAGTGAGTGAGTGAGTGAGTGAGAGGATGGGTGGGTGAGTGAGTGAGAGAATTACAGTTTTACATTGCAAGCATTTTTACAGTTACATCATATGAATGACCAAGTTAATTTATTGCAGCAGTGAAAACCAATAATGTTCCATAAATGCACATTTAGTGGTGTTTACAGTGAGGTCTAAGATGCATTCCAGCTTTGATAATACTCCCCTTTCATTAAAACTCAGAATGAGTTGTTTCCAAAATGTCTTGATAAACAGCTGATCAGAGCTTCATTTCTTAACCATCACGATTTCCTAAATATTTATAGCTCTGAAATGTCAAGGAGGAGAATGGTGACAAACTGAGTTTAATATCTGAGAGCTACTGTGCAGCAAAAGGACACACCTCTTTACAGTGAACTGCAATGTTTTATACAAGCCAACCCTTCCCTCAGCTCAGATACATGTATGCCTGGATACACTGATCTCAATACTGATATACACTTAAGTTTAAACAAAACATTTTACAACCTGCTGAAAACACAACATGTCATATCCAGCTTGCACATATGACAGCATGACAACATAAGGACATGTAGGGACAGATGCTGTAGGATATTTCAGCTATGTAATATATCTTCCTGGAGTCAGTCAGAAACTGGGGCCCATCTGTTCCTCCTGTGAAGTGATAGTGGTTTAGAATCAGTTTATGAAGCTGTAAAATATTGCAATCTCATAAACAACACTAATGAAGATGATATGTCAAGACAGTTAGTGTTTGGGTTATTTTATTGTGCTATCATGTCTTTAATGCTGAACCAGTGTTTACAATAACCAGGCAGATGAGATAGAAGACATACAGGATTATTTACAAATCCAATGAAGAATTGCCCACAATATGATATTGACCAGGCAACACTAGTCAACACTGATGGCGATGTTTATTTTGCTGATCTCATCCAGATACACAGGTTTCAGATTTTGATTAATGGTCTTGGCAGCTTGTGAAACAATCTATCTTGGTCTCTAGGTCTACATGACGGCAGAACACTAAAGCTACTGAAGACACATGCAACATCCATATTGAGAGGTGATGAGGGAGGTGCAACAACTGAAGCCTCTTACATTGATACCGTCACTGATCACTTTCATGATCTCCACAATAGACCAACACTTAGTCACTTGAAATATGTAATTTTAATTGAATCAGAAAACTCCATTTGAGAACCTCATTGAAAAGAAACCCTTTTGAACCGGGGCAACCTGGGCCATGTTACTGTCACAGCAGTACCACGACCCTATCACGTCTTTGGCTTGATGAACTAACGCTTTCACCACTAAGCTAACCCACTGATCCAAGTCAAATCTTACAGAAAGTTTGACACTTTCTTGTAACTCATGGTGAGGAATTGACAGAAATCCAGATAAATGAGAATATAGTTTTAACAGATTCTACTGTAATAGAGTAGAATGACAACTCACCATCTTGATGAGACATTTTCCAAAATCCTTCACCTTAGTCCACATTGTCACAAATTATGTCCAACACTGACAGTTAATGTCGTTAACACAATGAGATTATCTCCTCAGATAACTGTTTTCATATGTCCACAGTTTGTGTCATTAACACAGTGACAGTTTGTCAGGATGTGTGGAGGTAGTTCCAGTGACTGGTCATTGAGATTGACCTGCATCTGACCTCACAGATGACCCAATCAGTAGGAACAGATGAGTGCTTCAGGAAGTCTTACACATGTAACACTCCACACTCAGTCTAAGTCCAGTATCAGCTTCATGACAGTCTCTCCCCACCAGAAACAATCCCAGGTCGATCACTCCCACCAGTAACCTGATAACCCACACATTTACCAGTGTTTAGAGTCCAGCAGAAGTGAAGGGTCTTTGTCAAGATTGTAACACTATATGCGAACAATAAGTGGGGTCAATGCCAAATAAAACTTCTTACTTCCACTACTGTCTTCTTGTTTGGGATTCAACTTCATATTTTAAGAATCCATGATTTTCTATCTAAACAATATCTTTTATTCCCTTAATAATCAAATAGGTTGTGGAATTCCGTTCCCAAAGATGGAGATCTTTAGCATCCCCAAGACATAAATCTACCTAGAGTCAACATACTAAATAATTCATATCAAGAACAAAGAAACAATACTTTTTCAAAAAATTATGTTTGTCAGAAACGTTTAATTACAATCCATCACTAACCAACATTAACATTAGAAGCAGAATATTACTGAACAACAAAAATGGAGGTCACAAATATTTCTGGGAATATCCTTATGGTACTGAACACTGGGAAATACAGCCCGGTACATGGCAATAGTCTCCTGTATGAGAAAAGCAAAGCAAAGTTAACTGATGACTCTTATGTCTATAATACTTGAAGTCTAGACTGCCTCACCATTAAATGAGGAGATTCTCAGTGCTCTTGCCAAAATCTTCAAATATTTAAATTTACGATCTTGCCAAAATTACAAGAATCTGTATCAAAAACATCACACTCAACAAAGATAATTATCCTTAAACTTGTCAATACTGTACTGATCAGCTTCAAAAATACCAGTTTCTAAATAACACTCATGGAATTTAAATTTCAGAAAATTGTCTGCAGTAATGGGCACAAGTCTGGCTACATGTGGTTAAAAAGTACTCTAGCACAGTGATCAAGATTATCCACCAGATACTATTTCCCTCTCATCAAGTGATAGTATCAATTCCAGAGCTAGTATCTTGTGTCGGATTGTCACGTATCTCAGTCTGTCAAACACAGCCTGTGAAAGTCATTAAGGATAAGCTGGCTGCCTTCCTTCTATTATCTTCATTAGTCAACAATGAAGAGTTGTCCCAGTCTACATAGAGGCAGCCAATAACAAGACTTGCTGGCAGACAATCAACAAAGATACACAACATTACCCAGATACAGTCCTGTTTTCACAGTTTTTCCTGACTAATAGTTCTCAATGTGTTTTGACATGAATAAAAGCTGAGTAAACACAGAAACATTACATTGAAGTTCTAGCAATGAAAGGACAAGTTGTAAAACATACAACTCTAATTATAAGTGATGTTATCAGTTTAAAGGGGAATAGTCTTTGAAAGCCGTCATCTGTATTATCAGTGGGGCAATTGTATTCTGGGAACAATTTACATTTCTTGACCTGATGTTGATAATTGAATGTTATCTTTTATCTTCTCCAAATCAGCAAAGGGAAACAAGTTTGTATTATATCTGTGTTTATGGTTCCAGGGAGGTCCACGCTGATATACTTCGACACCAGACAGCAGAATAAATGAAGCAGAAAGTCATGGTGACTTCAGGCTTAGAGCACTTAGCTATTAATGTTGGATGTACACAAATTCATCAGTCAATCAAAGCAATCAACAGGGAACAAATCCCAGCATCACACACCCTGTGGGCCCAATATTAAAAAACTATCAGGAGCAAACATGAACCCTTTAAATTTAAACACTGCCTCAATTTTTAGTAAAATTACCAATTTTTTTAAGCACAAGCAATAACAAATCGAGATTGTGTCATGCATTAATACTCTGCACATTTCCCTTCAAGATACTCAATGTTCTTTTAAGTTTGTAAATACGAAATAGTGACAAAATTATGAAAATATTATTAAATGTAATTAGCAAAAAGGTCATTGATAAAATACAGACACAAACAAAAACATGCAAGTTAGAACAATCAGAAACTTTGTGTAAGCTTGTTTCTAACATATATACCTTTCTGGTGGTCCGCCCACCTTTAGAATGTTTGCTATAGTCAGCCATCCCCGTGAACACATGAACCCAACTACTGATGCTGCTCCTAACGCAGGAGATGAGTGGACGCTAGTCCCCACAGCCGATGTTGCTGCTGCGTTATATCACTACTAGCGAGAGCTGTCGTGCTTGTGCTCATAAACAGCAGTAGTCAGCTGTCCGTTCATCACATGGATCCCTCCGTCAGTCAGCACACATTTCAGTTAGGAACTCCTCACATCAACAACACATTGTATAAACTGCCTGCTCCTTAAATATGTCACTTTCATATACAAGGTTAATTATAATTTTTTACAGGCTGATACATTTTCTCAAGCATCTGGTTACCATAGGAACAAATTACAAACATCCTAAACAGTCCCTCTGTCCTAGAGCGACATGAGTTGAGCGACTGATTAGAAGCACATTCATTCAGTCACAGAACATCCATACAGGTTACCGTCCTCTCTTACACAGCTTTACACTGACATGTAATAAAACGATCCCAGCTGTAAGAAATCCACTTGAAATAAATCTTCAGTTTCCTGAAAATTCCTAGCTGTATATTCAACAAAGGTCACATGTGTGGCAGCAAAGAAGTAAGGACAATCTGGTGATTTATGATGGGAGTAGCTGTAGCAAAGTAGACTTCCCCACTGTATAATCTGACGTAAACTGACGCGGTGCCTGCCTGACTTCTGACATTCTGTATCACGACCTGCCTCGGCCCAGCTTTACCTGTGTGGGCGGAGTCAGTCTCACCTGTAATATACCACCTTTGCCTGTAGTCTCACCCACAACACATGTGAACCAATCAAGATTTACCTGGAACAAAATATCCCCACTTAGCTATACCTGCACTAGCTTCACTCCCACCTTTTACCTGAGATACACCTTAATGAGTAGTTATCTTTACCATGTTTACCAGCACTACCCTCCACCAACAACTTTCACCCATGACACATTTTTATCCCAACTGGCTTTGCCTGCATTACACTCGCACTACTCTCCACCCACAATCGCTACTTCACCAAGGATGCACCTTTCTTCCTACCTGTGTGACATGCACTACTCTCCACCCACACCTCCAGCTTTACCCGCAATACACCTTTATCCCCTCTGTCACACTGGGTGTGATACAGCTATGGTTCCGACCAGCCTTAAATCTACTCTGTCTACATCAGTTCATTAAGCTCCCAACACAGGACTATGTTTTGACACACTGTCAAAGTAAATGTTCAAAGCACAAACTCAATGTAGCATTGTTTTATGACTTTGCACACTCATCACTTTCGGGGCAGTGGAGTAGGTGAGTGGTTAAAGTGTTCACATGTCATGCTGAAGATCTAGGTTCAATTCCTCTCATGGTTACAATGTGTGGAGCCCATTTCTGCCTTCCTCTGTCAAGATATTGCTGGATTACTGCTAAAATCGGTGTAAAACTAAACTTACTAATTGATTCACTCATGGCGTTGACTTTTGTACGGAAGTGTGATAAACTCACTAAAGTCACCAGAACATGTCTTCTCAATGTGTGTCCTCTTAGGATTTATGCACTGGAACTCAAATGAAGGACCCCTAAATTTAAAAACAATTAACATTTTCATTTTGTCATGGATATAATAACTTCAGTTTTGAACACTTCATGAGATTCAATTCAGCGAAAAGTCACCTGTCAAATAACACTACACAGCTTTCAGGAAAACAGTACATGTCAAATACAGTTTTGTTTACTCATGCTTTTAAAGGTTTTTTTTAAGTACGACAGGGACTGTAAACATACAGTTTTTAAAACTGAGCTATTTAAAGTGAAGACATTTTACTAAACTCTGGCTCTAATAACTCAAGTGAAACAAACTAAGTAAAAAAATATGAACCTTAGTCATTATTTCTAAAAAAAACAGAATCGTAAAGAAAGTCAACACTGAAGCTATGATGGAGGGATCAGGGACAAACTGCTGGTTTATTTCTGACCTGCTGTGACAATCAACAACAATAACAACTCAACATATTTATTCCTCATCATGAGTGTCCTTCACCTTCAGGACATCCATGACCGATCTGTTGAAGTTTATCCCATCACACCAGCTTTCTAACCCCGGCAACAGGAAAGGACTGTGATACACAATGGAATGATAAACAATTCCTGGTCTACCTTAGATCTCAACTCAACATCGCCTGGCTGAATCTATATGATTCTGACACGTGACCACTGAATGTGACACTACCTGGGTTTGTCATAGACCTGCATCATTGACGAACTATGACATATTTAACTCCTAATATCATCTACCCATGAAGATAGAATTGTCTCCAGCAACCCATGCTTGTCATAAGAGGCGACTAACGGGATTGGGTGGTCAGACTTGCTGACTTGGTTGACATCACATCCCTTTTTGTATAGATTGATACTCATGATGTTGATCACAGGAATCTGGTCCAGATTTGATTATTTCAATTATTTATCATGCTGCCACATAGCTGGAATATTGCTGAGTACGACTTTAAACAACCAAGAAAACAACCTACAGTCTGTCAAACTGGTCCCTACATTAACCTAAACACCTTTGAGTATTTTCTATCATTAGCATACAGTTTCCTATATGTCTTAGCAAGTCTAGGCCTACAAGATGACCATCTACACTGACAGTGAAGAGAGGGGCGGACACATGAGCATAATGGGGATGGGTAACTGATCTGAAGCTGCAATTTACTTTAATGTTTTACCCTCTGGGGAACACAACACCCTGGAATACAATACTGTGAAACACAAGCAGCCCCAGGTGTGACCCGGAGGATCAACAAGTCATGCGTTACATCCCACCATAGGACTAGCTCTCAGTGCCTCAACAGAGCTGTAACAAGGCATCTCACTTCATCCCCTCAGATCATCTAACTGGTCAGCCATTGCTCCCAATCTGCCAAAAGTAAACACAATCTGTACACTCTCCCTTCCTCAACAGAACTGGTACAAGGAGTATCCTGTCAAATGTCATCCCTTCTTATGGTTTTCTGGTCAGCTATAGCTTCCAAACTGACCAAATCCACAAAATCTGTACCTCTCCCTGCATTAACATCGAGTGAGTTTAGTTTCATGCCGCATTCAGCAATATTTCAGCTACATGACGGCAGTCTCTAAACAACTGAATCTGAACCAGATAATCCAGTGATCAACAGTATGAGCATTGATCTGTACAATTAGGAAATGATGACGTGTCAACAATGTCAGCGAGCCTGACCACCTGATTCTGTGTGCTGCCTCTGAAGGCAAGCATGGGGTACTGAAGATCAATTCTAACCCATATCTTCATGGGTCCTGCCTTAACAGAGGTACTAATCATTTGTGGAATTTACACAGCCGTAAGGATGGTGAAATGTAATTACAGATTATCCTGTGTTCCACAATGTGTGCTCCTGCAATATTGGAATCAAGGCGCCAACATACATGCAACATCAACGCCATGGTCACTGTCCAAGATGGACATACTCCTTCCTGTCACAGCTGCTGAACACATGGTGTCCCCCATATGACCTATTTCCTGGTTGACTCATGGTTCAGTCAGTACATTCAAGTAGGTTGTACAATGAGTTTCTGTAACTGGCAAAATGACTGATTAAACAACTGCTGAAAGTCTTCATCCAGTTTCTTTAGAAGAGTAAGTGTACTTTACACAACCTGTGACCATTTTCTATCTGTTTTAGTTTACCCCAGGGACACAATCGTGGGATCACGTTATGAATCAGGAGACACAATCATGGGATAAAGTCGCAGCCACAGGGAAATCAACACACATTCTCCAGGCAGATAAACAACGCTCAAGCTATAGAAGGCTCTTTCACTCCAGCCTTCTTCAGTGAACATAGGGATAGATCTATACAGAGAAACCCACCCAAGAGGCTTGGCTATCAGTTTGAAACTTTCCTTGGCAGGGGTCATGTTTGATATAAAAACACACAAATGATTATGTCAGTTATCAAAATCATTTTTCCAACTTTTTCCGTTGGTACAAAATAACAAACAGTGTGCTCTGTGTAAAAACATCTCCAGTTGTTGAGAGGTAAATGATGCCATTTGATTGTGACCACAAGCCAACTGTTCATACATCACAATGGTCCAGAAAGCATTGTGACACAAACTACTGTAGCTTTATCTGATAGATGTTGCTTGATCTTACAAGTGACATCTCCTGTAGGGGCTGGTTCTGGATGATAAAAACTGGCTGTCTTAGTTAATGATGCGTGAGCTGAGTTTTGTTGAGGATAATGCCTACTGTCATCCACATCACAACTGGCGTAACTCACACTGCTGTACTCTGACTGCACGCCTACCTCAAGCTGACACTCACAGAACAACGTGTTTTATTTATACTTTATGTTTTCTCATAGTGTTCAAGGGAATGGGTACTGACGAGCTGGTAATCACTAGGCATGTGAGTTTTGTCCATGTGATAGTGACATGATGCTGCATACCTGGTCAGAACACTTGTGTAGTCTAACTGCACAGTTAATAAAGAGTAATAACCTGTGAAAACATGGGCAGATATAATGAACAATGTCTCAAACCTGTATGGGTTGACAACAAATCAACTTCTATTGGCAACATTCCAACCGAAACTTTGTGAGTGTAATGACCTGCTGAGTACAGGAATGGGACAGATGTTATGTAAGGGACCAATCATAACCCAACTTGCTATGCTTGTTGTGCATAATGACAACCATTCAACCAGCTTGTTGGGCACAACGACAACCAATCAAATAGCTTCTTGGGCACTATGACAACCAATCAACCAACTTGTCGTGCATGAAGACAACCAATCAACCAACTTGTTGTGATGATGACAACCAATCAACCAACTTGTTGTGCATGATGACAATTAACCAATCAACCAACTTGTTGTGCACTATAACAACCAATCAAATAGCTTCTTGGGCATAATGTCAACCAGACAATCAACTTGCTGTACACGATGACAAGTAATCAACCAACTTGTTATGCATGATGATAACCAATCAACCAACTTGTTGTGCATTATAACAACCAATCAAATAGCTTCTTGGGCATAATGTGAACAAGACAACCAACTTGCTGCACATGATGACAAGTAATCAACCAACTTGTTGGTCACAATGAGAACCAATCAAATAGTTTGTTGGGCATGATGACAACCAATCATGGGGGTGACAAGCCAAAGGATCACTGACTTAATAGAAAAGCAAGTTTGCAAATTGATAATGGAGAGTACAACTACAAAGGATGTTCAATTTATATGTGTGATTAATGGTTAGGGGGCAGTTTTAGAAATTGGTTTGAATGTTTTTCTTATTTACCAGACATATACAGCTTAAGAAATTAAATTCCTGGTAAATGTAGTCATCAGCGAGGACATGACCCTCCTCCCTCCTCTTCTACAGTCTCAAACTCAGTATGGAACACTGGGGATCCAGGATTCAGGCACAATGGCTGGAAGCCTCAAGTTACCCAGGACCCCCGGACAGTGTACAGGGGAAAGAACAGTGAGTGTAATTCCACCTCCAGTGATGTAGGGAGGGTGGGGTAGTTTCAAGTCAGTGTTATCAGTACTGAGGTCACAGCAGCACAGAATGCTTCACCCACAGCAACTACTGGGAACACAACACATAGAGACTTGTGAAGTATCAGGGTGAGATTCAGACCACATTTGTCATTGCATGCGTGTGAGTGCCTGAGTGAATGTGTGAGTGAGTTAGTGTGTGCATGAGTCTGAAGACTGGTGATAACAACACCAGCTTGGGAGTTTGTAAGACCCTGCAGGAAACCGCTGTCAAAGTAACCTGAAAAAACCTTAAAACAAATGCAACATGACACATTACACCTCAATGCTTAAACGGAAGTACAACATTTTGAAAACATTTTGTTCCCTTTTTTTCAATTTGCAGGTAAAAGTCATCAAGAAAAATACCTCCAAATGAAAAACACACAAAAATGATATATTTACTCGTGCTGAAAATCTCCAATTAGAATGTTCCCCTCCTGTCTGTTTACATATAATACAATGCAGAATGACTGAGAGAGCATGAGCAGACGGTTCTTTCTTCCCTCACCCAGCTGAACCAGTGATTTCAGGGGCAGCTGAGGGTAACATGGCCCAAAAGAAGTAATTACCATAGGATGTAGCACACCATGTCTTGGGCTGTTAATGACAGAGCACTTCCTCTCTAAAATACTCCAGCTATCAGAGGAAAGCCATTCATTTGCATCCATGCAGAATAGGATGATACAGTAATCAGGCAACACTTTGCCATGACAACCGAAGACATGGCAGCTGCTCCATCAGCAGACATGATCATGATGATAGAGACATGAGGGTCTGTAGCTCACTTTCTTTAAATGAACATGACATATTAAGTTACAGCAGCAGAAATAAATAGATCCTAATACACTATGCAAGATTCCATTGGTGGATATGTGTTTTTGTTTCATTGGGGGTGAGTAGATCACTTATCCAAAAGTGAATGCAGGAGTGACACGTGCGGAAACCTTCAATCTGTAACTAAAAACCAGCATGAGACGACCACTTACATTTAGAGGTAAAGACAGAGGTGACTGGTAAGCTAACCTTCAATCTAGAACTGAAAAACAAGCCTTGGGTGAACTATCAGCAAATCTAGAAGTGAGCAGATGTCCGTTGTGCAGCTTGTGCTGACCATCAATTTAGAAGGGCAATGAAAGAAGCTGTGGACGAAGTAGTGAGCATGTGAGTTGACCATCAATTATGTATATGTCCTGACTGTGGTATGTACTGGTGAACTTAACACACAGATGACTATATTCTGTGGAATGGAATGTCCTGGACAGTCTCGGTGTCAGATGTTGTGAGAATCAGGCTGGCCCTTCAGTAAACATGTCTGTCAGTCTGTCATGTTGGATCAGATTCTCTGTTTTTATATTTTACTTATTCTATTTTTAAATTCCATAGATTTCTGAGAGAATGCTTTGAATGTCATCAAAAACAAGATCTCAAGGACTTTCAAAACTGGAAAGTTCTGTCAAAAGTAAATCCTGCTCAATGTTACTCTTGCTTTGAAAAGAATTTTTCACTCATATCGTATATGACGAAGAAAAGACCAATGCGAAGATAGCAGATGTTTACCAGTCAAGGAGATGGCACTGATCGATAGAGGTTCATGTTATCGACCACTGGTTTGCCTGAGACAAAAACTGGTTACTGCTACCTCTTACCCAGCTGTTGTGAGTGAAGTGTAACCCATTCATCTGTATGGCTACAAACGCCCCAGGTGTTTGAATGCAGGTTGGACACAGACAATCCCTTCATGTGTTAGATGTCAGGCATCACCATTTCCCTCATCCTCTGATACACAGCTGGTTTGCTTGTACAGGAAGTACACAGGACCTCTGTCAGTTGCCCCTCACTGTACTAACATGCCAGGCAGAGTCGTCTCCCTTCCATTGCCTACACTGGCACCAACACTACACCTTAATCTACCCAGTGAACATGCTGGTCCCACATATTTCATACAGTAAACTAATCCATGTAATAATCTTCTGAACATACACTAACTTAACTTTTCTATTTAAAAAATATCAGAATAACAAGAAAAAAATATTTCCTTTGAATCCCACTTGTGTGTATTCCTGTCACACAGGATCTGGTGCATGTTCTTCTGTTGATCCTCTGTGAACCAATCATCTTCCAGATTTCTGAAGTAACAGCTGATAATTGCAATACCTCCTGTTCAAGTCTCCAGCGAGTACGTGTACTTCTTCATGGTATCATAGAAGGGGCCAATCTGTGTACTCCAAAACATCACACTGTTTCCATTGAGTCAGTTTATACTTTCCACAAACTAAACAATTTTGTTTATCACATTAAGATTTCATTCTTAATCATGTCAGTTTTTTTGGGACTCCAAAATACATTTCATGGCCTGAGAATGAGCAAACATATGTTCATATTACACCCAAATGGCAATTAGGAAACAGATTCTCTTCCTCTCTTTCAACCGAGATATATAATGGCAGACATTTTAGAAGACATTACAGAACATATTCTTATCTTCTAAGCAAACATGCATGTATGTGACAGTTTTCAGAAAGTTTGGACTTTAGAAGCCTCCAAGGCCATAAAGACAGTGATGTCTTTGGGGCCTGGTAATACTGTTAACAGGGTGAGGGGTCAGGGGTCAGGGGTCAGGTTTTCTGTGTTATTCAACATTTATGTCAGTTATAACAAGAGACTGGCACTACTTCAACATACTTTCATTTCATTTGAACCATGCATTCGTTTGGGAAATGACTTCAAATCATTTTAGACAATGAGACAATTTAAGGAAAAAAAAGAAAGACTGATGCAGTAGTTGGTCGCAACAGACTATAGCTATCGCAATAGCTGTTTTCCCCTTAATTGTCACCTCATATCTACATGACATTTCTATCACAATTGTTACAAAGAAAGCAGAAAGAGGGTCTCTGAGAGACAAGAACCCTGCTGCCTCAGTAAGCTTGGTTAACTTGTCCTAACCAAACTCTTTCATAAGTGACCCATGAAGGTCCCGGGGTAGAATAGGCCTTCAGCAACCCATGCTTGCTATAAAAGGTGACTACGCTTGTCGTAAGAGGCGACTAACGATATCGGGTGGTCAGACTTGCTGACTTGGTTGACACATGTCATTGATTCCCAATTGCCCAGATTGATGCTCATGTTGTTGATCACTGGATTGTCTGGTCCAGACTTGACTATTTACAGACTGCCGCCATACAGCTGGAATATCGCTGAGTGCAGCGTAAATCTAAACTCACTCACTCACTTTCACGTGTACTAAACAGAAACATGACATCAAGACATGAATATGGTGAAAATTTACTCTACATGTTTGATACGCTGTAGTCAAAGCTAAGAATCATCTAGGGTTATAAACACCTGAAAGTCCCAACATAGTCATCGTGACACATATCATACACAGAATTACCAGTAGTTCTTCAGGCATGCAAACTCTGGCATGAGTTTCAGGTGGATTGTAACCTTGGTAACATAATGAAGTGCTAAACAAAAAAGCTGTGGAACTTCAACAGCATCAGCTACAGAGAGTTGGGGATGGTAGACTGTGCTTGGCAAGTTTGATTCCTGAGAGTTTCTTGGGAATAAGACCTGTCTTGCACTGAAAGTAAGTCACCTGGTTTGGAATATGACTGTTTATCATACAGACAAAGGGTAACTGCTTTGATGATATGGTGATATGACTTAACTATCTAGGACCTTCATGGTGTACACAAACAAATATATCCAAGAAACCTCAAGCAAGTCTTAAAAACGTGGCAATAGTCAAAGGGCTCCTTTTCATTATATTTTTTTCATTATGAGTGGAGTGGAGTGGAGTGGAGTGGAGTGGAGTGGAGTGGAGTGGAGTGGAGTGGAGGGATTGAGTTTAGTGTTACTGAACACTCAGCAATATTCCAGCTATATAGCGGCAGTCTGTAAATAACTGAGTCTGGACCAGACAATCCAGTGATCAACAGTGTGGACATTGATCTGCGCAATTGGGAACCAATGACGTGCCAAGCAAGTCAGCTAGCCTGACCACTCAATCCCGTTAGCAGCCTCTCACGACAAGCATAGTCGCCTTTAATGGCAAGCATGGGTTGCTGAGGCCTATTCTACCCCGAACCTTTTCACTTTTTCGCTATAATTTATAAACAACTTGTTGTTAGACTTGGTGTCTGGTATAGAGCATCTTCTGAGAAAGCTTGGGTTACAATATATAGCGCCTCTGTGATCTACATGGCACAGTGGGTAGAGTGTATTCAGTGGGGATTCCCATATGGCCTTCGGCAGGTGTTATTACAACACCATAGTCAACTGAATGTCCAGAATATTACTATCATTGTAATTCACGTGGCACCAGCGATGAAGATAATAGCTGAACTGGAGGCTCAGAGTTGGTTGTTAGTGTATCGGGCCAGCAGTTTCAAATATGTGCAGGCCCTTGTGGCCTTCAGTAAATTATCTGTCACTTTTCCTCAACTGGAATCTTTTGTAGATGTTTTTTTCTTTATTGATGTTTGGTAATCATCAATGACCCATTATTTTACGATATCTTACAATTTCATTTCCTGGTTTTTTGGTACATAGGTTTCGCTTAGTGATCCAGTGTGAAATTGTTTTTACTGGTTTGACTTAAACAAAATGGATGTGCAGATTTCATTCAGGACATGTAGATTTCAAAGCCTACAGGTGGCAGCAGCCCTGGCCAACTGGCAAATTAACGCAGTGCAAACACTGTGTGGCACCGTACAGTGAAAGTAGATAACAATAGTCAGTGAAATGTCTCCCAGTAGAACACCTGTCACATGACCACTCTACTATCCTTTCCTGACAAGTCAGCTGACTGGCCACTAGAGATGTCCAGGGGCACATCATACAGACTGAGATAATAGTGAAAACCATAAACTTAAGATGGCTGATTTATATACCTGATGTACAGGTGAGACAGCCACATAGCAATGTCAGTGTCTTACGTATACCTCACTAACAGGTGTCAGGAAATGTCTATCAAAATCTGTCATTACTGCATTGAATACAAAATAAGTTGGTTCTTAAACAATGTCTTGTGGGTTTATTTCAGAGCACCAGCTATGTCCTATTTAGGATGCATACCACCTTCGCATCTGAATCTCCACATACTACAAAATATAATATACATTCATACACACGTATTCTACACTTACAACAGTGATGAATTCTGACATGTATGAAGACACGATTTCAGTAACTGACAGGACAATTCTCAACATCCTTATCTTCAGGAAATTTAGTGTTTTATCAACCTGAGGCCCTGAGCAATATCTGAATCATTCAGTGAATGTAGAGCAAATTACTGGGGACCATATATAAAACTTCTCATGGTATTCATTTCTGTTTCAGCTAAGGGTAATCAGGGAAGGAAGTGACTGTTGCTGGCACTGTGTGACATTAGGATTCTCTACAAACAGAGACACCTAAACCTACTGTGAGAACTGAAGTTGCAAAAAACAATTCTGATACAACTGAATCACTGTATTCCTCATGCATTGATCACGTGACAATATTGTACCTTTCATTTCACTGCATCCTCATTTCTAGCTTTGAATGAGGCTATAACATGCCAGACTAGATATTCTGCTCACAGAGCATAATCATATTGTTAGCCCGGTTAACCCAAGCTGAATAGCTTCAAGACTAATTGTCTGATGACTTCACAGGGAACCCATTTTCTGCTGGGTGAACAGAGGCAATTTTTAACAAACTCACTTTACCATATATCATTTGTGTCATGGAATTGTAAGTCCAAATCACAGATGAGAGTGAGTGAGTTCAGCTTTACGCCGCACTCAGCAATATTCCAGCTACACGGCGGTGGTCCGTAAACAATCGAGTCAGGACCAGACAATCTAGTGATCAACAACATGAGCATCGATCTGCGCAATTGGGAACCGATGATGTGTGTCAACCAAGTCAGCAAGCCTGACCACCCAATCCCCGTTAGTCGCCTCTTACTCACAGATGAGATCCAACCCCTAAAAGTACTATTCTGAGAAAGTAAAAGAGAAATCTCAAATACACAGAGGATACTAAAGGACCTCCCGTGTAATACCATTTATGTTAAATGATACTAAATCTTTAATGAGTTTAGTAACACCTGTATTACATGGAAGGTCAGAAGTGATGTAGTGTTTGTTTTTTAATCCGTATTTTCACTTCACACTGCATCATATACGCAAGTTTTCTGTGTCAAGGGAAATCCTGACTCACTAAGTCATTCAAAACATACTTTTGTTGATTTAATCATGCATGACAAAACAGTCATCAGTGGTTACCATAGTTACCATTTGCCCTGATCATACATGGACATGGTTTCTGTTTCACACAGGTCAACCTGTCACCTACATCTAGACCAGTGACAGGAAATGAACTCCACACTATAGCACAGCCTACCTCTAGACTGTTGTTTAGGGGATCTGGAGTAGTTTGGCATAGTGTGACCATATACCTTATGGGTAATGTGACATCATAAAGAAAGGACCCTTTGGGTCTGCTGTTAAGGTATTTGGTGTTTGTATATAGGACTCCTAACATCTGCTTCATAAAAGTTACATCTGTTTGAAATAAACGCAAACAAACAGTTAAACCCTGTTATCCAGTATATATACATATATTACATCTTTTCTTTGGTCCTGAGCATCTCACTAAGGAAATAAGTAAGAGTATATATTTACCTGCTCATCCAGGAATCGAGCTATCATGACACTTTGACTTGGCACCCCTGAGCTACAATTTTAATTCAGGGTTTAGCATTGCTGGATAATAGATAAAACAATGTGGTTCAGGGACAGTGAGACAGACAAGGTAAGCTGGCAGTGAGTCAGTGGGTGATTGAGTCTGTGAATATTGCTCAACACTGGACTAGCAACATCACAGCTGTGACAATAGTTGTGTAATAACTAACAGGATGATTGAGATAACTACAGAACCATGCAAAAGGTTTCGGACACTTGACGTAATTTCCATAGACTTTCACATTAATTTAGTGTAGCATTAATAATTTTCATGAAATTAATTTTTGTAAGATCTAAGTTAAATTTGCACATTTGTGGTGAGTCATCTTACCTGCAATCACATAATTTCTGTTTAATTTTCCATTGCCTATTTATCAAGTGGTGACAATTTAATGAACATGTGTACAGTGCCCTGAAATCCTTTAACAAGGCGGCGAATGGGATAGTGCATTGTGGGACCATATGCAAGTTGATAAATGTGATGTCATCAGTTAAATAGTGGTCAGAAAATTGAAATTATGTGCACAGAGCAGAGATAATTTCCAATTTGCCAGTCAAGGTTTACAAAGATCCACCCTAAAATCACTTCATGATAATTATTTATGCTACTCTGAAATAACATGTAGGTCTATGGAAATGACGTCAAGTGTCCGAATACTCTTAGTGTGGGTCTGTGACTTACATAAAACTCTAAACAAGTAAAATCGTGTATAAAGATCAGATGAACAAACTATAAATGATTCACTTGACATGATAAAAAATTGAAATCTGGGCTGAATATTACCACTGAAATTGTGTTGCAATATAAGAACATACAGGTATGAATATTGTGTTATTGTGACCGAGTTTGACAGTAACTTTTGGTTTTACCTTGACTCACAAAAATGGCGGTCTCAGATCATGAAGGGAATTGGAAAAGAAATTCACTATCAATTACCTGAGGACGATTATCGATTATAACTGAAACACATTTTAAAAGTAATCCCCAGTTTTAAGGGTAATCGTGCAGATTTTCTCGCTTTTAAGGTTTTTTTACCTAATATTGCCATGCAATGAAATGCATGCATGCAAGAAAGACACGGGAGTTGCAAATTAAATGATAAAAGTGGTTAAAGTGTTACAGTGTACATAGCTTTACACTGCAGAATATATATGTTCATGAATATTCATCAAACCTAATGGTTAGTTTACTTCATTCAAGTGTGTTATCCTGAAACAACAATACGAGTTACCATTTATCATCACATTAGCAATATTCAGCCATATCGTGATGAGAACATTTAATTGTTATAAATAGTAGTTTATGATAAATTGTAAGAATCTGTCATTGGGGGACAGTAAAACTGACTAGAATAAAAAGGGGCTGAGGATTGCCAACAACTGAATATAGACCACCACTCTTGGGAGTTGTCTAAAACAAACAGATTCTGATTAAGTGAAAGCATGTTCTTCACAATCCATCATTACTTGTCATCCTCCTTTTGATCAATTTTCAATTATTTTTGATCATCGGAACTCCACTAGTCTCAGGAATCTAAATTAATAGTTTATAGGGTCCTTGTTGGGTATAAGAGGGTCCTGTGAAGTAACAGTGTACAGTACTGTACGTTTTGATAATTTGTTACGATCTTGGAATGAATCTTTGATCATATGGACTGATTGGGGAAATGATGCATGAAACCTCTCTCAGTGAAACTACCAAACTCTTAACAAAGTCATAAGTGTATCGTATGAGGAAGAAACAATATAGTGTAGCCTTTTCAATGCAAATGTTTTGCCTATTCTCAACATCTGCATGTTGCATGAAACCTGACTGAGGTACACTGATTGTATATGCGCATCCTATTTTCTACATAGTAATGGCCAAAAATATTCTGTGTTGAGTCGAAAAAGCAGTCTCAGAATTAGGTTAGTCAGGAAGAATTTCACACTTCCCTTTTTTAACAAACATACATTATATGAGCTGAATCTTTCCTGTTTTTACAAATTGCACATAAACGCTTTTACAAATTTCACATCTTTAGAGGAGAACTTGCATGTCAGGAATATAAATTTCCTGGAGTCTTTAGATAAATTCAGTCCTGACTTGGAACATGTTCTTGGGCTTATCAAATGTAGATTTAACAACACAGACAAAACCAACCATGTGAGAAACATTGTTGATGCAAACAAGTGTTCCAAAATTGTTTATGTTTGATTGTGAGAAAACATGATCGACTGCTTGGTCATTAAGTCACTGCGAACAATCTTTGATTATTTCAATTAACCGACCACTAGTACTTTGAGTTAACCTAGAATCTTCAAGTTATCATGAGGTGTGTAATTACTGGGTATGTCCTGGATATTCTGGGAAGGAAATAGAGGATAATATATGACAGCTAATGTTATACTATGTTTATGACTTGAGCCCCTAGATGTTAATATTTCCCCAGTGTGAGTAAGGCTATACAGATATTTAGCATGATATGGGCACAAATTGACATCTGGTGCATTAGCAAAGTAAAAATATTTAGGAAAATGTGCTCAAATTTACTTTCAAACACAGGCGGGCTACCTGCCATTGCAGGATGTAGAACGCAAAGTCATAGAGGAAACGTGACATCATAGCATTGTTCATGGCATCATGTCACCATAACAAAACGATATTTTGCCCAAAGGCATCATATGAAAAATATTAATCCCGATATTTTAGCCCTCTTAAGTTAGAAAACAAAATTTCACATTTTAAGAGTGACAATTAAATGACGATATTTGTATGGTCAGGACTCATAAATCTTGAAGTGACAGAACTACCCTATCAATCTTGTCATATGCTTCCCTTTTCCATTCTATTTCCCCAACACAAACATCCCCGCCAAAATAAAACACAATTTTGAATTCCTTGTGACTGTCACCCGTGCAGACTTTTTCCCTGTCTTTGATTGTGTCTACCAGCTTAGAATCCCGTCCAACATCACTATGATCATGCTCATTGGTTCTAGCTAATATTATTGATCATACAATCAACTTTTCTTTTAATATTGTGCTTGTTGTGAAAAATTTAATGCAAACAAATTACTGCATCACTACACTGAACAAACAAGACATTTTTTTGACAAAGTGAGTGAAATGAATTTTTTGGCACATTTAGCAATATTCCAGCAATATCATGACACGGACACTAAAACTGGGCTCCATATATTGTCACCATGTGGGGAATCAAACCTGGGTCTCTGGTGTGACAAGCAAACACTTTAAGCATTGAACCCTTACTCACACAGACTGCAATGGGGGAAAACAGCAACGCAAGTTAAATTGAATAATGGTAGTCGGAAGCACTAGGTACACCAAACCACAGGAAGTGAAGAAAATCTGGATTAACTTGAATTTTAATTCACCATCGTCAGTGATTTTGTTGTCATGGATAGAAAAGCTGGGAAGACAATTTGAGAAAGGAATCACTTCCTTGTTTTGGTGATTATGTCAGTTAATGTTAAAGGGAAATATATGTTGTGATTGAATTTCTGCGTAAGAATTAGCTTAAACCACAACATGCCTGCTTTCAGAAAAACTCTCACAACATGCATCACAAGTGCATAAAATAACTCGTCTGACTGCTAGATTTCTGATGGATGGAGTGAGTGAGTTCAGTTTTACACCACACTCTGCAATATTCCAGCAATATGGCAGCGGTCTGTCAATAATCAAATCTGGACCAGACAATCCAGAGATCAACAGCATGAACATCCATCTGTGCAAATCTGTCAACCAAGACAGACTACCTGATCCCCATTAGCCGCCTCTCACGACAAGCATAGTTGACTTTCGTGGAAAGCATGGGTTGTTGAAGACCTATAATACTACCCCAGATCTTCACGGGTGTATGAGATATGCACAAACATCATACACTAAAAATCATCATCCCTCTCCTCCACCATTGCCCTATCTGCAAAGACTTTACAAGAGGGATTACAAAGAATATCCAGTACTACCAAACACATGAGGACCATGTCTCCATTTCAGAATTACTGTGGCTTTATCTGAGTGTAGATACACTCCACTGTAAGAGAGTAAGATTTGAAGCTAGTGTATCTTGGGGCCAACAGGATTTATCATTATCAAAATTGGTGCATCTGGTTTAACATGCAGTGGTCAAGCCATATGACTGTGGCATGTAAATAATAATCTTGACTGGACCAGGGTGAGAGAGATTAGTTTTACGTCACACTCGGCAATATTCCAAAACTATGGTGGTGGTCTGTGAATATCCGAGTTTGGACAAGGCAATCCAGTGATGAACAGCTGAACTACACCACTGGGAGTGGGAATCCGATGACATATGACAGCCAAGTCAGCAAGTCTGACTACTACCTCCTGTTAGTTGTCTTTTGCATCAAGCATGGGTTACTGAAGGTAAATGCTAACCTGGACTTTCACAGCTTGACCAGTCAGAACCAGAAAAGCCTATGAATCGTATGATTAATATCGAAAACTGGTTAGATTGTTTGATATGCAGGGTCACATTCAGACCATATAAGTATGACTTGGCAACACTCCAGGCTAGAAAATCCAATGATTGATACCCTATATAAAGAAACAACCTATCATAGCACAATCCAAACCAAGAAGAAACCTTAAACAACCAATATTGGTTGCTGAAGACTTAAAGTAATAATGTCTCACCCAGAAATCCAGAGGGATTACTTCCAAAGAGGACTCCTTGGTATTAATGCTTATTATGAACACTGTACTAAAGGATAACTTGTTTCCAATGCATTTTAGATGATGGAACGTACAATACTGAATAAACTTTATGCATAAAAGATGCTTGGCAATGGTACAATAATCTGTATCTAAATAACATGCTCATGAAATAAAAATGTTGCTATCTATAAAGTTTGATATTATACAAAAGCATGGTTTAATGATAACATTAGATTTTCATTACCTTTCGACTATCTCTTGTGGACTGTTTGTATCGATGCCACCGACAACCCAGCATGCCTGTCATACAGACAAGGCAATAGTTGTGTCGGTAGTACTGTAGTTTGGCGTGGCTTACTAGTTTGCCTTTCATTATGGTTGACTAGGCGACACAGACTCGTCAGGGTGTCGCTCACACAGGTGATATCACAGACGTAAGACATTGAGGCAGGTGGGGTACACAGCCTCATAAGATCTGTAGACAAAAAACATCATGAATGAAGGAATGAGTGAGTTTGGCTTTTGCCACGCTTTGCTATGCTCCAGCAATATCACAGCAGGGGACACCAGAAATAGGTTTCACATTGGGACATTGAACCCAGGTCTTTGCCGTGATGAGCAACCATCACCTCACGAATGCATGAATATTGATAAATGAACAATAATTGGACTGTGTCATGACAACCTGTAGACATTTGAGGCGGGTCAGACAATCAATGCTGTCTAGTGGTATACAGACAGAGGCCATACACGATGTCATGTCCTGATGACATACTTTCAGAGAGCAACAATCCATGCTGTCTGTAAGCACACAGACACAGGACACACAAGATGTCATGTCCTGATGACATACTCTCAGAAAATTGCAGAGGTTTCTTACTGTTTTAGCCAGGCAGCAATATCCAAGGCGTATGTGAACCATACAGACCAATGACTTATTACTTATTACTTTTAACTTGATAGCACCAAACTAACATTGTACAATGTTGGTAAAAGTTCAGACCTTTCTGAGGTAAACGTTCAAAAGGTATGTGCAAGTGTCCACTTTCATGATTTGGTAAGCTGTCTTCTTATTGGTCATTCTCATAGGTACAGAGACTACTTAGTTTACTCCGACTGGTGGTAATTGGTAACATGCACATGTACCTGAGAGACCTGTATCACTTATCATGAGTGAGTATTGCTTTACGCTGCTATTCAATAATATTCCAGCAATGTCATTGCTCAAAACATCAGAAACGGGCTTCTGTACCTCTATGGGCAATAAAACCACGGCTTCGGTGTGAGGGGTCAACACTTTACCCATTTGACTACCCCACTGCCCTAGCACACTTATGAATAGACGCTTGAAATAATCATCTGCTAAAAATCAAGCGTGTTACAGATTACTAATCTCTGAAGGAAATTAAATTAAATATAGCGAGGCAATGCCGGATTTTATTTTTTATACACAGCTCGTGTAATATCATTATCTAAATTGCCCATGCAGTGAATCAGCGTAAAATATTTTGTGAGCTTATTATCATCAGGACTATTGAACATACAGGCGTGACAGGAACCATGATAATCTTAGTCATTATATATTTAGTCTCACAGTCACGTTCTGAGTGGCGTGTGGTTGACACGGCTCATCGTACGATAATCGGAGCCCAACAATGACATTGACAGGTGAGCACATTTCGAAGATGTAAAATGAATGCTTGTGTTTCAAAGACTTGCTATTTTTCAGTGAGATTTATGAGAAGTAAGGAATAGCTCATGATCGTCATTTTTTTCAACACAATTTCCTAAAACAATAGAATGTGACTTACCACACGAGCACAACTCACACAAACACAGCGGGTCGCCATGTTGGAATGTCGTTGAGGTCAGAGGTCACGTCATGACAAGTACTTGCATAGAAAACAACGGAAGCAAATTATACGGACGATGACCGTAGAATTCACAAAGCGTATCAATTTCACCAATCATCTGTTTGTTAAAATAGCCTATTGCTGAAACGAACAGTGAATACAAAACGTGTGAATTCAGAATGAAAGGCTTTCACGACATACAATTTACAAAATTAAACGTAAACCAAAATACATTCCGAGTCTGGTGACCTATAGTACGAAAAAGTAATTTTGGTCTGGTAGTATTAGGGCAAATTAACAATGGTTCATTTCTGTTTGACTATTTGCTGATCACAAGTTCATTTACACATCTTAATTGATTACAGCCACAGATCCTCTAAATATCATATCATTCTTTCATTTATGATTGTATATTTCATATCATTATTAAAACATATCATTTTACGGATATTTCATTAAAAAACCGCCAAACATTTCTCTCTGATTCTAAAGTATTCATTAAATCGCCATATGCCTGCTACTGTTCCTCATATTGCACACACGATATTTTTAGAAATTAAAAACGACTATCCAATGTAACAAAAGAAGAATTGGTATTACCTTTCAACCTCAATGATATGAAATCATGGAATGCGAAGGGCCTATCCCATTTTAGTATACTCATGAAGAACGCACTGTAAAATGATTTTCTCAGTTGTAAATCCACATTCGTAGTTGGTCCGCGCCTAAGCTCAAACCACACAACCCTAAGCGAGGTAAGAGACTGCTTGTTCAGCTGACGTTCGAACTAAGCTTGAGAGCGGTAAGAAGTGTGTTTACTCTCCGCACAAAGCAAGCAGAACTGCTCCAAAGATATATCAAGCAAAAATCGGCAAGGAACTCAGCCACTGTCTGTAAAAGCACTGGTATGTATTATTAAAGGATTGATTTTCTTGTGAACATTGAAGCTAAGCGCTGTAAGCATTGCTGATATGGCGACCAATGGCAGTTGGTAGTGCTCACGAGCATTTCGCTCTATGGTTGACCTACTTTCTGAAGCAGAAAGATAACATGCCACTTACGCCTCGTGTAACTCATGTAAAGTCAGTGACGCTAGTCATGCGATGTTCCGTAAGGAACAACGCTCAAAGAAAGACACAGCTATATTATTTCATTATTACGTAATTATACTGTTGGTAGCAAGGCACTTCCCTGATGTCCAACTCTCTTTGTCGGGTCACTGTGACCGGCTCAGCACTGAGGCCCTATCAGGGTTGAACAAGTGTCTTGATATCAGATTCATCGTTTGTCCCGACTTGACATGAAATAAGATAACATTTTATTACCCGAAAGAAATTTCATTTTTGCATCAAACAGAGGATGACATATGATACACTGAAATGTGCATGTCAGTTAAGATAATCGACGAATTAATATGGACACATATGAATGAATGCACACTTTCACGCATTGATACACACAAACACAAGTCATTGTACAAGTCACATATGCACAATATTTTGTATTTCTATAAATCACATGCACTTACAAATATATCAGCGTCTGTGAGAGTATGATATTTTACAAACATTTCATGTATTATTATTCAAAGGGGATAAAAGATTTCTCAGTAAAACGCCTTTCAGATGGAATACATGTGAATACATGACCCCTGAGTAAATTAGTGCCACAATTACAGACGGGTCCTACATTGACCCGGGTACAAAATGCACACAAGTTTCGGCACACTCACATCACAACCCTTAACACACACTAAATCATACAAACTCCTAGACAGGCTATTAATTTTCATTGCAAAACTAATGTGTACAACAACAGCGGATCATTTGCCGTTCGTTATGCAACTCTTAAATACTCACTCAGCCTGCCCCAAGCAATTAAAGAAAAGTAACAATTATAATTATGGACGAAATATCAACCACCTATAGGCAAAAGGTTGACGCGGCGTGTTTGATAAAGCAGCGCGTAAACTCCCATAAGTTCACTTTTAACACAACAATATCTAATAACAAAACCAAAGCCAGTCAAAACGAAACTGCCCAAAAGAGGTAAAATATGTACCAAAAATCAAATCCTGAACTCAGAGGTCCTGATATTTTTTCAACCAACTGCGTATTTACTCCCGTGTCTGTTTATGTATGAGTAATTGCATTTTTTAGGAGTAACTAGCATTTTGTATACTCCCACTAGTTTAAAGAATTGAGTACTCTTACACATAGTGTCTTTTCCTTATTGAGGAATTTCAAATATGTAAATATGAAAAGATAGATGATTTTCAACAGATCTAAGTTTTTAGCAATGCTTATATTCCCAAATAGTTTGCAGCCATTTTTGAACAGGCAACATGGGAGTTACGTGACTACTACGGTCAACTCCAGACAGAGTTTACGACGAAAATAGTATAAATGAATGAATGTGCTTTATTTCCTCCATTAAGACGAAGAGTACATACATGGAAACATCTCAGGATATAATATTAAATATTTTTACATATTCAAGCATAGTCTCTGGCATAGTCGCTGACATAATGCCCACTTCACAGATACAGCCGAGTTTTGAGGTTCCAGGAGCTGATGCTTTTTGGTGTAATGTCGATAAACACAGCCTACTCATTCAGTGACATGTTTTCAGTGAGTGGTGTGATTCCACCTGAAAGGGTGTGTTTGTAGGAATGACTTAACGCTTGCTGACGCTGTTGTAGAGTTCGGGCTCCACAACGAATTATCACAGGCAAACCGATTTAGTTCATTGAGTAAACTACGCAAGGTACTATAGAGGTATTATGTTTTAAGTAATTCTTATGCGTTTTTCTACTTCCAGATTTGTAATTAATTGAGTAAATGTGCTTTTATTGAATGACATACAAAAATGAGAGCCGTATCTGAAGTTCTGTCAAACCTCCAAAAAGGTAAGAAAATACAAAACAAAACGAAACAAAAAAGCAAGCAAACAAACAAACAAAACTATATAAATAAAAACATCGTTAGGATGACAACTGAATTACAAACAGGTGACATGACTATAGACACAATATATTCATATCTGCATAAAATATAGAGACCGAAACGGACAGATGCGCTCAGACTGCAACTAAACAGAAGTGTGTTAAAACATCCTAGTATACTGCATTGACTACCAACGTGGAGTGCTGCTCCAGAGATCATTACACACGAACACAGACCCGCCATTACAAGCACCCTTGGTCCCACTAAATAATAGCCAAACCTCCAAAACCTGGGGTATATCTCCAGTCAAACTCGATCATCTTCAGATAGCAGTATCTTTAGATTAAACAACATATAATCTGTTTGCATTTAAAACGTACCGACGAATTTCACTTTTAACAAAAGTGTGAATCGAATACAGTGAAATTAAGATTGTGAATCCTCACATTTTTACTTTGCCGAATGAAATTTAAGTCTCAGAAATGTATACAACTTAGGATAAAAGTTGTTTAAATAACGACTTATATCCTAAGTTGACGAAAATTCTTAGACTTGAAATCCCTACTGGCAAGGTAAAAGTATTGGGATTCGCAACCGTAATGTGACATTATTTGGCTTACTCTATTGTTTAAAGTGAAATTCATTGGTATCTTTTCACTGCAAACAGGCTGACCGATGAATGGTGCACTTAAACAAAACATAATAATTGCATCACATTTTACAGCAGTCACATGAAATCAACAGACCAATTCTGATGATCTCTCATAATCTTGGACACACGAATACAAAAGTTGTTTTGCGAACGATCATCATTTTGTTGTCACTTTTCGCTATTTCTCAACTAGTTCTAACAACTATATTATCCGCAAGCGTGTGCAGTTGAAATTTCAATTTCACACGAGCAATGAGCCATGCGCAAGATAGACGCATCATGTCCGAAAGCGCACATAAAATCACAGAATCCTCCTCATGGATGCTTTTGTGCTGTTAGTCCACATCAAGGCGATACTCCGTGGTAGCGTCATTCCTCGCTTGTTAGTTACGGTTGTCGGTTTATTATAATGTAATAACCATGGAATCCCTGGATTCCCCTTGTCGATCATGTGGTGTGGAAGGGCTGTATGTTATGATTCATTAACTACACAAATGTACTAGTAGAACCAAAAATCTGTAGCGGCAAATTTCTGATAAGGAAAGAGCTAATGTAACAGTACTTTACTTGAACCCTTGTCATAGATATGCCGAACTTATGAAACACATGACCAGCTCTAAGCAGACTATGTCCACGAGGGGCGGTGGGGTAGCCTAGTGGTTAAAGCGTTCGCTCGTCTCGCCGAAGACCCGGGTTCGATTCCCCACATGGGTACAATGTGTGAGGCCAATTTAATGGTGTCCCCCGCCTTGATATCGCTGGAATATTGCTAAAAGCGGCGTAAAACCAAACGCACTCACTCACTCACTCACTATGTCCACGAAAGCAGTCAGGGTAGACAAGCAGTGACACAGCTGGCAGGCAGCGGGAAGAGCGCGGACAGACCAGCAGAAAGGGAAGCCAATGACTGAACAACCAATACATTCCATCAGCTGCCCAAACTGCACGTCTGTCTTAGCTACCTTCTCCTGGTAGTCTCTGCTGGACTCTGTGGAAAGAGCTTGCTCTGCCTCACATAGAACTGCTAGAACGTATCACCCATTCGCCATGTACGCCAACAGGACTGTGTTGTTTGACGAGTGCCAGAGACATTACACACAATCAGCATTGTTAGGAACCCATCACATTTAGATTCGGTAGTCGCTTGTGGGTCATATAATCAGTAACTGTTACGACGTGAGGGACATATCCTGAACCCATGCAGATCCCCATGAGATTAGTTGCTATTGTATTAGTCTAGTAATAGTTCAGTGTTTGAATGATTGTGATATTCGT
The DNA here is from genome assembly GCF_037392515.1 of Haliotis asinina. Classification (NCBI taxonomy): domain Eukaryota; kingdom Metazoa; phylum Mollusca; class Gastropoda; order Lepetellida; family Haliotidae; genus Haliotis; species Haliotis asinina. The sequence goes on along the minus strand of NC_090283.1, from coordinate 7,231,093 downwards.
TCCTACATTAATTTTCATCAAGAAAACATTATATTGTGTATTCTCACACAAAACAATTTTGAAAAATTGGCCTTAATGTTTAAGGTTTTTACTTCAGGTAAATCTGTAGTTGCTGCGGCTAGTAACCATGGCGATGAAACCGGAGCCAGTGGAGCTTGAAGGAGAGGAAGCCTCGAGGCTGAATCAGGGGTCCGTTTATCCCATGCAGCTGATTCAGAATGAAACCCAAAATAACAGAACATTTTACACAGAACAAGCAGACACTCGTGCCACAGCAGACATCAATAATGACATTGACGCCATCATTGCATCAACATCTGGGAACTTCCGTCAGAGCGATAACCTTGACCAGCTTTGTGAGGAAACCAACGAGCTGAAGCCCATACAGGAGAAGCACCACAGTGCAGTGTCTGAGATCCTGCTGGGGCGGGAGCAGAGTCAACCTGGGGCACGGGGCAAACATTACCAGGACTCCCACTTTCCCACCTACACCATCTCCCGCGGCGAGGTGGAACTCAACTCCAAGTTCCTCCCCAAGAAGTACAAATGTGCGTTGTGTCTGTACAAGACCAGCTACAAGTCAGACCTCAACAGACACATGAGACGTCACGCTAATGGGAGAGAGCTTGTGTCGTGTAAAGACTGTCATGCCTCATTCACATCCCAGTCCACGCTTGTGTTCCACCAGATGAAGTGTCCAAACAGTCACGGCCCCACATCAGGAAGTGTGATGGTGAGCTGTGAGATCTGCCCCTACTCCACTTCCTACAAGTCAGACCTGACCCGTCACATGAAGAGTCACTATACTCACGAATTTGCATGTGATATTTGTCTGAAGCCTTTCAAAGTACAAGCCTTGGTTGACCATCACAGACTGACGGTCCATAACGTCGTTGGCGGCGATGCTGGGACTGAAGGCACGCATACCTCGATGGTTCAGCACTACAATCCCTACCACCAACCCACTGCTCAGACGGCTCCGTCCTCTAATATGTCATTTCTTCAAGACACAAGCAGCACAGCTCTCGCCTACGATGATGCACGTGTTGTAAATGAGGTTGAAGGTGTGTCATACAGTGAAGTGATCCAAGGGGATGCCTTATCCGGGGATTGTGTGGTGATAGATGATGATGAACACGAGAAAGCTAAACCTGGCCCCGAGTTGCTTATCACGGACTGCAGTGTTAACAATCGCCCAAACAACAGAGATTATGCGTATCCTCGTCAGGCACCTGAACCTGTTTCGGTCACCTCTCAGGGAAACATACCGATTAGTCAGACAGCGAAACAAAATGGTAAAATCAGTCGATCGGCAACACCTGATGTGGGTAGCAAGAGTCAGTTACAGAAACAGAGTCGTGTCAGAGAGCTTCTGTCTCTTAACAGTAGCAAGCAGGCCACCGTTACTGTGCCTATCAGACAGTTCTGTTGTGAGAACTGTCGTGGAATATATGCCTCGGTCAAGGAGCTAATGAATCACAAGAAATCGTGCCTTGGATCAAAGACAGTACAGAGGATTTACAGTTGTAGTCTATGCTCCTTCCGAACATGCAATGTTTTGACGTTACAGAAACACAGAAGCAAACATTCTGCGACAGTGTTCAGGTGTGAGGGTTGCAACCAACCCTTCTCGAAAGAAGCCAGTCTTATCAAACATAAACCCTTCTGTCGGAAAGCAATGGCTGACTCCTTAGTTAGGATGAAGTTTGGGCAATCTGGGTTCTCAAGAAACAGGGCCAGGTCCTCTGGTGCTGTTCTTCAAAGGAAACCGAAGTTTGCAAAACCTCATGTGCCAAATCCCAACAAAGACTCGTCCACAGTGGCAGATCAACCCAAGCCCACACTAGTCAGTTTGTCTCCCTCTCTGTCGTCGAGTCCAGGGGATGTACTGACTCATCCTCCAGATACCGGTCGTTTTGCTAGACTCATTTCCGACTTCGACGACTTTGCAAGGAAGCCTTATGCCTGTGCTCTTTGTTTCTACCGTTCAACAAGTGTACATGTCCTTTCAAAACATGTGGAGAATCATCTCACTGGCTGCAATGTTGACCCAATCCCTGAGTCTGCAAGATTTCGAGTTCAGAAGCCAAGTTCACAAGTGTTACATTCACAGTTACTGCCAACACACCATGAACATTCTAATCCTCCAGGGGACGTTCAGAAGAAGTGTGTCAACAGAACCGCCCAAAATGAGTGTGGACTCGCAACACAATACGAAACCCAATTTTTTAGTAATCCTGTTCCCGCCAGAATAAGAAAGGCAGTGGCACAGCTTGGGACTGTGAGACAAAGGCGGGCTCGGAGACCGGCTCGTTTGCCTCAATTCACCAAAGCGTTTACCTGTCGTGTGTGCGGCAAGCATTTCACTGTCCGAAGTCTTCTGCAGCGGCACCTTAGGAAGATGCACAGGGAAGATATGGACACGGGACAAGTCCTGTCTAAAGAGTGACATTGTGCGTACCAAAATCCGGGAATGTTAAAGACGAAATACATATTTTCGTTTTGGACAGTTTATTTTGCATACTCGCATCTAAAGAATGACATTGTCCATGACTGTTACGTACGAAATATATGTATTTGCATAGTTTAGTTTGCATTGTATTTACATTTGGACACCGAAGAACTACATTATAGTCTTGTCTTTTGGTAAAGTCCATGGTCCGAGACGATTTCTGCAAGTTATCCTGGCTCTGTGTACGTGCCAAACCTTGCTTTTCTCTCAGTGACGTAATCGATTGGACACCAGTTTTGCAAAAGCAAATATGCTGAAAATTTCGAAAAAAGAAATCTCATGAAAGGAAGCGTTCATGTTTATGTCTTCTGTATAAAAACCTGACAAGAGTTTCTTTTGCTGTTTACCATAGCGGATGTCCTTACAAACTGTCTAAAGCATCATTACAGTGTATAGCCCATATGTTGTGCCCCAGACCGCTTCAAGTATATGGAACTGCCGGTCAGTGAGGTTCATCTGTTAGAGTTGGGGACGTCTTCACGTGTATGACTTCTCAGTGGAACTCGAGAACAGCTGTACGTTCAACACTCATATTATCCATGTTTCTGGCACGTTTGTTTGTTTGTGTTTTTTTTTCATGTGATGAATAAACACACGGACCTGCTACTGCTACAGTGTGAAGTATTACTACTGTGTTGTGCGGCTTGCAGCGTTACGCATTTCTGTAATGCCTTGAGAATTACAGAACTACGTGTTGCCGGTATCCAGGGAGTATGTCTGGATTACGTATTGGTGCTGTATTACAATATCGTCTGTTGTTGGTGTCCAGGGTATATTCAAACATTACGAATAAGATTTGTTGTGTGTATTACGTATGTGTGGCACATGTCATTGTGTCCCAATTGCGTAGCCTGATGCTTATGATGTTGATCACTTGATTGCCTGGACCAAACCATGTAGCGGTAATATTGCTGAGCGTGGCGTTAGACAACAAACAAGCAAAACCACTATCAAACCGCACTGCTGACTCAGTCTCTTGCATCTTACAGTACTACGTATTGTGGTTGCCGTGAGTATTGCAGTTATTCGCAGGTTTGTCTTCAGTGGTGATTACACTATATGCTTTGTGCACAGTGTTATGTATGTCTTTTAACAGAGAGATCAGTGACGATCCGTGGTAGAATAGGCCTTCAGGAGACCCATGCTTACTATAAAATGCGACTATGCTTGTCGTACGGGGCGACTAACGGGATCGGGTAGTCAGGCTCGCGTTTCATCCATTCCCAATTCCACAGATCGATATCGATGCTCAAGTTATTGATCACCGGATTGTCTGGTCCAGACTCGGTTATTTACAGACCGCCACCATATACACCATGAAGCTGGAATATTGCTGGGTGCGAGGTAAAACTAGACACACTAACTCGTCTACGGAGAACGTATGACAAAGGTGTGAATGTCTCATAATCTGTGATGTTTACAGTATCACCGTCCCTGGTGTGTTTTGTGTATTGGAATAAGGCATAGGGCAAGAATGGTGGATGCATCACAACAATGTGTATTGTACACATACATTAGTAGGAGGACGTCTGTATTCCGTGTACGAAGTGCAGCTTCACGTTCGGTCAGTATGTCGTTAATATCAAAATATTATGCGTACGACTAGAATGACATACGTAGTGCAGTATTACGCATGATTAGTATTGGGTGTTCGTAGGATGGCGTATGAACGCAATTGTAATCATGGTAACAAAGACGAACACACTGACAATAGAGAGGGAAACGATGTTTTTGAATTGATGTTACATTATAGTCAAGACATATATGAAACATTAACGTGTGGATAACGCTGCTAGTTGCAGCCAAACAGGTAGTTGTGTGAGATGATTGTAGTGTTTTCGTATTTCCTACATGTCACAGTATCCTGGCTTAATGTGATAAACTTAATGTGATAAGTCTTTCAACTCAAGTGGTTTGCCTAAAAATATGGATCATGATCTGGTAAATCTCGGAACCTGGTTAATGTAAGGGACGCAACTCTGTACCGAAATTTGAAGTGATTGGGACTGTTGGCGAATGCTCTTGAGTAACCACTTGTCCATGTAAGCGATTGTTAAATAATTAAGCTTTGTAACAGGCTGGAGTTAAACTTGTCCCCTAATCACTTGAGTCCCTTTAAACTAGATTGGGTGCTGTGGGGGTACCTTAGTGGTTAAAGCGTTCGCTCGTCACGCAGAAGACCAATCAGAAAACGACATTATGTGTGAGGTAAGATGCGATATTTTAACTTACATCACTCGGTGGTAGATACACACTTTAGTAGGTATGGCTGAAAAGCGGACCGACGAAATGTAGACAACTCGACACTAATAAACATAAAATTGTCAGTGAAACGCTGATCATTAAATATTGACAGAGTTCAATGTTAGGTACGAGGGAGGAGTACAGAGAAAGGGGCTGCCAGGTGTGCGAGAAAGGATGGAAACAGCACAGCACAGGTAAGTGAATCAATAACTTTGTCGGCATTCATGCACCTGCTTCTCTAACACCTGTCTGTCCCTTAAGCCTTCTGCTCCGACCATTGCAGCCACGTTGACTGTGGCATAAATTATACCTTACACCAATCTTAATTAGGTACAACACAAACTTTCTACATCGCAGTCAGTTTATTTCAGCACACAACGCACATACATTTACATATTGTAAATAACAACACAAACACGGATACTGTAAATAGATTCAATACAATAAATGTGATGAATGTTAGGAGTTATCGGATTTCCATATCAGATCAAAAATATCTGTTGAAAACAGGATTAGAAGACAATGATTAATCCACTATATCAGATAAATATTAAATCTGTCTAAAACAGAATTAACAGGAAAAAAACATTATCCTTCATATTTGAAGGGCTGTATTATTTTGTCTATCAATTTGAGTGTAAGTTTATGCAGACGTGTAACTGGTTGGGGCCAGGTATCAGCTGTTCCAATGCTTATAAAAGTGAAAAGTCATGTTTTCTTCTTGTGGATTGACTGGCTCTGAAACAAACACAAATTGCCATGAGCGACCCTTATATACTTCATAAATGCAAACCATGCACGGTTTACCAGAGTATGTTTTCATCAAATTGTCGACAGGTAGAAAGCTTATAACATCTATGTACACATCAAAATCTTAAACTATTATCAAGAACGTAAACCTCAGGGTTTAAAATCTCGAATTGACTAACGTCAATCGTATCTAAATAGGTAATGTGCAATTACTTGAGTCCAAAACAACTGGGGAATTTCACATGGATTGATTGTAATGTCATAGTAATGTCAACGGTCTACAAGCAATCAGATGTCATTCCATTGCAGCAATATGTCAGTGGAGACATATCTTGATATCACACCATCTGGATAATTGAAAACAATACTACCATGAATGAATTATGCTAGGACTTGCGCCATGAATGATTTTGTTGCAGTGTTCTATGATCTGTATGATTCTGTTTTCATCAAGTGTATAAATATCTAAAGAAAACATCAGCAGAAATATCAAAATCTTGTGGTCACTTGCGGATATTCAATCTGTACAATGTGTGAGAAATACAAGTGGCAGACAGGTAACCAAGGTGTGTCCTTTGTAGTGTAAGCCACTATGAGGTGTTCACTGGTCACGAGTGGATGGGTTGGGGTGGGCGGTTGGGGTGAGTTCAGAATGAGTGAGAGTGAGTGAGTGAGTAAGTGAGCTAATATTAAACGTAACATCGGCATTATTGCAGCCATATCGTGACGAGAACAATTTATTTATATCAATATGAAAATCAATAAATTGAAAACGTAGAAACCTTAGATCGAGGACACTAAAATCACTAGGCTATCACAGATATGAACATAAAACTAGCACTGGAATCAAAAACATTCTGATGAAAGAGGACAATACGATATAAAACACGGGCTATCGATCGCCAACAGCTGAAGGCAGATCGCCACACCAGGGTTCATGGGGACTTACAGTACCTTTGCTCCCTGCAAGGACCCTAGTTGGGGAGTCCCGAGTGGTCAGTGAACAATGTCCATGTAATAAGCTAACCAAACGTTACCTATATGTTAAAAGTAGTTTAAAGCAAGAATCATAATGAATACCGGAGTTAGGCAACAGCCCAAATACTACTAACACGAAGTACCAAGCGAATTCCCACAGTTCGGCATTTCGAGCGGGCAACATTCAGAAAATGTTACTCGCTTGTGTGCGTCGAACACTGATTGGCTTAGAAAACGACGTTTGTGTGTGAGGTAAGATAGACGGATATGGTACTCCTAGAGACAAACAACAATAGTGGAGTATAACGGAGAGAGTTAAACGGATATGAAACTATTTCATACTTATGTACGTGAGTGACCTTTTAGTGTAACTACTACAGCCGTCATCAAGGACTTGGATGCCATTTTATTGCAGCAATAGTACTTGCTGATATATCTCATACCTTTTGATAATTAGTGGTGTTAGAAACGAAATGCCAATCATATTACACGAAGTTGTACAGTCGAACCCCGTTTACCCGGACCCCACATATCCGGAAACCCCGCCTTCCGGACGATTTTTATGTGAAATGAAACTTACATTCAGTAATTGTACTCGCTTAACCACACCCCCATATCTTTAGAACTATTTCCGTTTTTTTATCACAGAATCTTTGAAATGCCACTCAAAGAAATTCATATTGGAACACCTGACGACCACACGGCTTATATTAAAAAGTGAGGTGAAACAACAAACAATTTGCCAGTAACGTCATGAGGTTTACTTACAGAAAAGCCATTTTCCCGTGGACCCCCATCCAGTGGCCACGCTCACATATCTGATCTGTGCTGCGGCCTGGTCTGTCCATGACAGGAAGGTACGGCTCCCGACGTCTCTGCCAGCACCTACGGCGATCCTATTACCGCTGAAGCTTATCCAGAATGGCAGGTGCTTGCTTCCAGAAAGTGGCGTGTGGCGCACAAGTGCAAGATTTGGTCCTTGCTTCCTGTTTCTGATGACGGACTGGGTGTTTGACCAGCCTCCAATGACGATTTCGAACATATTATTAACGTAGTTGTCTCTGCTGCTAAGCAACGCGATGTGAGCGTCATTGGTGGTCTTTACCCAGAAGGTGAAGGATGTTTCTCCGTTGAGGCGAAAACCGAGATCAGCGAGGGAATGGTAGTGGTAGTCGTTACGCGTTGCAAGACAAGTTAATGTGACGTTAAGCCCTGTAACATGAATATAGCAGCATAAAACCTATTGGCTGTTGCATACAGCAAAAGAAAATACGTTGGAGTCTTTTGTTGGGGTGCGATTTGCAATGCACGTTTTATATGCTTTTAGTTCAACACAAATTATCACCTAAATTCAACAAGAAGTTAGGATGTACTGAGTGAGTGAGTTTAATTGTTCACCGCTTTTATCAATATTCCAGCACTATCACAGTGGGGACATGGGTTTCACACTTAAATTGATTGCACTTCATGAGTAGATCATTTTGTACTTGGAGCTGCTTTAGATGCAATTGCTAGCTCTTCATCAACATGTCTTTTGCAAGCGTCTACAATTGGCGTCTGCCACGCACTGAGGTAATCTGTAAGGTGTCGTACCGGGAAGACTAAAGTTTATTTTTCAGATGCCCAGGGGAAGGCTGAAGTGTATAGTTCATTCTTCCTGGGAGAGGTAATTAGGGAAGTACCGCCAAAGCTAAAGATAAGGTACCAGGAAACATAATCCATGTCGGAAGTAGAAAGAAGTCTTTTCAAAACGTAGTTATAATCTTCGCTTCTTTCGGACTTTATACTTAAACTTTGACTTCAACTTATTTATTCTCATAAAGCACCATCGGTGGTCCAAGACCAAAGAATATACAATATCAAGAAATGTACATAAATACAAGCATGCGCCATGACGATGTTTGCGTAACAAATTACACTTGTCAGAGGTTAATATTGATAACATTTGTTACGCTCAAAATTGACAGGGGGCATAACCTTATACAGTGTTGATAAAATGGTCCAGTAAAAGTCATATACGTTTAAAAAGACAGTTGAATTCCTCACCAACTAAATTAGTCAGCATCTAAACAGAAAATGCCGAGTTCAGATAAACCGATTCTGTCAAATAATTGTTTTATGGAGTGTAACCAAGGGTATGCCGTAGGATGTTGTTCATAGTCATGGCTAATATATTGGTATAAAACGTGAGATATGTTGATCGTCTCAGCAGAGGCGAGTTTATGCCAAAAGGACAACATGTTGACATTGATTCTTATATTTAATGTGACTCTACCAAATTCGTCATAAACCGTAATGTTTGGGGTGGCTTTTCTTAGACCACCACAAGTTCATCAAAGTGTCACTTTGTCTTAACTTCTCAAATTCTCTTAAACTCGAAGACAGACCCACAGAAATGTGATTTATCATAAATAATGACAATTTATTGTCAAATTTAATGAAATGTATAATAAAGAATAGAGGTGAAAATTTGTATATAACTCTATTCATATTGTTATATGTGCCAAAATAAAAGAGAATCCACGTTAATCCTGTTTTCTTTGTAATTTGTCTGAACCTCCGAGTGAGGCGCGTCGTGTTCATTCAGCCATAACATAGCACTATAAGTACCGCGAAGGCTACGCTCAATGGACCGAGAAGCGTCAGGATTTTAACCTTCCCGGCCATAAACCTTCTGCAAAAAGGTATCCAACACAAGTCACTCACTACTTCTTTACTACTGACGGTCACGCTAAGCTACTTACCAAACTGCCATAGACCCGTTGATCCCCATCCAGTGGACACAGCGATGTACCTGACGGGGTGAGGGTGGGGGTCTCTCCACGTCATGAAACGCCCAAAGCCAACAGTCGTCCCAGTCCCAACGGAGATCACACCATCATCCCAAGAAATCCAGAAATCACGGAAACGAGTTGCACTCAGTGGTTGGTGGCGAGCTGTCACCCTGTTAGCGTGCTGCATGCCTGTTCTGATCACTGATTGGGTGTTACCCCATCCACCAATCACAATCTCGTATATGTAGCGACTGGTTACACCATCATTCTGTAGCAGGGCCACGTGAACATCGTTTGACGCGCGGACCTGAGAGAAAACAACTGACCTTTATCACCATTTGCAATCATCATTTTCTCCCCCTGTAATTACACTGAGTGAACGAGTATGGATTTACACCTCTGTTAGCTATATTCACACATTGTACCCATGTGGGGAATCGAACCCAAGTCTTCGATAAGACGAGTAAACTCTGTAACCATTAAGCTACCCCATCGCGCGTAAATAACATTGATCTCGGAGAAAACAATTCCAGACGACAAGTCGGAATTCACAGGACAAGTTTCTCTACTTTCTCCAATAGATTGCCATCTCATAATCAAGATGAATGAAATATTTAGACTTTCCTTTTATACAGAAATCCACACATTATACAAATAAGCACGCATGGCGTCAGTTCCTGATTTACCTTGAACTTGAAGGATGTGGCTCCAGGGGATAAGTCCACACCCTGTTCGTGAAGGGACTGATAGCTGTAACTTGTAGTCGTCGCAAGTTCCACGTAGGCTGAACAAAATACAGTAAAAATCGATTAGAAACGTAAAATCTTTCAATGTTGTAGTCAAAGTATTTTGCAGCTCTATATATCACATGTGTATGTCCTTTGTTAGGATTTCACTGAATAAACTGTGATGCATGTCATGAAGTAACAATGAACAGTCCCGTCACACTGGGAAGGTTGACTGGAGCCTGCAAGCGCTGACATATCCTGATGTACGACACTACTCGTGTAGCATAAATACTAGTGTAATATACGCAGTCTCACTGTTTCTATCTAGAGGGAGATTAGGCACGTTTTGTAACCCAGCGACAGTCTGGGACCACTGTACATTGTTCTACCAGAGCTTTTAGAAACTACTTTTTCACAAATTACGTCAAAACGTATTATGACGTGTTTGTAAACTTTGTAATGGTAGCGATTGTCTACTATATTCAATTATTTCTACATGAATTACATATTTACGTGCAGACTAATAACTCTGTCTCTGAAATGAGCATATTTTAAAAGTACAACGTAAAACAAAATAATATAATGAAATGGAGCCCTGAGACTTTCCTACCCCAGATGAATTTATGGGTATCTCTATGTTATGTATTAGTACACGATCTCTGTCGCCTAATTATTTCAGAAAGTACTTGTTATATATGTATCCGTATGTGTGTAACGACTGGTCTGCGGCCCCAGTTGAAAGTTCAGTTCAGTTCAGTTCAGTTCAGTTCAGATGGTGAATTCTAAATGTAGGTCACCTGTCATAATTACAGATGAACCACAGTAAATACTCACGAGGACATCCGTCAGTCACGGTTGACAGCAGCACAGCTGCCAGTGTCGTTGTCAGCAAGTGTATTTTTCCCATCTTCCCTAGTTCTACAACAATTACATGTTAGTTGTTACAGTGAGTGAGCATTCAACTTCAATATTTCAGTCATATCGTGACAATAACAATTTAATTTATATTAATATAATAATAATAATAATCAGTACACTTACAACATAACAATCAATAAAAATCAATAATCTATACACTTATCACATAACAAACCTATCGTCGAAGGACAGTAAAACTATCACAGCTCTTAATTTATAACTGGTACACTCCTATAAGAATTCTCACTATAGGCACGATACAATATTAAAACAGGCTATAGAACACTAGTAACTGAAAGCTGGCACTGAGATAATGAACGATAATGTTTCATGTATTATCTGAGGAGTGCTGATATCAAATTTATTCACTCCAGCAAGTTCTGTCATTTGATATCCTTCTGTACACTCTCTCCAAGACTCGGGGGGCCACACAAGGTGGAATGAACTCAACGTAATGACTTGCAAATGCTAACATAATAACATCAACTAAATGAAAAATCCATGCGGTTGTGACCAGCTCACAGGGACTGCTTATTTGAATTCGCAATTAAAGTTGTTCGTTCTATGCAATTTCACTGAACTTCTCAGAACAAGTAATGTGAGCAGGTTGTGTGACTACAAAAATCACAAAGAATGCAGTTTGGTCATATACAATGTTCAAAGACATATAGGCACATTCACCTTTAAAATAATCTACTCAACTTCCTTCGAAAATGCACATTTAACTGGATCATCCTCATTGTTTGACAAGTTTATACCATCAGTTAATAAATATGATGTGAAGGTCAATAAATGTAATAAATATGATGTGTTTATACATTTTGGCATTAACCAGTTATATAACTCGACGCACAAGAATACGCTTCACATCGCTCAGCTGCGTTTAGAGCGCACGAAAACACGTGAACAGCTCGGTAGAATTTGTTTCCTTTACATACACCTTTTGTCCAAGTATGATTCTTTAATAATTAGCTTTATGACGAAAGTTAAGCGTAACATTTCAAACATTTTAAACATACCAGGGTCCTAAAGTCTACTGATAGATTATCACACCTTTCGCAGTTTCACTAAAACATGCCCCAGCATAAGATTCTGTGAACATGCATACCTTTCAGTCGTCCCTGTTGTTCTCAGTGAAGCCGTCTTGCCTCTGACTGTCTTGCCTGTTGTATCGTTGATTTATATAAACTAATAATCCGGATGTGTTATGTGACGAATGAACGCTTTTACCCTCAGGAACAAGAAACCCTGTAGCTTTTCTTGGAAAATAGTTTCTATTTCCCGTACAGTGTACGTGTTTTTAACGTCAGTCTGAACTTTGATATAATATATTGTTATCAAGAATGACAGCCAAGTTCCAGGAATTGGCATTGTTTACAGTAACTTAAAATCACCGGAAACGTGGTTGACGTCAACATCTCGTGTACATGACCCAGTATTTTGCGGCATAGTGTAAAACCTAGGTTCAGATGGTTGGCTATTGGCTGTTAGTTCACATACTTGCACGTTGCCTTCAACAAACAACTATTTAGAAATCATTTGATAGCCACAAGTAGGGCGGCTAGCATCTAGGAGGCCAGAAACAGATTGGTTGTTAATTGACACCAGATGGCTGAGAATATGTGTGATACAGAAAGTGCAAGTAAACTTGTAAATTATACACGTGATGAAAACAAAACAGAACAACGACAAACGATTTTGCTTCGCATTTAGACGCAGTTTAATCATTACTGAACAAACACACACACACCTCCCTCCCTCCCTCCCTCCCTCCCTCCCTCTCTTTCTGTCTCTCTCTCTCTGTGTGTGTGTCTGTCTGTCTCTCTCTCTCTCTCTCTCTCTTCCCCTACACCCCTTCTCCCCGGCCATTACGCACGCATGACACATTAGTGTAAACAAATATCAAAATATCATAAAAGCAGTTATCATACACAGTTTAAATACATATATACATTCTTTACTGTGGGTTAAGATATTTAAGGATTTGATTGCCAATAACCTTTATTAAGTGCTTAGACATTATATATTATACATTTATACAGAATATGAATATTATGCTTAGAGCATGATCTATGGAATACCTTATTTTGTAAAGAACGGATGAGTCATCAAAACATGTATGAAAAAAACCCCAAAACAGTTTACTGTGGTTTTTTATCCATAAGCTAATATAAAGTTTAGTTTGTGCAGGCATTCATCTTACAATGAACGATTAGCAGATGCGCAGTCTGTCTCCTAAAAGATTCGTTCACACCACTTTGTTCTGTGGTTGGTAGAAAATACATATTGTTACTCAGGACAATCAAGTATCGTCCCAAAAACAATGGTCAAATAACACTTCTATATAATACGAAGTCGCTCAAGAAAACCAGTATGTGCTCGGGTTATAAGGAGGTATATAAACTAAAGAAGAAACAAAAAACAGATTCGTTCGTTTCACACAGGATTCGTTAAAATGAAAATATATGTTACTTGGTCCTCCAAACTTTTCAACTCCATCAACAAAGTATGGACGTCTTGCTTTACTAATAATCACTAAATCTCCCGGGGCTGTTGGAATAGTGCCGCCGGGTTTTAGAGTGTCATCACATCCCTATACACTTTTGTCACAATACTGAAGAAGATATAATATATAGGACCCTGTTGACGGTGAGAGTAAAGGTACATTATTATCAGATACGTTTGCAAAGTCACTGTTACCTGCATCTTGCCTATACACTGGTAAAGTAGGGTTATTGACCTGTCCCTTTTTTATTTGTGTGCTTTTATGTGGCTTCTTTCCACGTCCAACTGGCATGCCCAGGTTTGAGAGAGCAGTGTAATTTGGAAACCTATACTCTTTTTTAAACCAGTCAAGAAACATTTGTAGCGTCTTGATCTTTTCGGCAACAGCAAGTGTGTGTGCACAGATCTTATAAGTAACCCATCTTATGCAACTGGCATCACACATAATTTTACAGTTCTGTTTGTGTGTTCGAACACAGTGGGGGAGTCTGGTTTACTCTGGCTTGCAACATAATATATCATAGGCTTAGAATTATTTATTTGAGTCGGGGCTTTGACAACAGATTTGTCATCACTAACAAGTTTTGCAGCTTTCTGAAACATTGATTCCAGCATGTTAAACGGGACACTTATTATCTGAGATTTGTCTGCAGTAACCGAGAGTGTACAAGTACTGTCTTCATCATCGTCGTCATGCTCTGTGATAACAGGAGTTTCCCGGAAACGTTTATATATACGTTTCCTTTGGTCTGGAAGCATATTAAAATATGTATCACCTACTAAAAATGTTTCATATAAACTGTCCACACGATACTCTCCTTTGACAGCAATGGCTATCTTTATCTCTTGTTCCTGGCGCATGACAAGCCTTTTCAGAGATTTGACAAACTCAGCCATGGTCTGATTCCCTGTACAGTCTTTCGTTATCACATTATTTGTGGCTTCGTTTGCAGTTTGTGTGTATGCCAGTGCCGGATAGCCAAGACCACATGCTGATCTTAATTCAGCACTCATGCAATTCTTATCAAAGATGCCTTGTGTTTTAAGAAATAGTCGAAGCATTCAGCGCCCCTATCATTTTTCTCAGTCCATACTTCCTTTAGATCACTGAGGGCTACATCAAAATCATTATCAAGGTAAGGTTGGACAAGGCTACCTTTAGTTCCAAAGGAACTCAGTTTGGAAACGATGTTGTCTTTCATGTGTAAGTCTCACAGTAAATGGCGAGCATTTTTAAAGTTGTCCTGTAGACCATTACAGAGAGCTTCGTCACCATCAGTTCCAAATGCTATGATTTTGGCATGGGCTGGGGCGTGTTTTACAATGAGTGAAGATAGCATGTAGTAAGACTCAAATTTCTGCCTCAGGTAAAGTAACACTGGGCCTATCATGACAAGATGGACGTCAAATTTATTCTTCAGCATCAGATGCCTGTATGTGGTGACTGTCACATAGTACCGACCAATAATGAAAGTTGTGTCAACACCCATAATGCAGAACTTTTCACGTTGGTGAAAAATTTATCAATATCTTTTAATTGACGGTCATTAGTTAAAAACACCATCAGTTCAGGTGATGATACGTCTCATACAAATGGGTCTCCAGTCAGCTCATCCTCTTTATTCATGTCCATAATGCAAAGAAGTTCATCGCCGTCTTGGTCCCTTTTACGAGAAATATTTGGAATTTGTTGGAAACAGGTTCTTACTTCTGACGTTTTCGATACCCCCTCTTTCTTCAATAAATGTGTGCACAACGTCCTTTGCCTTGCGTTCAGTCTTACAGAGTTCCTTAGTTCTGCTTTTGTTGTCTCCTGGGTCCTATGGTATGCCTGTCCTGTTTTGCTGTTACCATGAGCCCTTACAATTATTGAATGTTCTTGGTGGTCAAAATAGTATTGTACATATATGTAGCGTTGTACATGCCCAGATAAACCAACAAGTCATTATAACTTGATGTAAGCCGGGAGAAGGGGCGTTAACATATTTATGTCTATAGACAACATAATTGTTAACTCGCGAGTTTGGGGAATCAGCTCGCTTAGCAGCTAGGAGGTGTAACTATACCAACCCACACACAACACGAGAACCTGAGTAAATAAACAAGGAGTTTATCATGCCACAGTCACAGGATGATTGTTACATGATAAGGTACAAAAAATTATTAGAACATATTGACACGGTAATCAGGTGTCAAAATACATTATCATTATAGGCCGATATACAAAGTACATAATCATCATACGTCGATGTACACGACACATACTACATAAATCAAGATACATTTCTAACAGATAACATCAACACAATTTCGTTCATACATCTTATAATACTAGCATATCCAAAACAACATTACGCACTACATAATGAAATACACAGTGTCGAACACACTCTATACGTTATACCAGTATCATTGAACACGGGAAGATATTCACTCATAATACATTAATTGAAACAATACACGACACGCTCCACGACAGCCACGAAACCACTTTTATCTAATAGACAAAACATGAACAGCAATACGGGGAGCGAGTTGGGTTTTACAGCGCTTTTAACAATATTTCAGCAATAGCTTGGGACACCAGAAATGGGCTTAACACGTTGTGCCCACGTGGGGAATTGGACCCAGACCTTCAGCGTGATGAGCGAACGCTCTAACCACTAGGGTACCTAGGGTACCGCTCCTGAACAGAGCAATAGAGAGTAATACAGTCTAAAATATATCAACGACCACGTTCCACCTAAACATAACGACCTTGCCAAGGATAATATGATAATATTGCTGATACGTTGTTGTATCTACATCCTATTGCCTAATTCGACCACCGATGACGTGCCTACTGCGAAGTTAAGTTACTCTATCTGTCAGAATTACATAAAGATTTTCATAACGTATTTGACCACAACGACGTTGACAAGCGAAAGACATGATGCATCTGCTGACACATACAAGATATAGGTCTTGGGCATTCGATATCAGTATGACCACGAGTGAAGTACACGATAAATTGGATTAGCCTATCTCTATCTGTTGACACTTACAAGATATTGGTCTTGGACCTTCGTTATCAGTGTGACCCTTGGCAGACTGAAGATGTGGAACGTGTAGCATTTCGATATTTCAATAAAATATTCTGTCATAGAATCTTTATAAAATATTGTGCATTTCCACCATGTTAATATCATGACAAGCCGAAGAGTCATTTCTTTCATCCAGTTTCCAATGTCCATTTGACCTTTTGATTTGCCATGAAGGTGTTCCACATGTCTTCCCGGATCCCAGCGAGTCGGAGAGAGCATTTTTCCAGTGTCCTTTTTTTCTGTGTCCAATAGGAATGTAGCATTGTTGCAGATGTTTTCAGGCACAGGTGTTGCAATCATATTGCTGCAGTGGTTGTCAAGAATAGCCAAAACAGCAGTGAGAGTTTTAACAGGCTTTCAGTCCCTTGAAAAGATTGGTAATGTACTGTCATTTCTACAGTATACATCGTCCTCATCACTTGTCATAGACAGGTCTTCATCATCAGTAAAGGAAAATCTCTTCTTGGCAGAGGCAACTGTTGAAATCGCATTCGATCTTTTCGATTTCTTTTTCAGTGGAGACTTGTCATAGCTGGAATCACTTGATGTAGAACTTGAGATTGTGATGGTTTCATTTTGTTCTTTACATCCCGTTATGATCATAGCGTTATCACTTTCCACACTGTTGCTATTTTCCAGGATATTGAACCGATTATTTCTGGTAACTGGTGCAGAATCTAAACTAGAAATTGTTCTCTGTTTCCGCTGTATTGTCTGCCATCCAGATTGCTCTATGTCCAAGGTCTCATAAGAAGAGAAATGCAATTCCTGCTGATTTTCATTCTCACTTTCAGACTGAATCTCATGGCACTCTGACGCCGCATCTTCCATGTTTTCAGTTGCTGCTCCTGGCTCTACAGTTGTAGGACAGTTGTATTGATCACCTCTTTTTATCAGATGGATGCGACCTTTGGGGACAACGCCTTCCCTCCAAGGTTCAACATACGTTTCTGTGACGTCATGTTGATGTTCCTCAACAACAGTGACCGATATTGCAACAGCAATAGCGCTTAAGACAAGGTCGACAGAATCTTTTTGAAAGCACTTTTTATATGCCCATTTCTTTATTTCTTCTAATAGATCTATATTAGATGGAAGAAATTCATCGTAGAACTGTTCAAATGTCCTCATTTAATTCTGTACTGCCAACAACAGAGAAGAACAGGACGCGCTTGAAGCTTTTGTCACCGCATGTATAATACAATGACCGTCTCCTGGCACTGGTACTTCCACCATATCTCTTGCCTTTAGCCATTTCTAAGATCAAAATATCTGGTGAAGGAAAATATATGTAATATCATAAGTCATTATGTAATATCACAAGTCATGTCAACTTGTTCTAAAACACCTTTATATAGTTGTTGCACTATACACAGCGGCAATGCCACAAATGACCAGTTATCCAGGCGAAACACTTTGAATACAAAGGCAAAGTAGCAGTGAAATTATCAAATAAGGTAAAATATGCTTTAACAAGATCATCAAAAGATCATCAGTTCGCTCCCACTCCACCAAAAATTAAAAATGACAAATCTGATTACTTCAGTAGGTTCAGGAAGTGCTGTCTTCCTCTTGATGATAGTATTCCTGTCTACTCTGTTTGATAGGAGAGGTTATTCAGCTATTGAACAATTCCATGGAATATGGACTAGAAACTTTATAAAGTATTCCTAATAATGTCATACAAAATTGTTGTGTCATAAAGGAAGTGCAACACATAAAGTCAAAGTTGTTGCAGTGCACACAGACACGCACACAGACACACACAGACACACACACAGACACACAAAAAAAACAAGAGAAAAAGAATTTAATAGCAAAAGCTATAGGTAGACAACGTGGTCTTTCCGACGGTGTGCAAAGTTAAGCCTAACGGATTTATTTCAAGGAATATTAGAAGAATGAAGATTTTATGAACATCAACTTCTTTATTATGAGAACACAACGTTTCGGAGTTAATGCTTACTCCTTCATCAGGTGAATGAGAATGGGGTACAGAGCTATATTTATATGTACTGGTAAAACAATAACAGAGTAACAAGTGGAATGAATTAACGAAAGCTGGAAGCCAGTATAAACAAGAACTGATAGGAAGCCGGCAGTTACGATAACAATGATGGAAGCCAATGGTAATACGTTACAGATGATAGGATATGTTTACATAACACAGATAGGGAATAAGGACGATGTACCTGATGAAGGAGTAAACGTTAATATCCATAAAATCTTCATTCTTATGTATTTCACTTCTAAATGCCCTTCAAAGTCACGGGATATTGTTTAGGCAAGCACACCAGTCTGTATTACTGTTACATACTAAGGGAATAACTCTGTAGATATCACTGGGCACCATATGTAAATGATATATTAAATTTGTTGAAACTGCATGTGTGATCAGGTGCACAGGCACTTGCATAACACACATACCACAAGTACCTACAATGACCTTGGTACAATATGAGCATAATGAAACAATGCTAAAAACAGAAAATAGAAATGATGTGGTGTCAACAGCCTGCTTAGCAGATTAAGCAGGGTCATTCTATGCATCCTATGAAGATTTCAAGACCATCTGAAAGATTCCCAGCACATAGATTTGAAAACAGGAAGCCCTTTCTCACTTAGCCATTTTAGAAAGTGGTCAAAAGTAACACATGTTATATTTGTGATTACACTCTCTCTGTGAAGAAGAGATTCTAGTATTCCTGTTGGGTTTGAGTCACAAGCTTGAAGTATGGAAGCTGCATTGGCTCAATACGCCACTTGCAGCAATGTTACAGCGATATCATGATGGGATACACCAGAAATGAGCTTCACCTATATTGGGCATTGAACCCAGGCCTTCGGCGTGATGAGGGAATGTTCTAACCACTAGGTTACCACACAGCTGAGTGGGTTAGATGGCTGACTTTGTGGTGACGATTAGCTCAATGCAGTTCAAATCTCAGATCGGACTCAAACTAAAACTAGTACTTAAAGATCACGTATATTCTGCGGGGTGCAAATGCATAAATCGCTCATTGACATCATTATAAATGAAACCCCGTCATTAAAACTGCTCATTTCGAACTTTAATTACCTTAAATCGACCTTTTAACAACAGCTTACAATTCTCAATCGCAAACCAAATTTTAACCGATCAGAGCAGTGCGTCTCTGTGACGTAAAAGTAGGTATAGATATGAGGGTCTATGCAGAATTCATCTACATTTCAGGGGTAAACTATTTCTTTTACAGGTTTGTACGAACAGCTGTTGTAAAAAATGAAAGCTGTATGTTCTCACAATCTACTACCATTTAGTTTTGTCGCCTGGCTTGCCTAGTGTCCGAGTTACAACCCTTGTTTTCATAGACGATTCTGTCAAAATCACTTGGTGTCGGTAGGTTGTAAGCTGTATTATGTGGTATAAACCTACACGTTATCTGTCATCATTCACTTGATGCTCAGTTAATGAATTTATAACAGGTATAATTAGTGATAACGCCACTTAGATTACCCGACAAAGGTCCCCATTTGGCATATCTTGTGTGTGGATCGATCAAAGGACAAACTGATAACACGCTGATTGATTAATTAACCTTTATGTGGACTTAAATGGGGATTTGTCAAAAGGTAATGTTTATGCATGTGCATTTACTAACCTATTGTTAACACACTCTCTCGTGTCAATGCCTGTGTAAAAACAACACCCTTCTTTCCAAGGTGAGTGAGTGAGATTAGTTTTATGCCGCACTCAGCAATATCCCACCTATATGGCCGCGGTCTGTAAATAATTGAGTCTGGACCAGACAATCCAGTGATGAACAACATGAGCATCAATCTGCGCAATTGGGAACCGATGACATGTGTCAACCACGTCAGCGAGCCTGACCACCCGATCCCGTTAGTCGCCTCTTACGACTTCTTTCAAAGGATTAACCGCCAATACATTGATTGATTGCTCATTATTGGCTAAGTTACCTTTTTAAACGAATGACGGACATTATGCAATTAGTTGCCAGGTGTGCTATCTCGGGTGACCAGTGATCTCGGGTGACCAATGAGATAGCAATGTGAAAAACCTGAAACGATACATTGCGTTTTCGTATATTAGACTGTTAAAAGACACATCACTTGAGAAATTTGCAGATGAATTATATATCACTCGTTTTTGTGGATACTGATGGATACATTCCTCAAACAAGGTAACAGCCTGACATTGCTCCTATAACTTTAATTTGTTTTAATTTCAACATTTGCATTTTGTTTGTTGTCGTAGCAATCAACATAATCATTGTTTTGGTCGTGAAGCACAATAATACAAATAACAGAAACTGGGGCGTGCGTGCGAATAATCTCATTAATTCAAACTGAATTAGCTCGTGACTTCACGATTTTCAAAATGGCGGCGTCCTGTCTGAGGAATAAATGCTATTTAAGTTTGTTTTCATTGACTTACAAAAATCAAAATTACTTTCTTCTGATAGCAACATATGTACTTGATTGATGGACAATAGCATTTTGGATGACGCTGCTTGTATTATAGCAGTTTCACTCTTGGAAGCAAGGCGGGGGTCAATTACTTATAATAATATCGTCACTTCGACCACAACCTCGCCTCCAAGGAAGAAATCGTTATGCTCATGCAAAATCCATTTGGTCATCACTGTGTAGTAAGTAGTCTTTTATATTATTACTTGATATTATCTCACATGTTATAGAAAACAAATCTCAATAGCATTTTCTATCCTGGAAGCGTGGTAGTGGGCGAACCATCCGATATAGTATATACCACAAGCATCCACAACGGTCACTTTGCTCACACAAACAACCCATTTAGCACAAACTACAGGGTTCGATGGAAATCTGTGCATAGTGACACCATCACCCGACCCCAAGGAGCAATTGACGGCAACACAACAATTCGGCACGTCTTTGGTGACGTCGAGAAATCAACAAGACGACTAGCTTCCTACACATTTTCTATACTACTAACTGAAAATCGGTCCTTCTATGACGTCATTGCTGGGTTGTGTTAAGTAACCTGTCTGTGGTTTCTTTGGCGGGTGAAGCAGACGACTCTTGGCAACTTTTAATCGCTCGGTAACCACAGGATTTTTTAAAGAATAAGTTTGGTGTTCTGTTTACGACTAACCACAAGTCTTTCATATGTAACGGTTAAAAGAGTAAAACAAATTGAATTTATTCGTTCTTTAAAAACTGTCAGAAATAAAGTACAAAACTGTTACTCTGTATACTTTAGATTGAATTGAAAAGAGCCTAATTAACCCACAAGCTATGGGTGAAATGGGTAAGAGGATATCTTGAAAACAAATTTCCTCGGACATAAGTTCGAAAAAATAAGGTCTCTTAGGCAAGTATGACGACAGACCATACACTCATCTGGCATGATATGCATGTCCTGCCTACAGGCACAAGGGGTCATCTCATTGATATTCTGTACTTTTTCATGTGTGTTGGATATGTCTCATCTAATGTGTCTTTCTTTCATAATATGTATGTTGTGATAAAAGCCTAAATCAGTTATCATATTAAATGTTTCAGATGCATATGTGGTATGGCCACCTCATGATAGACTGGACAGGATAATATTTGTAAATTGTTAATTATGACATGAGGTTTGCTTACCCAGCTTATTTCCAGATACGGATTATCTTATTACGGCTGATATCCCCCAGCTACCGATTACGACACCCGTCGTGGTTTTGCTTTTGAGACGACCCCTCCTGACTGTTTCTTATTATAGTAATAGTCAGTAATACAACATCATCGCACTTTCATTTGAATAAAGCCATGGTCTGTTCCAAATAAGTCGATTTGAACTTGCGCAATGTTCATTTCGGCAATAATCTCCCCTGACTAAACTGTAGATATAAATGCAAAATAATTGGATTTTTTTTCTTGACTAAAACTAGTTGCTGAAATCTTCATTTTTTACTGAAAAAAAGGTTCATAGTGAAAAACAAATAATATAATGAAATGGAGACCTGACACATTCTTAAGTTTCAGAAGCTAAGGAAATATAGACTTGCCACATTTTCTAGACTTGAGTGGGCTATCTTGGATGTATTTGCGTGCTGTACAACAGACTAGATTTTTTTCTATTTCCGACAGTACTTGGAATGTGTACGTTACTGAGAAAGTGTTCTACAAAACATAACACATGAACAGGAATTTGGAATTGTGTAGGAAAGTTAAACGCAGTGAGGTTATACTTAGATAACCGTTTCTCTGTCACCTACTACTTCCGGTATAAGATATACAGTAATATTGTTAGTTGTATTCATGCAGCATCAACGCATTTATGTACACAAACATGTCAGAACTGGGGGCTGTCGGGTAGACGGTAGACGGTAGACATCTTGCGTTGGCCACGAAGAAATGAATTGTGGACATACTAGTATTTATGTCTCAGTAATGAGACAGTTGTTTGGGAAAATGGTATAATCTGATCGGCAACTCCAAATGATGTATGTCAGATTGCACTGGAAATAATCGAGCTGGGTGCATTTGTTATGCTTACTGATTGTTAATTGCGAATCTTCATAACAAGTAACAATGTATCCTAAGAGCAATGATTTACTATCAAATCATAAAACATTAAGTGAAATATGCATTAAAGCTTCTTGTTCACATCATGTCATATATGTACGCGTATGTAAAAAGTTCCCCAAAACAGAACATCCATTCCCTGGTGCATCGAGCGCCATGGGCAAAATATATCATTGTAACTTATATGGACCGATCTGAAAAATAACTGATGACTTCAGTATTTTTTGGTGCCGACAACACTGCACAACATACACCACGTGATGACAGCCTCGAAACATACCAGACAATAAATAAAAGTGATTGACCAGAGAAATGTTGTCAAAATTGAAACAATGCTATAATTTTCAATGTTTCTTTAATAATATTACACTTGTTCTGTCCGGTATATACCAGAATACATGAAAGGAATTGCAGATGGTTCATTTCAGGATAAGTCACATCATTATTTATGGTGGCACATTCTGATTCTGAAATTTGTACGCTTGACCATGACATTCATGTTTTATGGGCATTTGAGTAAAGTATTTAAAGTAAATTGGCGAACTATATGTATTACAAATTATTAAATATAATATTTTTAGTCTGTCGCTGTAACCAGGTGAGAATGCTCTTATGCACACTACTAACATCGTTCAACACCAGTCATTGCCCAGCACCTGACATCGTCCAACACCAGTCATTGTCCAGCACCTGACATCGTCCAACACGAACCATCCATGAAACAATCATAGTTGAGACGAGACAACAACGCCTCCTGGGTAATTTTGCATTTTAATGGTTTAAACATATTCTATTCTTGCACGAAGTGGATTTTCAACCAGGACCAAAAGGCTTTTAACTGCCGCTACATAATACATGTGTAGGTTTACATACATACACACACACGCACACGCACACGCACACGCACTCACACACACACATACATACATACATACATACATACATACATACATACATACATACATACATACATACATACATACATACATAGTAATTATAACAAGTTGATAATTGAAAGTATGAAATTGATAACAATATGGTTTTTAGTCTGTCGCTGTAACCAGGTGAGAATGCTCTTATGCACACTACTAACATCGTTCAACACCAGTCATTGCCCAGCACCTGACATCGTCCAACACCTGGCATTGTCCAGCACCTGACATCGTCCAACACCAGTCATTGTCCAGCACCTGACATCGTCCAACACGAACCATCCATGAAACAATCATAGTTGAGACGAGACAACAACGCCTCCTGGGTAATTTTGCATTTTAATGGTTTAAACATATTCTATTCTTGCACGAAGTGGATTTTCAACCAGGACCAAAAGGCTTTTAACTGCCGCTACATAATACATGTGTAGGTTTACATACATACACACACACGCACACGCACACGCACACGCACACGCACTCACACACACACATACATACATACATACATACATACATACATACATACATACATACATACATACATACATACATAGTAATTATAACAAGTTGATAATTGAAAGTATGAAATTGATAACAATATGGTTTTTAACAGATCATCCTAGTTTTATTCCATGGCCAGTTCATACAAATAAGAAAATAACAGAAACTACAAGACTTGTGTGAATCAAATCGTTTTGATAATAATGAATTGATGCTCTGTGTGTAGAATATCCATATTCGTCTAAATGATACTGGGTTATTACCATTTAGCACATCCGAAGGGAGAGACCTTTCGTACAAAAAATATAATTCATATGGAATGCCATTATATTCAGAACACACGGAGGAAAAGGCAAAAACATCCTCATAAACTTGTGAGCAGGACCAAGTATAAATAACATTATCAGAAAAGAAACGATGCAGTTTTTCACTGTTTTCGTACACTGCGTCCCAGCCACAGACGAAGACAGTTCTAAGTTATCTGCGAGAGGTGAGATGGGATGGAAAAGTTCATACTCGAAAGTCAGGCTTGATGTGCTGAGATATTTTCGTAAAACCGTTACAGCCCACAGTGATACTTTACCTGCTTTTGTTCATTACTGGTAAGTCAGAAGAAAGTCTTATAAAGGTATAGAGCTTGTGAAGAAACTTCAGATTCATGGAGAGCATGATTTAATTGATTATTGTGTATCAACAAGTAGATCCACTTTCCTCAGCAGTGCGTTGGATCTGTTAGATATGTGGGGTAGAGAGAATTGGAACTCAGATATATTTAATGACAGTAATAACAAGTTAAATGGTAATAGTGTTTGAGGGAGTCAGCGTCTGTTAGTAAGTTGGTGAGTCGGTTCGAGTGTGTTAGTGTGACTGTTTGAATGAGCCATTGTGTCTGATCAAGTCTTGTATCTGTTTGAGTGAGTTGGTGTGTCTGCTGGAGTAAGTCGGTGTGTTTATTTGAGTGAGTTGGAGTGTCTGTCAGAAGAAGTCACAGAGTAGGTGAGTAGGTGTGTATGCTCGATGGTTGGGTGAATTAACGTCTAGCAGAGGGAGTTGGTGTGTCTGACAAATGAGTTTGTCTGGTCGAGGGAGTTAGTGTGCCTATCTGAATAAAGTTTGCATGTGACAGGATGCCTGTTGTCTGACTGGGAGATCAGGAGTGCCTGATAAATAGTTCTTTTTTTTGTTTTAGCCAATGTGAAATAATGTTTTAAATGCGGTGTCTTTTAGGCGTTATGAGGCCCGGTTGTTACGTATGTTTTATGGCTGTATGTAATTTGAAACGACATGACACAGAAATAAGCTCTTCTTCTTCTTCTTCTTCTTCTTCTTCACAGATGCTTCATGCTTTAAACACATTTAAGGAAAAAGCGCCTAACTGACCAGGCTGGATTGGTATTACCCACTATTCTTTGTTCCCAGCAATTTTCTTCATTAATTATCACGGTTAAAGTCTGATTAACTAAACTCTCATTAGTAAACAATACAGCTTAACTAAACGTCTTTAGTGACTGCCTAGTCCACACTTCATAAATATGGAGAACAACAAGGGACTATGTGGACATCCTTGTCTAACACCAGTGGAACAATCAAAATAACGAATACCATTCGCTTTAAACATGTATTTCCAAAAGTGGAACCGCATTGGTAAACAAGAGGTATGTTGATAGTTGGGAACCACATGTTTTACCAATTTATCGAATAATGTTAACTTGGAACTCTCTCTTCGCCTTGGTCGGGGAATCATCCAAATTAACATTGTTTTAGGTAGATCAGACCACAAAGAAAAGAAAAGAAAGGAAAATAAAACCCCGAAAAACAAAAACACAACAAAAGTCAACAACTAACCCATACCGTTCCCACACAACAGCGTTCGACGCCTGACATGTGGCCAAAATTCCACGTGCACATTAGGGAGTGTTTATTCTTGATTTAGTAAGGTCAACATTACTTTTGAATATCCTATATTCCTTCAGATTATATACAAGGATATATGTATTGCCTACGGCGTTCTACATCTACACGACGGTGTTCAGTGTATCCGGGTTAATGAAAAAAACAAACCAAAACAACAACAACAACACTATATTGAGAAACATGATGGTATTTCTGAAAATATGACAGAATATAAGACTTTGTAGACTGAAGTAACTATGTGTAATTACAAATATTCCTTGAACATATTCTGCACATTGATGTATGATTAAACATGTATTATGTTATACATATAGATTATTTTGGTTATCGCTTTGGTTCATTATTCCACCACTAAATGTGTGAACTGATTCTTTCTTTTGTTCCTGGCAAAAATTGAATCTGTGTTTCCGATTCTTTGTTCCCTGATGCTTTTTTCCTGTTACGGACCAGAAACCCATCAGTAATTTATGGGCCCCATACATCAAACCAGTTCCACGGAAGATCGGCCTCGAAGTGGCAGACCAAGAAATACCACTGTAGCTCAGGGTAGGTACACCAGGGAACTTTATTTGTGCACCAAAAGCACTGCGCCAAAAGCAGTCCCCTGGTGGAGCACAGAAATCATTAATGCCAGGAAGGCAAGACAAAAGGCCCTCAACTAAGCTAAGAGGGACCGTTCAAAAATATATTTGGATAAAAAAAACCTCAGAAATAATACCAAAAAAGTCATCAGGGCTGCCAAAATAAACCACTGGAGAAACTTTTGTTCATCCCCCAGCCTCGATCCATCAAATTCAGGAAAATTGTGGAACAAATTTAAAGCCATACAGGGAAATTCCAAAAAAACGTATTCAACCCCACCTTTCGGAACACCCCACAAATAAAGATAAAGCAAATGCAATGGCAGCCCACTTTTCGGACACCTTCCAACAACACATCGCTAACCACAACACTTTCACCCCTGAACCACCCCACTCACATCTACCCTTCCACAAACCTATAAAACATACATGAACTAAAAGCATCACTCAAACACAAGAAAACAGCCTCAGCCCCGGATATAGATCATATCACATACACAATCATTAACAAACTCCCCCCCAACATGCTTTCTCTCACCCTAACACTATTCAACAAAATCTGGACCCTAGGAACCTGGAAAACAGCAAAGGTGGTGCCAATCCTGAAACCAGGGAAACCCGCCAACTCCCCAGACTCATTTCGGCCAATTTCATCAACGTCACTTCTTTGTAAAACTCTGGAAACCATAGTAAACAATAGACTAAAACATCATATACAACATTTTGCATTTGGAGCATGACGTTACAATCGAACAAGCACAGAAACAATACACATTGGCCATCTTTACAGATTTCCATAAAGCATTCGACATGGTTTGGCACAACGGCCTCATCAAAAAACTTCAAGAAAATGCCATACACGGAAACATTCTGAATTTCATTCAGCATTTCCTTAAAGATAAACAATAGTCAAAACTCACAACACCCTTTCGGACCCATATCCCCTAGAAAATGCGCCCCCCTCAGGGCAGCATCCTATCACCAACCCTCTTTAACTTTATGATTAACGACATCTTCCCCGAAAAATGGCCCGAAATAACCACAGCTAAATTTGCAGACGATATTTCATTTTGGATTTCCTCGATCTCAATTATGCAAGCAACCTCTAAAGCTCAACGAATGCTAAACCACTTTCAAAATTGGGCCCATAAGTGGGGGTTCCATATTAATGTAAATAAAACCGTGGGTATTCTATTAAAAAAACAGCATACGCAAAATTATATACCCAAACTGCACCTAAACAATCAAAAAATCATTTTCGAAAAAGAAGCAAAATTCGTAGGAGTAACGTTTGACCAACACCTAACATGGACTCCCCATATTAATAATTTGGTCAACATCTGTCAAAAAGATCTAAATTTAATGAAATGTATCCTGGGCACTACATGGGGAGCCGACAAACAAACACTTATAAACATCTACCATTGCCTCATACAGTCGAAATTGGACTACGCCGCCCCGGTCCTGCACTCCCTCTCCCCCACCAACCTCCAAAAACTAACCTCCATACAATATACTAACCTCAAACTAGCCCTAGGGGTCAGGACTGGCACCCCCCTATCCACACTCCTCCTACTTACAGGCTCCCCTTCAATCAGTACACGAATAAATCAAACTGCCCTCAATTACTGGACTGGGGCCCAACACAACCCCATTTAAAACACCATTAAAACAAAATACACCAACACTAAAAAATCCACTGCAAAAATATTCAAAAATAACAAAAATATTGCACCATTCTACTCACACCTATCCAGTCTGCTGCATGCACAACAACTTGACACAATACAACACTCACCTCCAATAGCAAGCTACATTCACCACGTCCCCCCACCCAAAACAGATACCACACTACAACACCACATACTAAACACCACTCCTAAACCTGACACCCACACCAAAACAAACATCATCCAAACTCACTTAGAAACCCACTACCCAAACCATACACACATATATACAGACGCATCTATCGCAACAAACAAAACAACAGGAATAGGCATACATGTACAAACAACCCCACCCATTACCACAAACTTCCACCTCACAATCCGCTTAAACAAAACAACTGCAGAACTACTAGCCATTCTTACAGCCCTCCACACTATGGCCACCCTCCCAGCCTCCCACTTCCTTATGATAACCGACTACCTCCCAGCCATAAAACAACTACAAAACAAATACTCTAAATCCCGTCCTGACCTTATCCACCAAATCACCCAACAAATCAGCTCTCTTCACAAACTCAATAAAAATATAACACTACTCTGGATACCAGTACATACACACAACATAGGCAACAATACAGCAGACTTACCAGCAAAACTAGCAACCACCCATCCATCTCCACACATACCATTCCACACTTCCAAAACAGAAACCAAACAACTCATCAAATCATACACATCTACACTCAACTAGACACAAAACATTAACTCAAGCAAGTCCAGCTGGGTCAAATCCATCATCACAAAACCCATCACCAAAACACCTACATTCTCAGACACCCCATACTAAGACACCCTCATCACACGACTCATTACAGGCAACACCAACCTCAACTACAACCTTTACAGACAGAACAGATACCCAGATGGACTCTGCCCACACTGCAAAACAAAAGAAACAATAACACACCTATTCACCGAATGTAAACAACAACACACCAATATCATCCAACTACACAGCACAATTCCTCCGAAATACCACTATAACACACACCTACTACTCAACCCGGCTAACACAAAACCTATCTTCAACGCTGTAGCAACCTTTATTCTAAATTCCTCCATGGCCTATAAACTTTAAAACCTACAACTCTCCGCTACAACATTCCGCCACCATGTCCACCATCTTACCTCTCGCCTGTTCCGTAAGCCACCTAATGGTCCTACAAGCCGATGCGCTGTCGTCTTCTCCGACGTCCGCGTCCGGCTACACGCTTTCCGCCCTACTCAATCCCTCCCACCTGCAACCCACTCATCCCCTCCCGCAGCCCAGTAAATATCCAGTTCACTTTTAACCTTTTAAACCATTTAAATCCTTCTTTTTACCACATATTTTACCATATACAAACAATAACTTCATAGTCAAAAATATATTTTATCCCACAGCACCATGTATAAAAACAACACAACTTTATCACCCCCTCCCCCCCCAACCACTGTACATATAATACTGTAAATTCGTCACTCTCCTCAACCACCCATATTTTCATTTCATTTTACTATATACACCTACATTTATATACCCAAAACATTTTTAAATCTAACACCTCAACATATTAGCCAGTTCACCAACTCTTAAACGCCATCAATTTTAAATTCACAGGCCCAGCCCTTATCGCCCTTCAACCCCACCCCCTTATCTTACTCTTTTTTGTTTCTTCCCCTTATCTAAACTACATACAGATTAACTGTATTATACAATATCACCCCCTATGCTATACCACCCCCTCTCCCATATTATAACCCCCCACCCCCACCCCTATACTGCTCCATCCCCCACCCCACCCCAATTTTACACCCATCTATCTATTATTCCAAACTTTCTACAACCTATATCAACAAGCTAAATACCCTCCCCTCCCCCCTTTCCTCTCGGCAACCAACCATCACGGTCTATCCAAATGTCATAGGTTTATTCCCTTCATTTATCATTTTTTTTGGGTAGGTGGTTTATTATTATTACCACTATTCATCATCTAAATTACCCCCACCTACCCCGTCGGCGACATTGGCTAAGTGTTAGAAGCCGACGTAAAATCCAAATAAACTGAAACTTACCATCACTTCCCCTGCAGAAGAGACTAGGAACTGTCTCGAAACGTTGTGACCTTGTATGGTAAAGAAGTTGAACCATAAAGCATATTTAGTTTGAGAACATTACAGTGGGAACATTTGTGGGATGACCTCGGCGCGCCAGACACATTCGATCAGCTGTGACAGACAGTGCAAAAGAAAATGAACCAGAATTCCCCATGGTCGAATTTAAAGACTCATCCAGTCCATGGTGGGACGTAGTTGAGCGGTTTTTGTGGCTACCACAGGTATTGAAGAAAACGCAATACTGAGAACGGACGTCTTTATTTATTGAACTTATAAAATATATTTGTTAAGAGACATTTGATTTTAATACTGATAAATTTGGCTGTAACTGTTTGGCTCCATGAACATTTCAAAGGATAGTTTTCCAAAGAATTAGACTGTGCATGAAGCTTGAGTGTTAAGCATGTCCTCACACTGGGAACTTTATTATGTCAGTTGGAGCAATATAATGATTGAAACGATGTGATTTGGGTGGCTTCTCATATCATATATTATTTCAGGAACACTGTTAGACACCTTTTAATGAATATTTACCACTTTCACAGCTTCTAGTGGTGTCTGATGTCATCAGTGACATCATCCTCTGTAGCAACAGTATAAACAGGAAGTGCGACCATATTGGATTATGGATAATATTACCTAACAACTAATTACGTATCTATTTTTTAGGGAAACAGGGTCAGGCAACTTTTTAAAACTTTTTCAATAGCTGCTAATATGTGATTGCTATCATGCTTTAAAGTTGATATTAGTCATGTATCTTCATTTTGAACATCTCAGACACTGGTCACCCCATGTGGGCATCAAACGTTGTGTACCTCATGGACTATAAGGCAAGAATGGTGGATGCATCACAACGTTACTCAACTCTAGGTCACGTGTTATGCATCTAAAAATTCTTGAGGCTTGTGTGTTGTACACATAGTAGTAGGACGTCTGTATTCCGTGTACGAAGTGCAGCTTCACGTTCGGACAGTATGTCGTTAATATCAAAATATGCGTACGACTAGAATGATATACGTAGTGCAGTATTACGCATGATTAGTTTTGGGTGTTCGTAGGATGGCGTATGAACGCAATTGTAATCATGGTAACAAAGACGAACACACTGATAAATAGAGAGAGAAACGATGTTATTCAAGATTATACATATATTCATTATGTTCAAGATATATATGAAACATTAACGTGTTGATAACGCTACTACTTACAGCCAAACAGGTAGTTGTGTGAGATGGTTGTAGTGTTTTCGTATTTCCTACATGTCACAGTATCCTGGCTTAATGTTATAAACTGAAGTCTTTCAGTACTTTGCCTAAAAATATGGATCATGATCTGGTAAATCTCGGAACCTGGTTAATGTAAGGGACGCAACTCTGTACCGAGATTTGAAATGATTGGGACTGTTGGCGAATGCTCTTGAGTAACCGCTTGTCCATGTAAGCGATTGTTAACCTTTGTAACAGACTGGAGTTAAACTTGTCCCCTAATCATTTGAGTCCCTTTAAACTAAATTGGGTGCAGTGGGGGTACCTTAGTGGTTAAAGCGTTCGCTCATCACGCAGAATACCAATCAGAAAGCGACATTATGTGTGAGGTAAGATACGATATTTTAACTTACATCACTCGGTGGTAGATACACACTTTAGTAGGTATGGCAGAAAAACGGACAGACGAATTGTAGTAAATTCGAAACTAAAAACATAAAATTCTCAGTGAAACTCTGATCATCATCAAAACATCCTACAAATTCTGTGAATAAATAAAGTACTTTAACAAACTATCATTAAATATTGACAGTTCACTGTTAGGTACGAGGGAGGAGTACAGAGAAAGGGACAGCCAGGTGTGTGAGAAGGATGGAAACGGCACAGCACAGGTAAGTGAATCAATAACTATGTCGGCAATTGTGGACCTGCTTCTCGAACACCTGTCTGTCCCTTAAGCTTTCTGCTCTGACCACTGCAGCCATGTTGACTGCGGTATAAAGTATACCTTACACCAACCTGAATTAGGTACAACACAAACTTTCTACGTTGCAGTAAGTTTATTTCAGCATTATTACACAACATACATTTACATATTGTAAATAACAACACGAACGAGGATACTGTAAATAGTTTGAATACAATAACTGTGGTGATTTTTAAGAGTTATTGGATTTCTATATCAGATAAAAAATATCTGTTGAAAACAGGACTAGAAAAAAATGATTAATCCACTATATCAGATAAATATTAAATCTATCTAAAACAGAATTAGCAGAAAAGGCATCATCCTTCATATTTTAAGGCCTGTATTATCTTGTCTATGAATTTGAATGTATGTTCATGCAGACGTCTTACTTGTAGGGGCCAGTTATTCGCTGTTGAAATGCTTATAAAAGTCATGTTTTCTTCTTGTGAATTGACCGGCTCTGAAACAGACACAATTTGGCATGAGCGACCCTTATATATTTCATAAATGCAAAACAAGCGAAGTTTACCAGAGTATGTTTTCATCAAATAGTCGACAGGTAGAAAACTTACAACATCTATGTACACCTCAAAATCCTAAACTGTTATCAAGAACGTAAAGGTTTCAAGTCTAAGAAACTCGTGATGACTAATGATAAATGTATCTAAATAGGTAATGTACAATGGCTTGAGTATAAAACAACTGGGGAGCTTCAGATGGATTGATTTGCGATGTCATAGTAACGTCACAATGGTCTACAAGCAATCACATGTCATTCCATTTTAGCAATATGTCAGTGGAGATATACCTTGATATCACACTATTTGGAAAATTGAAAACAATAGTGCCATGAATGAATTATGCTGGGACTTGCGCCATGAATGATTTTGTTGCACTGTTCTATGATCTGTATGATTCTGTCTTCATTAAGTGTATAATATCTAAAGAAAATACAGACAGAAAAACCCAAACCTTGAGTCCCGAGTGTGTGAGTGAACTAATATTAAACGTCACATCGGTGTCAATATGAAAAATAAAAAAAATTGAAAACGTCCTGTCATTGAAGGACTGTACAAAAACTTGGCTATCACAAATATGAAGACATAACACTAACATTGAAATCTAAAACCTTGTAATTAAAAGAAGACAAAACGACAAAAAACACGGGCTATGGATCGCCAACAACTGAAGGTAGGTCACCATACCAGGGTCCATGGAGACTTACAGTACCTTTGCTCCCTGCATGGACCCTAGCTGGAGAGTCTGCAGTGGTCAGTGAACAATGCACATATATTTAGCTAACCAAAACGTTACCTCAATGCTAATTTCGCACAGTTTAAATCACAATGAATATCTGAGTTCGGCAACAGCCCAAATACTACTAACACGAAGTACAAAGCGAATTTCCACAGTTCGGCATTTCGAGCGGGCAATATAGAAAATGTTACTCGCTTGCGTGCAGCGAACACTGATTGGCTTAGAAAACGATATTTGTGTGTGAGGTAAGATAGACGTTTAATATTTATGTTACTCCCAGAGGCAAACAACAATAGTATAATATACAGGAGAGAGTTATGTAGATATAAAATTATTCCTTTCGTACGTGAGTGACTTTTTAATGTAAGTACTAAACCATTATCAAGAAATTGGATGCCATTTTATGGCAGCAATATTACCTTGGTGATATATCTCACAACTTTTTTACAATCAATGGTGTAAGAAACGAAACATTGAAACGCCACTCATATTAGTAATAACGAAGTTGTACAGTCGAACCCCGTTTACCCGGACCCCACATATCCGGAAACCCCGCCTTCTGGACGATTATGTGAAATGAATCTTACATTCAGTAATTGAACTCGCTTAACCGGACACCCATATCATGCATATCTATAAAACTATTTCCGTTATTTTTATCACAGAATCTGTGAAATGCCACTCAAAGACATTAATAGTGGATACCTAAAAAAAGTGAGGTGAAACAGCAAACAATTTGCCAGTAACATCATGAGGTTTACTTACAGAAAAGCCATTTTCCCGTGGACCCCCAACCAGTGGCCACGCTCACATATCTGATCTGTGTTACAGCCTGGTCTATCCACGACAGGAAGGTACGGCTCCCGACGTCTCTGCCAGCACCTACGGCGATCCTGTTACCGCTGAAGCTTATCCAGAATGGTAGGTGCTTGCTTCCAGAAAGCGGCGTGTGGCTCACAAGTGCAAGATTTGGTCCTTGCTTCCTGTTTCTGATGACGGACTGAGTGTTTCGCCAACCTCCAATGACGATTTCGAACATATTATTAACGTAGTTGTCTCTGCTGCTAAGCAACGCGATGTGAGCGTCATTGGTGGTCTTTACCCAGAAAGTGAAGGATGTTTCTTCGTTGAGGCGAAAACCGAGATCAGCGAGGGAATGGTAGTGGTAGTCGTTACCCGTTGCAAGACAAGTTAATGTGACGTTAAGCCCTGTAACATGAACATAGCAGTATACAAATTTGACTGATCCATACAGGAAAGAAAATAGGTTGAAGTCTTTTGTTGGGGTGCGATTTGCAATTGTACGTTTCATGTGATTTTAGTCCAACACAAATTATCACCTTAAGTCAACAAGAAGTTAGGATGTACTGAGTGAGTGAGTTTAATATTTCACCGCTTTTATCAATATTCCAGCACTATCACAGTGGGGACATGGGTTTCACAGTTAAATTGATTGCACTTTATGAGTAGATCACTTTGTACTTAGAGCTGCTGTAGATAAAATTGTTAGTTCTTCATTAACATGTCTTTTGCAAGCGTCTACAATCGGCGTCTGCTATTCACTGAGGTAATCTGCAAGGTGTCGTACTGGGAAGACTAAAGTTTATTTTTCAGATGCCCAGGGGAAGGTTGAAGTGTATAGTTCAGTTTTCCTGGGAGAGGTAATTAGGGAAGTACCGCCAAAGCTAAAGATAAGGTGCCGGGAAACATAATCCATGTCAGAAGTAGAGAGAAGTCTTTTCAAAACATAGCTAAAATCTTCGCTTGTTTAGAACTTTTTACTTAAACTTTAAATCAACGTCTTTTTTCTCATAAATCACCATCGGTGGTACAAGACCAAAGAATATGCAATATGAACCAATGTACATATTGTATATGTCACCAATATAAACATGCTCCATGACGGGGTTTGCGTAACAATTTACTCATGTGAGAGGTAAATATTGACAAACATTTGCTAGGCTCAAAATTGCCTGGGGACAAAACCTTATTAAGTGGTTAAAAATGGCCCAGTAAAAGCCATAAAAGGATAATTGGATTCCTCACTGACTAAAGTTGTCACCATCTAAACAGAACATGCCGAGGGCTTTATATATATTGCAGATAAGCCGAAATTGTCAAATAATCGATTTATGGAGTGTAACGAAGGGTATGTCGTAGGATGTTGTTCATAGTCAGGACTAATATATTGGTATAAAACATGAGATAGTTTGATCGTTTCAGCAGTTGCGAGTTTATGCCAAGAGGACAATATATTGACATGGATTCTTATATATAATGGGACTCGCCATAAAGTTTGGGGGGGATTTTCTGAAACCACCACGAGTTCATCAAGGTGGCCCTGTGTCTTAACTTCTGAAATTGTCTTAAACTCGAAGACAGACTCACCGAAATATGATTTACCCTAGACAATGACAATTTAATGTCAAATTTGATAAAATGTATAATGAAGAATACAGGTGAAAACGTGCTTATAACTTTATCGAGATTGTTATATGTGCCAAAATAAAAGAGTGTCCACGTTTATCCTGTTTTGCTATAATTTGTCTGAACCTCCGAGTGAGGCGCGTAGTGTTCATTCAGCTATAACATTGCATCTGGAGTACCGCGAAGGCGACGCTCATTGGACTGAGAAGCGTCAGGATTTTAACCTTCTTGGCCATAAGCCTTCTGCGAAAAGGTATAAAGCACAACTCACTCACTATTTCTTTACTACTGAATAATAACGCTAAGCTACTTACCAAACTGCCACAGAGCCGTTGATCCAAATCCAGTGGACACAGCAATGTACCTAACAGGGTGAGGGTGGGGGTCTCTCCACGTCATGAAACGCCCAACGCCAACAGTCGTCCCACTTCCAACGGAGATCACACCATCATCCCAAGAAATCCAGAAATCACGGAACTCAGTTACACTGAGTGGTCGGTGGCGAGCTGTCACCCTGTTAGCGTGCTGCATGCCTGTTCGGATCACTGATTGGGTGTTACCCCATCCACCGATCACAATCTCGTATATGTTCCGACTGGTTACTCCATCATTCTGTAGCAGGGCCACGTGAACATCGTTTGACGCGCGGACCTGAGAGAAAACAACTGACTTTTATCACCAGTGATGTATTCAACAGTTGTAATCATCATTTTCTCCCCCCTGTAATTACACCGAGTGAACGAGTATGGTTTTACACCGCTTGTAGCTATATTCACACACTGTACCCATGTGGGGAATCGAACCCGAATCTACGACATGACGAGTGAACTCTTTAACCACTAGGCTCCCTATCGCGCGTAAATAACATTGACCAAGGAGAAAACAATTCCTGACGACAACTCGGAATTCACAGAACTAGTTTCTCTTCTTTCCCCAATAGATTGCTATCTCATAATCACAAAGAATGAAAGATTTAGACCTTCCTTTTATACAGAAATAAAAAAGTTATGCAAATAAGCACTCATGGCGTCAGTTTCTGATTTACCTTGAACTTGAAGGATGTGGCTCCAGGGGATAAGTCCACACCCTGTTCGTGAAGGGACTGATAGCTGTAAGTTGTAGTCGTCGCAAGTTCCACGTAGGCTGAACCAAATGCAGTAAAAAAATCGATTAGAAACGTAAAATCTTTCAATGTTGTTGTCAAAGTATTTGCATCTCTGTATATCACATGTTTATGTCCTTTGTTAAGCATTTCACTGAATAAACTGTGATGCATGTTATAAAGTAACAATGAACAGTCCCGTCACATGGGGAAGGTTGACTGGAGCCTCCAAGCGCTGACATATCCTGCGGTATCACAATACTCGTGTAGCATAAATACGAGTGTAATAAAGTACAATGTCTCATGGAGTCTCACTTTTCCTACCCAGAGGGCGATTAAGCACGCTATGTAACCCGTCAAAACGTGTTATGACATGTTTGTAAACTTTGTAAAGGTAACGATTTTCTACTATTTTTTAACTATTCCTGCATGAATTATATATTTACGTGTGGACTTACAACTAGTCTCTGAAATGAACATATTTCACTGGAAAAGGTAAACTTAAAAATGAAAGTAAAAAAAATTAAATGGAGCCCTTACGACAGACTAATTTACGGATATCTTTATGCATCATATTAGCACACGATCCGTCGTGCAATTATTTCTGCCAGACTTAGTACTTTTTATAAGTACACGTATGCATGTAACCTCATATGCCGCCGTCTGCGGCCTCAGTTGAAAGTTCAGTTCAGTTTAGATTGCGAATGCTATATGTAGGTCACCTGTTATAATTACAGCAGAACTACCCTAAATACTCACGCGGACATCCGTCAGTCACAGCTGACAGCAGCACAGCTGCCAGCGTCGTTGTCAGCAAGTGTATTTTTCCCATCTTCCCTACTTCTACAACAAATACAGGTCAGCTTTTACAGTGAGTTAGCATTCAACTTCAATATTTCAGTCATATCGTGACGGTAACAATTTAATTTATATCAATATTAAAATCAATAATCTATACACTTATCACATAACAAGCTAATTATCGAAGGACAGTAAAACTATCACAGCTCTTAATTTATAACTGGTACACGGTGGTATGAGAATTCTCACTATAGCCACGATACAACATTAAAACGGGCTGTAGAACACTAGTACCTGAAAGCTGGCACTGAGATAATGAACGATAATGTTTCATGTATTATCTGAGGAATGCTGATATCAAATTTATTCACTCGAGCATGTTCTGTTATTTGATGTCTTTCTGTACACTCTCTCCAAGACTCGGGGGGGCCACACAAGGTGGAATGAACTCAACGTAATGTCTTGCAAATGCTAACATAATAACATTAACTAAAAGAAACAATCATGCGGTTATGACCAGCTCACAGGGACTGCTAATTTGAATTCGCTATGAAAGCTGTTCCTTCTATGCATTTTGACTGAACTTCTCTGCACAAGTAATGTGAGCAGGTTGTGTGGCTACAAAATCATCAAAAATCATCATCGTCGTTCAAAGACGAAGGCACATAGAGATTGAAGATAATCCGCACAACATCGTTCGAAACTTGTCCAAGTGTGATGATTCCTTATGATTTGCATTATGACAAAAGTTAAACGTAACATTGCAAACATTTTTCAACATACCAGAGCCCTAAAGTTCACCTTAAGACTAACATACCTTCTGTGAACATACCTGTCAGTCGTCCCTGTAGTTCTCAGTGAAGCCGTCTTGCCTCTAACTGTCTTGCTTGTTGTATCGTTGATTTATATACACTGAAAATCCGGATGTGTGATGTGACGAATGAACGCTTTTACCCTCAGGAACAAGAAGGCATGTAGCCGTTCTTGGAAAACACTTTCTATTTCCCGTACAATGTGTTTGTTAACGTCAATCTAAACTTTGATATGATATATTGTTATCGGGGTTGACACTTCCAGCCAAGTTCCAGGAATTGACATTGACTACAGTAACTTAAAATTATAAGCATATAGTAGCCTTAATATCTGTTTGAATACCTACTTGAATTGAGCAGCTAAACTAACCCTAATGTCTAATCACAAGGCGTACATTCTCGTATATAGAAAGCTATACATCTCCTGGCCATGTGCCTAATGCTAAATACTGTATGTCTACTTCCACGAATATTCGTATTTAGTAACCCTAATGTCTAGTAGTATGCCTACTCGGATTTAGTAACCCTGATGTCAAGCAGTATGCCTACTCGGATTTAGTAACCCTGATGTCAAGCAGTATGCCTACTCGGATTTAGTAACCCTGATGTCAAGCAGTATGCCTACTCGGATTTAGTAACCCTGATGTCAAGCAGTATGCCTACTCGGATTTAGTAACCCTGATGTCAAGCAGTATGCCTACTCGGATTTAGTAACCCTAATGTCTAGCAGTATGCCTACTCGGATTTAGCAACCCTGATGTCAAGCAGTATGCCTACTCGGATTTAGTAACCCTGATGTCAAGCAGTATGCCTACTCGGATTTAGTAACCCTAATGTCTAGCAGTATGCCTACTCGGATTTAGTAACCCTGATGTCAAGCAGTATGCCTACTCGGATTTAGTAACCCTAATGTCTAGCAGTATGCCTACGCGGATTTAGTAACCCTGATGTCAAGCAGTATGCCTACTCGGATTTAGTAACCCTGATGTCAAGCAGTATGCCTACTCGGATTTAGTAACCCTGATGTCAAGCAGTATGCCTACTCGGATTTAGTAACCCTGATGTCAAGCAGTATGCCTACTCGGATTTAGTAACCCTGATGTCAAGCAGTATGCCTACTCGGATTTAGTAACCCTGATGTCTAGCAGTATGCCTACTCGGATTTAGTAACCCTGATGTCAAGCAGTATGCCTACTCGGATTTAGT
The DNA here is from genome assembly GCF_037392515.1 of Haliotis asinina. Taxonomy (NCBI): domain Eukaryota; kingdom Metazoa; phylum Mollusca; class Gastropoda; order Lepetellida; family Haliotidae; genus Haliotis; species Haliotis asinina. The sequence goes on along the minus strand of NC_090283.1, from coordinate 7,190,730 downwards.
AACCCTAATGTCTAGCAGTATGCCTACTCGGATTTAGTAACCCTGATGTCAAGCAGTATGCCTACTCGGATTTAGTAACCCTAATGTCAAGCAGTATGCCTACTCGGATTTAGTAACCCTGATGTCAAGCAGTATGCCTACTCGGATTTAGTAACCCTGATGTCAAGCAGTATGCCTACTCGGATTTAGTAACCCTAATGTCTAGCAGTATGCCTACTCGGATTTAGTAACCCTGATGTCAAGCAGTATGCCTACTCAGATTTAGTAACCCTAATGTCTAGCAGTATGCCTACTCGGATTTAGTAACCCTAATGTCTAGCAGTATGCCTACTCGGATTTAGTAACCCTGATGTCTAGCAGTATGCCTACTCGGATTTAGTAACCCTGATGTCAAGCAGTATGCCTACTCGGATTTAGTAACCCTAATGTCTAGCAGTATGCCTACTCGGATTTAGTAACCCTGATGTCAAGCAGTATGCCTACTCGGATTTAGTAACCCTAATGTCTAGCAGTATGCCTACTCGGATTTAGTAACCCTGATGTCAAGCAGTATGCCTACTCGGATTTAGTAACCCTGATGTCAAGCAGTATGCCTACTCGGATTTAGTAACCCTGATGTCAAGCAGTATGCCTACTCGGATTTAGTAACCCTGATGTCAAGCAGTATGCCTACTCGGATTTAGTAACCCTGATGTCTAGCAGTATGCCTACTCGGATTTAGTAACCCTGATGTCAAGCAGTATGCCTACTCGGATTTGGTAACCCTAATGTCTAGCAGTATGCCTACTCGGATTTAGTAACCCTGATGTCAAGCAGTATGCCTACTCGGATTTAGTAACCCTAATGTCTAGCAGTATGCCTACTCGGATTTAGTAACCCTGATGTCAAGCAGTATGCCTACTCGGATTTAGTAACCCTGATGTCAAGCAGTATGCCTACTCGGATTTAGTAACCCTGATGTCAAGCAGTATGCCTACTCGGATTTAGTAACCCTGATGTCAAGCAGTATGCCTGCTCGGATTTAGTAACCCTGATGTCAAGCAGTATGCCTACTCGGATTTAGTAACCCTGATGTCTAGTAGTATGGTTACTCGTATTTAGTAACCCTAAAGCTGTCTTCTTGTATGTCTACTCGCATACAGTTTATGTCTAAAACAGTCGTCTACAGTGCGTCCACACGAGAGTGCACTCCATGGGTTACTTGAGCGTTTTGTATGTCTACTTGGGTGTCTTATCGAATATGTGGCAAAATATCGCATACAAATGTAACTTTGAGGAAGGTGGGTTTTATTTACGCGTTTTAAAAAGTATTCCATTTGAATTCAAAGATAAGAGTAAAATAAAAATGCAAACACCTAAATTAACTTTAAAAGCTGGCGAGCTATATGTATTACAAATTATCAAATAGTCTTAGTCTGTGGCTGTAACCAGGTGAGAAAGTTCTTGTAGCATACATGCCACTCCCAGAGAGAAATAATGTACACAACCGAAACCCCTGACATTGTCCAACACCTGACATTGTCCAACACCTGACATTGTCCAACACCTGACATTGTCCAACACCTGACATTGTCCAACACCTGACATTGTCCAACACCTGACATCGTCCTACACGAACCTTTCATGAAAGAATCATAGCTGAGAAGAGAGAGCTATGCCTTCTGCAAGAGGTATATGGACCCCATGGAGTTGAGATTGAAAATACGATGTACCGTTGTGATGGACATCCAATGCTCGGGGGAAAAAAGCGCCCTTGAGCAGCTGAACTAACTGGATATCGGCGTTATACAAATATCTAGTTGTATTGTATAGTTATATTGTATGTGCAGGTCCACACACAAACACACATACACACACTCAAACACACACACGCACAGACACACACACACATACATACATACATACATACATACATACATACATACATACATACATACATACATACATACATACATACATACATACATACATACATACATACATACATACATACATACATACATACATACATACATACACAACGCTTCCCAATATCAAGATCGAACATTGCATTATCATGGTTTAAACAAATTTAAGGAAAGAGCGCTTATCTAAACAGGTTGGATAAGTAAATGGTATTTTTGGGTGCCTGTAATTTTCTCCATTAATTATCACTATTAGAATCTGGTTAACTAAACTCGCATTAGTAAACAATACAGCTTAACTAAACGTCTTTAGTGGATGGTCTAGTCCACATTTTCATAAATATGGAAAACAACAAAGGACTATATGGACATCCTTGTCTGACACCAGTGGAACAATCAAAATAATGAATACCATTTGCTTTAAACATGTTTCCAAAAATGAAACTGGATTGATAGTCGGGAACCATATGTTTTACCATTTTCAGTTTTACCACTTGGAACTCTCTCTTTGCTGTGCTAATGGAATCTTCCAAATTAACATTATTTTAGGTATATGAGACCAAAAGCAGAAGAAAAAAAGGTAGCAACAAAAAAACCGAAAACCAAAAATACAACGAAAGTCAACAACCCATCCCCCTGCCCCCAAAGAACAACGTTCGCGTCCGGTTACGTCACCAAAATCCCACGTGCACATTAGGGAGTGTTTATTCTTGATTTAGAAAGGTCAACATTACTTTTGTACATCCTATATTCCTTCAGATTTTGCACAAGGATACGTATTTGAAAGAAAGAAAAGAAAAAAGAAAGAAAAAAAAAACAGAAAAAATACAAAACAACACTATATTCATAAACTGGATGGTATTTCTGAAAATATGGTGATACTCCTAACCTTTCCCGGACGGATATGATGATAGTTGACAGATCTGATGATATTAGATAACTTCGGCACTAAGAGGAGGGACAAATATCATTTTGACAGTTATATTTCTGGTTAATATATGAAAAAGACCCTTAAACATATAATCTGCTGTTTGCTTTGTAATTGTCAGATTTGTCGGCAAATGTCTGCAGTTTCTGCTCCACTAAATGTATATACAAGAGATACACATTCAGGCTCCTGTTCACCTGTTGCTGTTTCAGTTGGAAACCTCAATGTATTATACATGTACATACTATGTATGTATGTATGTGTGTGTGTTGAAGATACGCGACTGAAACATCTAGAAGATTCGTGTTGTGTTATTATTTCGGAAATTACTTCTTATGTATCTACAACTGTACGCCAGGTATTCTCATCACTTTCTTTATATATGATAGTGGTTCATTATTCCACCAATAAATGTGTGAACTGATTCTATTTTTCTTCCTTTTTTTCCTAGCCAAAATTGAATCTCTTTTTCCGATTCTTTGTTTCCGGTTACCGACCAGAATACCATCAGTGGTTTATGGGATCCATACATTCTATTCCATACAGAGACGATATAGGAAGGATTCAGAAGGTTCCATCATTGACTGCCAGAGGGAGGGTTTCCAGAACCATGGTGCCAGGCCTCACACAGCACATGCCACTATTCAATATCTTCAGAATGAGAATATTACAGTGGGAGCATTTGTGGGATGACCTCGGCGCGCCAGACACTTTCGATCAGCTGTCAAACATAGTGGAAGAGACAATGGACCAGAATTCCACCAGGTCGAATTTAAAGACACATTCAGTCCATGGTGGAACGTAGTTGAGCGATTTTTGTGGCTACCACAGGTATTGAAGAAAACACAATACTGGGAATGGACGTCTTTATTTATTGAACTTAAAAGATATGTTTGTTAACAGACATTTGATTTGTAATACTGATATATTTGGCTGTAACTCTTCCAGATTTATATGTTTTATCCCACGTAAAGAATGATTATGATATTGTTTGTAAACATACACGTGTGTGTTTCTTCATAGAGAGGGAATGGCCACAGGGGTGTACCCTAAACAGGTGACGTAAAGTTGGGTTGCATAAGACTATTGTCGTACAGCGAATACATCCGTTTTTTATCACACAGAACGTGAATCTACATAGAGTACAGTAATTGTCCATGAACTTCACGGAACGTCAACTGTGATGGTGATATGCAAGTGTCGAAACACTCCGAACAACACCGTTGTTTATGGTATAATGTATATCTTATTACTCACGCAATTTGTTATAAGAACTGGCAGTTTTACTCAATACATGTATAATTCAGCCACAGCGAAGATTTTCGGACTATTGTGAATACTGCAGTTGTCCTGAATAATAACAACAATTATTATTGAATTTCCATGTCAGATGAAATACAAGCTTTCTACAATTTCTAAGGTCGAATTGGCAAAGCTCAGGACACCCTTGAAATATTGAAGTGTAAAAACAACGTATTGTACACACTTGAATGTATGTGTGTGAATTGATCTTTAGTTGCTGTCAACCATTGAACGCCACATTTGTAGTTCCATCCTGTAAAATGCCTTGATCTCCGTTTGTGGGTCGACTGATTCTAAAACAGAAACGAGTTCGACATGAGTAGAGCAAGAGTATTTCATCAGATCATTTTTTGTGCAAATTCATATACATTTCTCAATAAACATTTACAATCCTTTGATACACTTCGAAGTTACATAGGTTAAAAATCGGTACAATTGACTCCAGCATAGCATTGTGCAAAGCTTGCCGACTCTTGTATGTAAGCTACACAGATCGCTGCAGTGAAGTTTTCCATATTGATGTTAACGTAAACGATTTCGTCACAATAGTCTGAAAAGCAATCAGTTGTAATTCAAGTCAAACCATTGATTACAGAAAGTGTCATTTCGTTTTTACTGGGTTCTGTCCTTCTGCGCATCTTATTGCACTAATCAGTCCAGAAGTTTTAGATTAACTCATTTAACCGGATGCATATATATTGATCAGTATGATTTGATACGTCTAATCACATGCATATTGCAATGACGTCCCTTCTCATCCTTGTAAACACGTCGTGCAGAGTACTTTATCAACGGCCACTTGGAGATCGTGGAAATCTCAAAACGAGAATCTGCTGCTACGAAATGTGGCGGACTGGTACGGATCTGATATTATATCAATGCCGTTGTGTTTAACAGAACCACACTGAATAAGCGCACAACACTCATAACAGGTGTAACCAGAGAGACAGATGCAGTGAGAATCTTTTACGATCTCATCAAACAGGGGTAATCTGTGATTTCTTAGTTACGGTATGCTGGCTGAACCTCGACCCCAAAAATATAGAAATACTTAAGGCTTGACTGTGTGTTTCTTTCGTTGCATTGAGGTATGCAAAATGAAACGAAAGTAATACACAGTAAATTCTTATAATTAAATTCAACAACAAATACTATAGGCTTTCAACAATATTCCTTTAAACATAATCAAATTCATCGAAACAGGTATCTTTGTTTCCTGCGATTAACAATTTCGGTGTAAGAATTCGGTAATGGCGCGACATGACTCAGGTGACTCATTTACATAAAATGACACGCCCACCTAATCATTAGCCAATCAGCATAGAACAACCCCAAACAGCTGTCAATCAACCAAGCTAACATCGGGTGGCGAATCAGAACGGAACAACACAACATGACGCGTTCCGTCAACAGCAAAGTTTCAAGTTCAAACATTTGAATTATTACCAGCGGACTGAAAGACTCAGTTTGAAAAGTGAGAATTGGAAATGAAGCCCCATGACATGAAGTTAGTGGAACTGAGACTGTTAGTGGCAGCAGTATTTGCGCACGTGAAAAGAGGCTGTGATGTGACTGGGATTGCGACGCCATGAACTGATGTTCCATCGTGCGCATGCTCTTGTCGAGGCGTTACAACGTTATTAACGTCCACGGATAATTTTGAGTTGTTTCTTTATGCTAACCACAATGCATCACTTCAGTGTTTATCCAAAGTTCATTAGGGTGCCTGAGTGCAAGGGAATTCCGTCGCCGTGTAAAGGTATTCCCTGACATTCCTCAGGTCCGAAAGTAGTCCGGTTCGTTGGGCGTGGCTTAGGTTTTTAGATTCATTGGGAAATGAAATCAAAAGGAATGTTCCCAGTTAATCAATCAAACTGCCAGACTTTCAATGAACACAATAAAAATTTAATTATAGTATTATGAAAGTTAAACAATAAAATTCATTTGTAAATACCACTTTCTCATGAAACAAGGAATTGGAATTCAGTGTAACCAGAGTTGTTGTTTGTGGTGTCTATTTTCACTTTCATTCGAGAAAGTTCGAATCGACTGGAGAGTAGGTCACTGTCTGTATAGGTTAATGAGAATAATATTTCGGTTGGGTGAGTGAGTGAGTGAGTGAGCGAGTGAGTTTAGTTTTACGCTGCACTCAGCAATATTCCAGCTATATGGCGGCGGTCTGTAAATAATCGAGTCTGGACCAGACAATCCAGTGACCAACAACATGAGCATCGATCTGCGCAATTGGGAACCGATGACATGTGTCAACCAAGTCAGCGCGTCTGACCACCCGATCCCGTTAGTCGCCTCTTACGACAAGCAGAGTCGCCTTTTACAGCAAGCATGGGTTGCTGAAGGCCTATTCTACCCCGGGACCTTCACGGGTCATTTCGGTTGGGCGTCGTATTGGAGATACTGCTTCAACTGTTTGAAAAAAATATCCCCATTAGTGAAATTTCGTGGGACTTGGGCCATGGATAACCGTGCTGTAAAGGTCTATGAGCTATTGCAGGATTTTCGACTTCATTTCCACGACCCCTTTTGATACTCAATTCAGGATACAAATTGAAATATCAAAGTCATACAAAAGGAAAATAAGGAAGATATCCCGAGTCAAAAAAGAAACTTCACAAAATGTTATTTTTACAATGATGACTATTTTTTCTCTCTGATGATACATCTACGTATGCGAAATGGGATCTCTATCTTTCGACTCTAGAAAATCGTTAGCAAAACCCAGTCAAACCTATTTATTCGATGTGCAAATGAGGTTCGTGACAAATCAGATTTTGCACGTGCAGTGGATCACGTGATCTTCGCACCGATGTTTTCTTCATATGCATGTGTTTGCATAGAATTGGAAAAAAACACACCTCCTAACGGTACTTTAAATGCCATGATTATCAAATGTGCAACGTGTACGTGCCCTTGGCATGTTGCAAGCGGGAAGATCAGTTACTGACGTCGTAAGAGCAGTGGGATGCAGCCGTCGTACTGTGTATGATTTACGACGTCGTCTACAACAAACTGGCACCACTTCTGATCGCCCAAGGTCGGGTCGTCCACGTGTGACGCCACGAGCAGAAGACCGTCAAATCGTCCTACGTCACCAACGTGACAGACTTCTGCCGGGGCTGAGATGTTTAGAGGTCGACTGTCGTCGCAGACCATTCGAAATAGGTTGCGGGCTTCCAATCTCCATTCTTGACGTCCATATCGTGGGCCAATATTGACGCCCTTTCATCAACGTCAACATCTGCTGTGGGTCCAACATCACCTCCTTTGGACCCTAATGGAACTAACTGTGGCACTGTCAGTGTATCGAGTACATCACACAGATCTCAGCAATGACATAATACCGATTTCACCATCTTACCATCTCTTGTTCTTTTATAGTGTCCTGTAAAAAGACTCTGAAGTTTCTTATTCGACTCAGCATAGTTTTTATATTGATGAATCCAATGTTTCAGTGTATATACTTGCCTGCTGATCGGGTACATGAATGCTACGGTTCACAGGGCACATGTGCATGTAAGAACAACTAACCTAATAACACAGACTCCTACGGACTTAGAGCATCAGTGTTCTACAACTACGCTGGAACAACCAAGCTCCTTTAGGGACATAGAGTCCCCCTCCCTCTTCCGGTAACTATGTCTGATGTGAAACAACAAACATTATGTCAGATACGTCATAAGCCGAGAGATCGTTTACTTACAGAAGAGCCATTTTCCGTTAGACCACCCTCCAGTGGCAACGCTCACATATCTAATCTGTGCTGATGATTGGTGTGTGCACGACAGGAAAGTACGTCTTCCGACCTCTCTGCCAGCACCTACGGCGATGGTATCTCCGCTGAAGCTTATCCAGAATGGCAGATGCTTGCTTCCAGAAAGTGGAGTATGGTGCACATGTGCACACGCACGATTGTCTCTGCCAGCACCCCTGACGAAAGTATCACCGTCAGGGATACTCCACCATTCCAGGTGCTTGCTTGCAAAAGGTTGCGTGAAGCGCTCAAATGTACGTGCACGACTTGGTCCTTGACTCCTGTCTCTAATGACGGACTCGGTGTTTCCCTGGCCTCCAATGACGATTTCGATGACGCCATGATCGTATTTGTGTCTGTTGCTAAGCAATGCGATATAAGCGTCACTTCTAGCTTTTACCCAGAAAGTGAAGGCTGTTCCTCCATTGAGGTCAAAACCGAGATCTTCGAGGGGATGATAGTGGTCGTCCGTTTCCATACAAACTAATGGAATGTTGCGCTCTGTAACAGGAACATAACACGATCAGTTATGATGTTGTACTCGTATCTTAAAGAAAACAAGTTCTGGTCAATGGTTATGATACTGAACCCTGCACGAGCAGTTCTGTAGAGTGCCTGAACTTTCTAGCTCTTCATCAACATGTTTTGTGTAAGGTAGTCCGCAACTCGCACTCTGTGAATTTACTCAAGAACGAGGCATACACCCAGCTAACTCACAGGTACCACCGAGTTTGGTGCTTTTGCCAAAGGTAATCCACTTACCAAACTGCCACAGACCAGTTGATCCACATCCAGTGGACACAGCGATGTACCTGACAGATTGAGGGGAGGGGTCTCTCCACGACATGAAACGCCCAACGTCAACAGTCATCCCAGTTCCAACGGAAATCACACCGTCATTCCAAGAAATCCAGAAATCACGGAACTCAGTTGCACTGAGTGGTCGGTGGCGAGCTGTTACCCTTTGGTCGTTGTGCCTGCCTTTTCTGATCACTGACTGGGTGTTTTTCCATCCACCGATCACAATCTCGTAAGTGTTGCTGCAGGTTACTCCATCTTCTTGTAGCAGTGCCACGTGAACATTGCTTTCAGCGCGGACCTGAGAGAAAACAAATGACCCTTACTACCTATAATCTATTATAATAATAGTGAGTGAGTTAACATTTAGCGTCACATCGGCACTACTGCAACTATATCGTGACGAGAACAATTTGATTTATATCAATACCAAAATCAATAAATTGAGGACGTAAAACAGTGTCATCAAAGGACAATAAAACACTAGACTATGACATATATGAGCATAAAACTAGCACATAAAACTAAAACAGTTTAATGAAAGAAGACAATACATTTCAAAACACGGGTTATAGATCACCAGCAACTGAAGGCAGATCACCATACTAGGGTCCATGGGGACTTACAGTATATTTGCTAACTGCACGTACCCTTGCTGGATTTATATTATCCTTTCAGCCACTGGCGATTATACTGAAATTTAGCCATTATTTAAAAAAACCCAAATATATTACAATAAAATGTTTTGGGACTTACGTACCATAAAAATAATAAGTTATCTGACGGCGGTCTTTTAAATAATCGACTCTCGACCAGACAATCCAGTGATCAACAGCGTGAACATCGATCTACGCAGTTGGAAGAGGATGTTATCATGCCACGAGCTTGACCACCCGATCCTGTTAGTCGCCTCTTACAATGGGTATGGGTATTTGTTGCTGAGGACCCGGATCGATCTTCACGGGTCAAATCATATATGGAATTTATTGGCATAAATGTCAAAGCATACACTCCGTAGAGCGTTAGCAGCAATGCCTACCGCCGTATCAATTCATAGTTGTCAGGCCAGATTTGTTTTAACATGGATATTCAATTTTTAGCTGAAAATAGCAAATGAGGCTCACCTGGAACGTGAATGACGTGACTTGAGGCGCCACATTCACACCCAGACTGTGAAGAGACTGGTAGTGGTAAACTGGACCCGTCTTTAGTGAGACATCCAAAACCGGAGCTGAAAATGTTGGTCAGTTGGCATTCTGTACTCCAAGAACATCCATATACGTATAGTTATGGCTAAAAATTAATACTTTGAGGTAGCAAATGCCATTCATAATCTCATTTTGCTACCTGAAAAAATAAGCAAAACAAAAACAAAAACAAACACAGTACCAACAACTTGCTGCCTGTTTTTTCCAGTGAAACCATTTACGGTGATCGGTTAGCCGTCATTTTCAAAGGATAGATGTTGATTTGAACACTTTCACGCGCAAACATACCGATGCTAGTATTTTCATTTAAAAATGCCAGTCGGAGCTTTTGTTGGTCACTTACGCATCACAAATCTTGCATACTTGCGACAGAACCAGTCAACACAGCGCTCATGCGCATGTGTATATCACTGTCATTTACTGGATTACAAAGGTAAATAAAGGCCGCTTGCTAGTAGAGTGAGTGAGTGAGTGAGTTTAGTTTTACACTGCACTCAGCAATATCCCAGCTATATGGCGGCGGTCTGTAAATAATCGAGTCTGGACTGGACAATCCAGTGATCAACAGCATGAGCATCGAGCTGCGCAATGTTTCAACCTAGTCAGTGAGCCTGAACACCCGATGCCTTTTATGGCAAGTATGGGTTGCTGAAGACCTATTCTGCCCAGTACCTTCACGGGTAGCCTGCTAGTAGAAGTAAAGGCATTATTTTGGCACAATAAGTAGAAATATGCAGAAGTACTGAACACGCCAAGAATTGATCATATGATCTACTTTATGTTTGTGTTTTCGTATGAAATGTAGATCGGTCAAAACGAAGGTTCGATGATTTCATGACAAATTTTTCAATCATCGTGTTTTCCTTCGCTGTCAAAATGAAAAATGAAAATGAATATAATCATGATCGGTAATATTTATTAACGGAAGCAATACGGAAGATTGCTGCCACCAGGTAAGGGATTTTGCTACTTATCTTTAAACCAAGTAGCAAGTACTTGTTACTTCCTGCAAAAGTTGCTTTCGAACACTGATATTGGAACTGATGACTATTGCTCCGTAACTGAGTGCTGGAAACCTAACATGCTTGGCTCATGTTAGAGTGAAACATATTGATGATTGAGAAACTGCAGTCAAACAATATACAATGTATCTGTTCCTTGTCATACACGTGGACACCTCTATAACAAAGCGAAACTACTTACTAAAATGCCACAGACCCGTTGATCCCCATCCAGTGGACACAGCGATGTACCTGATGGGGTGAGGGTGGGGGTCTCTCCACGACATGAAACGCCCAAAGCCAACAGTCGTCCCAGTTCCAACGGAGATCACACCATCATCCCAAGAAATCCATAAATCACGGAAACGAGTTGCACTGAGTGGTCGGTGGCGAGCTGTCACCCTGTTAGCGTGCTGCATGCCTGTTCTGATCGCTGACTGGGTGTTACGCCATCCACCGATCACAATCTCGTATATGTTCCGACTGGTTACTCCATCATTCTGTAGCAGGGCCACATGAACATCGTTTGACGCGCGGACCTGAGAGAAAACTTAATTAGCACATCAACTCGGACGAAACAAGCTTTATTCACTGCTGTTCTAACAATCATTCAGCATAAAATGGTGGTTTGACGTTCCGTCTGCAAAAATGACTAAATATGACGTTAGTCCTGATGTACCTGAAATTTGAATGATGTAGTTCCGTGTCTCACATCAACTCCCTGTTGGTGAAGGAACTGGTAGCTGTACGTCGTGGTAGTCTCCAGTTCCACGTAGGCTGAATCACAAGCAGTAAGACTTAGTCATAAGAATCACATCTGCATAAGGTGGAAGGATATTTCATGCTTACATTTCAAGCATTTCCTCTGGAGTGAGACTGAAGTCACATCGGCAATATTGTAGCCATATCGAGACTATAATAACAGATACTTTAATAATAAATACACGTACACGTTTTGTCGTAAAATCTGTCAACAAATGGTAGTAAAACAATTACAGAGGAAGCTGTCAAAATCGGCACTCATTGGGACTGAAGAAATAATCCAGTTAAGACAACTTGCCGGATTTGTAGAGCTGATGACAAATGTTCAACCCACAAACAGGACTGAGAGTGTAAGCTAGTGTTGAAACCTTGCTGGATTGGACACATGCCGGTTTTGACAGCTTCCATTGTAGGTTATCGAGGATAGAAAGTGAAAGGAAGGGTATGTACGCATTAAGACAGCAAAGACAAGGCGTGGACGTCGGTTCATCTGTAGTCAAACTTATTCTAACACATGCAGCAATGTGAAGCTTATTTCCAGCTTGAGAAGTACTTTGACCACACCTGTGCTGATGAGTGAGTGAGTGAGTTTGGTTTTACGCCGCTTTTAGCAATATTCCAGCGATATCACGGCGGGGGACACCAGAAAATGGACTTCACACATTGTACCCATGTGGGGAATCGAACCCGGGTCTTCGGCGTGACGAGCGAACGCTTTAACCATTAGGCTACCCCACCGCCTACTGTGCTAATGAAACGGTGTTGTGTTCCAGCAGTCGTCTTTCGTCGATCCGATCGACATTTGTAATCAATGTTATTGTACTGTGGAAATTGAGATCGCAATCTGGTAATTACTGATTGTGCAAAGGAGAAAAGCTTCTGCCACAACTTCAAGCAAATTTACTTCATGTTACAATACGAGAATAAATTTCAATCGACCTTTCTGTCATTGAAAAGTACAACGGCTATGTGTTATATCAAAACAATCGTTAATTATCCTATGTTAAACCTTGGTTGTCTATGACCTGTGTTGAGAACTGGGGAGTCACGGTGGGTAAGAAGGATTATCCGAAACACTCACGGGGACACCTGTCGGCCGTAGATGACAGCAGCAGAGAAGCCACCATCATTGACAACAGCAGCATCTTCCCCATCTTCCCAAGTTCTACAACAAGTACAGGTTGTTGAGTTTTGTGGTCACTGACGTAATGAGTTCCATGTATGAAAAATGCTAAACAGTATTCTTTATGAAGTCCCTTTCACGATGAAAACATTCCGAATGACAGTATTCTAAATTGCAAACATAACCGGGCCATTCATTCTTTGACACCATCAGATAATAACAATGATGTAAACATCTGTAAACGGGTATATAACACAAAGAGTGATCCATAGAATAGTTTCGTCATGTAGTCAACAAAATAGGTTAAGCACCGCCCCAGGTTTAAACATTCCGTATGTACTAGCTCATATCATGATCCATGTAATACTTAAGTATTGAGTATTGGAGTGCTCCTTCACCTGTTTTGTTGAGCATACATAAATCGCATTCATGACTGTAAGTTAGTGAGTTAATATGTAACGTCACAACGGCAATATCGTGAATATTTAAATGCAACGTATGCATATTGTAAAAATATGTCGACGAAGGACAGTAAACAGCTAGAATATCACAATTTGGATTAAAACTAAAACTAGCACGGAAAGTTAAAACTAATATCACTATTTAGACAATGCAATATAAAAACAGGCTATAGATCGCCAACAACAGAAGGTAGATCACCATACTAGGTATCTTGGAGACTTTAATTCCTTTGCTACCTATATGGACACCAACTTGATTTACACCTTCCCTTCAGCTACTGGCGATTGTAAGAAAAGGTAGCCAAAATTAAAACTGAAAGCCTGATAAGTTTACATATACTTGAAAGTTTTTGGACTTACATACCTCATCACTATATTGATATCATTTCTCCACACATTAAACATATAGTACACTTGTACAAAGTTACAGTTAGATAAACACACACTTTCCTGTATATTTTCAAATTTCGAATGTGCTTAGGATGTTTGTTGCGTACCTGTACGTTTTTCCAGGTGTTCTCTGTGAAGATGGCGACAGCTGAATGTTTCACCTGTCACATTTCATTGCTTTATACACTGACCATCCGGGACCGTGATGTGACAAACGAGCTGTGTAACCTGCTGGAACACCAACCTCCTGAAACACGACACCCTGTGTATCAAACATGCGTGGTTGTCAGTGCCAATCAGTCTGAATGTTCGTTGTGATATATTGCTTTCCGGTTCCCAAATCCATGAATTGCCACGATCCACTGAAATCTAAACCACTTGACGCAAGCTAATGTCAGTCTGTTACGGAACGGATCATATATTTTTGCATAGAAGGACGTCACGAATGAGGACTTAGATGTAACAGAACTGTTTGTATTGTTTTACATTCTATTGAATACTTTTTGTTGGATAGCATGTGGCGCCAGATGGGCTCTGAACTCTCCCTATACCTGAAAGGAACGTATTTTCTTACTTTGAGCCAGACCGTAAAAGGCTACTAACTGGATCGGGTCGTCATGCCCGCTGACTTGATTGACACGCAATCGGTTCCAGTTGCACAGATCGATGCTCACGCTGTTGGTCACCGGATTGACTGGTCCAGGCTCGATTATTTACAGACCACCGCCATATAGTTGGGATATTGCTGAGTGTGGCGTGAAACAAAACTCACTCACTTGTACCAGACATGACCTTGTATTACACATCATCAGTGTGGGATATATTCACAGACGTTCATATGGAATAAGAAGCAAAAGTGTCGTGTTGACGCAGCCACTACATTTGTATTTAGTGGTTATACTGGCCAGTTCTGATGTTATGTCATACTCTGCCGATGTTTCGTGGTTCTTGAAAGTTCTATTCTGCCCACTGTGTTTATTAGTTGATAACTGGGTGTATGCGAACTTAACAGAAGATGATGTCTTCATTCCCATTTACAAGGGTGATTCAGAACAAGAAGGAAGACCGTTACATGCAAACCTCTTCGGCCCCATCCAGTTTCACTTCCCAACAAATATGGTCAAATTAACGGGTTGCTTGTGCATACAAGCTATTGGGACAGTGTGCAGCTTCATAACTGTTATGAAAATCATAGATGGCCATTACGGACTATGAGCCCTACTAAATACAGAGGCTCTGCAATTGATGATCCGTCTAGTCCTTTAGGGAGTGTTCAGGATTCAGACAAACAGATTTGTGATTGAGGAAGTCCTGATAGATTTGCGTCAGAACGACACCTATCTTTCAAACAAGTACCTGTATTTTTTTCTAACAGAGATTAGACAGTCACCAGCTGTGATCATCTCAGCTTGTGTTCAATGAAGAAACACTTCTGCGAAAATGCGACAAGGATTTCCACCATTGCGGCCTATGGAAGCACTGCATATCGTTCATGTTAGAGAACACTATGTATCTTGGCTAGAACTCACTTCATGAATAGTATTTATGCTGCACTGATATAACATGCTAGCCTATGGAAATTGCGTCAATGGACCGAATATAACTGGCACCCGTTTGTACATTAATTAATCCACTATAATGCGAAATGTTGTTCACAGTGGGTGATCTTTTTGAACGTATCTTCCCTTCACTAATCCGCTAGGTGCTTTGATCCTGACGGTCCAAGCTTAAACTGACAGCGCATGTCGTATTCGCGATGTGAGCCATACGTGTTGCTGTTACACTTAGAGACCGTTAACCAGTGTAGCCTTCACCTTCACTGGGAACGTTCACGCTGGTACATGAACCGTATATCTTTTCCCTTTTACGATGATATAGCAAGTGTAATGTCCGGAAATATTTACTCCATGATTCTAGGAAACACCTGGTTAGGGAAGCGTATTAGGGCCACGGTGAAAAATAATTGGTGTCACTATCTCCTACGTAGGACATACTATCTGCCACGTAGTACTTAATACACTCTTAAAATAAATTAGGGGATCTTCATTTTTTTCATTTACGATTAAACATATTTAGGACATTCATCGAAGCCAATCAATGTTGATATGATATGATTGAATGTTTTGAGAGTGCAACAACCATAATTATTTGGACGGAATGTATTTTGAAAGATGAGTGGTGGATGCCATGTAATTTGCATGCATACTATTTTCATTTAACCCCCCTCCTAAAAAAAACAAAAAAAACCCCCAAACAATAAAAGACCCACTAGAAACAAACACTAGAAGCAAAAGTGTGATGCAAGATGAGAGTCAAATTTAATGTTCAAATTGATTTCTCGACCTTCTTGAAAAAAACGTCAAAATCAAGAATGGGACCCCATGCACGTATATGGGGCTACTGCGTTTAGCACGTGCATATCATGCGTTGTGTTTAGGGGTGGTAATAGACAGAAATGGTGGTGCGTTCATAAGATGTCTGTCATTGAAACGTTTGTTAAAGTTTACAGTTCCTATCCAAATTGAAAGTTCAGATTCCTCAACTTATTTTGAAGAGTATATATCCTTTTAAAGGTTCGGATTATATGAAGTGTGGTTATTGAGATATGTTTGGTTATGCAGGACGTTAGATAGTAGGAATGCACGTCAGTGCCTATTTATGACACTAACGCAGTGTTACTACACAGTGTTATTGTGTTGTGTGTGTGTGTGTGTGTGTGTGTGTGTGTGTGTGTGTTACGTTTCGATGACGTGGACCTTGATCTAATTACAGTTATGGGTATAGACACGCACTCACTCACGCACTCACGCACGCACTCACACAGAGGATGGGGAACAGTTTCCGAGGTGAAATTATAGGATATTAAACGAGCTTCCCCTTTCATATCAAGTTTATGTCCCGAGTGAAATAATTTTGGTTTGTCACGAGCTTTATTTCCCCTTTCATATCAAGTTTATGACCCGAGTGAAAAAAATTTTGGTTTGTCACGAGCTCTAGCGAGTGACAAGCCAAAAGTATTTCACGAGGGACATAAACTTGATATGGGTTTTGTATCCTATTTATTACCCACGTTCAAAGAAGTGAAAATATCTTTTGCTTTCCTATAAAGAACCATGTAACGCGGATTAATACATCATATTGGTGATTGGAATGTCAACCGCTTCACTCCAGGAAAACGTACGCTGCGTAGAGGCAATGTATTTCCTATACGGCGCAAAATTATGAGAAAATAAACAAATTAAGACAGAATCAAGTCGTAATGAAAATTTAATTCCTTTCACTTGAGGATTTGTTTTCAAAAGCAGTAATGTAATTCATCAAAACACTTGTGAAGTGTAAATATTTTGAACTTGACTACGTGACCTAAATCTTGCATGAACGTCAGTCGGCCATCACTGTCGGGCTAGTCGTCATGTTGAGAAGTGTTTCCTAAGAAGAAGACTCCAGGGAGCATTTAATTAGGAGCGGCAAACTCACCAGCAAAGATGAATGTGAATAACAGGGAACTGTATGTCTCAAATAGTTGAGCTTAATGTTCTTCATCGGAGGGCGACTTACTGTAAATAATTCGGCGACGCTTAGCGCAGGATGCCAGTGACACCTTCTCATCTCGGCTTGGAATTCCCACTTTTCGAGATTCGACGTTTATGTTTGAAGACTCCACCCAAAATTGGGTCTGAAAACAGAGCCTACAACCTCGAACGAAGACGATTTCAAGCCTATTGTGTTCAGAGTCTGGGAAGTGCTTTTGACCCCTTCATAAGAAACCACGCCAGGCATGGCAGTGACAATATGTTTGTGTGGGAGGACGCGAACGGATGCGTCTGACAGTGGCAGTGATAGAGATACAAGAGCACCGCTCGTCTTTTGATGTTGTGTGTTACTGTGCAGACCTGACAACATACACGCAACTATGTGTCATAACACTTTGTTATGAAACACCTTTACGAAGTACCACGCGGGTAATAATTCTCGTTATGACACGTCCTCAGAAAGTTTTTTTTGGTCTTCATATGAAGCTAGGCTGGATACCCAGGAGGCGTCTGTTACAGAGTAGGGACTCGGCCGTGACCTACATACTGAGCTGAACACAAGGTAATTCATTTATGGAGTTTTGTGCACAGTTTGATATATTTGGTCTTTTAGAAACGATGCAAAGCGATTCCACTGCGCTTTATAGTCTATTCACAGAATTTATGTGTCATGTAGCACCTGCAAAACGGTTACGGAAGTATGGTCGTTACTCTGGAGGTGTGGCTGTTTATGTTAGAAAGGTGTTTGCGAAGGTTCTCCAAAGGATATATCCCAGCTGGGAAAATAGCGTCTTTTTCCACTTTAAGAGTAGGATTCCTTTATGTACATCCAGAAGGATCCCCACTTTATGTTGACCCAGATTCTAATGGCATTGATGAGCTTGATAAGAAATTAGCTGCTATTAGAGCAGATTATGGTGATGATATTCCTATAATACTTCTAGGCGACTTCAGTTCGAGGGTGGGCACAAGCGATGATTCTTTGTTGGAAGATAATAGTGATTTGAACTTCTTACCATTATCAGATTTGTATCGTGACGACAACTTCAGGGAGACTAGAGCAACACAAGACACTACAGTAAATATGTATGGTCTGGCTCTTCTAGAAGTATGCAAGGTATGGGGTATACATGTAGTTAACGGTAGGAAAAAAGGCGACGAAGCTGGGTCTATTACATGTATTACACAATAATGGCTCAAGCCTTGTTGATTTTATATTGGCGTCCACCAATTGTTTCTACTTAATTCAGGATATGTTTGTCCACTCGCGGTCAGACTCTGACCACCTTCCTATATCGTGCATTATACAGGTATGCATCGAGTATTGTAGCGAAATCCGCAAGTGGTCAGTGATCGTCATGTACAGGGTGTAAAACTCGTAAAGTTCAGGTGGAATAATGGTGGTTTAGACACCTTCAATGAGTCTGTAGCGTCTAATACAGCACGTTCTATATTAGATGAGTTCCTTGATCTAGTCCATTCTGATATCAATGGTGCCACCGAGAAACTTGTTGAGTTTCTACACTGTGTAGGTAGTCACTTTAAATGTCGTGATGATCAGATCCCGAAAGCAAAGAATATGCAACCAAAATGGTTCGATGAAGAATGCGAAGGTTCTAAAAAATGTAAGTTTTACCGGCTTAATATGTTCCGCAAATACAGATCAAAACAAAATTTAAACAGATACATTGAAGCAAAGAGACACTTTCGCCTCCTATGCAGAAATAAAAGTAGAATGTTTAACGGTGGTATTGCTGATGAGATGCGGAGTGCAGCTGTAAGTGGTGACTGTAAGAAGTTCTGGCATAAGATAAAATCTCTACTGAACACTTGTAATGAAAGTAACACAATTACAACAGACACGTGGGTGACATATTTTAAGAGTCTGTTAAACCCGGCATGTCGGGAAACAAATGTTGAGTTCAATGAGAATGTTGAAGAATTTTTGACACAGCATGATTACTGTGCGGAATGTAACAATACTGACTTTCTATCTGAACCAATTACAGGAACAGAAATAGATAACGCGATCAAAGCGTTAAAATCTGGTAAATCCCCGGGTATTGATGGTACACCACCCGAATTCTTTAAACATGCCCAATGTTTGCTTCCCTACCTAGAAATATTGTTTAATGCTGTTCTAGATTGCGGCATTGTCCCTGATAGCTGGAATATTGGCTTGATCATTCCACTCTATAAAAATGGAAGTACTCAGGGACCAAAAAACTATCGTGGAATCTCTCTGTTAAATGTAATGGGAAAAATATTCACTTCTATCCTCGAAACCAGAATCCGTATCTGGCTAGATCTGAACAAAATATTACATGAATGTCAAGCTGGATTTAGACCTGATTACTCAACAGTTGATAATATGTTTGTTCTGCAAGCATTATGCCAAAAGTATTTACGAAAACCGAAACATCGGTTTTACGCAGCTTTCATAGACTTTCGGAATGCTTTTGATTATGTAGACAGAGACAAGCTTCTATATGCTCTTATCTCCAAAGGTATACATGGGAAAATAATACGAATTTTAAAAAGTATGTATGATAAGGTATCTGCTTTTGTGAAAATTGGTAGTGTGCGCTCAGACGTATTTTCGACATCATCGGGACTACGGCAAGGATGCATTCTAAGTCCTGTTCTATTCATTTTCTTTATTAATGAATTAGTTGATGAAATGAATACATGTGGCCTACGAGGAATATTTGTGAAAAATGGAATGAATGATATACATTTACTGTTATTTGCAGACGATGTCACTCTTATCGATGACACAGTAATAGGTCTACAAAGAAAACTGGATACGTTAAATTCATTCTGTATCAAATAGGGTTTAGAGGTTAACTTGGATAAATCCAGCATTATTGTTTTCAGGAATGGTGGTTACCTTCGTAAAAACGAAAAATGGATTTATGACGGTACAAGCATGAATGTTTTACCTCATTATAAATATCTTGGCATTGTTTTTACATCGAAATTGTACTGGTCTAAAGCATGTGAAACATTAGCTTTACAAGCTAGGAAGGCCTCATTTCCTATTTTTTCTCTATTCAAGACATATCAAAGTATATCTCTGTCTGTGGCATCCACTATATTCGATAGCAAAATTGCACCAATTTTAATTTATGGTGCAGAAATATGGGGCTTTACTTATCGTGCAAACATTGAAAAAATGCACAGCTATTATTTCAAAAGATACCTCCGTGTTAGCAAAAATGTATCGTCAAATATTGTACTCGGTGAAACGGGTAGAAGCCACCTTTGTGTGCAGTATTTCACCCGTTGTATAAAATACTGGTGTAGACTCCTGAATATGGAAAGTTATCGCATCCCAAAGGCATGCTATCAACTGCTAAAGAGATATGACGACAGTGGTGGTCACAATTGGGTATCCCATGTACGTTTACTTTTATTTCATTCTGGATTTTCTTTTGTGTGGTTATCGCAAGATTGTGGCGAGGTAACAAGCTTTATTAATGTTTTTAAACAGAGATGTAAAGATATAGATTTCCAGAATTGGTATGCAAAAATCACTTCTTAGCCATTCTTAAATCATTACTCATCATATAAATCTGTACCTGAAAAATATATATCAGAGTTTTGTTACGAAAAAGATCTTTTACGTGTTTTATTTAAATTCAGATGCATGAGTCATAAACTTAAAATTCAACACCGTCGCTATAATAGAATAATTAAATGTGATAAATGTAACTGTAATTTAATACAAGATGAGTATCATTTCTTGATCGTATGTCCATTTTACTCACAACAACGTTCTATGTACATGCCTGATTTTTATATTATATCCCCAACCAGATCAAAGTTTACTCAGTTGCTTGCAACAAAGAACGTAAAACTACTAACAAATATTGCAATTTACCTGAAAATATGTCTACCCGTATAAACTTGTTCACCTGTCCATGTGCTATATTATGCTCATTTAATTGACAATGTACTCTTGGTCATGTGGCCATAAATACCGAATAAAGCTCTTCCTAGGCTGGATCAGATATAACGCTCGATTGCGGTTTGTTTTTTCGTAATCGTTTACAAGGTGACTTGACTCGAGTGGAAAAGTGTTGAATGCGGCGTAAAGCAATACGGAATTAAAACAAGGCAAAAGATTGTCATTATAGTTGCTTGTATAAGTATAAGAATATAAGTACGCGTGGATTGCCACCGATAGACACGTCTGTGCACGCAGGTCATGACTAATGCGCAAGGACCACTGAAATATATATAATAGAAAAATGTAACTGCAACGCGTAACAATAGGGCAAACGGAAGGCGAGGCAGTAAAGTACAACAGTCGGCCCAACACATGAAAGTAATATGCAACAAGTATACTACCCATCAAAAGTCTAGACTCATTTAAAACACCCACTATATGTTATATATGTATGCATGGTTACAACGAAGATGAATTGCTCCACCAACATGGGGGAAACAACTGCAAACCTTATGCAGATTAATTGCACGAGGATGATTCATCAAATTGCTGAAAAGCATGTGCAAATATCGTGCATGTGACCTGCTGCGTTTTGGTGTAAGGTTTTGATAAGAATTTGCCATTTTTCACCGAGTTGAATCAGTTTGTTGAACGCATGACAATAATCTTGTCAACGTTACGCATTTGTTTTGTTATACATCAGTTCATGTGTGAACTACGGAAGCGTATTAGGGCCACGATGAAAAATTATTTTGGTGTCTAAAATAATTAATATCTCCAACGTAGGACTTACTATCTCCTACGTAGGACTTAGTTTCTCCTACGTAAGACTTACTACTTAGTATCTCCTACGTAGGACATAGTACTTAAAGGTCACATGCAACCAAACAATCAAACATAATTAAAACACATTTATCACTTATTCATGACATATAATACACATTGCTGCTTTAAAAAAAACCCAAATAAACACAATTATAAGCGTACAATCGCGATTCAAAAGTGCAATATTTTGTACTTGGGCTTACTTCCCCCGAAACGAAGCCCTCGGGAGACCGAACCCAGTCAAAGTGGGTGGATATGCACTCAAGTGTAACGACGGCTTCCGATTGGCTGTTTCATTTGCTGATATGCCGAGGGTTCATTGAGTGTACAGAAAGATGATCTGTTTGATGGGCATTTTAGAAGTATAGCCAGTCACAAGGAAGTAAGATTCTTTATGGATAACAACTTCTTTTTGTGTACTTGATGCGTCGTTTCAGTATGGATTCATATACTGTTGTCAAACAAAATCATATACACGAAAAGACGTAGTTATGCATGAAGAGTGTATATAGAGATGTTGGGTTTGGAAAATACATGTTCTCTGAATTTGCGCTCGATCCAGTCAGAAATCATGTCAGTAGAGATGGTAAACTACTGCGTGGCTGGAATCTGTCATTCGTCCAAGTACAAAGCAGGACTTGAAACTGACAAGAGTTTGCACCAGTTTACGTCAGGTCCAGTCATCCGAAAAAAATGAATGTAGTTTGTTTGCTACCCACAGACATAAAAACATGTCATGTGTATCACACGTGCCTAATTACATAATGTGGCAGACACGGGACTCGGGTGCACGAGTCATAAATCAACTTATTTTCTTTATGTCGTATAGTCTGATAGGTGTTAAGTTCAAATTGCACGTGGTCAGTGACTGAAGCTGTGTATTGCATGCTGTCTTTAGCAGACAGGCAGACAGACATATAGGTGTGAATAAACCAGACACTGAGCTTTCTCTGTGACAGAGACTATTTACCACAATCAACAAGTTGTTTTACGTAACGAGCAGATTATTTACTTGTTTGTGTACACAACCAAGATTAGACTACTACTCACGACCTCAGACGATAGGCATGAATACTGTTTCAAGCTCCGCGAACCTATTCACTGCGCATGCGTTATGGACGCAGCGCAGCACAGCTGTTGAAACCAGTTTTCCCCCAGCGCTGGGGGGAATTTAGTGAAACGTTTGAACTCCGATTTCCCGGGCTTTTTTTTCATCGCGTTTGTTTCAACTTTATAGGCTGAATTGGCATTTTTTTAATGATTTGTTTCGGTAAGTGCATACCGAAAGGTACCAGAATCTGCAAAGTAGTGTTTTACGTTGCACGTGACCTTTAACATCTCCTACGTAGGACATATCACTTACGTAGGACTTACTATCTCCTACTTCGAACTTATTATCATCAACGTAGGACTTACTATCATCTACGAAGGACTTATTATCACCTACGTAGGACTTACTTTCTCCTACCTCGGACTTACTTTCTCCTACCTCGGACTTACTATCATCTACGTAGGACTTACTATCATCTACGTAGGACTTACTATCATCTACGAAGGACTTATTATCATCTACGTAGGACTTACTATCACCTACGTAGGACTTATTATCATCTACGAAGGACTTATTATCATCTACGTAGGACTTACTATCATCTACGTAGGACTTACTATCATCTACGTAGGACTTACTATCATCTACGAAGGACTTATTATCATCTACGTAGGACTTACTATCACCTACGTAGGACTTACTATCATCTACGAAGGACTTATTATCATCTACGTAGGACTTACTATCATCTACGAAGGACTTATTATCATCTACGTAGGACTTACTATCATCTACGTAGGACTTATTATCATCTACGAAGGACATACTATCATCTACGTAGGACTTATTATCATCTACGAAGGACTTACTATCATCTACGAAGGACTTATTATCATCTACGTAGGACTTACTATCATCTACGTAGGACTTATTATCATCTACGTAGGACTTATTATCATCTACGTAGGACTTATTATCATCTACGAAGGACTTACTATCATCTACGAAGGACTTATTATCACCTACGTAGGACTTATTATCATCCACGTAGGACTTACTATCATCTACGTAGGACTTACTTTCATCTACCTCGGACTTACTATCATCCACGTAGGACTTACTATCATCAACGTAGGACTTACTATCATCTACGTAGGACTTATTATCATCTACGTAGGACTTATTATCATCTACGTAGGACTTATTATCATCTACGTAGGACTTATTATCATCTACGTAGGACTTATTATCATCTACGAAGGACTTATTATCATCTACGTAGGACTTACTATCATCTACGTAGGACTTATTATCATCTACGTAGGACTTATTATCATCTACGAAGGACTTACTATCATCTACGTAGGACTTATTATCATCTACGAAGGACTTACTATCATCTACGTAGGACTTACTATCATCTACGTAGGACTTATTATCACCTACGTAGGACTTATTATCATCCACGTAGGACTTACTATCATCTACGTAGGACTTATTATCATCTACGTAGGACTTATTATCATCTACGTAGGACTTATTATCATCTACGTAGGACTTATTATCATCTACGAAGGACTTACTATCATCTACGAAGGACTTATTATCATCTACGTAGGACTTACTATCATCTACGTAGGACTTACTATCATCTACGTAGGACTTACTATCATCTACGTAGGACTTACTATCATCTACGTAGGACTTACTATCATCTACGAAGGACTTACTATCATCTACGAAGGACTTATTATCACCTACGTAGGACTTATTATCATCCACGTAGGACTTACTATCATCTACGTAGGACTTACTTTCATCTACCTCGGACTTACTATCATCCACGTAGGACTTACTATCATCAACGTAGGACTTACTATCATCTACGTAGGACTTATTATCATCTACGTAGGACTTATTATCATCTACGAAGGACTTACTATCATCTACGTAGGACTTATTATCATCTACCTCGGACTTACTATCATCTACGTAGGACTTATTATCATCTACGTAGGACTTATTATCATCTACGTAGGACTTATTATCATCTACGTAGGACTTATTATCATCTACGTAGGACTTATTATCATCTACGTAGGACTTATTATCATCTACGTAGGACTTACTATCATCTACGAAGGACTTATTATCATCTACGAAGGACTTATTATCACCTACGTAGGACTTACTATCATCTACGTAGGACTTATTATCATCTACGAAGGACTTATTATCATCTACGTAGGACTTATTATCATCTACGAAGGACTTACTATCATCTACCTCGGACTTACTATCATCCACGTAGGACTTACTATCATCTACGTAGGACTTACTATCATCTACGTTGGACTTATTATCATCTACGTAGGACTTACTATCATCTACGTAGGACTTACTATCATCTACGTAGGACTTATTATCATCTACGTAGGACTTATTATCATCTACGAAGGACTTACTATCATCTACGTAGGACTTATTATCATCTACGAAGGACTTACTATCATCTACGAAGGACTTATTATCATCTACGAAGGACTTACTATCATCTACGTAGGACTTATTATCATCTACGTAGGACTTACTATCATCTACGTAGGACTTATTATCATCTACGAAGGACTTACTATCATCTACGTAGGACTTATTATCATCTACGAAGGACTTACTATCATCTACGTAGGACTTATTATCATCTACGTAGGACTTATTATCATCTACGAAGGACTTACTATCATCTACGAAGGACTTACTATCATCTACGTAGGACTTATTATCATCTACGTAGGACTTATTATCATCTACGAAGGACTTATTATCATCTACGAAGGACTTACTATCATCTACGTAGGACTTATTATCATCTACGTAGGACTTATTATCATCTACGAAGGACTTACTATCATCTACGAAGGACTTATTATCATCTACGAAGGACTTACTATCATCTACGTAGGACTTATTATCATCTACGTAGGACTTACTATCATCTACGTAGGACTTATTATCATCTACGAAGGACTTACTATCATCTACGTAGGACTTATTATCATCTACGAAGGACTTACTATCATCTACGAAGGACTTATTATCATCTACGAAGGACTTACTATCATCTACGTAGGACTTATTATCATCTACGTAGGACTTATTATCATCTACGTAGGACTTACTATCATCTACGAAGGACTTACTATCATCTACGTAGGACTTATTATCATCTACGAAGGACTTACTATCATCTACGTAGGACTTATTATCATCTACGAAGGACTTACTATCATCTACGTAGGACTTACTATCATCTACGTAGGACTTATTATCATCTACGTAGGACTTACTATCATCTACGTAGGACTTATTATCATCTACGTAGGACTTACTATCATCTACGTAGGACTTATTATCATCTACGAAGGACTTACTATCATCTACGAAGGACTTATTATCACCTACGTAGGACTTATTATCATCTACGAAGGACTTATTATCATCTACGAAGGACTTATTATCATCTACGTAGGACTTATTATCATCTACGAAGGACTTATTATCATCTACGTAGGACTTATTATCATCTACGAAGGACTTATTATCATCTACGAAGGACTTATTATCATCTACGTAGGACTTATTATCATCTACGTAGGACTTATTATCATCTACGAAGGACTTATTATCACCTACGTAGGACTTATTATCATCTACGTAGGACTTATTATCATCTACGAAGGACTTATTATCATCTACGTAGGACTTATTATCATCTACGTAGGACTTATTATCATCTACGTAGGACTTATTATCATCTACGAAGGACTTATTATCATCTACGAAGGACTTATTATCATCTACGTAGGACTTATTATCATCTACGAAGGACTTATTATCACCTACGTAGGACTTATTATCATCTACGTAGGACTTATTATCATCTACGAAGGACTTATTATCATCTACGTAGGACTTATTATCATCTACGAAGGACTTATTATCACCTACGTAGGACTTATTATCATCTACGAAGGACTTATTATCATCTACGTAGGACTTATTATCATATACGAAGGACTTATTATCATCTACGAAGGACTTATTATCATCTACGTAGGACTTATTATCATCTACGAAGGACTTATTATCACCTACGTAGGACTTATTATCATCTACGTAGGACTTATTATCATCTACGAAGGACTTATTATCATCTACGTAGGACTTATTATCATCTACGAAGGACTTATTATCACCTACGTAGGACTTATTATCATCTACGAAGGACTTATTATCATCTACGAAGGACTTATTATCACCTACGTAGGACTTATTATCATCCACGTAGGACTTACTATCATCTACGTAGGACTTACTTTCATCTACCTCGGACTTACTATCATCCACGTAGGACTTACTATCATCAACGTAGGACTTATTATCACCTACGTAGGACTTACTTTCTCCTACCTCGGACTTACTATCATCAACGTAGGACTTACTATCATCTACGAAGGACTTATTATCACCTACGTAGGACTTACTTTCTCCTACCTCGGACTTACTTTCTCCTACCTCGGACTTACTATCACCTACGTAGGACTTATTATCATCTACGTAGGACTTACTATCATCTACGTAGGACTTACTATCATCTACGTAGGACTTACTATCACCTACGTAGGAGAGAGTAAGTCCTACGTAGGAGATAGTGACGCCATAAAAAAATTTCACCGTGGCCCTAATACGCCGCCGTAGTGAACAGTGCCTTGAAACAGTATGGACTATTTTGCAAAATCTAGTTTAGAACAGTTGATTGAAGTATACGACTACATTTACACTAGTGACCCTAAACTTTTGATGGGTAGTATAGCTGAACACAAGAGTCTAATGGTGAAGGAAACAGGAGACTCTTAGAGTAAATGAAACACATGGCTGTAAACTCTAAAACAGTGATTGAAACAGTCAAAAAGGAAATGGTTTCCGTGTCTGGGTGAACCAAGTTGACCATTTCAGATTAATGTGTATTAAAATATATAGAGCATCTCCAACAGGAGATACTAAGTCCTACGTAGGAGACAGTAAGCCATACGTAGGAGATAATAAGTCCTGCGGATGTGATAGTATCTCCTACGTAGGAGATAACGAGACTAAACAAATGTTTCACTGTGGCCCTAATACTCTTCCGTACCTGGTATAGTCATAACTGATTGTATTGCATGAATATATCGCGAAATAGCAGTTCTAAGCGAGGCGGTGGAATGAGCTGATCGTCATGTTTTAGCAGTTTTTTGACGTTTTTGCAACAAGCTCGCAATCGGTCAACTATCACGTGATCATACGAAAGATTTTTATTGGTTAAGTTGCCTGCACGTTCTTTTCGCTCGCACCCGAGATTATCGCAAGCCACACCTTCGTTACCTTGATTGATTGCGATATGTACATAAAGTGAACACAGAAACTAAAACGGCCAGTTTGAAAAGAATTAGATTATATTAACGCTTCAAGAACTTTCATACAGATTTATGAAAGATTTGTTAAAAAAAGAAGTGTACGGTATTAGGCAACCGGTTGTGACGAAATAAAATATACCTTCTCCTAACATCGTACACTATTCTCTAGCTTTAATTAACATGAATTTGGTTATCTTATTGAAGACCGTTATGGTAATTAGTGTAAAATATTGTTGACAGACACTCCATTAGAATCTGAAAATGAAATTGAATACTAATAACAAATATAACGCTTTCATACAGATTTATGAAAGATTTGTTAAAAAAAGAAGTTCACGGTATTAGGCAACCGGTTGTGACGAAATGAAATATACATTCTCCTAATATCGTACACTATTCTCTAGCCTGAAACTAAAACGGCCAGTTTGAAAAGAATTAGATTTTATTAACGCTTCAAGAACTTTCATACAGAATTATGAAAGATTTGTTAAATAAAGAAGTGTACGGTATTAGGCAACCGGTTGAGACGACAGACATATTGTTGACAGACATTCCATTAGAATCTGAAAATGAAACTGAATACTAACAACAATTGTAACGCATATTCATTAAACATCAATGTTCTTTTAACGAAGACAATACATATGCTGTATTGCAGATGGCACTGTCGATGAATATTAGAGAGCAAGAACTCAGTGAGAAAATATTACTGCTGTGGATTTGGGGAAGATCGCTATCAGAACATTCACATTGACGTTGTGTATTTCGAGTCAGAGGCTGAAATTATAAAAGAACTGCTTCCACGCAATATGGAAACATGTTTTATGGAAATGCTGTGGCCCTTGTAATTTGCCATATACTAAAACACCAGCAGGAGATAGGCGGTGAAATGTCTATGATGCACCTTGCGCGTCGGGTCTTGTTTTATATACAAGACCATTATGATCTCCAACAGGATATGAAAAATAATATTGAAGTTTTATAGTATTCCCAGAAATTATTGAGAATCATGTTGCGTCATGTAATTCATTACGTTTATTAACGTCTGGCGTTTTACTTACATAAACATGTTAAAACATCATCCTTTTACAGTCTCAGTCTTGTTTTAGTACTTTGTTAGACCTCCTCGCTCAGCCATGCATGCCTGAATACGCCTAGGCACACCACCCATTAAAGTTTGTAGGTAATCGTGTGATAGGGTATCCCAATATTGGACCACCTCGGCCTTCATATCTTCAATATTTCTCAGTCCCTTTTGGTTTATTCTGTCCTTCATGACTCCCCACACATTCTCAATTGGGTTTAGGTCTGGGCTGTAACTGGGCCAGTCTAAAACTTGAACATTTTCGCCCGACAACCACTGTTTTGTGTAGCTCGCAGTGTGTTTTGGGTCATTATCATGCTGGAAAATCCAATCATTTTCATACAATGTTTGTGCTGTCGGAAGAAGGTGACCATTTAGAATGTCAACGTATCTTTCTTTTGTCAAGTTTCCCGTGAAAACACACAATGGCGTCACTCCGCGAGCCGATATGCCACCCCACATGTGAAACTTCGGGCTATGTTTTGGTCGCTGGTAGATAGGTTTGACAGTATCTTTGGTCCAATTTTTCACACAATTAGGGAAAAGCCAAACAGAACTTTCATCCGAAAAGAAAACATTATCCCAATCTTGAATTTCATGAGCCCGACACCAGTTTAAACGTTTTTGCTTTTGTGCATCTTTCATCAACGGCGAGGGAATTCATCTTTTTTTCACCCAATTAAGTCTCTGTAATTCCTGCCTAACTGTTTCATTGCATACCTGAGGACTTCCTCTGCTAATCATTTCATTTCTGATGTTCTCAACACTTTTCAATTTGCCCCTACTCACAATCTGCCCAAGTCTTCGGCGATCCACAACACTGAATTTCCTAGGCCGACCTGCCCCTGCTTTGTGCTCTATCCCGGTTCCTGTTTGAATATTCTTCAAAGTTCTGTATACTGTAGACAGAGGAATACCATGTCTACAAGCTAACACTTTAGCATCAGCCTCACCCCTTTCAAAATCATCTAGAATGAGCTTTCTTTTCTCTCTTGCTGTAAATTCTGCCATGTCAACACAGGAAGCCGTCTGCTCAGACAAGGGAGATAACTCTTGACGTAATGAGCTGCCTTCTAAGCCTTCAAGAGTTGTCTCCCTTATTTAGTATGCTTAGTGCATAGTGAAAGCCCTTTTTCCAATCTTAGCATCATTAGAAAAAAACAAAGATTTTCTCAATAATTTCTGGGAACACTGTACACTGCGGTTGTTACTGAAATAAGTGAATATCTTGTTCAGTCATGAAGCTTTTGTTCTTTTTATTCGAGTTAATCTACTATTGTTTCTTTTCTAGATGGTGGAAAAAAGAACAAAAGAGGGCCTTTCCGGAGAGCGGCCCAAAAGTACGGAGTGTCCGTTATGACCATATCAGAACCACGTCATAGGAAGATCTGAAGTCAATCCCAGAAAACTGACCTCACACAGAATATTGACAAGAGATCATATCATTGAAATGAAAAGACAAAAAGTTGAGCAGAAACGGAGAAAATGAAGCAGAAAAGAAGGCCAGAAAAGAGCAGAGATAACTTAAACAAAAACTAAGAAGGAATTCGCCCATAAAGTAGTGACTCAAAGGGAAATCAAGTTTAAGTCAGTTCCATTCTGTATGTAAAGTATTCTGTATGTAAAGTATTCTGTATGTAAAGTATTCTGTGTGTAAAGTATGATGGGAAATACACATTGCTCTAACTGTTTTATCATTTGGGGTAAAAATTATTATCATATTATTCATGCCTCCACGTTTTCATTTTGTACATATATTTCACTCGTTATTAAATAATACATGATACGAATTATGTCAGCAAAAAGGCTACTTATATCGAATTATTTCAAGTTTCGCCATGTCGTCACAGGCAACAACACTATTGGCACTATTGGCACAGCTCCTTGATTTGTGGGTGGGCGTATTAACCTGTCAATCAATGCAATGCCCATACACACCACCAAAAGAGACACTGTGCACTTTACTGACAAACACTTGCAAAATGCAATTGTTACGAGTGTCCAAGAGCGTCCGTCGTGGTTGCTCTCGGGTGGTAGTTTAGGATGGTGGACAAGAGTAAGGGAAGACAAGAGTCGACGGTAGAGATGAAAACAGCAGCAGCCATGTTTTATTATTGTTTGGTTGAGTGACACAGTGGTAAATATGTGACAGAACGCACATTAGGACTGAGTGGCTAATGATCCTGATGTGGAGACCCGCTCTGTCACTCACACACATATTAGAAGTCCGACGGCGATTCCTCATCGTCGACGTAGTCGTAGATGGGGCGACGGCCTTGCATGCACGGTATTGAGCACCATGTACGATATTGTGGGGTTAGGTTTACGGTATTACGGTGAATCCGTACGGAATTGGGGGCCTATCCGTTTACGTAGAAAATTTAACAGGGACGATAAATTGAAACCCGAATAATGAACCGGTTTCTCTATTCAGACTTGGATAAGTTTCATTCTGGTATATGCCACTCCCACACTGGCATCGCAAGTAAGCGGCGCATTCGTTTGACAACCTAAACCGTACGTACTGACTCTATATGTACTCTTTGTATTACGGCCGATATGGTTGCATTCGTGTAATTCACTGCAGCGAGGAGAGGATGCGATGCGCGAAATGAGAAACACTGAAAGTCATATTTGATAAATTTCATAGGGTCATACAAGATGGGATTGAGATTTTTCACAACACAAATATTTAGTAGGCAGGGAGAGAAGTCAAGTAATTGAAAAATAACAGTAACGGACGAATTATGTCAGTCATCACAAACATGTACCCATGCATTTTTTTTTGAAATACGATAAACATGGGCACAACTGACATCTGCTTATTATAATATCAGTAACGGTTGTGATGCATGAAATGTCAAATCACAGTATGGTTAAATCATGAAAAAAAAAATAAACAAAACAAAACAAAAAACAAAAAAAAAAAAACACTGCAGTTTTCTACTTCATATTAATTATCCTGAACATTTGGTATAAATGAACATGGATAATTTGGTTTTTTTTCTTAATTTTTAATAAAAGGGGATAATATTAAAATATTCACTTAGTAAATATAATATTTCAGAAACAGAAGAAGCAGTACTTATTCTTCCAAATTCTGTCTTTTATTACATAGCTAAAACAATACATACATTCATACTGATTATAAATTTCAATCTCTCGTATGACACAACTTGTACCTTAACGACTTCTTCCACGGAAGCAAGGTGGGGGTCGGAATGACACTAATATTGCAAATAATATTATACTGACCTCCACCTCGCTTCCAAGAGCGAAATTGTTATGTTATACGCAATGCCATGCAAAATCCTATTGTCCATCAATAAAATACATATTTTACTACCAGTAGAAAGAAATTTAGATTTTGTATGTCGGTGGAAACAAACTTAAATAAATTTAGTATTCAACCTCAGATAGGGCGCCGCCATTTTTGAAAATCGTGAAGTCAGGGGCTAAAGTCAATTTGAATTAATGAGATTATGGTTTCTTTTCATCAAGTTAGAAACTCAAAACTACTTTCTACTAGAATCATAATTCGCACGCATGCCCTAATGCATGTCGCCTGTATCATTACACTTCACGACGAAAACAATGATTCTGTTAAAAGCTACGACAACTTAATCAAAACAAAATACAAATATTATATTAAAAAAAATTAAAGTTATATAGGAGCAATGTCAGGCTATTACCTTGTCCATTTATCCATCAATATCCACAAAAACGAGTGATATATAATTCATTACGCGCTACCACTATTTATACCTGTTATAAATTGTGAATGATGACAAATAACGTGTAGGTTTGTACCACCTAACACGGATTACAACCTAGCGACACCAAGTGAGTTTGACAGAATCGTCTATGAAAACAAGGGTTGTAACTCGGAAACCAGGAAAAGCAGGAGACAAAACTAAAGGATAGTAGATTGTGTAAACATATAGCTTTCATTTTTCAATACGGCTGTCGCGATTTCATTTTTGATCAAACCTGTAAATGAAATAGTTTACCCCCTGAAATGTAGATGAATTCTACATACACCCTCATATCTATACCTACTATTACGTCACGGAGCCACGCCGCTCTGATTGGTTGGAATTGCGTTTGCGGCTGAGAGTTGAGCACTGTTTTCAAAAAGGTCGATTTATGGTAATTAAAGATCGAAATGAGCAGTTTTAATGGCGGGGTTTCATTTATAACGATGTCAATGGGTGGTTTGTGCGTTTGCAACCCCTAGAGCATATATGATCTTTAAGTCATGGAACCCGTGAAGGTCCTGGGGTAGAATAGGGATTCAGCAACCCATTCTTGCCTTAAAAGGCGACTATGCATTTCGTAAGAGGCGACTAACGGGATCGGGTGGTCAGTCTCGCTGACTTGGTTGACACATGTCATCGATTCACAGTTGTGCAGATCGATGCTCATGTTGTTGGTCACTTGATTGTCTTAACCAGACTCAATTATTTACAGACCGCCACCATATGGCTGGAATATTGCTGAGTGCGACAGAAAACTAAACTCACTCACGTTATG
Source organism: Haliotis asinina (assembly GCF_037392515.1). NCBI lineage: Eukaryota > Metazoa > Mollusca > Gastropoda > Lepetellida > Haliotidae > Haliotis > Haliotis asinina. The sequence goes on along the minus strand of NC_090283.1, from coordinate 7,156,653 downwards.
TCATGGCGTAAGAAATGATTCTATTCTTATATCCGGGTATCACCCGCCACTTCGTGAAGATAGACTGACAAGGGGAGGAGGGGAAGGACTATGAAGATAGACTGACTAGGGGAGGATGGGAAGGACTATGAAGATAGAGTGACAAGGGGAGGAGGGGAAGGACTATGAAGATAGAGTGACAAGGGGAGGAGGGGAAGGACTATGAAGATAGAGTGACAAGGGGAGGAGGGGAAGGACTATGAAGATAGACTGACAAGGGGAGGAGGGGAAGGATTATGAAGATAGAGTGACTAGGGGAGGAGGGGAAGGACTATGAAGACAGACTGACAAGGGGAGGAGGGGAAGGACCATGAAGATAGAGTGACTAGGGAAGGATGGGAAGGACTATGAACATAGACTGACAAGGGGAGGAGGGGAAGGACCATGAAGATAGGGTGACAAGGGGAGGAGGGGAAGGACTATGAAGATAGAGTGACAAGGGGAGGAGGGGAAGGACCATGAAGATAGACTGACAAGGGGAGGAGGGGAAGGACCATGAAGATAGACTGACAAGGGGAAGAGGGGGAAGGACCATGAAGATAAACTGACAAGGGGAGGAGGGGAAGGACTATGAAGATAGAGTGACAAGGGGAGGAGGGGAAGGACTATGAAGATAGAGTGACAAGGGGAGGAGGGGAAGGACTATGAAGATAGAGTGACAAGGGGAGGAGGGGAAGGATTATGAAGATAGAGTGACTAGGGGAGGAGGGGAAGGACTATGAAGATAGAGTGACAAGGGGAGGAGGGGAAGGACTATGAAGATAGAGTGACAAGGGGAGGAGGGGAAGGACTATGAACATAGACTGACAAGGGGAGGAGGGGAAGGACTATGAAGATAGAGTGACAAGGGGAGGAGAGGAAGGACTATGAAGATAGAGTGACAAGGGGAGGAGGGGAAGGACTATGAAGATAGACTGACAAGGGGAGGAGGGGAAGGATTATGAAGATAGAGTGACTAGGGGAGGAGGGGAAGGACTATGAAGACAGACTGACAAGGGGAGGATGGGAAGGACTATGAAGATAGAGTGACTAGGGGAGGATGGGAAGGACTATGAACATAGACTGACAAGGGGAGGAGGGGAAGGACCATGAAGATAGGGTGACAAGGGGAGGATGGGAAGGACTATGAAGATAGAGTGACAAGGGGAGGAGGGGAAGGACCATGAAGATAGACTGACAAGGGGAGGAGGGGAAGGACCATGAAGATAGACTGACAAGGGGAAGAGGGGGAAGGACCATGAAGATAAACTGACAAGGGGAGGAGGGGAAGGACCATGAACATAGAGTGACAAGGGGAGGAGGGGAAGGACTATGAAGATAAACTGACAAGGGGAGGAGGGGAAGGACCATGAAGATAGACTGACAAGGGGAAGAGGGGGAAGGACCATGAAGATAAGCTGACAAGGGGAGGAGGGGAAGGACTATGAACATAGAGTGACAAGGGGAGGAGGGGAAGGACTATGAAGATAGACTGACAAGGGGAAGAGGGGGAAGGACTATGAAGATAAACTGACAAGGGGAGGAGGGGAAGGACCATGAACATAGAGTGACAAGGGGAGGAGGGGAAGGACTATGAAGATAGACTGACAAGGGGAAGAGGGGGAAGGACCATGAAGATAAACTGACAAGGGGAGGAGGGGAAGGACTATGAACATAGACTGACAAGGGGAGGAGGGGAAGGACTATGAAGATAGAGTGACAAGGGGAGGAGGGGAAGGATCATGAACATAGACTGACAAGGGGAGGAGGGGAAGGACCATGAACATAGACTGACAAGGGGAGGAGGGGAAGGACTATGAAGATAGAGTGACAAGGGGAGGAGGGGAAGGACTATGAAGATAGACTGACAAGGGGAGGAGGGGGAAGGACCATGAAGATAGAGTGACAAGGGGAGGAGGGGGAAGGACCATGAAGATAGAGTGACAAGGGGAGGAGGGGAAGGACCATGAACATAGACTGACAAGGGGAGGAGGGGAAGGACCATGAACATAGACTGACAAGGGGAGGAGGGGAAGGACTATGAAGATAGAGTGACAAGGGGAGGAGGGGAAGGACCATGAAGATAGACTGACAAGGGGAGGAGGGGGAAGGACCATGAAGATAGAGTGACAAGGGGAGGAGGGGGAAGGACCATGAAGATAGAGTGACAAGGGGAGGAGGGGAAGGACTATGAAGATAGACTGACAAGGGGAGGAGGGAAGGATACGTGAATGGTAACCTGTTCTATAAACGAGCAGGAGATCTTGATGTTCCCGGCATAGGTGCTATTTGGGTCGAAGTGACTACACACAAAAATAAACTTGGGTTTACTTCCCTCGCAAACCCGGGAGACCGAACCCAGTCAGACCGGATGGATGTGCACGGTAAGGAGGTCATATATTGACTGGTTCATTTGCTGATACGCTGAGGGTGAACTATTGCGTGGCTTCGTTCGCCCAAATACAAAGCAGGACTTGAAATTACACCGGTTTCCGCCCTATACAGTCATTCGGGAAAAATGGATGCAGTTTGTTTGCGACCCACAGACATAGTAATATGTCATGTGTACAAGTATCACACCTGCCCGTCTGTGTAATTATATAATGTCACATAGAGAGAACTCAGGTGCACGAGCCATAATCAATATATTTTGCTTTTGGTGTATAGCCTCACAGTGTTATGTTCACATTTCATGTGGTCAATGATTGAAGGTGTGCATTGCCTATAGTGATTAGCAGACAGGCAGAATGACACACGGGTGTCAAAACAGACATTGATTTTAGTCTGTGAAAGAAAAAGATATCACAAACAACATATTTTCCCATAGATATGTATTAAAACATTTCGGTTTAAAAGCTGAGCCATTTTAACACTGAAATTGATATTTCTAATGCTGCATTTTCTTGAAAACGTGGTTTGCGAATCAGCAAGAAACATCTCTTGTTCTCCAACTTCCACCACAGCGAAGAATTGGCTTCCCGCCCCAAGTCGTGTTAACATCATCACTACGCATGCGCTATGGGCGCACTTCAGCACACCTGTTGAGAGCACTTTTCACCCCAGTACTGTGTTCAACTCCGATTCCGCGGTTTTTATCGCGTTCTTTTTCAACTTCGTAAATTGTCAATGTCTATATAACTATCCTGACATCTGATAACTTGAATTTGCATTTTTGATACTTTGTAAGCCCAGTTTGCTTTGCATATGACCTTTAAGCAATCGTTAATGGGATTTGATTGATGGTTCCTCTGCAGTGGTTTTAAACAGAAATGTTAGACTCTTCATGTTAGGAGATTTCAATGCCAATATGCTCGACACGAGCAATATTAAGATACAATCATTCTAATTACGTATGGCCTAGTTCTGCTTATTACTGAATCCACAAGGGTGACGCAAAACACTAGAACACAAAAGTCCAGAAATTCTCCGCATTGTGGCCTCTCTCTCACGAAAGACTTGACAAAAATAATCATGTAGCAATTATTAATGTGTGCTTAGGGTGAAAAATTGAAAAAAACAAAAATCGAAAACTCAAAATTTGAACTCATTCGATCATGGGCGAGAATGTTTAATTTCGCCCAGAATTAATGTTTTGGAGGTTGTAAATGAATGAAAGTATGTTCTTAGGCATCATGACAAAAATGTCAACTCATTTTGACTTGATTCCGGTATTTTAGAGCGATGTTAAAAAACATCTCGCCCATGGGTAAAAAACATTTCAGGCCATAGACGAGAATATTTAGTTTTACCCAAAATACATCTTTGTCCATGTTTTGGAGGTTGTACATAAAAAGAAACAAATTTTGCCTTAATTCCGCTAATTAAGAGCGATTTTGAAAAATCTGGCCCATGGGTGAGAAACATTTGGCCCATGGGGGAGAATATTTACCTTTACTTTAAATACATTTTTACATGTTTTGGGGATTGTAAATGAATGGAAGTACAATTGTGAGTATCTTGACAGAAAATTCAACTCATTTTGACTTAATTCGGTTAATTTAGAGCGATTTAAAACAAATCTCGCCCATGGGCGAAAAACACTTGGCCCATGGACGAGACACTTTCCTTTTACTCCAAATGCATCTTTATCCAGTGTTTTGGAGGTATTATATGAATGAAAGTACATTTATGGGCAACTTGGCACCGATATCATTTTGACTTGATAATTATTCAGTTAATCTAGAGCAATTTAAAAATATCTCGCCCGTTGACGAAATCATTTTTACTCATGGGTGATAAATTTGATAAAATTCTTCCTACATTTAATGAAGCCACAATGCAAACTGTTTCAGATTGTCCTTATTATCACAGTTCGATAGCAAAATTAAAACAAATCATAAAAAAACAATTTGAGTGAGAGTGTGTTAATATATGCCGTCACCTCGGCAGCATGTTAGTCATATCCTCACCAGACATATCCTCACCTGTCATATCCTCACGTGACCCAGTTAAACATCGATAACAAATAGATGTATATTAAGAAAAACTGTCAGCAAGAGACAGTAAAAGAATATCAGTCAGATTTGAACCTAGCATTTAATAGTTATATAAGAGCACCTTTCGGACAATACACAAAATACCCAACAAGCCATACAAAATGAGAACTGACGGTGGGAACTGACGGTAGATCATCAGGGAGACTTACAGTACTTTTTCTACCTGCAAGGACCCGAGATGGACTTACATGGTCTCTTCATACGTTGGCGAAAGTGCACAAATTTAGCCATCCCTTACAAACATAAATATCCTACAAGTATAAGCCTGGTGTATTAGCTTCAAACGTTTTGAGACATTATTACCTTCCCAAGACGGCAATAACTACCAACAATGTCAACAAGAACCTATATGGAGCCCTTTTTATCAATACATATTTAAGACTAAAGGATTTTAAAAATTATTCTAGACCAATATTTGTACACAACTGATGAAATGTAACTGCAAGCTCAAGGTTCATAAGCATGCACAGGGCACATTTATCCTACTTCATTTAAGAATGCCCATTTCTGATTGATTCAAGTGGCCTTTCGAAGGAGAATAAATCATTTAGTTTTACCCCGCCACGTGGGAAAAGCATGATCCGCCATTGATACTTGTGATGTTTGAGGGTTATAGTTCCATAACTTCTTTCTTTCTTGTTGATCTTATTATTTGACAAAACTGGAAAGGTGTATAGGAGTGAGTGAGTGAGTGAGTTTAGTTTTACGCCGCACTCAGCAATATTACAGCTATGTGGCGGCGGTCTGTAAATAATCGAGTCTGAACCAGACAATCCAGTGCTCAACAACATGAGCATCGATCTGCGCAATTGTGAACCGATGACGAGCGAGCCTGACCACCCGATCCCGTTAGTCGGCTCTTAAGATAAGCTTAGTCGCCTTTTGTGGCAAGCATGGGCTGCTGAAGGCCTATTCTACCCCGGGACCTTCTTTGTGACAGTTGAACAGTTTCTGTTTTTGAGTGGTGTGTGACAGTGTCAGTTGACATTCTGTTAATGTCCATTCCATTCCTCACATGAAATAAGATATCTGAATTAATTATTATTAATGTTAACAAAAATGTAGATTTTTAAAAAAGACAGATTGAGTTAACAGAAGTGTTCTCGCGATATTTTTTGCGTTCTTTAACATGTTTTGGGAGGGAAGGGTGTATCATTTATTTTTTCATTCATTCACCTACTTCTTTCTTTTATTGTTTCTGTCTTTCATTCATTCACATAATTCTTGCTCTTCATTCATTCATTCATTCATTTATTCACTCATTGCAAAATTTCCACTGATACAATAAAGTGGCTGAAGTTTTGTTAAACACAGCTGAAGTATAGCTGGGAACGAGCCAAGTCACTGTGTGCGTTGGAGCTTGACGAGGCACATGTTAATTACTAAAAATGGTAAAGAAAGCAAGCGAGTGACCTATCCCTGTTGTAGATTATCCCTGGTTTAACAGTACTTCAGCCAGTTTATTGTATCAGTCGGAATTTTAAGGAGAATGAATGAATTATGGTAGGAATTAAGAGCAAGAAATATATGTGAATGAATGAAAGAATAAGAATAAAAGACAGAAGTACATATATGTGAACGAATGGAAGAATAAATGATACACAACGGCTTTTACTCCCAAAACAAAAATGCAAAAGTATCGCGAGACGCGTGTTAACATAACCTGTCCTTTTTAAAAAGTCTACTTTGAGTAATTTTTGTTTACATTAATTCAGATGTCTTATTGGATGTTTTGAATGGCATGGTCATTAACAAAATGGTAACTGACACTGTCACCTACCCCTAATAAAAAGTGTGAAACTGTCTCAAAACACTGTAAACACATCACATACACGCTATCATTTCTTTTTTGATTATGAAACTATCACTATTACTTGCAAACACATTTTCTCTTGACAGTACATTCCCTCATAAGAATTAAAGGTGTATATGAAAGATGTGTTTCAAGAAATAACTAGAAACACTCAAAGAAAAGTGTGTAGTATTTCAGTGGCGGATCAGAACAGATATGTCATATTTTTCACTCTCTTCAAATACACCCTAACATTTTTTTAAGTCATAAAAGTTTTACTTGCAAACACCTTTCAAGTAAAGGTATGTTTCCCCTCTAAAATAAAATGTATGTGTGAAAGAAGTTTTTATCGGCACAATTTAGTCTATCCTCGCGGTGAATCTAGTCTGTCGTACAGACCCTGATTTATATGTATCCAAGAAAGCCCACGCAAGTCTAGAAAATGTGGCAAGTCTAGATTTCCATAGCGTCTGAAAATGAAGAATGTCTCAGGGCTCCATTTCATTATATTATTGTTTTTCACTATGAACGTTTTTTCAGTAAAATATGTTCATTTCAGAGACTAGCTGTTAGTCTACGGTGAATCGACAATGGATACCAGGGAGCTATAACATACCGACTTGACACTAGAAATGTACTGGTTTGCCCTCATATCGCCTACACCTGCACCGGACTTGATGTTAAAATGTCCTGTGAGTGGATCCAATCTCGTGATGAGCAACGAGATCTCAACGTGAGACAGTTGTTGAACGATCGTGGTCAGTCAAATTAACTTAGAACATATAGGCTTTTTAAGTTCATTGGTAACAGAGTCCTACGTTACAGAATTGATTCCTAGATCCCATCCCTGTATTCTGGCTAAGTTGTGTTGTGGTTCTCTCCCCTTAGAGGTAGAACGTGGAAGATTTACTCGACCGAAAACACCTCTTGAACATCGCCTCAGTAAGCTGCGCCAGCATCAGACAGTGGAAGATGAGATTAATTTTTTGCTTGGCTGCCCATTATATGAGGATCTACGGAACAGTTTTCTCAGCGATATGATTCAGCTATATCCTGTTTTGCTCTATTGCCCGTTGCTCAGCAAGACGTTTGTATTTAACAACAAACGGATATGGTAAAACCTCTGTCAGCAATACTTTACCGTATGTATCGGAGGAGATTGTGTAACTCCTAGGGTGATGTGTGCGAGTATATGCTTGTATACTTGTGCGTACGAACATCATTGTTCCAGTTCATGATCAAATGTTTTTAATTCTGCTTCAATTTGTGGCCAGCTGCATCAAGAAATTGCATCACTGATTTTACTCCGGTGGAGACTGTTTCTTCAGTCTCAATGCTCTTAAACTTCTTTTATTCTCATAAGAAACACAATTGGTGGTACAAGAGCAAAGAATATACAATATTCACAATATAAATATAAACATGCGTCATGATGGTGAGTCATTTACGTAACAATTCATACAAGTGAGAAATAAAAGTGATAAACCTTTGGTAAGTTTAACGTTGGCAGGCGACATAACCTTGCTAAGAGATGATAAATTGGCTCAGCTGTGATATGTTGGAGGGATGAATGATTGTCTGTAAGAATTAAGTGACATACATTAAAAAAGATAATGCAATTCGTCCCCAACTAAGTTGCTGTCGCATAATCTACACATTCTTTCTTCTGTCGGTATGTTCTGCCATCTACCAGTTTCGATCGGAAGGTTTAGATTTAAGGTTCTAAATTTCAAAACAGGGATGTGTATAGATTTTGGAAATAAAATCTATTTTTCAAAGGACAGTGTTTTTTAAAAGTATTGATAATAGAATTCCTTGGAACTGGAACGTTTATCTTCTTGCCATTTTTTAATAAACTGATCTGTTAGGATTTGTTTTGCTTTTAAAACTAAGGACTTTGTAGAATATGCCCAGGGATTTACATATAATTCGGATAAACCGATTCTGCCTAATAAATGCTTTATGGAGTGTAACCAAGGATATGCTGTAGGGTGTTGTTCATAGTCATGACTAATATATTGGTATAAAACATGAGAACGTTTGATCGTCTCAGCTGACGCGAGTGTATGCCAAAAAGACAACATATTGACATAAATTCTTATGTTTACAGGGGTTCTACCTAATTCGCCATAAACCATAAAGTTTGGGGTGGAGTTTCTAAGACCGGAGCAATTTTTAGAAACTTCAAATGAACACTTTCAATAAGTTCTAGTTTCTCATGTCCCCATATTTCTGATCCATATGTAAGGATTGGTGATATCATGACATCAAAAGCTGACATAAGACAATCTAGTGGTAGATTTGCATTTCGTGCTTTCTTTAAGAGAGAGTACATCGCTTTTCTGGCATTTGCTACTACTCGTTTAATGCCGGTAACCAATCTTATATTTCTATGGAATTATATTCCTAAATAAACATAGCTGTCAACGATATTTCATTTTCTATTTCCATATTTAAATTCTAATCTTGATGTTTTAGCCGGCCCCGCTCCGAAAACGACTTTTGTTATTTGATAAATTAACGTTTAATTTCCAGTTTCCGCAATAGTCATAAAAAGAGTCTAACGATTTTTGAAGATCTTTTTTTGTTTTTCCGAAAAGAACAGTATCATCAGCATATAAAGGTACTAAATGTTGTAAGAATACTTGTGGTTCGTTTTCACTGAACACCTCTAATTTAACTCCATCGGAGCCGAGTTCATACAGGTGGTTTTCTAAATCGTTTAAGAAGATTGAAAATAAGAGCGCGGACAAATTTTCCCCCTGGCGAACACCCTTTTCACAAGGAAAATGGCAAGAGGAATCATTGTTGAATTTTACAATTGATTTAATGTTATCGTACATGTTTGTAATAAGCGTGACGAATTTACCGTGAATTCAAATCTTCTGTATCTTCGTCCACAGACCAATTCTCCAAACAGTGTCAAATAATTTCGTGAAATCAATAAACGCGCAGAAGAGTTTTTGTTTTTGAGTGGACATTATATTTGCAAGCATATGTAAAACAAACATGTTATCTATTGTTGTAAAGTTTCTGAAACCTGGGTAACTAAATTGTTCATTTCTAGGAATTCCGAAAGCCTAGCATTTAAAATACATGTGAAGAAATTTTCTCACACAACTCAAGATTTTTATTGGTCTGTATGAATTGGGGTCATTTTGATCGCCTTTATTTTTGCATACGGGTTTTATAATACCGATTAGCCACGATTCGGGAAGTTTGCCAGTTGAAAGTATAGGATTGAAGAAGTCGATGTAAAACGGGGCTAGCATATCCAATGAGTCAATAATATAATCATTTTCAACATTATCTTTTCCACTGGCACTTCAGTTTTGTAATAGTTCTCTTTATTTCGTCTAGAGTGATATCTTTATTTAATATTCTACAGTCGAGATTAAAATCTGTTTTTTCGTGTGTGGATTCATTTCCGTCGTCGTCATCTTGGTCGTTGACATTTAAAGCTTTATAATAATCATACAAAATTGATAGTAGGACATTTTTCATTTCCAGCGAAGCGTATATCTTCGAGGGCGTTCCAGTATTGCTTGGGTGATTTCTTTAAATTACATCTAAACATTCTTTGGGGTGGGGTTTTATGGATTCGGATATGCTTATTTAAACATATTTTGTAAGCTTTCGATTCTCTACGGAGTCTTTGAACATTGGCGGGGGTATTAGACTTTTTAACTCGGCGTTTAGCTTTATTGAATCGGCGTTTAATATGTCTACATTCTTTACCGAACCAAGGTTTGTTTGTTTTTTTACGGTTGATATGGCGCGCGGGTGTTCTCGTACCGAATGTTTCACTTGCGGCGTTAACTAGAACGTGCGTGAAGCTATCCGAGACCGTGTCTACAATCGACAAGTCTGCATGGTTGGATAACGAAAGATGTGCAAGATCTGTTAGTCTATTATATTCAACTTTCTTTTCAACGTTGTAATGTTTAGGTTTCGATATAGAATCTGTGTGAGGGTTTGGGGCGTGAGCGAGTAATTTTGAGTTATCAATTCCTACGCCTTTCAAAGTGAATGATGCTGGGCAATGCACATCTGAGATCAAATGTGTATAATCCAGAACGCCAAATGTTGTAAATAGTTTAAGAGAAAGCGGAGCAGTAATAACATAATCTATTAAACTTTTGTCATTGCTGGTGACTTTAGCTACATTTCTATCCTTACCCATTCTTCCGTTCAGTATACACAAATTCAGATTTTTACAAATATCTATCAATTTGTAACCAAAGTTATTTACTTTTCCATAATCCTGCGATGACCTTTCTATTGGAAATGGTTCTTATTTAAATACATTACAGGAGAAATATCTTCAGTTTCGTCTAAATCAAACTCCTCGGTGAGGAACTTATCATACTCAGTATAATCACATAACGTACTTGATATTGCGTTGAAGTCACCCATTAGTGTGATATAATCACTCATTGTTAACATTTCCAGAATAGAACTTTTTAATTCAGAAAAGGTGTCATTGGTGACGTAATTTGAGCCTTCGGGTGGGATATATACAATTCCCAGAAAAAATGTCATTATCAAGTTTAAATAAGTCTTTAGATATTTTTACCCACATTGTCCAATCATTTTTCTTATCTAATACATCAATGAAATTTTTTATACGTATTTCTAACAGCAATTCCAATACCACCTGACTTTCTCATTGATCTAGTTCTATGCTGTAAGTATAAGGTGTAGCCTTGGGTATGGAGATCATCTAATATGTCAGTTTTAGTTTCTTGAAAACCAAGAATGTCTTTTGTTTCAATTAAGTTTAAACATTCAGCATATTCAAGTCGTTTGCGGAGATCACAATGCATTAATACATTGATGCCAATCATCATCAGTATCGACATCAATATTATCAACACCATTGTTATCAACATCATTATTCTCAGCATCATCATTATCGACACCAGTAACCTCAACATCATCAACATCAACATTGTTCTTATCACTATGGTCAACATTACCATGATCACTACCAACCTGAATAACATCACTATGTTTAATATTATCTTGTTCAGCCTGGACATATTCAACATCAACAAGATCACCATCAATATATTCAACAGCACCATTGTGATCAACATGTTCAACATTAACTTGTTCAACATAAATATATTTAAGATGAACATGATCAGTGTCATTGTGAACAGCATGAATATGTTCATCATTGATTTGTTCAAGATATACGTGTTCAACATAATCAGTATCATTGTGATCAACATCAATATGTTGAACATTAAATTGTTCAATTTAAACATGTCTTGTATGACCAGGATTATTGTGGTCAACATCAACACATCAACATGTTTAACATCCAAATATTCAACATCTACAATATCAGTCTCAATGTGATCAACATCAACATGTCCAATATCAAAATGTTCAACATCAACACTATCAGTGTTATTGTGATCAATTTCAATAAGCTGGACATTAACGTGTTCGAAATACACATGTTTGACATGATCAATATCATTGTGATCAGCATCAACATGTTGGATATCCAAATGTTCAACATCAACATGTTCAACATCAACTATGGTAGTATTATTGTGATCAACATCAATATGTTGGACATTAACCTGTTCAGCATAAACATGTTTCACCTGATCAGTATCATTGTGGTCAACATCAGCATGTTCAACATCAGCATGTTCAACATCAACAGAACCAGTATCATTGTGATCAACCGAAATATGTTCAGCATCGACATGTTCAACATTAGTATGTTCAATGTCAACATGTTCATCATCAACGTTATTAATATTATTGTGATCAACATCAATATGTTTTATATTTACCTGTTCAATATATACATGTTTAACTTGAACAGTATTGTTGTGATCAATACCAATGTGTTCAACATTAGCATTTTAAACATCAGCATTTTCACCATCAACATCAGGATATTGGACATTAACCTGTTCAATATAGGCATGTCTAACATGATCAATATCATTGATTGTATTGAACATCAACATGTTCAACATTTGCACATTCAACATCAACATGTTCAAAATTAGAATATTCAATATCAACATCTTTAGCATGCTCAACATCAACATGCGCAGCAACAACCACAGTAGTACCACTGTGATCAACATCAACATGTTGGACATTAACCTGTTTAACATGAACATGTTTTACCTGACCAGTATCACTGTGATCAACCAAAACATGTTCAACATCAACATGTTCAACATTACTATGTTCAGTGTCAACACGTTCAGCATCAACATTATAAATATTATTGTGATCAACATCAATATGTTTTACATTTACTTGTTCAATATGAACATGTTTAACGTGATCAGTGTTGCTGTGGTCAATATGTTCAAAATCAGCATTTTCACCATCAACATCAGGATATTGGACATTAACCTGTTCAATATAGGCATGTCTAACATGATCAACATCATTATGATCAATATCTTCAGTGTCATTGTGTTCAACATCAACATGTTCAACATTTGCATATTCAACATCAACATGTTCAAAATTAGAATATTCGATATCAGCATGTTTAGCATGTTCAACATCAACATGTTCAACATCAACATGCGCAACATCAACGACACTAGCTCCACTGTGATCAGCATCAACATGTTGGACATTAACCTGTTCAACATAAACATGTTTTACCTGATCAGCATCAGCATGTTCAACATCGGCATGTTCAACACCAACAGAATTAGTATCATTGGCAAGCAGTTTAGGATCATTGTAATCAAAACGAATTTTTGAGCAGGAACATGTTCAACGTCAGTTTTATAGGCATTATTGCGGTTAACATCAGTGTCTTTAACATATACTTGTTCAAGATGATTAGCATCATTTTGGTGGACATAAATATATTCAGCATCAATGTCTTCAACATAGACATGGTCAGTACTCACATGACCAGCTGCAGCACTGGACACACCATACACACTATTATTAAATCTGATGTCAGTGTGAATGGCAATGTCGTCATGTTTGTCATTGTTTTTCACATTTGCAATGTTTTATTAGCGTCAATATTCAGAGGACACTCAGTGATGTTTACTTGTTTATGAGTGGTATTCTCATTTAGGCGCTGATGCATTTTACCAGATGTTAGTGACATGTCAACAACAGTACTAACACTGTGCTTTTCTTTGGTCTCCTTCGTGTGATCATTCGGAACAGGGTTTACATCTCTTGGGTGTACTTTATGTTTAGCAATAGTTTGTAACGTTGGTTTGAAACAGTTTTTAGTAGTATATCTGCATTGATTCAGTTCAGTTTTCAAGACTTGGATGCAACACTTAACATGCTTATATGAGGTTGGATATGGGCTATCTATCAGTTTGACCAGGCTCCTGACCACCAGTGTCTCCGTACCTGGGTATAGTAGTTAGCTGCCTGGCTCCTTGTGTCTGAGGAACTCTATATGGGGGAGGTACTGAGGTTTGGCTGGTAGTATTCACATAAAGTCTGCCAACAACAATAGCTGCTTTTTGTGCTTTATTCCTGGCATCTTTGAGTAATGGCATCAATACTGTTTTACTGTAGTCAGCTATTTCTTCAGGAAATTGTTCCACAATATGATTCTGTTCACGTCCATGTTTCTTTACTACATCTCTTTCTTTTGTTACTAGGAATTTAGCAATGATAGGACGGGGTCGTATAACATCCCCATAGGAGCGTGGTGAACGTTGTTGACCTATTCTGTGTACACGTTTAAATTGTATTTCATCACTTTGTTCATATTTCAGTTCAGTTTTGATAAATACTCTCAATACCCGTTCACAATCTTCGAAAGGTTTGTTTGTAAATATGAGGTTGTCCCTCATTGAGCGGCATCGCTGATCAATGAAGGCTTCTCGGAGACTCGGCAGACAGTTCTTGCATATGTTCTTTTACAGTTTTCACGTCTTTCTCAATGGTTATCTTGTCACATTTTAGGTCATCACAGCTGTCACTGCTGAACCTGGCACTCTCCTCTAAAGCACTCACCCTTTCTTTCACATTCTCTAGAGATTCTATTTTCAGCTCTTGTGTGGCAATGTTGCTTTTAATATCAGCTACACCATTTACAGCTGTGTCTAGTTTTGTTAGTTTATTGTCTGTAGTCTCTAATTTGGCTAGGATAGCTGCTGTTGTTGTATCGGGACTAGACGGGAGGGTTTGACTGGTACCTGGTGGGTTGGATATTGTGCTGGTGGAGCTGCATATCCTGGGTGTTGTGCAGGGGTGTAGACAGCTTGCAGGGAATCTCCGACAAGGTGAGCGATACTCCCGGGCAATCGAACATGGTTGTTGAATATGGTTAAAGGTAGATTAAGAGATCATTTTATTTTCAAGAATGGAGGAATAACATAGAAATGAGCTCTAAGGGACAATATTAAAACTCTACCCTCATTTGAAGCCTTTCCATTATTGCCCAAATATATTTATTTTCCTTTATTAAAATTCAGAACTTCCAATCATTGGCTACCAATTGAAACCGAGCGCTGGAATAATATTCCAAGAACAAATAGAACCTGTAAATTATGTGTCTCCCCAGCAATTGCAGATAGGTTTCACTATATTTTTCGCTGTCCTGCCTTTAACGAATCAAGGAAAAAATAATACCAACCAAATTATTGAAACACTCAAACATTGTATCGTATAAAGTTTTGTTTACTTCTTTAGATTTACTGTACAAACAAAAAAACTTAGCAAAGTTTGTGAATGTTATTTCTGCTATAAAAACTGTTAGGTAATAGACATGTCATATCATACTCTCATACCACCATTGGTGGTCTTTGGAAAATAAATGAATTTGAGTTGAACTGTTGTTATTTATTTTGATGCGGCCATTGCTGACGTGTCACCTGGGTTCGTGGCAGGTGGCGGGTGGTGACTGGGGTGACCTTTTCTGCCGTTTTCTGCCCCTTTCATCACTATCTGGTTTTTGTGTGTTTCTAAAACACTGACTGGGATTGGTGAACAATCTTTAGAATTTACTAGTATATCAATACCACACCCATACAACATATAATGCAAATAAAACACGTGTCGTCATCCATATGAACTAGCATATAACTAACATATGTGCATACATATCATTACGTCAAATACAACTATCATATACGTCTACATAAAAAGAGGATTACGGTTTGTTGTGCATGACTAGCTCTTTGTAGAAACACAGAACAATCGTGAGAAGGTTATTGATCAGTTAATTAGTTTTCTGTAAAAAATATCAAACTTAGTGTTTTTATGATAAAATCGTTGACGGATTCAACTATGTTCTGGTTTTCACAGTTAATAAGTTCGATCACCGGAGTCATCACAGAGCACAGTGAGAAATATACTCACATACAGTCATACCAATACTCCCATCAACTCACAATATCACAACACTACAAAGGACTTTAAAGAAATGCACAACAAATCATATAATTATATCATTTACACTGAGGATGAAATGCACAATAACAATTCATTGAAAGCACAAATCAGTAACTATTACTGTTCACTGTTCCAATCACAGTCGGTGTTGTTGTCACCATATGTAGGGTTTCAAACAGTTTATTCTTTCGGTGGTATATTAGGGGTCCTCCCCCTGCTTGTTAATCTCCAAACACTTTGTCGGCATGTCACTTCTGATCCCTAATGATCAACTGGTGCAGCACGCTCCCCAGACACCCAGGTCAGTTCAACTTTACACAAGCGGCCTGTCAGGGTCGATCCCTCACGATCATCGGGACAGCCTTACGGGGTGTAACACCTACCCGGGACACTGAATACAAAAACCACACCATGTACATGGTGTCTTTACACATACGTAACATATGGGTTTTACACATACAAGATGTGTTTACAAGGCTGTTTTACAGTTACTTCATATACCACACTATCACTATACTTTACACATAACTGCTGTCTGAATATTATTGGTACCCCACCGTATTATTAGGGACATTCTCAAATGCTTTCATTATAAATCACAATTCTTTGACAATCCAAACTTCAACAATTATATTACACATATTTCATCTAAGCTAAGGTTACATATTATAAGGTGAATGCTAAACCTCAATACATATACAAACAGTTCATTAGACTGGTCTCATTAAAAGATGACACAAAATCATAATACCACACCAGCTGAATATATAGGGATAACAGCCAACCTGACACACATACACTTTCAAACTGGTTGCCAACTCATAATCTTCACAGCAAACCTTATATATCCCCCAAGCTGCTTGCTTGACCCCAAGCCTACTACCCAGCCACATACAATAGTCTCATATTGCACACCTCAGACAAACAATAGCTCAACGCTTGCATCACTGCCCACGCTCACAAGTCCTCACTCCAAACTTGTCACCTTTCAAATTTAACGCGCAACATATACTGTATACTTTATAATCATTGTGATCTTGACAATCTCCTCCGATACCCCCTTCCCCCGAATCCACACCCCACCAGCTGCAGGTCGTGTAGGATTGGGGGGAACGGTTCAGCGACAATTTAGCTCGGCGGACACAACGGACTCCTATAGCCCCATATACCTCTTATCACAATGGTATAATTTGTCGTTTTTGTGTAACCAGTTTTGTGTATTCTGTAGTATTGTTTAGCAGCAGTGAAGTAGTAATCAAAATATGTTTTAACCACATTTTCAAAATTAAAATCCAGAATGATCATGCACACAATAAGTAAATTGAAAGGAATATCGTGCCGGACAAGGTTTTCCAGAGCACATGCATCTCATTGTCACTGTCTTTCACAGACTAGTGGTTAAACACTAAACAGGGTTGTTCAGTCACACATGCATGCATATTTATTGATTTCAATATATTTACAGTGAAATGACAATTAATTTAATGCACATAGGAGAATTCTACAAATGGTCGAAATTCGAGATTTTTCATGATCATATATTTGTATATAAAGTCTGTATACATCTCCAGTATAAGTAACACTATATTTAGACTCTAAGTCCACATGGCAAAGGAGGTTTATACACAAAACCAAAACCAATTGGTCAGCTCAACACCGTATAAAACAATCAAATCGAGATTTCCTTAGAATGTGACATATTTGGCTCTTTTACTTTTTCCTTCCATATACCCTCACAAACAGCTGTTCATTTCAAAGTTCGTGTCACCTAGTGATCCACGGGGGAATTGTTAAAATACGTTTGAAAGTGGCGGCTGTTTTCTCCAATACACAAGACCAGCGGATGCGACACGACGTTTTCAGGTTTAAATTGTCGTAGGCGCTTTGCGGAAATTACGTAACTGAACGCGGAAAACATCATGGTTCGCCTCAGTGGTCTTGTCTTTGCGAGTTAAGTTGAAATACTCAACGAACTGAGATAAAAGTCAGAACGATGACATAAACAAACATAAACCTGCATATCAATGCCGCTCCATACCAATAATAGAATTACATAACATACATGTTAACAGCACTTCGTCAAACGTCGGTTATCAAAGCAGACTCATTCAGTGGGCCCCTAACAGTAAAATGAAAAATAATGAAATCAATAAATGAATAAATTTAAATATGCTAAAAAACACCAAAATATGCACGCCCCAGGTAAAATGGTAATAAGGTAGAGCGCAAAAGTCTCAAAACTGGCCAAATATGCCCAGATTCAAATTCTAAGCTATACAATCTACTCAATCTTATTTTACTCGATAAATTAGAATGGTGTCAATGTTAGCATTGTCATAATGTGAGTATTTACACAATCAAAGTTAAATATTTTAGATGTTAATGTACGATTTATCTAACACAGACAGAACAATCCCCGACAAACACGACAGCTTCTCCTCAATACATGTCCAGCATGTCATACATATATGTATATGAACTGATAATTTATCAATTATCAACTGAATACCGATATATATAACACATCACATTTTAGTTTAAAGGGCACTAACGGGGAACAATTTTCGTGGACTGGTTGCTCCTTTTGTTATTGTTTTTCTGCCGTTAGTACCCGGATGATATCTCAGAATTTGTGACTGATTCGTGACTACTGCTGCGCAAGTCGTATGCGCAATTGAGAGTTTAATTATGTTAGCATATGTCCGCCATTCTAAGAAATATAGTTAACCAATAATGAACAATCATGTTTGATGGGCATTCTAGAAGTTGGTGATCCTTCCTCCTTAAGACCATCATTGAAAAAACAAAACAAAACAAAAACAAACAAACAGAAACAAAAAAAATGGCACTTGTTCAGTGTCTTAATTAATCCCCAGGATCATAAGACCAAGCTGCTCCACCTTGAGGAAACATTGCGTGGGGCTTCTGTCTCATGTGTTTTTTTAGCTATGGGGCTTATGTCTGCTGTAACTTTTGTCTGTGGGGCTTCTGCCTTGTGGGGCTTTTGACAGGCAATCATCCATCCAACCTAGTCAAGAGGACCATCTCCACCACGCTCCAGGACAACCCTAAACTCACCAAGCCATCTCAGACCATCAACCAAAAATCCCCACTCATCGAATCACGTTTGACGAGTTCGAAGTCCTGTCAACCCAAAACCAGGACTTCACAAAAAGGAAACTGTTGGAAGCCATTGAAATCCGCCGCCTCTATAATCAACATAGACCAAGGATACTACATACCATCGGCCTCTGAAGACCTAATCAAACCATAGACTATGTAATCATTGTGTCTGTTTGTTGTTACTACTTATATCCCATTCGCCAATGGCTTCACCACATTGGCCTCTTCCTATTATGTTTACCCACTTGTTTACTCTATCACAAGCTGTCGTTAATGTTAATCCGCTGTTTGTCACAACATACCATGTATATAAACTTCTCAATATTTCGTTGTATTCACACCTAGCTTGAAAACGATGTAAGAATCTACATCGAAACATCGCTATACATAGTAAAGAAGAAGTTAATCCTTAAAGCTGTATGTTTCATCTAATGAATTATCAATCAGCTCAATGGTGGTTAATTCTTTGAAGGGAGGATGTTATTTTTTACACATATACTTTACGACGGGTGTAGTCAGTATAGATTAGAACATCTACACACACTGCCTTTTGACAAATCCGCTGTAGAAGATAAAAGTAATTAATCAATCAGTGTATTATCGGTTAATCCTTTGATGGACGTGTAGGTAACACGTCTAGGTTTACACCATCAAACACGACTTACAGCAAGGAAGAGGTAATCTCTGTGTCGCCTGCAGCCTTGAAACACTTATGGGCCGAAACTGTTTTGAAGATACTAACGGAACTTCGTTGTTACATAAGAAATACATACAGACATTTGCTGTGTACTTGGGTAAATAGGTGTAATCAGTTTTTTACGTAAGAAAATTTTCAGATTTCTCTACCAATGACAAAGTCGTTGTTTTTACTTTACGAATTCAAATAAACCAACTGTGTGTTCCTATTATCATAGATAATAAACCAGCTGGGTGCAGGGTAGCTACCATAGCTACCCAAATTTACGTATGACTTTTGCTATGACAGCTGGGCCAACTCTCAAAACCACCTAAATATAAAGCTTTGAAATCTTTCGGACTTATATGAAACAAATGGCTTGCTACGTGCCTATAGACATCATATTTTCACATGACATGATTAAATATCGAGGTGAAATTGGATCAGTCACTATGTCATCCAGGCATCAGAAAAAAAAACTACACGGCTGGGATATTTGTTACAATCAGGCAAGGAATACCATGGATATTTTCAAACAATGGCCTATGATGGGCATCCGGCCTACAAACTGTTTAGAGTGAAGAAATTCTGCTAATGTAGACAGGAGCCCGTCACGGTCGAGGGACCCTGTGTTGACCAGTTTGCAACTTGGTTTCATAACTAGACCGCTGCTGAGAAAAATTATTCGCTCCGCATCAGTGCCCCTTTATTGAGCGTTGAGCTTGTTAGATGTTAGATCTTAGCCGGCTCCAGTGAGACGCCACGGTTCAGTGGTTACAGATATACGGCCTTCTGTGCTCTCTGCTTATTAGGTTAAGGAAGGTGATGTAGATGAAGGTTACGCAGGAGAATTAGGTGATGTGGGTATACTACGTGAACACGCAGCTCTGCAGTCAAGCAGATTGTTTCTTGTTTTTTCTTGTTTTGTACCTGTCTCACAGTTGCTATGTCTGACCAGGGAGACTCTAACAAGCTGATGTTAACACATGTGATCTCGCGAAACTTTTGCGTTCTTTGACATGTTTTGGAAGGGATGGCCGTGATGCACCACTTAATCTTCGACAACGTACAGTGTGTCACTTAGAAAGAAACACAGTTTTGGTGCTTTGGGTTTCCATTATGAGATGGTTTTACAAGGCCTTTAGCTCACGACTGGTGACGCGTGACGTCCTGGACAGAAGGTGAGAGTATTTTGAGTTCCTTTCCTTAATTGCCCTGTTGGGGCTCCTTAATTAACCCCTATTTGTTCTGAAGAAGCACAGACTATGTATTTTATATTTAAGTGGATATTGGCGAATGCCAGTGAGATTTACAAGACATATTTCAATACAGTTCAAAGCTCTCACAATACTGTTTATTAATATGTCCCAGCGTAGTCTTTATGTCACTGGAGTTTGGTCACTCTTGATTAGGGCTTTCACAAATAACTTCAACTTCATAGATATAGCTTGAATTTTGTTATATTTATAGAATACCTAAACTCAATGATACTTATACTTATAGAGCCATGATACTTATAAACATATCATCATTCATTTACAACCTCCAAAACATGGGAAAAGATATATTTTGAGTAGAAGTAAGTATTCTTGCATATTTTAAAAATCGCTCTGAATTAAGTCAAAATGAGTTGAGTTTTGTTTCGTGATACTCATGAAGGTACTTTCATTCATTTACATCCTCCAAAACATTGGAAAAGATGCATTCGGAGTGAAAGGGAATATTCTCGCCAATGGGCCAAGATTAGGCAAGATTTTGAATAATCGCTCTAAAGTAGTGGATTTAAGTAAACATGAGTAGAATGTCGTGTCATGACACTCATAAATATACTTGTACTCATTTAAAACCCGTGAAACATGGGAAACAATGTATTTTTAGTTAAAGTAAATATTCTCGCCAATGGGCCAAAATGTTTTTCGCCCACTGGCGAGATTTTTACCAACACCCCCCCCCCCCTCAGTTCGCGGAATTAATTCAAAGTGAGTTGAAATTTGTGTCATGATACTCATAAAGTACTTTCATTCATTTACAACCTGCGAAACATTGGAAAAGATGTATTTTGAGTAAAAGTAAATATTCTCGTCCATGGGCCGGAATGTTTTTCACCCATGGGCAAGATTTTTCAGTATCGCTCTAAATTAGCGGAATCGAGTCAAAATGAGTCATAATACTTATAAACATACTTTCATTCATTTACAACCTCCAAAACATTAATTCTGGAAGAAATTAAACATTCTCGCCCATGGGCCACTGTTGCCACTGCATGCCCATTTTAGTTTAAATTTTGAGTTTTCGAAAAAGTCTTTTTTCATTTTTTCATCCTTAGCACATATCCATAACAGCTGCATTATTATTTTTGTCAAGTTCCCTGTGAGGGAGCGGCTATAGTGCGGCGAGTTTCTGGACTTTTGTGAGTCAAGAATTAAATTGTGACGTGCTCTAGCACATTGTTAGATATTATACCTACTTTGATTCTGGCGTTCTCTGTCTATTCTGCTGTGATCATTACCCAGATCATCTTTCTTTGAAATTTGGGAAACACTCCAAAGATGCATTTTGAGAACCATTTATGACTATAACTTAGTAGAATACGATAGGGCCCCTTCATCAACCGGTTGGGACATTCTCTTTACTGAGGATGTCAACTGATCTGTGTGCATACGCTCAGTAGACTAGTCAAAAAGTATATTCCAAATAAAGACGTCGTTATAAGACCCCGAGACTGTATATGGATGCACGGATATCTGCGAAAATTAACGAGGAAAAGAAACCGCCTTTATGAAGTTGCCGAACGAAAACAATAATATCCATTACTGGGACTGTTTTAAAGTCGGCGGAAACAAAGTCATTACGGAAGTTAGAAAAGCTAAGCATGTGTGTGAATTGAATCTTGATGATATCCTGAACACTGAGAGAGGAACTAAATCACGAGGGCGGTTAGTCAATAAGAATATTAAGAAAAATAGAAATTCAGGGAAACAGTTTTCACCTGTCACCCAAAACGGTACTGTTCTAGGAGACGCAGATGACATTGCTAGTGCGTTTAATGAATATTTCACAGAGCAAGCCCGAGTCTACGATCCTAGTATTTACTCATCCATTTACAGCGACAACAGATTAGATATATTTTCTCTGTCGGAAAAGGAAGTGTATGATATCCTGCTAAGCGTACGGATGATATCAGCAATAAATGATTAAAAGTTTTAGCTCGGCTTCTTCACGGACACGTTACGAAGATAGTTAATTTATCCCTGAAACATTCTCAAATTCCCGACATCTTGAAATATTTGGCAGTTATCCCTCTTCACTGAAAATGAGTGAGTGAGTGAGTTTAGTTTTACGCCACACTCAGGAATATTCCAGCTATATGGCGGCAGTCTGTAAATAATCGAGTCTGGACCAGACAATCCAGTGCTCAACAACATGAGCATCGATCTGTGCAACTGGGAACCGATGACATGTGTCAACCAAGTCAACGAGTCTGACGACCCGATCCCGTTAGTCGCCTCTTACGACAAGCATAGTCGCCTTTTATGGCAAGCATTGGTTACTGAAGGCCTATTCTACTCCGGGACCGCTAAAAAGGAAGTATGCACGATTGTAATAATTGTAGGCTAGGTGCTATTTTGTTGTTTGGCTGACGCATTTGAAGAAAGTATATTCAAGAATGTTTATTGTTTCTTTATTAATCATTGTAATTACATCATATCGAAACACCAATATAAACCCGGTGACTCTACAGTGTACCAATGAACTGAACTTTATCAAGTTTTGTCAAAGGCTCTAGGAAAAGCAAGATTTATGGAAGTCAACTTTGTTAATGAGAATGAACAATATTACAATAAAGATGTTGACATCCATAAATCGTGCTTTTCTCATGCGTTCCACTTTTAAATGCCTTTCAAAGATTCGAAGGCTCTAGATGAGTGTAAAGACGTCCGAGCTGTCTTTCCTTATATCAGCAAGGCCCTCGATCGTACTTGGCACGCAGGAATGGCATCAAACCTCGAACCCACAGGAATAACTGGAAAAACTATTGCTTTGTTTTGAACAGTATCTTAGTGATAGAAAACAATCAGTTGTCATTAACGGTCACAAATCAAGTCCACAATCTGTATTAGTCGGTGATATAAATGATGTATTTTCTCAATTTAATTCAGGTTACTCAACTGCCTTGGGCAGAAATCACTTCAAGCTAAAGCAACCGAATCCAAACATTAAATGCTCAATATAAAAACGCCAAACAAACATTTCTTGAGTAGCAAACATCTAAAGTGCTCACTCGTAATCCATCTGACAGTTAAGCTGATTTAATGTAAATCTTTCCACTGAGTAGTTTCATCTAGTCCATTATTGCTGTAGCTGTAACAGTAATTAAATCCAAATTGACGCTACATCAGTTTGCGTTTTCATTAAATTGAATTTGTAACACTTACTTCAGTAAATTGTTCTTAACTAAATGTTGCAAAATATTCCTTTCTATTTAAAGGTACTGTTTACATATGAATTGATGCGTTATAAAACAAATTCGAAAGGTCGAAAGAGATCATTGCCCCGAGTCCAAGAAATAGTAAAACTTAGTGAAAATTGGCGATTTTTTAAACAAAACTTTACACAAAAACGCAGGTATTCACATGCTTTTCCTGAGTTGTATACTCCCCAGGGAGTTGGGATTGATAATACGATGTGACGCTGAGACGCACACCCAATGACCGAGGAAAACAAATACCAGCGCCTTGAGCAAGCAATAGCTGCATGTACATAAATATCCTATAACAAATGTAATTCTCAGCAAGTTGATGCATAGTCCTCGCGCAATTCATCTGCATAAAGTTTACGGTTGGTTTTACCAAGTTAGTTGTGAAATCAGTCTTTGGTATAGTGAGTGCTGTTGTATACCAGCTCGAATAGCAGAAAAATGACGTCATCAAACACCTGCGTGACCTCATTTCGTGGAAGTCAATGACGCGTGGGAATCGATATGACACATCACACTATCACATCACGCCATTCATTTGGACCAATCACCGTACAGTATCGAACTCACTCAGGCGCTCAAATGATCTAATGAAACACCTGGCTCACACCCCCGTGGGAACCGGTATGACACATCACGCCTTAGCATCACCCCATTCATTTGGACCAATCAGCAAGTATCAATACTTACTAGTTTACAAACCTGTTTCAACCGGTTTTCATTTGAATTCCGCTGTAAGTAATCACTTGACTTGTCCTCACACCATGTTTACATGTTTCTTTACTCAATCACCTTTTCTGTCGCATATCTCAAAGTGCGTGGTTGAAGTACCGTAAAATTATTGTCCTCCTGAGAGGGTACGTAAGCCCTAAAACGATTTAAGTCAGATTTAATCTTCCACTATTTTAATCGTAGAATATGTGTTATTTTAATTTGTGGCTAATCTTGCATACAGTCGCCAACAGCTGAGGGGATGGTGTAAATCCAGCCAGGGACCATGCAGGTAGCTGAGGTACTGTAAGTCCCCATGGTCCTAGGTATGGTGATCTACCCTCTGTTGTTGGCGATCCATGGCCTGTTTTTATATTGTACTGTCCAAATAGTCATACTATAATTCTTTTACGTTTCCACGCTAGCTTTAATACTAACTGTGATAGTCTAGTGGTTTTACTGCCCTTCGTAGACAGGGTATGCATATATGCATAATATGCATATATATTCTTTTTTGTCATATATGTTCTCGTCACGATATGGCTGCAATATTGCCGATGTGACGTTAAATATTAACTCACTCACTCTCAAAGTGCGCGACGTTGAGGCATGGTGCACTCTCAGCCTGCAGTCGAGAGAGCTGTCTCAGCAAAGGTGTCATATGGTATCTCCTCAAATTGTTCTCCTCAAATTGTTCTCTCCAATGTTGTATTGTTTGCCTGTTGTGCTATGTTTGGATCCATATTCAGTGATTAAACATACATATATGTAAATAGTTTTTATAGTCTCCGGCTTTAGGATACATTTGCCATGCTACATGTTTAAACGAATCAACATGACTTACCGTTATGCCATGGTTACTTTCCGTATCCTTATGGTATCCTGCCTGGGAATGCCAACATGCCAAATTTCATACTACACCAGTGTATGCGGGAAGTGCGAATTCAAGGATGATACTGACATGTAAAACCCAAACCTCATATGTTTGTGATTGTATGGAATGAATCAACCACCAAAGCACATGAGATGAAAATACACATCTGTGTATCTCTCACTCACCGTCATATATTAGCGCCAACATGTTTTCGTGAGTTTTGTCAGAAACCGTTCATGCACTTCCCCGCGCTCGTTAGACTAACTAGACAGTATTGCTATACAATTATGACATTCAACGAGTTTAACCTTTGGGGTCGGCTTAAAGCAATGTTAGACTGCATTTAAACATGTGGTGACCCACATTGCTCTAGCGAGGAGGGGCTATCATGTTTCTGTCGACTGTTACACTGGCGACAGACAGCATTGAGTGTATGCGCCGCTCGCAGTGTTACTAGGATGGAATTATGAATTTGCTCTGGCTAAATAGGATTGATAAGATATTTTAAAACAAACATAACTGAATAATTTGAATATACTCATATAGTGATGAATAGCTTTTGTTCTAACTTTGCTCTGTCCTATAGCTGCCGTGTACGTGCGCTTCCTTAGACTTCCATCAGGACAGTTTTAAAGTGTCAGACAACGGATTGGTGTAAATAGTTGCATGTTCCCATGCTAAATGGACAACTCCATGGGGATCATCCACTTGGCACACACGTTGTGACTAAAGATGGGTACCACACATTAAGAAACACAACAGATATATCATCATCATCATCATCATCATCATCATCAGTCAACCCGTCCACCCAAGCCTTGTATTTGTACAATTTGGAAAACACATCATCATACATAATATTACTATCTATTACTTCTGTTAATATTCCTTGTGTCTTTGGGCCCCACTGCATATGATACAGATAAGTAATAAAGCGAGCATGCGTCTCCTTAAACGCGATCTAGGTTAATATTTTTCAGTCTGTTTTGGATTACGTCCTCGCTAAAACCTCTCTTCGTGTACAGCTGGCGATTCTCATCCAGTAATCTCTATTCAGCTCACGTGTACGTGAATACATTTGCGGGATACCTTGCTCTTCGAGATCAGCCATCTTACTTTGCCTGTTTTTGACATTGCTTAATGACTCATCATCATAATCACCCTGTTCCATTTCAGGACATTGCTTGTCGTGTAAATGTCGTTGTAAGTTATGGTTACTGCTAAACACTTGACCACAATAGTCACATTCTGACAGAGGACGTGGTCTCTTCACATCAGAGTTGTCTTCCTCCCATTTCTTCGAACTTGGGGTATTCCAGGACAGCCCCCTTCGGACATTTCGGGACACCAGTTTCGCCTGTGTTTTTTTTAAATCAGACGGAACTTGAAAAATGAGTCCGCAGTCATCACAGGATGGCATGGCCGAGAGCTGTTCTTCACACGTCTGCTCAAGATGAACGTCCAACTCTGACTGAATCGTCCCAGCTTGGAGGTTTCCCCTTAAACTGAACGCATTAGGACAAAGTCGCAAATGGGAAGGTGTTTGGGGTTTTAGATCAACCAGCAAGTGTCCATGAGGCTTCTGGGTAGTCATGTAATGGTCTGTGTTTCCCGGATTCATTGGCCTCGCCAAAGTCATGATGAGTTGTGTATCAATAGGGTTGTAGACAGTTCCTTCGTTGTGTGAGATCCTTACTGTAATACAAGTTTTGTTTCAAGGCAGTCACTGAGAGATTACGATGATGTCTTCCTTCGGTAAACAGATCTGTAATGCGCGGATCTTTGCTCGCTGTGGACATTACGTTGTCAAGCACAACGACGTTCACTATATGGGGGTTCAGAAACTCATCCTTTTCCAGGTCAGTAAGAATGCCTTGATGAAATTCAACGTAGGGATAAACACGTCTTTGAATGACATTATACAAGGGCTGCCATCGTTTGTAGAGCAATAGAATACGTTCGGGGTAATGTAATGTTCAATCCTTCTAGAAGCTGCTTCACAAAGTAGGTTTTTCCACAGGAGGTCGGCCCAGAAACGATCACGGTAAACGGGTGTTAGAGTCTAAATTCTTCCTGGGTAGTCTTTTCCAATGAATGTGGTTGCACTGGTGTTATCATAAGTGTGGTGGTGCCGCTTGTGATGGTTGTGGGTGGTTGTGGGTGGCTGTGTGTAGTGGTGGTGGTGGTGGTGCGCGTCTGTGTTGATTCCTGTCTAATCATGGCATCCCTTCTTGATGCGTGACACTGCAGACAGGACATATTGTTGACTGCATGATGGTCCAAGTCTAAATGAGTGGCAACCTGTCTAGCAGCTACTTTTATCTAAAAAGATTTTTCATTTTCTTTCTTGACACTGCTTCCGTGGTAGTTTCCCCTGGCTGGATGAACCTTTGCCTTTCCCTCTTCAACTTTGTTTTCGCCTGTTCTACCACGTGTTGAGTCGGGGTCACGAAATTAATTTTAGGTTGTTGTTCTGAGGTTCCTTTTGGTTTTTCGTTCTTCCATTCTGGATTGTACAGTTCTAAAAAGCAATCCACAGACAGATTTTTCTCCTCCACGCATGAAGGAGTGATAAGGATCTCCTTTCCCTTCAGCCCGGAACATGTAAAACCGAGTCCATTTTTCGGCATCGGGTACGAAGAGTTTGTATCGTGGATTATTCATGATGAAATACCAAAACAGGAACGGCTTCAGGTGATGTGTCACTGTCACTGGTCCACGACTAAATGAAGCAAGATTGTCCTCATTGTCATTCATATCTTAACTAGGGCTTGCTAGAGTATAACACTGAATAACCAGGCATTTTGAATGGCCTCATCTCTAAGTGCATTGACAAACTGCGGTTTCAAACCAAATGCTACGATAGGCATGTAACTGGAGCAAAGACTCTTCCAAAGGCTGTCTGTCGTCCACAGAGGATGAACTAATCTTCGTAACACGGCTAGATAGTTATTTCTATCATTTTTCCTCAGGAAATGATGCCTTTCATATCGAGTCACAGGTAATCTTCCTTTTAATAACCTGTCGAATTTTCTCAACATCTTGAAATATTTATATGGTCCTTACAAATTCGTATTTTTTCAACACGTACCTGGCCATAATTCTAGAAGACAGTTTCTACCTGATCTCAATTAGTAAAGCTCTATTTTTACACAGACGACAGATATAGTATCGTGTTCATTTATTTTGAACAATAGACAGTATTTTACAGTACAAAACCACATGACTACCCAAGCGGGCCATCTCTGTCTGAGGTAACCCCACCAGGGTCAAATAGGGACAGTCTGGAGACCACTTTTCATGTTCGACCCAGGGATCATCATCGACTTCCCAGTTCTTGAGAATGACACCACATTGAAAACATTTGCAAGCATCTCCTCTGAGCAAGTACGCAAATCCCGCCTGGGCCATGTGACTAGGACTCTGTTTCATCTGTACACGCAAAGACTGACAAGAATTCAACCGTTCTTGGAACTGTGTTTCAGGTTTGAGAGGAATACTGTCCATACATAGGTACCCATCATCATATTCGGTCTTGTTTATCTCTAGTCCCAGCAATGTCGTGACTTCTAGAGCTGTCTCGCCACATTCCTGCAGTGCTTTGCAGAAGAGGGAGTAAGCTTGAGGTCCTCGTCTCAGAAGTATGGTGAGTAGTTTTCTGATCCTGTCAAAGGACAGTTTCTCCATAATGTCATGAAGTTATCGAGCACACCAAACTGTACCAGTCTGTCGACCACCACTTCTACTCTCTGTATTGCGTTCACGAGGCCAGAATAATTCTTCCTCAGATGATCTAGGGCTTCCTTTTCAAGAGGGAGAGAGAGACCTGGATGTGGTGTGTATTGATGCATGATTCAAAATGAAAGGGGTTTCATAGAGGTAAGACATGAAACTGGATGAAACCAGTTGATCTATCTGCATGATTGCTAGGCGCCTGATCTAAACATACACCCGTCACAGTGAGGACCGCTCAAGGTCGTCACCGCGATAGTGTTTTCCAAGGTCATTGACTTCCGCGAAATGAGGACACGGAGATGTTTGATTTTTTCTGCTATTCGAGCCGGTATACAACAGAGTGCTCTAAGTGAGTCTAAACATTTGAATGAAGTATACGTCACCTTCTCCAGACAGAAGGCCATCAAAACCCTCCTACACACCAATGGTAGAGGCACCAGCAGCTCATTGCCCAACCTCAGAGGATGTGTATACCAAATTCTCAGCGAAAGGAGGCGACACATACATCGGGGAAACCTTCGGGCCACAGATTCAAGAACTATGTCAACAAACTCGAAATCAAATCAAATCTGCTGTTTCTGAACACATCAACAAGAACACGGACCTCGCCATTGCATGGGAAGCCACCAAAGTCCCATCTGTCATCAACAACTGGCGGTAGGGAAATTGTAAGAGGTCATAGACATCTTCACAGACTAATGTTTTACACAATTCACACAATTTACGCTTAAATAAAGTCTGTGGCAGCTAACGGCAATTCCTTTGGTGTCTTCATTTGAGATGTCAGCCGATCCTTGAGGCATGTGAACCTCTGGTTGAGTTCTGTGTACTGTCGCCTGCAGTGTGTGGGAAGGGCACCATGCGCCGTCTGGACCAGCTCTGGACTCAACCTTCCCAAAAGAGACATTACAAAAGAGAAAATGTTCGGTTGTTCTGTCTCGATGATATTGACATTCCTCGAAATGATTATTCGTCCTTGGACTTTGGGTCTCATGGTGATTTCACAATCTGACACGGAACTTTTCATTAACCCAGGGGATAGTCACCTAGACATGGAACTCATCTTTCTGTGGACCATGGCTCCTGGGGTGGCAGTGGGGTGGGGTTGGAAAAACTTGCTGCTCTTGTTGCATGTCTCAAAATCTCCGGATCCTGCTGAAAGGCTTCACCGAACCTAAGGTTGTGAACCTTCCTCCAGAGTGCCTGAGTGTAGTGGAAATAGCATCCTCGGACGTCAGCGTTGGGGAAGACAGCCGCAACAGTGTTTATGGCGGCGATTTCAAAGTGCGTCTGGATGACATCAGGCTGAAGGGGCGATCCTGTTGGCTGCTGCGCCTAGTCGTTCAGGAGACCAAATAGACGTTCCTAGATGCGGCCTTGACGATTTGGCAGTAGACAGAGAGGAGGACAGGAGTAGAATGTGCCGTCCATGTAGACAATGTCTATTTCTTAGTGCTGAGTGATTAGTTATATTTAAAGGTCACATGCAACGTAAAACACAACTTTGCAGATTCTGGTACCGTTCGGTATGTACTTACCGAAACAAATCATAAAAATGCCAATTCAACCTATAGAGAAAAAAATCGCAAAGGAATAAAAAGCCCGCGAAATCGGAGTTTAAACGTTTCACTAAATTTCCTCCAGCGCTAGGGAAAAAAACTGGCGCAGTGAATAGGTTCGCGGATCATGATACAGCATGCATGCCCAGAGTATGAGATCATGAGCAGTAGCCTAATCTTGATTGTGTACACAAACAAGTAAATAATCTACTCCTTACGTAAAACAACTTGTTGATTGTGGTAAGCAGTCTCTGTCAGAGAAAGCTCAGTGTCTGTTTATTCACACCTATATGTCTGCCTGTCTGCCTGCTGAAGACAACATGCAGTACACAGCTTCAATCATTGACCACGTGCAATTTGAACTTTTTCAACCTATCAGACTATACGACATCAAGAACATAAATTGATTTATGACTCGTGCACCCGAGTCCCGTGTCTGCCACATTATTTAATTAGGCAGGTGTAATACACATGACATGTTTTTATGTCTGTGGGTTGCAAACAAACTACATTCATTTTTTTCGGATGATTGGATCTGACGGAAACTGGTGCAAACTCTTGTCAGTTTCAAGTCCTGCTTTGTACTTGGACGAATGACAGATTCCAGCCACGCAGTAGTTTACCATCTCTACTGAGATGATTTTTGATTGGATCGAACGCAAATTCAGAGAACATGTATTTTCAAAACCCAACATCTCTATATACATTCTTCATGGATAACAACTTCTTTTAGTGTATATGATTTTGTTCGACAACAGTATATGAATCCATACTGAAACGACGCATCAAGTACACAAAAAGAAGTTATTATCCATAAAGAATACTTTCCTGTGACTCGCCATACTTCTAAAATGCCCATCAAACAGATCATCTTTCTGTACACACAATGAACCCTCAGCATATCAGCAAATGAAACAGCCAGTCGGAAGCCGTCGTTACACTTGAGTGCATATCCACCCGCTATGACTGGGTTCGGTCTCCCGAGGGCTTCGTTTCGGGGCAAGTATATTACAAGTCCAAGTACAAAATATTGCACTTATGAATCGCGATTGTACGCTTAAAATTTGTTTATTTGCTTTTTGTACAAGCAGCAATGTATATTATATGTCATGAATATGTGATAAATGTGTTTTAATTATGTTTGATTTCTGGTTGCATGTGACCTTTAATTATCACTGCTGGTCTCGTGATTCTTGAAATTATCACTATATGTTTCCTTATCCCTGATAAACGCCACTGTTAGCTCATCATCCATGTCTGGATTAACTGGATTAACAATCCCCGGCTTCCATTTGTCCGTCTACCCTTTAGCGCTAATTAGACGACTGGTTTCTATTGTTGTAACCGTTGTGGTATTACACGTGTTTGTTCCCTAATTGTTTGATTCACCCGATGAAGGAGAACATACTTGAAAACGTGTTCTTCAAAATATACTATAGTATCACAAGTTCACATATCCACAAAATTCTTGCCTTTATGTATTTCACTTCTAAGATTCCATTTTGATCATCTCAAAGGATCATCTAAAGATCATGTCGAAGAGGATGGTATTAAAGTGAACAATAACACAGCAAAGAAATACTAGAATGGATAATGCTACCCCACCGACGACAACCCTAGCCATATCTTTCTAGAAACTTAACCTTAAGCATTTAACATGAAAATTAATGTCAAGGACAGTACGGGCACTTGCGTTTGGGTTGTAAGAGACTTTTCTCACGGTGGCTGCCTGCATGCATGGATTGTCTCCTTTGTGCTCTAACAGAGCCAAGCCACCGCTAAATGGGTTCCCCCTTGGGTTGTAAGTAATAACGCACAAAGTCTCCCTTGTTCTCCCAAGAAGTCACTGAGCTTATCCCTGAACACGAGTTGGTGACAAAAGTATCACTACATGCATGGGTTGTCTCCCTTGTGCTGTCAAATACACCCGCCATCGCTCCATGTTTGTTTTTTAAAGTGGCATTCACCTATTTTCGAGCTATGAGACGACAGTCTGTGTATGATCGAGTGTGGATCAGACTATCCAGTCACTGACATAATTGTATCCATGTGGGAATCGAGCCTGCGGGGTTGCGACCACGAAGCTACCCCACTACGCGGGTTTGTTTGAAGTGTGGTCGGGTTGGCAAGGGTTGGGTTGTTTAGCGTCACGTTGGTTAGAGATTGGATTATTTGGGGTTTGGCTGGGGTGGTTCAAGTCGGGTCGGGTTGCTATATGGGGATGGAGTTGGTTGGGGTCGGTTTGAGCTCTTGGGAATAGCTGAGTGTTAGACGTAGGATACAAAGCACGACATATTCATAGAAACGAGGATGCTTTGCTTAAGAGGGGTTGTTTGTGCTGGGTAGGGTTGATAGGGTTGGGGATTTTGGGGGTGGGGTGGGTTGTTAGGACTAGGGTTGTTGGGGTGAGCTGATAGAGGATAGAGGTGGCGTGGTTGGTGGTGGGGTAGGGTCGATATGGAGTTGTTTGGGACCGTGTTCGTAGGGATGGGGTGATTTAGGGTGGGGTCGGTTTGAGCTCTGGACAATATCTGAATGCACGACTGAGAACAGTCCACCAAATATCGATGTATAGGGGCGGGGTTGGTTTGGGGATGATTTAAGTTTTGTGGGTTACAGTGTTTGCGATGTTTAATTTTTTCATGTGGCCATCAGCGCCTACTGCCGACTGCTGGTTTTAAAATCTACAGGCCCTCAATTTGAGGCTTATTTTGTTAATTAAAGTTATAAAATAAACCCAAACACAGTGCATTGTTTCAACCGTATGTACAAAATCAGTTCGCGAAGACCATGGTGCAAGGAGGAGTTTGTATTTCAGTACAGTTTGTATTTCAGTACAGTCGGGTGCTCCCATCGATGAATCATGGATGGTTCTCGAACGTTCATTAAAATACATGAATGGGAAAGCCTCTGGTTGATAAAAAAAATGACATCTAATTCAATGAACGTCACAAGGGCCTAAAGATATTGGAAACTGCCGGCTCGATAGAATAACAATCGGTGCCAACGTTAGGCCTCCGGGCGATTATTTCGAACGCTATTTGTATAGGATTGTGTCGGGTTGGCAGGGCTAGTCTGTTTGGAGCGGCGACAGGCTGTTAGGTATTGGATTACTTAGCGTCAGGTTGGTCTGGACGGAACTGGTTTGGGTTGGGTCGTGTTGTACTCTTGTTCATATCTGAGGCAATCAGGGCACAGTCCATGAATATCATGATATGGCTAGGCTGATATTCTTTGTACCGTATTCAGAATATGTTGTATACCCGCCACAAGAACGGCTTGCAAAAAAATATGATTTTGTACGGGAAAGTTTTAGAGAGGAGATAAAAGTCATGTCATGCATAGAAAAGTAGTCCCGCTGTGGGTGAGTCCATAGAGGCATTAATAACGTACGTTTATGAAAATAGAAGTTGACAAACATGTCCTTCGCCATCGGACCATACGCGCATTTACAACAGTCACTTAGACGAGGGGATATTAAAGAGTAGTCAGTCTAACTATATTCTCGATCTCCAGAGTTTGTAAAGTTTGAATTTTGAAGGGATTATTAGCAAAGTCATATCCAAGATTCCACATGTGTGACTAATGTGGTTCACATGATATGTGTCATCACAACACTTTGGGTATAATATTTGTAAAATAATTGCAGAAAATGAAAACGATATGCCATTTGCTACCTCTGGGATAAAACGTCAAACGAAATGGGGATCGTGAGGCTGGAACATAGCGAAGCATTTGCTTGAGGTTGACAGATAGTATGTAGAAAATTAGAACATAAAAAACAGTTGCGTTATATCATTGAAGTGAGGATTACTTCTTATATAGCTACAGTTGCTGATAATATCAACGGTATTGTCATTATTGTATACCACCATCACCATCACCATCACCACCACCACCACCATCACAACCACCATCACCATCACCATCACAATCACCATCATCATCGTCACCGTCACCACCACCACCATCACCATCACCATCACCATCATCATCACCACCACCACCATCACCACCACCACCACCATCACCACCACCATCACCACCACCATCACCACCACCATCACCATCACCATCACCATCACCATCACCATCACCATCACCATCACCACCACCACCACCACCACCATCACCATCACCATCACCATCACCATCACCAACACCCTCACCATCACCATCACCATCACCAACACCCTCACCATCACCATCACCATCACCATCACCATCACCAACACCCTCACCATCACCATCATCACCACCACCACCACCACCATCACCATCACCATCATCATCATCATCACCACCACCACCATCACCACCACCACCACCACCACCACCACCATCACCATCACCACCACCATCACCATCACCATCACCATCACCATCACCATCATCATCATCATCACCACCACCACCATCACCACCACCATCACCATCATCATCATCACCATCATCATCATCATCACCACCACCACCATCACCACCACCACCACCACCATCATCATCACCATCATCATCATCATCACCACCACCACCACCACCACCACCATCACCACCACCATCACCATCACCACCACCATCACCATCACCATCACCATCACCATCACCATCATCATCATCATCACCACCACCACCATCACCACCACCACCACCACCACCATCACCACCACCATCACCATCACCACCACCATCACCATCACCATCACCATCACCATCACCATCACCATCACCATCATCATCGTCACCGTCACCACCACCACCATCACCATCACCATCACCACCACCACCATCACAACCACCATCACCACCACCACCACCATCACCACCACCATCACCATCACCATCACCATCACCATCACCATCACCATCACCATCATCATCGTCACCGTCACCACCACCACCATCACCATCACCATCACCACCACCATCACCACCACCATCACCATCACCATCACCATCACCATCACCATCGTCACCGTCACCGTCACCACCACCACCACCATCACCATCACCATCACCACCACCATCACCACCACCATCACCATCACCATCGTCACCGTCACCGTCACCGTCACCACCACCACCATCACCATCACCATCACCACCACCATCACCACCACCATCACCATCACCATCACCATCACCATCGTCACCATCACCATCACCATCACCACCACCATCACATCACCATCACCACCACCATCACCACCACCATCACCATCACCATCACCATCACCATCATCATCGTCACCGTCACCACCACCACCATCACCATCACCACCATCACCATCACCATCACCATCACCATCACCATCACCATCACCATCACCATCACCATCGTCACCGTCACCACCACCACCATCACCATCAGCATCACCACCACCATCACCACCACCATCACCACCACCATTAATGTCATCCGCACCTAAATCACCATTAACCTCACCACCATCCCCGTCACCACAACTACCACTACGCTCACCATCACCACCACACCGCCATTGTCGTCATCCACGCCACAACCACCACTGCCACTACCACCAACATTATCGCCACACTACCGCCACTACCATCACCAAGATCACCCTCACCGCCACCATCCAGAGCAGCACCATCACCCTCATCACCATCACTATTAACCTCACCACCAACACCCTCACCCTCACCACCGACACCAACACCACCACCAATACCCTCACCATCACCAACACCCTCACCCACACCACCACTACCACCAACACCAGCACTCTCACAACCACCACCACCCTCACCACAACTAACCTCACCACCATCATCACCCTCACCATTACCATCACCATCGCCCTCACCACCACTAACCCCACCACCATCATCACCCTCACCACCACCGCCACCATCACCCTCACCACGACTAACCTCACCACCATCATCACCCTCACCACCACTAACCCCACCACCCTCGTCCGTCGTCGAGCATTTCGTAGGCATTATCACGTTACAGTGGCCCGTTCATTTCTGATGACGTGCAGGCGTTTTAATGATATGTCTACCCATTTAAGCTATAAATCACGACACTGTCCCTCAATGAATAGTCACAATTCTGCTCATAGTATAGCAGTTATTGCACAACGTATTGCACTGCCAGAAGACCCTAATGCAGTTTACGAGATCGTGCATTTCTGAACACAATCCCGCTGTCCATTAGACTTGTGCTGCTGCTGACAAGCTTTCCTTGCAGACCGTCACTAGCTGGCACTTTTGTTAGTTTGATAGTGTGCTGGAGTGATTTTAGAACGTTGTCAGGATAAATGTTCCTTAAATGCTGTGAGTATGTAGTTTGACATTTTGCTTGTAAAAATGGGGCTAATTTCTGCCAAGTCTTATGTGCTGTGCTGTGAAAGTATTTGGTGTGCTGAACTCATCACTTAAATTGCACCAAGGTACACGTTCGTTAATAGCATCATCCTTTAATACATGAGTATCAGAAGAACTACTCTCTTCCAAATGTACCAACATCGCGCTGTGAGTGAACTGATGAAAATAAATAAATTAATAATATTATTAACAGTGGATATTTATATGGCGCACTTTTCGACGTCCTAGTGCATGCTCAAAGCGTTGGCATTTTCCCGCTGGAACATTGAATGTCAGCCTCAACGGCATATCTTATCAGTGTCAACATTCTGGCTCATACAGCTCTTGCTGCCATAAGACATACAGAGTTATTGCTGTTTATAATACAACCTGTCAGGGCAGACAACAGAATATCACAGATATGAATATAAAACTGGTATGCAAATCTAAATCATTTTAATTACGGAAGACAATACAATATTAAACAGACTATATATTGTACATAGCAACTGGGGGGATATCTCCATACTAGGGACCAAGGGGACCATCCCGTCGGTAGTTAGCAATTTTAGAGAACCGCGCTATAAATTAAAATACTACGATTAAAGATAATAATAGGTTTATATTTAGTCTGAATGTTTTGGAACTTATGTACCCTCTCAGGACAATAATTTTACATTGCTTTGAACCCCTTCGAGGGCACAGCCCATAACAACCTCAATTTTACTACCATTTAGATTTTTGTATTTACTCAACTTCAATCAAACTACATATAATAACTCTATTATTATCTCTTTTAACATGGAATGATTAAATGTGAATTAACATTACAAAGATCCTTAAGGTCTTGACAATGAAATACTTAAGCCTTGTGATGGCAAAATCAACAGTCAGGAAGGACATACAGTAGGATCCTCACGTTTTAAGAGGTAACTAAGCATGGATATACTCAGAGTGACCAAGACTGCATCGTCTTAAAATGACCTCTTCAAATTTAGACTGACAACCTAAGTAAGTATGACCAATGTGGGGTTTAATTTCATGTAACGATTGAGCGTCCATTTTCTTCGGTCTTAGATCGTGGATGTAAGCACTAATCACGACTTTGATATCAGAGAGTGAAATGAGAAGAGGTGTCACAGTTTTGGTGACTGCTGCCTTAGCAACAGAATCAGCCATTGTGTTACCAAAATGCCTGGGTAACTAACTGATGACGATGTCGTATTGGATAGTAACAAGATCATTACATTATTCAGTTATTTAACTTTTAGAAGATATTTAGAAAACAAAGTTTTAATAGCCTGAAGGCACGAAGGAGAGTCCGAAAATATTATATATTCTCCCAAAAATGTAGGGGAGTCTTTAATTTACGATTGAAAGAAATGGAAAATATATCGGCGTCAGTCAAATCGACATCCCATGCATGGTGTTTAGTGGTTGTGAGAAATCCTTAAAATTCATATACTTCCAGTCCAAACTGAAATCTCATGCTCCCCTACAGGGTATATATTGTTTATATTTACAGTGTATATTAATGTATTTACGAGGTTTTAAATTGTCGGTTGTGTCTGCTGTGGAAATAGAGCTGTTATCCTGTAATCGAGAAGATATTGCTCTGGATCCAATGGCAGTGGCACAAGCAATTGTGCCTCCATCCATGGACCCACCTGTACATAAGGATGTGTATGTGTTACAACCTATGTTTATGATTACACAATGCCATTTAGAAAGTGGTCAAATGAAACATGTGTCATATTTGGGATTACACATTATTTATGAAGCACAATTTCTAGTACGTTTTTGCCGAGTCCCAAACAATATACAAGATTCGAACCGGCACAGTCAGATTCAGGCACCTTATCGTCAGCACACAAAGTCAGCCGCCTGACCCCCTCGGGCACCAAGATTTCCACAAAAATGGAAGTCGGATAACTGGTACTTTGTGTACCCCTCTGATAAGTTGAAATGGCACGGCTCCCATGGCCGAAAGCTATGATTACACACTGCAATTTAGAAAGTAGTCAAATGTAACTCAAGACATATTTGAGATTACACTTTCTCACTGAAGTACCCGTATGGGACCCAACCTAAAGAGTACCAGAATTTGTACTTCACTAAAAGAGTGTAATCCTAAGTATGACGTATGTTAAACCTATATTTGCTTTATAACTGATTCAGTAATTGCGTACATTGAAATTCATTACTTTCTGACTTTTGAAATGTTGTCAATGTTGGGTCAACCTGTGGTCTAACTAGTTGCCAATTAGAATAAGAAAGATTGTAAACCAAAAGTCACTGTGTTCTGTAATCTGATTGGTTGAAAAACATGATCAAATGGTATTAGATTCCTGGAAACTGAAAGACTATTCACCGCGTATTGACACGTAAACAATTGTTTTGTTGTGTCATCAACAGTGGTGACGTCATTGAAATCATACTGTGGCGTAAAGTTAGAATGACGTCACAAATGAGCAACTCCAGATGCTACCATGAGAACCAGCTGAAACGGCCAGCTGATGACACTTCACTGCTGTGTCCGTATTCGCTGCAAACGAGTGCAGACACTAAAACCCCTTTGGTTTACTTTTGTGTTTACAATGTCGATAAACATCATGTGTTGGCCAATTTCCGGGTGTTATTGAGTATTTGAAGCACGGGAATGCATTTGGAACCGACGGCGTCAGCCGGAGGTTTCAAATGAAATATTCCCGTGCTTCAAATACTCAATAACACCCGGAAATTGGCCAACACATGATGTTTATCTCCTAAATATGGGTATAATTTCATGCTCAATGTTAGCAGCAGAAATCAATGGTCGAATACCTGTGAAATCAGTAAAGATGGTTCAAATACAGGT
This sequence comes from Haliotis asinina, assembly GCF_037392515.1. Classification (NCBI taxonomy): domain Eukaryota; kingdom Metazoa; phylum Mollusca; class Gastropoda; order Lepetellida; family Haliotidae; genus Haliotis; species Haliotis asinina. Next base: position 7,116,630 of record NC_090283.1, on the reverse strand, counting down.
CCTCATATTGCGGACTCAGTTGAACAAAGTTTTGCAGCGTATTGCAAAGCTGGTTTGATACGGTGTTGGTTATGTTAAAGTTCGTTTGCTTGTACACAAATGCATTTCAGTTGATGGGCGTTCTTTTTAGTTGATCACTTATTATGCGTTCTGTGGTTTTGCATAGGTAACTATAGATGGTGAAATTGGTCTGTAATTTGAAGGATGGTTTTGAAGTCAAGATTTAGGGATGGGAACAATTCCACGCCATTGAAATGCCCAGGTTGCTTCTAAATGACAATACACATTGTTACTAGTGTGTATTTTCTGTATATTTTGCTATTAATTAAGTCATAATTATTATTGGGTCACAACGTTTAGTGTTTTAAATAATAATTATGATGGGTCACATCTCGTATAATAGATGGTCAGCAGTTTTTAAAATTTTGGTAGCAGGCTGTCCGGAAATTATCTGCCCTTGACTTATTATTATTTGACTTCCGGACGACATTTCTAGATCTCTCTGCGGTGTTGGCGATGACCGTAAGTGCTCGAACTTTCGGGAAAGGACTGAAAGTATATATAAAGGGTAGTTGCCGTGTTGTGAGGGACACACTGACACATTGCTGGAATATGTCATCAGTCGCTGCCAACGTTTCATCTTCATAGCCACCGTCAAACCGTTCGGTGTGTAACATTCTGCATAACTGTTTCTCTCTCGCATTAAGACTTTGGTGAGTTTACTATATATTTTGTGACCCATTGCCTTAGATTTTGTCTCACTTGTATTGTATTTAAAATCAGTATTGTGAAATTGACTTTGGATTTTGTACAACTGGCTCTCTTTGCTAATAATACAAAGTTTGAATGTTTTAGACTTGTCTTTGTTCTGTTTTGCTCGTTCACAGGGGAGCACACCTTTTGTCAAGGAAAATTCTTAACTGTACCAACATGATTCTGCTAAGTGCTTCAGGAGTTGACAATATATACTATCAGATCCCGAAGCAGTGGCAGGAGCCTATACACGAGCAGTATTAAGCTCATGTATCGGAAAGGTTTCGTTGTACTTTTCCCAAATTGGAATTGAATAGATTTCGTTTCTTGATATTTGTTGATATTTTTGGAATTCGGATACACGATGAAAGGATGAGGAATGTTTGGTCAAGTCTATTTGTAATATCTTAGTTATTAGTCAATAAGTGGTTACCCACTTTCAGACAGTGAATGGAGCACTTGGATCCCTTACCTCAGCTAAAGTCACCTCACCTCAGGGGCGGTGGGGTAGCCCAGTGGTTAAAGCGTTCGCTCGTCATGCCGAAGACCCGGGTTCGATTCCCCACATGGGTACAATGTTTGAGGCCCATTTTCTGGTGTCCCCCGCCGCGATATTGCTGGAATATTGCTAAAAGCGGCGTAAAACCAAACTCACTCACTCACTCACCTCACATCACCTCACTTTACCTCACCTCACCTCACCTTACCCCTGATTTTCTGCATTATATTCCACACCATTGATATCGGCCTGCGAATTAATATTTGATGCATAGTTGCTCCAACGTGTGCGTTTATTTTGCTTTGGCTTCAAGAATTCTGAATTTGTCTAAACTGCGGACCATGGGATCACGAAATAGTGTTAGGCTTTCCTTTGTGCCTTCCTAGCCTGTTTTCATTCATTGTTAGATCATGATTTTCACACACGAGGAATTGCAGTTCACCTTGGGATACACTCGTCATCAATGTTAGTTCATCTGAAAGGCATTATCGCACTGACTCCTGCAGGAACTGAAGGTGTGGCGTCGCGAATTATATATACTGTACTTCCCCTACATGGACACGATGTGGGAAGCCCATGTCTGGAGTCCACAACATATGGGAGGCCCATGTCTCTAGTCCACAACATATGGAAAGCCCATGTCTTGAGTCCACAGCAGTCGCATTGCTCTAATATTAGAAAGCGACGTAAACATATATTCACTCACTGACTCACACCGGTACGTCTCACATAGACATTAAAGTCACACCGTTTAGTGTCGGTGGATCCAGAGACAAGTATCAACAATTCTGAAAATGAAATCTGTTTTTGTCGAATGTCACAAAGGTTTTATCAAATACTGATTATTCTGTTCCAGAATGGCGAGCACCAATCGACTGTGTACACACAGAAGAAAATCATTTCGATGCACGTTGACACTGATGTGCTTTGTGGCCGCTCTGATCTATTTGCTGGGCAGAGAAAACGTTTCTGTCGCCAAAGATGAGACTTCAATGGCGATCACGGGAAACCTACGAAAGACTGTGCCTGTATCGAGTCAAATAACCATTCCTTCAAGCGAGCCAAAGACTATCAGCAAACACAAGGCTGATATTACGAGATCTTCTACAAGAATCCAAGCAGTGTCTGATCCCATACTGCGATACTTAAGTATTACACAAAATAGAGATGTTTGGGATAATATGCATATGTACAAATTCTCAATGAACGTCGACAGTTGTAAGGGTGGGGCCCCCGTAATTGTGATAGTGCACACTGCCATGCATAATGTACAGAAACGACAAAAAATTAGGAAAGGCACAAGTGGCCAGGAAACATTGCTAATTGTTGTGTTTTTAGTTGGAGAAACGACCAACGCATCATTACAGGCAGAAGTTGAAAAAGAATCGCAGAAGTATCAAGACATTGTACAAGGGAATTTTATAGATTCTTACCACAACCTGACCCACAAGCACATCATGGGTTATCACTGGGTTATCAATCATTGTAAAAATGTGCGCTATTTTATCAAGATTGATGATGATGTCGTTGTCCACATTGACAATGTGTTGCGGTACCTGTTGTTGAACCCTTTAGCTGAGGGACATATCATGTGCCACGTGGAGAATTGGAGCGAGAAGAAAACAGCCGGAAAGTGGGCCATTTCTGAATTGGAATACCCCTTCATCAGGTACCCACGATATTGTGCTGGATTTGCATACATTACAACGCTGTCAGTTGTCGAGAGACTACACGCGGCTTCTACATACATCAAAACAATCTGGATTGATGACGTCTACGCTACCGGTCTTCTTGCATTTGCATCCAACACCACACTGATAGGGTTTCCCAGAGGACAGCACTATAGCGGGCAGAGGAAGCCGCCTACACGATTTGAAACAGAAGGGATGTTTGTATTGTATCGTAATTAATTGCGCCTTTTTTAGCACAAGTAGAAGAGATGAAGGGGGATAATATAACTTGCTCACTGGTCACGAGGGGACCGTGGGTTGAGGTACCCTCGACGTTTGTTTATGTTCCCTGGGCCCGATGTGCGATTCGAAGATCATCGGAGGTACCTCAACCCATGGTCCCCAAGGGACCAGTGAACAACGTATTTACCTTACCGAACTCCTCAAAGGTAATTTGGAACTGTTTGAAGCATGGATATCGGATCGCACACATTAACCAAGCTTTGTGTAGCAAACGATTCGAATCTTGCATCTTGCTGTTTTATTCCCGTAAGTATTGTCTTAGTAAACTTAATAAAGTCGGAGCGTTGTAATTACCCTTCTATATATTCACAGGGACTACATTTGCACGTCTTGTCAAAATTATTTATTGGAAAGAGAGTCAAATGGTTTCGTCGCCATCGTTCGATTTTAGAAAAAAAGAGTTATCTCCCTTCCATCAACTTCCATTCTACAGGTGATTCTGCTAATATAAAGGAATTACGCACACACGGAATCATGTCGTTCTCCAAGTGATTGTGCTAGTTTAAATCGCATTATGCATACGTGTGTCTTGTCTATGTATGTGTGTGTTTGTGGGCAGGGGGAGGGGAGGGGACGGAGATGTCCATCTGCAGCAATGTGTTTTTGTTAAAGGTCACATGCAACGTAAAACACAACTTTGCAGATTCTGGTACCGTTCGGCATGCACTTACCGAAACAAGTCATAAAAAATGCCAATTCAACCTATAAAGTTGAAAAAAAAACGCGATGAAAAAAAGCCCGCGAAATCGGAGTTCAAACGTTTCACTGAGTTCTCCCCAGCGTTGGGGAAGGAGGGGGGTGGGGGTGGGGGGAGGGGGGGGGGACTGATTTCAACAGCTGTGCTGCGCTGCGTCCATAACGCATGCGCAGTGAATAGGTTTGCGGAGCTTGAAACAGTATGCATGCCCTGAGTATGAGGTCGTGAGCAGTAGTCTAATCTTGATTGTGTACACAAACAAGTAAATAATCTACTCCTTACGTAAAACAACTTGTTGATTGTGGTAAGCAGTCTCTGTCAGAGAAAGCTCAGTGCCTGGTTTATTCACACCTATATGTCTGCCTGTCTGCCTGCTAAAGACAACATGCAGTACACAGCTTCAATCATTGACCACGTGCAATTTGAACTTAACACCTATCAGACTATACGACATAAAGAAAATAAATTGATTTATGACTCGTGCACCCGAGTCCCGTGTCTGCCACATTATTTAATTAGGCAGGTGTGATACACATGACATGTTTTTATGTCTGTGGGTTGCAAACAAACTACATTCATTTTTTTCGGATGATTGGATCTGACGGAAACTGGTGCAAACTCTTGTCAGTTTCAAGTCCTGCTTTGTACTTGGACGAATGACAGATTCCAGCCACGCAGTAGTTTACCATCTCTACTGACATAATTTTTGATTGGATCGAGCGCAAATTCAGAGAATATATATTTCCAAACCCATCATCTCTATATACATTCTTCATGGATAACAACTTCTTTTAGTGTATATGATTTTGTGTGACAACAGTATATGAATCCATACTGAAACGACGCATCAAGTACACAAAAAGAAGTTGTTATCCATAAAGAATCTTATTCTCTTGTGACTCGCCATACTTCTAAAATGCCCATCAAACAGATCATCTTTCTGTACACACAATGAACTCTCAGCATATCAGCAAATAAAACAGCCAATCGGAAGCCGTCGTTACATCTGAGTGCATATCCACCCGCTATGACTGGGTTCGGTCTCCCGAGGGCTTTGTTTCAGGGGAAGTAAGCCCAAGTACAAAATATTGCACTTTTGAATCGCCATTGTACGCTTATAATTGTGTTTATTTGTTATTTTTAAAAGCAGGAATGTATATTATATGTCATTCATGAATATGTGATAAATGTGTTTTAATTATGTTTGATTTTTTGGTTGCATGTGACCTTTAAGGGGTGGACGTTGTTCAGAAACGGGACATGTCAATCTCGTGCTTTCTGATTTAATCAGCGATTTAATTTGTAGCGAACACCTTTAGTATGAACATATCTGCAATATACAGGTTCATTCCATTTATTAACGACAAACATGATCTGTTGGATCATTTTGAGGTAAATTGGCCTGAATGGTATACTAATAAATGTACATGGATTCACTGGATATATGTATTCCATTTTATGATCGATATATATCAGCGGAAAAAGAAGCACTATAACAATCCCCACACAAACAGACTATGAGAGACAGTAAAATGATGTATATTTCTTCAGAAAGTTCACATAAACACTATGGTGTTCACTCCGGGAAGCAAGTATTTTGACTTAGAGCCAGTTGACAACTTCCTACCATGAATACCGTGCAGGGGTCCTTCAAATGAAAGTGTAATTTGATATTGTGGCCAGTAATATATTTTCGAAATGGACTTTTCACCAATCCAATGAACCAAGTGTTAACAACCTAGGTGTCGGTGTTTGCACACACACACACACACACACACACACACACACACACACACACACACACACACACACACACACACACACACACACACACACACACACACACACACACACACACACACACACACACACACACACACACACACACACACACACACACACACACACACACACACACACACACACACACACACACACACACACACACACACACACACACTTTACACATTCCATGAAGTTTTACCAAACTTAAGCAGTTGTTTTTCTATTTCACCTATATCTATTGGAGCAACTTTGAAGTGTTCTGACAATCAAAATATGCCGGGTTGATATAGTTTGACACTTTTTTATTCAACAGACGATCTCTGACAAACAACTTAAAGGGAAAAAGTATCAAGACTTTGCTTTATTGCAACGAAATCCAAATTCTTAAAACTGTCTTAAATTCATGAAAAAATGGACACAATTTACTATTCATCCACAGACGTTGTTGTCAGGTGTATTAACACAAATGTCACATGGAAAGAAAGAACAGTCATCTGAGAGTCTGCACACCGACTTTCATCAATATCTAGTGTGTCCTCCCTGCGCACGCACCACCGATTCCAGACGCCTCCTCATTCCTTGGATGAGTCTCCGGATCTGATTCTGGGGGATCCTGTTCCACTCCTCATGCAGGGCAGCCGTCAATTCGTTGAGATTATGGACTGGTGGGTCTCTCTGCCTCACACGACGGCCAATAAAGTCCCACAAATGTTCAATGGGGTTGAGGTCAGGGCTCATGGCAGGTCATGGAATTCTGTCAATTGCATTTTGCCGCAAAAAATCATTTACAGCATGCGCCCTGTGAGGTCTAGCATTGTCGTCCATAAATATGGGTCTCGTTGCCAGAGGATGGTTCTCAAAATGAGGTACCACAGCCCTGTCAAGAACCTCCTGTTGGTAACGAACACCGTTAAGGTTGCCACGGATGGTAATGATATCCAACTTGCAGTTCATGGAAATGCACCCCCATACCATAACGGAACCTCCCCCAAAGGCCACAGTCTCCTGGATGTTCCGTGGAGCCATTGCTGTGTTCCTCTGCCTCCAGACCCGAGTACGACCGTCCACCATGTGCAGCAAGAACCGGCTCTCATCTGAGAAATGGACCTTCCTCCAAGAGGCAATGTTCCAGTGCAAACGGTCATTACACCAGGCCAGTCGGGCTGCCTTATGGGCTGGAGACAGTCTGGGTCGCTTGATTGGCCTCCTTGCCCGGTATCCTGCAGCTTTCAGACGATTCCGAACAGTCCTGTTCGAGATGGGTCTCCCTGGAAGCCACTCCTGTCTCAACCGAGAGCTCTAGTCGAAGGACCTGCGCCGTACAAGTCTCAGTAAAGCTCTGTCCTCCCGGACTGTGGTCTTCCTGGGTCTTCCTGGTCTAGGCAGGTCTTTAACTTCATTAGTGGCCCGGTATTTTTTCAAAAGTTTTGAAATTATGGAATGATGTCGTCCGATTTGAGTCCCGATTTGTCTTAGAGACATACCAGCATTCCTCATGCCGATTATTTGCCAACGAGTGGCCTCTGATAATTTCCTACGTGCCATGACATTGAAATGAATGAAAAACCGAATGCAATCGACAACCTGCGCTTGTAAACACCCCAGGGAAAAAGTGCATTTTTCGAAAGTTGAGGTTAAAGCAATGCACGTGCGCTGTGCAAGCTTCACGCGCGTCATATCAACCCATGAAAAGCTCATGCTGTATGTCAATACATCAAAATTGAATAATCAATCATCAAAATTACTTCGTTAAACTTTGTTAAGTTTTTATGTGTCTTTGAATTTGGTGTTGCTTAATTAATTTCCATATGTATATATTAAGTCACCTTAAGGGATAAAGAGGATTCTTGTAAAATTAACATTGAGACTGCAAAGGAAGACTAGAAGCGAATGCACTCCTCAGCAACTATGAGGTGTCTTGGGGCGTGGGTGTCGGCTGACTTAGAGGGTGACATGATGTGTTGACTGGTTGCGACATGTTTGGATATACCGAGGACGAAAGAGTGTTCTGCCCCACTAGATAGTGAATGAAAAGTGCCCAAGTTTTAATCGTTACGTTAATCATGGGTTTCAGCGACAACGTCGACATTGTTTTATGGCCGAAGATGTCGATCTTGCCAATCTCGTGCATATCTCGTGCATAATAAACTGTTTCATCCTGCATGCCAATCTCGTGCATATTAGGTGCTTAACCTTTAACTACGTCAGCACTTCTTTCCGTAGTAGTGTGCCCTTGTACTCTCGTGTAATACTGCATTCGTTTTGTTAATTTGATAACAAATATATTTCTGACTGTCTGGAAAAGTATGTATCCTTTCTAGTATAAAGTGTATCAAATCTTCCAGGGGAAAACTTAGTGGTATGTATCCTCCTATTCCGTTATGTATTCACTATATCTACATATATTTACAACATTGGTGCCTCATATATCTGCTATATAAATCTGATATTTAAATGCTTTATTGCTAGCTTGGCAAAGTATGTGTCCCTGTAGTACAAATCCTATAATTTATTAAAAGAAATCTATAAATACCAAGCATCAAATATACTTATATGTATTCACTGTATTGGTGCTATATAAGGTAATGCAATTGTTTTGCTTTTACATAATATATCTACTGTACAAATCTCATAAAAAGCTGACTGTGACTGAAGTATGTACTCTCTGCAGTATAATGTGTGGAAATCATATAAGGAAATGCAACAATGGCATGCATTTATACATGTAACTCTTTAGATTTATATATAACTCTCATGGTGCTCCATGAAGTAATATAATCGTTATGTATATATTCCCTCTTGTACATGCAAAATGATCTGGCAGTACTTTTCATGGCATACCTTTGGTTTCAATGCTATTTATACTTTGACTTTAGATGCTCACTGTCTGTGTATTATTGTCTTTAGTACTTCCAGTATAAAAATATATTTGTTGAGCAAAATTGAGTCGTGTATAGTATATCTTTTGCATTAAGTAGTGGGCAAGCTTTTAAAGCTAAAGTTAACATAATGTATTTACGCATGTGTTATTATTATAAATCTGCATATCTATTACATGCGGTGTTCCATACTTAATGCTATTGCTGTATCGCTTTATGGTGCATTCATGAACTACCATGCCTTATGGTCCCTACACGATACCTTTCCACTATGTTTTCCCTCATACTTTAAAATGTAAAATGGGCCGGTGGCATTATTTACTGTTAAATAAACTTGAATGAATTAACGCCGTCAGCAGTTGGTTGGCCATTATCATATGTAGATATGTCCGGTTAAAGTCTTAATATCAACAGGACCATCAGTGGTCAGACTGACCACTTGTTTCACATCGTCTGTTTGGGTCTGAAAGTTTAGTCTACAGTCGGCCAGATAAACACATATATAGAGAATCACACCCAAGTGTCAACTGGTATTAATTATATCAACGCGAGTTGAGTGTTGACATTTGATATCAGAGGACGCGAGGATGATATATTTACTAGTATATCAAAGATCACATTCTTTTCACTAGCTTTCGTTAAGAATTTACAACTCTGTACATATACAAGGTATTGCCATTATATAACGTGTCACAGCAATGTGACGCCGTCACGTTTACAACGTTATAGCATTGTGAGCCATGTAACTGATGACTTCAGGGTAGTGTACAAAACCTACTGTCACAACGATATCTCCTGGGAGACATGTTTTGATCTCACATTAGCAATATCTTTGGAACACAGTAGTTTTTGATGATAATTATATCGTACCTATGTACGTATGCATATAGGGATGTGTGTGTGTGTGTGTGTGTGTGTGTGTGTGTGTGTGTGTGTGTGTGTGTGACCGTGCATACGTGTGACTGTTGTAACAGACCTCCTCACGGTCGCAACGTCATTCGTACAGGGATTGTCTCCCTTGTGCTGTAACAGATCCAGAATATTAGTACCGTTTAATGTATGCGGGACCTCCCCTGGGCTGTAAGAGATATTCCCCGAAGTCACCGTATCGATTCACGCCATCGTTTATGCACGCAGCTACGTTGGAGTTGCTTTGGGTGGGCCGGGATTGGTAGGGATGGTGTTGCTTTGGGTGAGGCGGTGTTGGTAGGGATGGTGTTGCTTTGCGTGAGGCGGGATTGGTAGGGATGGTGTTGCTTCGAGTGGGGTCGAGTAGGTATGGAAGAGGGTGTTTGCGGGAGGGTCGGGGTGATAGGGTGGGGATACCTTTGGTGGGGTCGTCGCGCACTGATGGGGTCGTGAGATCGGGTTGGGAGGGCTTGGGTTGTGGGTGACGTCAGGTTGGTAGGGATGAGTTTTGTTGAGTGTGGGTGCATTGTGTTGAGTGGCGTTGATAGGGATAAGGTTGTTTTGGGTTGGGGTCAGGTTGGTATTACTGTGCGCAGCTGGGCAGGATTGGTAGGGGTGGGATTGTTTGCGTTGGGGTCGGTTTGGAAATGCTGAGGTCAGGCTGGTAGGAATGGATTGTTTTGGTTGGGGTGTGGTTGATCGGGATTCTGTTGTTTTGGTTTGGGTCGGGTTCGTTGGGTTGTATGGGGTTGCGTCGGATTGGCATGGATAGGGCAGTTTGGGGTTGCATTGTTTTGCGTCGGGTTGGCAGCGTTGGGATTGTGTGGAGGTCGGGTCAGGGTGGCAAGGTTTTGGTAGGGTTTGTAGGGATGAGGTTTGTATTGGGTGGAGGAGGGTTTAATGTGTGCTAAGGGGGTTTGTTGAAGTTGGAATTGGTTTGAAGTTTGAGGAATAGATGGTGGCCCGACTGAGGGAACACTCCATAAATATCATTACATAACTGGGCTAATAATTCTTTGCACATCCGATTGTGATGTGTATCTTCCTCAAGAACGAAACCGTCTTGTAAAAGAAATATGAAGCTGTAAGGAAATATTTTGAGACGGGACAAAAACATGCATATAAAAGCAGTCACACTGTAAGTTTGCCTTACAACACTCACACAACCCTCGCATCACTGATGTAAATATAATTTGATAGACACGTTCTTCCGAACATTTACTTCATACATTTACATTTATTGTTTCTCGTAATATCAACAGAATTATTATTAGCATGACAGTACTACTTTCTTTACAAACATCATCATCATCACAAGTACCATTATCACTATTACCATCTCTGTCATCATCACTTCTATCATTATCACCCCCATCATCATCATCACGATCATCATCACATCACGGAGGTGTTTGATTTTTTCTGCTATTCGAGCCGGTATACAACAGAGTGCTCTAAGTGAGTCTAAACATTTGAATGAAGTATACGTCACCTTGTCCAGCCAGACGGCCATCATTAACCCAGGGGATAGTCACCTAGACATGGAACTCAACCATTCTGTGGACCATGGCTCCTGGGGTGGCAGTGGGGTGGGGTTGGAAAAACTTGCTGCTCTTGTTGCATCTCTCAAAAGCTCCGGATCCTGCTGAAAGGCTTCAGAGAACCTAAGGTTGTGAACCTTCCTCCAGAGTGCCTGAGTGTAGTGGAAATAGCATCCACGGACGTCAGCGTTGGGGAAGACAGCAGCAATAGTGCGATTTCAAAGTGCGTCTGGATGACATCAGGCTCAAGGGGCGATCCTGTTGGCTGCTGCACCTTGTCGTTCAGGAGACCAAATAGACGTTCCTAGATGCGGCCTTGACGATGTGGCAGTAGACAGAGAGCCAGCTGGGTGATCTCTCCTCCGACAGCGGCACCCGTGGCGAGCCACCTCCTCGTGGTGGGTGCTGGGTAACGCCAAGAGCTCGCCAACACCCCCGTAGTGGACCCGGGGGATATTTGGTCCACCAACCCGTTTGCCGTGGGTTGCGGCCCTGTGTCGGTGGAGGAGGGGATCCTGGTGGTTGAGGGCATGGGAGCAGGACCAGTGTTCCTAATGCCCAATACACCACTTTGGCCCTGACTTCACCTAGACGGGTGGTTGAATGGGCCCGGTTCAACCAATCGGCTGGTCATGCCAAGCCCTGTGCATAGATAATATGTAATTGCACAAAATTTGATTTGGAATTGTTTAAACTTTAGTCTTGGCACCCTTTGTTCAGAATATTATTTGACTTGAATTTTGTTTACATGAATTCTGCCTGGAGTCTTATGCCCAGAAGGCGATGGCTCATGGGCCAATCTGGTGGAAGAATTAGTCTTTTGGTTTTTCTGCTGGAGTATATCATCTGAGTATCCTTGGTGCTGCAAGTTGGAGACCCGCTTGTGTTTAGCATTGTCCTTTGTGATACTCCGTGGTGGGTGGGGAGCTCGGATGATGAAACATATATACTACCTATGGAATACCAAACCCCCCAAAAACGCAATAAACGTCAACTTGACAACGATGATGACGACCAACGACCTTCCAACTCAATCGACTATTGGCCACGATTTTTAGTTCTAGAAACTGTAGACAAGACGCCACTGAAACTTAACCCTTTCGCCATTTCCAAGGGTATACATGGCATTGCAGGTGAGGTTAAAAACGTTAGACGCTTGCGTTCAGGCTCTCTGCTGGTTGAATGCAACAGAAAACAGCAAGCAAAGAACCTCATGTCAACAGAAGTATTTGTTGGAATTCCCGTCTCTATCACTGCCCACAGGACTCTGAATACCAGTAAAGGCATAATCAGAGACAGAGATGGATTGTTTACTGATATGTCAGAGTTAGATATTGCTTCTGAGATGAAAGATCAGGGAGTGATTTATGTTAAAAGATTCACGATCCGCAGAAACAATGAAACGGTCCAAACAAATACTTATTTGTTCTCCTTCTCATCGCCAAATCCTCCGAAGTCTGTTAAAGCAGGTTATTGTAGTCTTTCAGTTGACGTGTACATCCCAAATCCTTTGAGATGTTTTAGATGTCAAAGGTATGGGCACGGTGTTAACACTTGTACCAAGCCCATTACATGCGCCCACTGTAGTGAGAATACTCATGTCACAGAAGACTGTAACAGTGACCATAAAAAGTGTACAAATTGTTCGGGAAATCATTCGTCTTTCGCCAAAGAGTGTCCAGTCTGGAAAAAACAAATGGAAATCAATAAAATTAAATTCACCAAGAACGTCAGCTTTTCTGACGCAAAGAAACTTGTGGAATCTGCAGCACATACTGAATCATTTGCATCAGTTGTAAGAACTCCTGAATATACCTCAAAAGTAACTACCTCGTCGATACATTGCCAGACAGATTTGACGTGGGTTAAAACAAATAATGCTCAGTTCGTTGCACCCGAACAGTCTACTCAAACCTTGACATCTTCTGTCAACACTCAGGTGGTATCTAAAGCCGGGTCACAGTCCTGTAGTCAGACTTCATCTGTATCTGGAGAACAATCTTTGTCTCAGCCAACTCACAAATCACGATCAAAGACAAGCTCGAAGAATATTGTTCAAAGTAAAACTGACTCAAGAACAGAATCTTCAAAAAAGAGTGGCAGACCCCAGAAGGGTTCAGAAAATCCTGTAAAATTATTTAATAAATACGGATCGCTTGAGGCCATGGAAGTGTCAGAAAACTTCCATCCCAGGGCACATAGCCTGTCGCCCTCCAAAAAGGTGCGGGGTAGATCCCCAATAAATCCCCCCAAAAGATAGTTTCTTCTTATAACATCATACAGTGGAACTGCAGAGGGCTAAAAAATAATTTCAATGATTTACAGCTATTGATCCAGGACTTTATTCCATCAGCAGTCTGTCTGCAGGAGACATATTTAAAGCAGACGGATACTTTTGACCTACGCCATTTCAATGCTTACCATTCTTTTTCACCCCCGGGCGAGAGGGCCACTGGAGGAGCTTCTATCCTTATAAACCAGAATATTATTCAGAGCCCTATTATTCTTAATACTGGTCTCCAAGCTGTTGCCGTGAGACTTACTTTACACGTTGCACTCACACTATGCTCTTTATATACCTCACCGTCTTCAACACTTCAGAAGACCGAACTTCAAAATTTGTATAACCAACTCCCGAAACCCTGTGTTATTATGGGAGACGTAAATGGCCACAACCCACTCTGGGATGGTACAACTACAAATGCTAAAGGTAAAATACTAGAGGAGTTCTGTTCCGAAAATGATTTATGTATTTTCAATGATGGGTCGAACACATATCTACATCCTGGCACAGGAACATATTCTGCCCTTGATTTATCAGTTTGTGATTCAAGCCTTCTAAATGAATTTGAATGGTCAGTTCATGATGACCTCTGTGGGAGTGACCATTTCCCAACATTACTAAAACCTGTGAATCCATCTGATGTTCCTCCATCATCAAGATGGAACTTCAAAAAGGCTAACTGGCGTTTATATGAAACTCTGTGTGTTGACAGGCTTAAACCTGAACTTTTTGATAATGTTCCTGATGCTATTCAACGTTTTTGTGATGAAATGAATGTTATTGCTCATGCGTGTATACCAAAGTCCTCTGCAGTTCCACATATTCGCAAACCATGCTTCAATGATCAATGTAAACAAGCTAGAAAGGAACGGAAAAAGGCAGAACACTATTTCCGTCGACACCCCATGGTGCATAATTTGAATAAATTTAAGATTGTAAATGCTAAAGCACGGCGTACTTTTAAACAAAGCAAACGCCAATCTTGGCAACGATATGTATCAAACATTAATTCACGTACACCAATATCTAAAGTCTGGAATATGATCCAAAAAATCAAAGGTAAGGGCTCCAAATCTAGTATTCACCACCTTAAAGATGGAAACCAGTTATTAACTAATGAAACCGATATTGCTAATAAACTTGGTGAAACTTTGGCAAAACATTCTTCCTCGTCAAATTATGAACCTAAGTTCCAAACACATCACAAACAGCAAGAAAAGAAAACTATTAACTTTAATTCAGATAATGGGGAAGACTATAATGAAACTTTTTCGTTACATGAGCTTCATACTGCTCTTGATCAGGCTCATGATACTGCTTCAGGAGCTGATAACATACATTATCAACTCCTGAAGCACTTGCCAGAATCCTGCCTAGAAACTCTTCTCAACATTTTTGATGAGACGCTGTTACATATTTTTGATAATATTTGGACACCTGGACAATTTCCTTCGTCGTGGCGTGATGCTATCGTTGTTCCCCTACCTAAACCTGGACGTGATCATACGGATCCTTCCAATTATAGGCCAATTTCACTTACTAGCTGTGTTTGCAAGACCATGGAACGCATGATAAATAATCGACTTGTCTGGTACTTGGAAACAAATAACCTAATAACAGATATTCAGTGTGGTTTCCGCAAAAAACAGAAGTACAGTCGATCACTTAGTGCGTTTAGAATCTTTTGTTAAGAATGCCATAATTAATAAACAGCATGCAGTGTCGATCTTTTTTGATCTAGAAAAAGCATATGACACCACTTGGAAACATGGGATTTTAAAAGATTTACATGACTTCGGATTGCGAGGCCGATTGCCTCAATTTATAGCCAACTTTTTAAATGATAGACAATTTCAAGTCCGTGTGGGTTCTACCCTGTCTGATCATTACAGTCAGGATCAGGGTGTACCACAAGGCAGTATTTTGTCTGTTACACTTTTTAGCATCAAGATAAACAGTTTATCAAAGGTTTTAAACGATTCAATTGATGGATCACTTTTTGTGGATGATTTTAACATTTCATGTCGAGGTAAAAACATGCATACTATTGAACGGCAAATGCAGTTGTGTCTGAACAAGATAAATAAATGGTGTTTGGAAAACGGCTTTAAATTTTCTAAGTCAAAAACTAACTGTATACATTTCTGCCGTAAATACAAACCACATAAGGACCCAGAACTGTATCTAAACGGCACACCTATTAAAGTTGTTAAAGAGGCCAAGTTTCTGGGTCTTATATTTGACTCCCACTTGACGTTCTTGCCACATATTAAATCCCTTAAAGTTAAATGTTTGAAGGCACTCGACTTGTTAAAAGTTGTTTCCAATTCAAAATGGGGAGGCGATCAAACCACCCTACTTCACTTATACAGATCACTCATTCGCTCCAAACTTGACTATGGTTCCATTGTATATGGTGGAGCCTGTAAAAGTAGTCTCAAAATGTTAGATTCTATCCATCATCAAGGTCTAAGATTATGTCTTGGATCTTTTCGAACTTCTCCCGTTGACAGTCTCTATGTCGAGGCAGATGAGCCATCTCTCACTCAGCGACGTATAAAATTATCTTTACAATATGCTACAAAACTATACTCTAACAAATCTAACCCGGCATATAACTGTGTTTTCAATCCTCTCTACGAGGATTTATACAACAAAAAGTGTTCTCTTGTTCCACCTCTCGGACACAGAATTAAACCCTTTCTTTCTTCGGCCGGCATTGAGCTGGAAAACATAGCTCCTTCCCGTCTTCTTTCTTCTCCTCCTTGGCAATTGGTTAGGCCCCAAGTTGACCTAACATTGAGTACATTTAAAAAATCAGAAACTAATGAACTACAATACAAACAAGAATATAATCAGTTGAAACATAAATATTGCGGTTATAAATCCTTATTTACAGATGGGTCCAAGAATGGTGGCGCAGTGGCTTGTGCTACTGTCATTGGATCCAGAACAATATCTTCTAGATTACCAGACAATAGTTCTATTTTTACAGCTGAAGCTAACGCCATATTAACAGCCCTTAAATATATTCAAAGACATCCTAAACATAAACAACATATAATCTATTCAGACTCTCTTTCTTGCCTTCAGGCGATTAAAAATCTTTCTTGTAAACATCCACTTTTAATTGAAATTATTGAATTGTATAATACTCTTGCTACTGGCCAATACGACATCGTCTTCTGTTGGTTACCCAGCCATGTTGGAATCTCTGGTAACACATTGGCTGACCTTGCTGCTAAAGCAGCGCTCAACAAATCTGTATCACCACTTCTTATTCCTTACAGTGATTATAAAGCCACCATTAGATCTTACATTCGTGATCTCATGCAGAAGAAGTGGGACACCCAAGTAGGTATCAATAAATTACATGCAATAAAACCATTTGTTGGTTGCACCTACTTGGGATGTCGGTCCAGATTTGAAGAGGTCATTATACGACGATGTCGTATTGGCCACACTAGGTATACGCATGAATATCTTTTGAAAGGTGAGGATCCTCCGTTCTGCGTCCCTTGTGATGAAATAATCACGGTCAAGCATGTCTTGCTTGACTGTGTTGAATATTCCATCACAAGGGACAATTATTTTAAATCGAGAACTATGAAGGACCTTTTTAGTAATGTAAGTTCTCATTTAATTATTGCATTTTTAAAAGAATTGAATTTATTGACTGACATGTAAATAAATAAGTATTTTATGATTGGAAGTTGAATTAGCAACTGAGATTGTTAGTGGCTGTATCCTCGAAGGGGGTTGAAGTACCGTAAAATTATTGTCCTCCTGAGAGGGTACGTAAGTCCCAAAACGATTTAAGTCAGATTCAATCTTTCACTTTTTTTAATCGTAGAATATGTGTCATTTTAATTTGTGGCTAATCTAGCATACAGTCGCCAACAGCTGAGGGGATGGTGTAAATCCAGCCAGGGACCATGCAGGTAGCAGATGTACTGTAAGTCCCCATGGTCCCTGGTATGGTGATCTACCCTCTGTTGTTGGCGATCTATGGCCTGTTTTTATATTGTATTGTCCAAATAATGCTACTGTTATATTTTTATAAGTTTCCACACTAGTTTTAATATTAACTGTGATAGTCTAGTGGTTTTACTGTCCTTCGTAGACAGGGTGTTCATAATATGCATATATATTCTTTTTTGTCATGTATGTTCTCGTCACGATATGGCTGCAATATTGCCGATGTGACGTTAAATATTAACTCACTCACTCACTCTCCTCCGACAGCAGCTACAGATGACATACAGCTGATCTCAAGAGGAGGACAGGAGTAGGATGTGCCGTCCATGTAGATGATGTCCATTTCTTCGTGCTTAGCTTGAAACAGCATGCATGCTCAGAGTATGAGGTTGTGAGCAATAGTGTAATCTTGGTTTTGTACACAAAGTAAATAATCTACTCCTTACGTAAAGAAAACTTGTTGATTGTGGTAAACAGTCTCTGCAACAGAGAAAGCTCAGCGTCTGGTTTATTCACACCTATATGTCTGCCTGTCTGTCTGCTAAAGACAATATACAGTACACAGCTTCAATCATTGACCACATGCAATTTGAACTTAACACCTATCAGACTATACGACATAAAGAAAATAGATTGATTTATGACTCGTGCACCCGAGTCGCATTATGTAATTATGCAGGTGTGATACACATGGCATGTTTTTATGTCTGTGGGTTGCAAGCAAACTACAGTCATTTTTCTCGGATGATTGGATCTGACGGAAACTGGTGCAAACTCTTGTCAGTTTCAAGTCCTGCTTTGTACTTGGACGAATGACAGATACTAGCCACGCAGTTGTTTACCATCTCTACTGAGATGCGTTTTGATTGGATCGAACTCAAATTCAGAGAACATGTATTTTCAAAACCTTACATCTGTATATACATTCTTCATGGATAACAACGTCCTTTAGTGTATATGATTTTGTTTGACAACAGTATATGAATCCATACTGAAAGGACGCATCAAGTACACAAAAAGAAGTTGTTATCCATAAAGAATCATACTTGCTTGTGACTGGCTATACTTCTAAAATACCCATCAAACAGATCATCTTTCTGTACACACAATGAACCCTCGGCATATCAGCAAATGAAACAGCCAATCGGAAGCCGTCGTTACACTTGAGTGCACACCCACCCGCTATGACTGGGTTCGGTCTCCTGAGGGCTTTGTTTCGGGGGAAGTAAGCCCAAGTACAAAATATTGCACTTATGAATTGCGATTGTACGCTTATAATTTTGTTTATTTGCTTTTTTTTAAAAGCAGCAATGTATATTATATGTCATGAATAAGTGATAAATATGTTTTAATTATGTTTGATTTGTGGTTGCATGTGACCTGTGATCATCACTGCTGGCCTCGTGGTTCTTGAAATCACCACTATATGTTTCCTTATCCCTGATAAACACCACTATTTTTACCTCATCATCCATGTCTGGATTAACTGGATTAACAATCCCCGGCTTCCATTTGTCCATCTGCCCTTTAGCGCTAATTAAACTACTGGTTTCCATTGTTGTAACCGTTGTGGCATTACACGTGTTTACATATCCACAAAATTCTTGCCTTTATGTATTTCACTTCTAAGATTCCATTTTGATCATTTCAAAGGATCATCTGAAGATCATGTCGAATAAGATGGTATCAAAGTGAACAATAACTCAGCAAAGAAATACTAGAGTGGATAATGCTACCCCACCGACGACAACCCTAGCCATATCTTTCTAGAAGCTTAACCTTAAGCATTTAACGTGAAAACTAATGTCAAGGACCGTACGGGCACTTGCGTTTGGGTTGTAAGAGATCCTTCTCACGGTGGCTGCCTGCATGCATGGATTGTCTCCTTTGTGCTCTAACAGAGCCAAGCCACCGGTAAATGGGTGCCCCCTTGGGTTGTAAGCGATAATGCACAAAGTCCCCCTTGTCCCCCAAGAAGTCATTGAGCTTATCACTGAACACGAGTTGGTCACAAAAGTATCACTACATGCATGGGTTGTCTCCCTTGTGCTGTCAAATACACTAGCCATCGCTCCGTGTTTGCTGTTTAAAGTGGCATTCACCTATTTTCGAGGTATGAAACGACAGTCTGTGTATGATCGAGTGTGGATCTGACTATCCAGTCACTGACATAATTGTACCCATGTGGGAATCGAGCCTGCGTTCTCGGGGTTGCGACCACGAAGCTACCCCACTACGCGGGTTTGTTTGAAGTGAGTTGGCAGGGGTTGGATTGTTTTGCGTCAGGTTGGTTAGGGATGGGGTTATTTCGGGTTTGGCTGGGCTGGGTCGGGTTGCTATATAGGGATGGAGTTGGTTGGGGTCGGTTTGAGCTCTTGGGGATAGCTGAGTGTTAGACGTAGGATACAAAGCACGACATATTCATAGAAATGAGGATGCCTTGCTTAAGTGGGGTTGTTTGTGCTGGGTAGGGTTGATAGGGCTGGGGTTGATAAAGTTGGGATTGCTACGGGGCAGGTCGGGAGGATAGGACTGAGGTTGTTAGGGGTGTAGTCGAGTTGATAGGGCTGGGGTTGTTGGGCGTGGTGTAGGGTTGATAGGGTTGGGGTTGTTTGGGGGTTGGGTGGGGTTGATATGGAGTTGTTTTGGGCCGTGTTGGTAGAGATGGGGTGATTTAGGGTGGGGTCGGGTTGATAGGACTCCGGTTGTTGGGGACTGGGTCGGGATGATAGGGCTTGGGAAGCTGGGAGCGGGTTAAGGTTGATAGAGCATGGGAAGCTGGGAGTGGGTTAGGGTTGATAGAGCATGGGAAGCTGGGAGTGGGTAGGTTTGATAGGGCTGGGGCTGTAGGGAGTGGCGTAGATTGATAGGGTTGGGGATTTTGGGGGTGGGGTAGGGTTGATAGGACTAGGGTTGTTGGGGTCAGCTGATAGAGGATAGAAGTAGCGTGGTTGGGGGTGGAGTAGGGTCGATATGGAGTTGTTTGGGACCGTGTTCGTTGGGATGAGAACAGTCCACCAAATATTGATGTATGAGGTGGGGGTGGGGGTGGTGGGGAGGGGAAGGGGTTGGTTTGGGGATGGTTTAAGTTTTGTGGGCTACAGTGTGTTTGCGATGCTTATTTTTTCAGGTGGCCATCAAGGCCCTCAGTGAAATCTGTAGACTTATTTTGTTGATTAAAAGTAAAAAACAACCCCAAACACGCTGCATTCTTTGACACGGTATCTACAAAATCAGTTCGCGAAGACCATGGTGCAGAAAGTAGTTTGTATTTCAGTACACTTTGGTGCCCCCATCGATGAACCATGGATGGTTCTCGAATGTTCATTAAAATACATGAATGGGAAAGACTCTGGTTGATAAAAACATGACATCTAATTCACTGAACGTCACAAGGGCCTGAAGATATTGGAAACTGCCGACTCGATACAATAACAATCGGCGCCAACGCTAGGCCTCCGGGCTGGCGATTATTTCGAACGATATTTGTATTGGATTGTATCCGGTTGGCAGGGCTAGTCTGTCTGGAGCGGCGGCAGGTTGTTAGGTATTGGATCATTTAGGGTTAGGTTGGTCCGGACGGAACTGGTTTGCGTTGGGTCGTGTTGTACTCTTGTTCATAGCTGAGACAAACAGGGCACGGTCCATGAATATCATAATATTGCTAGTCTGAGATTCTTTGTGCCGTATTCATAATATGTTGTATACCCACCACAAGAACGGCTTGCATAAAAAAATATGATTTTGTACGGGAAAGGTTTAGAGAGGAGATAAAAGTCATGTCATTCATAGAAAAGTAGTCCCTCTGTGCGTGAGTCCTTAGAGGTATTAATAACATACGTTCACCACTCATGAAAATAGAAGTTGACAAGCACGTCCTTGGCCATCGGATCATACTCACATTTACAACAGTCACTTAGACGAGGGGATATTAAAGAGTCGTCAGTCTAACTATATTCTCGATCTCCAGAGTTTGTAAAGTTTCCATTTTGAAGGGATTATCAGCAAAGTCATATCCAAAATTCCACATGTGTGATTAATGTGGTTCACATGATATGTGTCATCACAACACTTTGGGTATAATATTTGTAAAATAATTGCAGAAAACGATATGCCATTTGTTAACCAAATGGGGATCGCGAGGCTGGAACATAGCGAACCATTTTGCTTGAGGTTGACAGATATTATGTAGAAAATTAGAACATAAAAACAGTTGCGTTATATCATTGAGGTGAGGATTACTTCTTATCGATATCAGCTCATAGTTGCTGATAGTATCAACGGTATTATCATTATTGTGTACCACCACCACCACCACCATCACCATCACCATCGCCATCACCATCACCACCACCACCATCACCACCACCACCATCACCACCATCACCACCATCACCATCACCATCACCACCATCACCATCACCACCATCACCATCACCACCACCACCACCATCACCATCACCATCACCATCACCATCACCACCATCACCATCACCATCACCATCACCATCACCATCACCATCACCACCATCACCATCACCATCACCACCATCACCATCACCACCATCACCACCACCACCATCACCATCGCCATCACCATCACCACCACCACCATCACCATCACCACCATCACCATCACCATCACCATCACCACCACCACGATTACTCTCATCCGCACCTAAATCACCATAAACTTCACCATCATCATCGCCACCACCATCCCCATCACCACAACTACCACTACGTTCACCATCACCACCACACCGCCATTGTCGTCATCCGCGCCACAACCACCACTGCCGCTACCACCAACAATATCCTCACACCTACCGCTAACACCACCCTCATCCACACCACCGCCACCACCACCACCAAGATCACCACCATCACCACCACCAACACCCTCACCCTGACCACCACTACCACCACCACCAACATCACCATCACCAGCACTCTCACCACAACCACCATGATCACCTTCACCCTCACCACCACCACCACCGCCACCATCACCCTCACCACAACTAACCTCACCACCACCATCACCCTCACCACCACTAACCCCACCACCCTCGTCCGTCGTCAAGCATTTTGTAGGCATTATCACGTTACAGTGGCCCATTCATTTCTGATGACGTGCAGGCGTTTTAATGATATGTCTATCCATTTAAACTATAAAGTACGACACCGCCCCTCAATGAACAGTCACAATTCTGCTCATAGTATAGCTGTTATTGCACAACGTATTGCACCGGCAGAAGACGCTAATGCAGATTACGAGGTCACGCAATTCACAATGCACTGAACACAATCCTGCTGTGCATTAGATTTGTATGGTGGTGAACTGGAACTAAGTGACAATACCCTCCCTACTGACACGCTTTCCTTGCAGACCGTCACTAGCTGGCACTTTTGTTAGTTCGATAGTGAGCTGGAGTGATTGTAGAACGTTGTCAGGATATATTTTCCTTTAACGCTGTGAGTATGTGGTTTGACATTTTGCTTGTAAAAATGAGACTAATTTGTGCCAAGTCTTATATGGAGTGCTGTGAAAGTATTTGGTGTATTGAACTCATCACTTAAATTGCACCAAGGTACACGTTCGTTAATAGCATCACCCTTTAATACATGAGTATCAGAAGACCTACTCTCTTCCAAATGTACCAACATTGCGCTGTGAGTGAACTGATGAAAATAAATAAATTAATAATATTATTAACAGTGGATATTTATATAGCGCACTTTTCGACGTCCTAGTGCATGCTCAAAGCGTTGGCATTTTCCCCTCGAACATTGAATGTCAGCCTCAGTGTCAACATTCTGGCTCATACAGCTCTTGCTAACATAAGACATACAGAGTTATTCCGGGTTACAATAAAACCTGTCAGAAAAGAATATGACAGATATGAATATAAAACTGGTGTGCAAATCTAAATCATTTTAATTACAGAAGACAATACAACATTAAACAGACTATTTACTGTACATGACAACTGAAGGGGCATCTCCATACTAGGGACCAAGGGGGCCATCCCATCAATAGTTAGCCATTTTAGAGTGAGTGAGTGAGTTAAACTTTACCGTCACATCGGCAATATTACAGCCGTATCGTGACAGAACAATTTAATTTAATTCATGTCAGTTTTAAAATATAAATTGAAAACGTAAAGACCTGTCATCGAAGGACAGTAAAAATACTATGCTATCACAGATATGAACATAAAACTAGCACTGAAAGCTAAAATATTATAATTAAACTTTTATTGTGTTCATTAAAATTCTGGCAATCTGATTGGTTAACTGGGAACATGTCTTTTGAGTTCATTTCCCAATGAATCTGAAAAACATAAGCCACGCCCACCGCACCGGACTACTTTCGGACCTGAGGAATGTCGGGGAATACCCTTACACAGCGAGGGAATTCCCTTGTACTCGGGTACCTTAATGAACTTTGGGTCAACATTGAAGTGATACATTGTGGTTAACATAAACAAACAACTCAAAATTATCAGTGAACGTTAATACCGTTCCAACGCCTCGACAAGAGCATGCGCACGTTGGAACTTCAGTTCATGGCATCGCAATCCCAGTCACATCACATCCTCTTTCTGCTTGCGCAAATACTACAATCTCAGTTCCACTAACTTCTTATCATCGGGCTTCATTTCCAATTCTCACTTTTCAAACTGTCTCTTTCAGTTCGCAGGTAGTAATTCAAACGTTTGAACTTGAAACTTTGCCGATACCGGGACGCGTCACGTTGAGTTGTTCCACTCTGATTCGCCGACCTATGTTAGCTTGGTTGATTGACAGCTGTTTGGGGGTGCTCTATGCTGATTGGCTAATGGTTTGGTAGGCTTGTCATTTTATGTAAATGAGTCACCTGAGTCATGTTACGCCATTACCGAATTCTTACACCGAAAATGTTAATCGGTGGTAACAATGATATCTGCTTCGATGAATTTGATTATGTTTAAAGAAAATATTGTTGAAAGGGTATAGTATTTGTTGCTGAATTTAATTATAAGGATTGACTGTGTGTTTCTTTCGTTTCATTGAAGTATGAAACTAAAAACCAATGTGCAAACTGTATGAATCCGCGTAGTAATCAATCCTTAAGTAATTAAAGAGGACAATACGATATAAAACACGGGCTAGAGACCGCCAACAACCGAAGGTAGATCACCATAATAGGGTCCATGGGGACTTACAGTACTTTTGCTACCTGCATGGACCCTAGCTGGATGAACACCATCCCTTCAGCCATTGGCGGTTATAATGAAAATTAGCCATTATTAAAACAACAAAGATACTACGATTAAAGGTTTGGCCGTACTAAATTTACATAGAATGTTTTGGGACTTACGTACCCTCTCAGGAGGACAATAATTTTACAATACTTCAACCCCCTTTGAGGGTACAGCCACTAACAATCTTAGTTACTAATCTAGACTACCACTAATAAAATATTGAACTATTTACAAGTCATTCAACAAATCTAATTCTTTTAAAAATGCAATGATTAAATGAGAACTAACATTACTAAAAAGATCCTTCAAAGTTCGTGATTGAAAATAGGTATCCCTTGTGATGGAATATTCAACACAGTCAAGCAAAATGTGCTTGACTGTGATTCTTTCATCACAGGGGATACAGAACGGAGGATCCTCACCTTTCAACAGGTATTCATGTGTATATCTGGTGTGGCCAATACGACATCGTGGCATAATGACCTCTTCAAGTCTGGACTGACAACCCAAGTAGGTGTAACCAATGTAAGGTTTTATTGCATGTAATTTATTTACACCTACTTGGGTGTCCCACGTCTTCTGCATCAGATCACGTATATAAGATCTAATAGTAGGTTTAAAATCTGAGTATGGAATATGAAGTGGTGTCACAGATTTGTTCAGTGCTGCCTTGGCAGCAAGATCGGCCATCGTATTCCCAGAAATGCCTACGTGGCTGGGTAACCAACAAAAGACGATGTCGTATTGGCCAGTGGCAAGATCATTCTACAATTCAATAATTTCAATTAAAAGTGGATGCTTACAAGAAATATTTTTAATAGCCTGAAGGCCCATTTTAGAGAATCACGCTATCAATTAAAATACTACAATTAAAGATAATAATAGGTTTATATTTACTTCGAATGTTTTGGAATTTATGTACGCTCTCAGGACAATAATTTTGCATTACTTTGAACCCCTTCGAGGGCACAGCCCATAACAACCTCAATTTTACTACCAATTATATTTCTTTATTTACTCAACTTTAATCAAACTACATGTAATAACTCTATGATTATTTCTTTAAACATGGAATCATTAAATTTGAATTAACATTACGAAGACCCTTAAGGTTTTGACAATGAAATACTTAAACCTTGTGACGGCAAAATCAACTCTCAGGAAGGACATACATAAGGATCTTCGCATTTTAAGAGGTAACCATGGATATATTGAGAGTGACCAATACTGCATCGTCTTAAAATGACCTCTTCAAATTTGGACTGACAACCTAAGTAAGTATGACCAATGTGGGATTTAATTTCATGTAACGCCAGCTTTAGTGTCCATTTTCTTCTGTCTTAGATCGCGGACGTAAGTTCTAATCACGACTTTAATATCAGAGAGTGAAATGAGAAGAGGTGTCACAGTTTTGTTGACTGCTGCCTTGGCAACAGAATTGGCCATGGTGTTACCAAGATGCCTGGGTAACTAACTGATGACGATGTCGTATTGGCCAGTAACAAGATCATTACATTATTCACGTATTTAACTGTTAGAAGATATTTAGAAAACGAAGTTTCAATAGCCAGAAGGCACGAAGGAGAGTCCGAAAATATGATATATTCTCCCAAAAATGTAGGGGAGTCTTTAATTTACGATTGAAAGAAGTGGAATATATATCGGCGTCAGTCAAATCGACATACCATGCGTGGTGTTTGCTGGTTGTGAGAAATGCTTAAAACGCATATACTTCCAGTCCAAACTGAAATCTCATGCTCCCGACAGGGTATATATTGTTTTTATTTACAGTGTTTATTAATGTATTTACAAGGTTTTAAAATGTCGGTTGTGTCTGGTGTGGAAATAGAGCTGTTATCCTGTAATCGAGAAGATATTGCTCTGGGTCCAATGACAGTGGCACAAGCAATTACGCCTCCATCCATAGACCCACCTGTACATAAGGATCATAAGGATATGGCCGAAAGCTATGATTACACACTGCAATTTAGAAAGTAGTCAAAGGTAACACATGTCATATTTGAGATTACACTTTCTCACTGAAGTACCCGTATGGGACCCAACCTAAAGAGTACCAGAATTTGTACTTCACTACAAAAGTATAATCCTAAGTATGACGTATGTTAAACCTTTATTTACTTTATAACTGAATCAGTAATTGCGTACATTGACATTCATTACTTTCTGACTTTTGAAATGTTGTCAATGTTAGATCAACCTGTGGTCTAACTAGTTGCCAATTAGAATAAGAAAGAATGAGGGCATAATTTCATGCTCAATGTTAGCAGCAGAAATCAATAGCCGAATACCTGTGAAATCGGTAAAGATTGTTTAAATACAGGTCCTCATATTGCGGACTCAGCTGCACAAAGTTTTGTAGGGTATTGCAAAGATAGTTTGATACGGTGTTTGTTAAGTTAAAGTTCGTTTGCTTGTACACAAATGCATTTCATTTGATGGCAGTTCTGTTTAAGTCGATCACTTATTATGCGTTCTGTGGTTTTGCATAGGTAACTCTAGATGGTGAAATTGGTCTGTAATTTGAAGGATGGTCAAGTCCAGATTTAGGCATGGGAACAATTCCAGGCCATGGAAATGCCCAGGTGGTTTCTAAATGACAAAACAGATATGTGTTAAGCGTCTGTAAACATTGTTACTAGTGTGTATTTTCTGTATATTTTGTTATTAATTAAGTCATTATTAATTATTATTGGGTCACAACGTTTAGTATTTTGAATAATAATTATGATGGGTCACATTTCGTTTAATAGCTGGTCAACACTTTTTAGGATTTTGGTAGCAGACTGTCCGGAAATTACCTCCCCTTGGTTTTCTATTATTTGACTTCCGGACGACATTTCTAGATCTCTCTACGGTGTTGGCGATGGCCGTAAGTGCTCGAACTTTCTGGAAATGACTGAAAGTATACATAAAGGGTAGTTGCCGTGTTGTGAGGGAAACCTTGACACATTACTGGAGTATATCATCAACCGCTGCCAACGCCTCATCTTCATAGCCGCCGTCAGACCGTTCGCTGTGTAACATTCTGCATAACTGTTTCTCTCCCGCAATAAGACTTTGGTAGGTTTACTATATATTTTGTGACCCATTGCCTTAGATTTTGTCTCACTTGTATTGTATTTGAAATCAGTATTGTGTTACGAGTGTGTATTTTCTGTATATTATGTTATTAATTCGGTAATAATTATTATTGGGTGACAATGTTTAGTGTTTTAAATAGTTAATTATGATGGGTCTCATTTCGTTTTAATATCTGGTCGACACTTTTAGCGTTTTGGTTTTCCGGAATTTATCTGTTCCTAGTTTTCCATGTTCACTTCCGGGATATTGTTTTGAGACCATTCTACAGTGTGGACGACGTTCGTTTGTGCCCGAACTTTCGGGAAATGACTTTGTAAATATATCTAAGGGCTGGTTGCCGTGCAGAGGGTGACACTCATACTCATTTACATCTCTGCCACGCTTGATCATCAAAATCCTGCCAACGCCTGAATCTACATCATCCCCTGTTGCACCGATTGCTGTGTTTACATTTTGCCATAGCTGTTCTCTCTCACACCAAGACTTTGGTGAGTTGGCTATATCGTATTTATGTGACCCATTGACTTAGATTTTATCTCTCTTGAATTGTACCTGAAATCTGCATTGTTATATTGACTTGTGACTTTGTGTACCTTGCTCTCGTGGTATAGTAATAACAGCATTTGAACGTAAACAACTTGTCTTTTTTCTGTTTTGCTGGTTTACAAAGGTGATTTCTTAAATAGTTTGTCACGGTAAATTCTTATCGATAACAATTGTGAAATTGACTTGTGATTTTGCATAACTTGCTGTCTTTGCTAATAATACACAATTTGAATGTTTTGTTCTGTTTTGCTCGTTCACAGGGGATTACACCTTTTGTCACGGCAAATTCTTAATGGTAACAACATGGTTCTGCTAAGTGCTTCAGTAGTTGACAATGTATACTATCAGCTCCCGAACCAGTGGCAGGAGCCTATTCACGAGCAGTATTAAGCTCGTGTGTAGGGAAGGTTTCGTTGTAATTTTCCTCAATTGGAATTGAATAGATTTCGTTTCTTGTTGTTTTGATATTTTTGGAATTCGGATACACGATGAAAGGATGAGGAATGTTTGGTCACATCTATTTGTAGTATCTTATTTATTAGTCAATAAGTGGTTACCCATTGTTCAGACAGTGAATGGAGCACTTGGATCCCTTACCTCAGCTTATTTCCCCTCACCTCACTTTATCTCACCTCATCTCACCTTACCCCTGATTTTCTGCATTATATTCCACACCATTGATATCGGCCTGCGAATTAATTTTTGATACATAGTTGCACCAACGTATGCGTTTATTTCGATTGGAAGTACGACATGCTTTGGCTTTAAGAATTCTGAGTTTGTCTAAACTGCGGACCATGTGTTGACGACAGAAATAGTGTTATGCTTTCCTTTGTGTCTTCCTAGCCTGTTTGCATTCATTGTTAGATCATAGTTCACCATGCAGTTCACCATGGATACACTCGTAATCTATGTTAGTTCATCTGAAAGGCAT